>NC_080678.1:107146388-107781789 GCF_030445035.2 Dasypus novemcinctus | reverse complement strand
AAGTCCCCAGTAATACCTGGTGTTTGTTGTACACCTTTATGTGTTGGCCGCTGTTGTAAGAACTTTGCAGTAACCCTGTGAGGTGGGAAGCATGGCTATCCTTCTTTTACAGATAAGCAAAGTGAGGTCAAGTACTTGTCCAAGGTTACACAGCTAGTGAGTGGCAGAGCTGGGATTTGAACCCTGGGCATTCTGACTCTGGAGCCCACACTCTTACTTACTCGAGGTACATGGCCTCCCTAAGGCTGTTCCGGTTCTAAGAGACTAAAGCTCTCCTACCATGTGTCGTTCTTACCTATGTACTCAAAGAATTGATAACAGGTTCTCAAACAGATACTTGCGTGCCAATATTCATAGCAATACTATTCACAATTGCCAGAAGGTAGAAGCACCGCAAGTGATGGCCAACTGACAAATGGATAAACAACATGTAGTACATCCATGCAATGGAATATTATTGAGCTATGAAAAGAGTGAAGTTCTGATACATGAGACAACATGGATGAACCTTGGAGACATTACATGGAGTGCAATAAGCCAGACAGTCACAAAGGACACATGTTGTATGAGCTCACTGACCCAAAATAATTAGAATAAGCAAACTCAGAGTCAGGAATTAGATTATAGGCTATCAGGGGCCAGAGTGGAGGTAGAGGATAAGAGTTAAGGCTAAAATTGTACAGTTTCTGTTTGGGGTGATATAAAAGTTTTGGAAATGGCTGGTGGTGATGGAAGAACAACATCATGAACATAATGAACGGCCCTGAACTGTGAATTTGAATGAGGTTAAAAGGACAATTTTAGGTTGTGTATATGACTAAAAAGAAAAACAAACCTATAGGACTGTTCAATGCAGTGAACCCTAATGTAGACCATGGACTTTAGCTAACATATAATGATGAGCTCTTCTCAGTTGTAGTAATGACAGCACACGAATGCAAGGTGTTAGTAATGGGGACGGTATATGGGAACTTTGTATTTTCTGCATGATTTTTCTGTAAACCTACAGTTTCTCTAATAATAATAAAAAATGAGTATAGGGCAGCCCAGGGGCTGGGGGGTGGCTGTGGAAGGAGGGAGAGGTGGCACTGCCTGCTGAGTAAGGGGGCTGGGGGTGGGGGCGAGTAATGGCATGTGTCTGTGTGACCCCACCACTGGACCCTGGGCAGCCAGCCTGCCTGCCTTGAGAGACACTGCCCTTGGTTCTCAAGGCTGGGACCACATCCCTGAAACGGGACATTAGGAGGAAACAACCATATCTGTGGACACGCTTCCTTTAGGCCGGGGCTCCTTGCTGCCTTGGGCTGCGGAAACCCATGGCCGAGGCGGCTGAGAAGGGGCAAATCGAAGGGTGCCCAGAGTGAGGCTGGCTCAGCGGGGAATCCTGAGAATTCTGGTACTGGAAAGACCGAGTCTGTTTCTCTATTTTTAGCAGTATAAGGGGCCCTCGGGCAACAGGGGGGGACACGGGAGTCCTATTTTTTCCTCCATCTTGTTAATGGAACCTCTAGCAGTGTTTATGCCTGATTAGGTTTCCTCTGAAGTCTCCCTTGCCTGCAGCCCCAAACTCCTTTTCCTTCAGTGCAGCTGGGAGGAGCAAACAATGAATGGTGTGAATCTGCAGTGTTTCCATTCTCCTTTCCTACCAGATCCAGCTCCTCCAGAAGGCAGGTGGCAGCCTCTTTGGTTTTACATCCTTCCCCATCCTGGGCTGTTGCCAGAAATGCAGACGGCTCCCCTCCCAGATTAATGAGTATTCCCAGAGGTGTTTCCTGGGAATGTTCTGAGAATGTTCCCAGGCCTGCCTGGCTTGTTTGGAACCTGTGAGTCCCCCAGGCTGGCCTGCCAGAAGGATGAAGGAGACTGCTTGGCTGGAGGGGCCTGCTGAGGGCTGGACAAATGTGGGTGTGTGGCATGCAGGTCCCACCCCTACAGGGCCACCGAGGATATGAGGACCCAGTGCAGGGGGCAACTGGTAAGACACGGGGCAGGGATGTGCCTCCTCATTTGGTACATTCATGTTCTCTCTCTCCACCATGAATGCTTTTTCAGAACAACTTTATTGAGATACAATTCACGTGCCATACCTTTCCCTCTTTTAAATGGCTTTTAGTAGACTCACGAAGTTATGCCAACATCACCGAGATCTAATTTCAAAATATTGTCACAACCCCAAAAAGAAACCCTGTACCCATACCCCACTTCCTATATCCCCTGGCAATGACTAATCTGCTTTCTGCCTATTCTGGATGTTTCATATAAATTGCGTCCTCCAGTGGGTAGCTTCTGATCTCCATGTTCTGTGACAGTGTTCTGTCTTTTTCTCTGAGCATGTTTGTCTACATAATTTCATAGGTAACAGACACAAAGAAGAGGCCTCTTAGGCCATCAAGACAGAAAGTTAGGCATGAATAATTAGAATCTGAAAAATGTTGGTATCTTGAGAGAATCTCTCTTTCCCCTTACCCTGGCAGATGGGAGACCATCAGATTTTGCTGTCAGATATTGGTAAGTTTTGTGTGCCTCACATGTCGGAATAAGATCCCTCCCACCAACTAGGATGGTGAAATGTATAAAGGATGGATTCAGGATTAAAGGGCATTTTCACTGCCCTTTTGTGATATACCGTTTGATGAGCAGCAAGGTTAGTTTTGTAGGTGGCATGGCATCCTCTTATAAGCAAGGGAGCAGGGACTAGGTTACCTTGGTCACTACTCTTTGCTACCTGGACCTTAGCATAGTGTATGTCATTTTCTTTGTCTCTGGGTCCAAGTAACTTGTTATATCCTTTGACCAACATGACCTTGGCCGTGCCCTTGAAGGCCAAGATATTGCCTTGAAGTACACATGGTCCCTGATAGAGTCACTGGCAAATAAAGTGGGCTTGAAGCTTACTAGTGGCTGTGGGGAGGGGAGGTACCATGGCAATGACTTTGGTGATTAACAGACCATCAGGATTAAAGGGGGGCCTCATTGGAACCATATGCCGGAGCTGCTTTATCGTGGGGCTGCTGGAAGTAAGTTGCCAATAGATATTTCAGTTCCTAGATTATAAAAGGAGAGCAAATGTATAATCCAAGGGTATAAAGGTTTCATGCTCCCAGTCTCAGGTGATGGCATTATTTGTGCTTGGATGGCTGAGTCATGTGCTGATTTCTTCCTAACTCCCTTCACCAAACACTTGCAGAGTATTGATCACATATGAGACACATCACAGTCTTTGTATTTGAATATGGGTTTAATTGTATCTCTTTCTTGAAATGAAATTTTTGAGGTGGTCTTTATTCCCCCCACCCATGGCTTTGGCTGGGATGGGAAGACGGATGTTGGCTGGTGTTCTTGAATATGTCCGTGCTGGTCTGACTGGGGACCTTGGGTAGAACCTTCACATCTGAGCCTCAGTTGCCTTCTCAGTCAAGTTCCTGCCTCTCAGAGGGGTGACGCTTAAATGAGATCATGTTTCTGAAAATAGTTTGAAAAAAAAAGGAAAGGGCTGGCTGTGAGAGCACGGAGTCTGCCCTGGCTCTGTGTGAAGGGCTGGGATGAAGTCTTCCCTTGCTTTTGTCTTTGCTCAGTGGGAGGGACCTTTGACCATCTCAATCTGGGGTGAATCATTAAGTGTCCATTATGTGGCTGTCGTCACTGTGTCAGGCTGTTTAATGTGAGGTTTCATGCCCTTTTGGGGGGGTTAGAATGAAGCTGTGGTTTGAGCATAAGGTACGGAGTCAGAGGACTTTGAGGCACATCTGGACTCTGTCCTCTGCTAACTGTGTGACCTTGAGCCAGGTGTGTGCATGTTTGTGTATGTGCGTGTGTGTGCATGTGTTTATATTGTAGTAACTTCTCTATGTAAAGAGAAAAGAGTTGTTGTGAGGACTAAACAAGGAAATGTATATAGGGTGCTTGGAAATTCTAGATAAATCCTACCTCCTGCTCTTTCTTCTAGGCTGTTACCACCTCCTGCTCACATTCCTTTTGTTTTGTCTAATTATCCTCATTTTACACATGAGGAGGCTCTAGTTCATTTTCATCTTGTGCAGCAATACATTCATGGGTGGCAGTCCCACCTCTGTTTAAATAATCCTGTGAGGGGGGAACTGACTATCTCTTGAGAGCTCACCTTCCATTTTGGATCAGCTTTATGTGAACCTTTGAACATGCTGAGGTGGATGGTGTTGTATTTACATCAAAATAATGAGCTGTTATTTACATCAATGTGAATAATCCTGAGATGTGATACGATCTGCCTGCTTCCCAGAGTTCATACTTGGGTTGTTTGTCAAGACATAGAGATGGGTTGATAGTGAACTTGCTCTTGTCTTGATGGTCCCCTTCCCACAGGTGAAGGCCTGTGGCATTTTAGGGACTAGTTCAGGATGGAGATGCAGGAGATTAGCTAGGGGAGTTGTAGGGTGCAGGGGGAAGGGCTGTGTCTGGGAGGAAATGTCCATCAGGAGCTGTCTGGCCACTGAGTAGGAGTGATGGCATCATGTCCAGGATCACAGGCCGTGTTCTGCCTGCCTGGCAAATGGAACATCCCAGTTCTGTGAAGCTCTCTATGAAAATAGAGAAGAACAGATGATGACTCCTGAAGTTGCTGGAGAAGCATTCAAGAGAATCCCATAGATACTTCATGGATAAAACACAGTAAACTACATACAGAAGGAAACTTTCTTAATGTGATGGTATTTGCTAAAATCTATAGCATGTGCTCAGTGGATAAATGCTAGACACATTCCCTTGAGGTTAAGAATAAGACAAGAATGCCCACTATCATTGTTCTTAGTCAGCATTGACCCTTAGTTCTGAGCCAGTGCAATAAGACAAGAGAAATGCAGGAGAGACACAAATGTTGGAAAAGAAGAGTAAAAGAGTCATTCTTTGGGGGGGGTGGATCTGATCATCTAGCTGGAGGAACACTAGACTCTGAATCTATAAATTATTAGAAGCAAGGGAGTTCAGCAAGGTGGCCAAAGGGCAAGTACAAAAATCATGGCTTTCCAGTATACAACTAATTAGAAGGTAAATTTGAAGAAACCAGTGTTCTATCTGGTGTGAAAAAATATTGGCACTTATCCTATGTGGCAACCACAGCAGCAACTATTTTTGCCTAACATATATTTGTACAATGTGATAAGTACTATTAAATATAAAAATAGATGAATAGATTTATAAAATAAAAAAATATGTACTATAACATCAAGCCCGTTGGGGCAAGATATGTATCTTTAATTTTATTTTTATAGGGAGGAAACTGACTCAGAGAGGTTAAAATGACCTTGCCCAAGGTCACCTAGTGAATAAGAGGCTGAGCGGGGACTTGGCCTCCCAGGAAGGGCTCCTCTTCTTGGTTGCTCTCTGCCACCTTCTTCGGGCCTTTGTGTATCCAGCAGTTTGTCTTGTGCTGTCAGTTCTTTATTATCCATCTTCGGTGGTGGCAGATCTCGGTGGAAGAGATAATCCAGAAACATTTATATTTGGGTTGGAATGTACTCTTCGAATTCTTTTATGAGCAGCAGCTTGATTTGCCTAGAATGCTCGCTTTGTCTGATGCTGGGAGGAGTTGGCTTCCTTCGGAGGGTGCCTGGTTGAGGCATGTAGAGGGCAGACAGCATCAAGCAGCTGCTGGCTATGACCTGGGGTCCCTCTCTTTTCATATTGGCTCAACTGCTTTCTCTTCATCCAATGTACATTTTTTGCTTTTTAAAATTTTATTAAATGCTTCTGCAAAAATGATAAAAATGACATGTTCATTGCAACTGGTAGAAATACAAGCATATTTATTTTTTTCTTTGAAAGCTCTTGGCTGCTACACTCCCCTTTTCCCATGCTTCCCTAATCAGTGGTCAGGACTCATTTCTCCTCCACTTTTTCCTCCAGGCTCACGTCAAGATATGCAAACATGTTTTCGTTCATTCAATAAGTATTTACTGAATGTCTATTCTGTGCCAGCCACTATGCCAGAACGAGAAAGACAAAATTCCCAGCCCTCATGGAACTTATAGACCAGAGGGTTACAATATCTGATAGTTAAGTATCTACTGTGCCAGCCAATGATAAATGCTATGGAGAAAAATAAAGCATGACCCTTTTCTCCTGCCTTTTTATTGCAATTTGAAAGGAAGGGTCAGGGTAGAGTTCATTGAAAGGTGAATTTTGTAGAGTCCTGCAGGAGATGTGGGAGAAAGCTATTCAGATCTCTGGGGAAGGAACATTGTGGCTGAGAGGAAGTGCAAAGGCCCTGAGGTAGTACTATGCCTAGAAATGGCCTCTTTCTACTGGAACAGAATGTGATACCAGAAGAAAGGCAGGAAGTGAAGTTACAGAGGCAGGGGGAAGGTGCTGGAGGAGGGCAGGTTGCAGAGGGCCTTGTGGGCATTGTATAGGACCTTTTTGGTTGTTCAATGAAAATGGGACCTTATTTTGTAGTCTTTTTCCTCACAACTTGCTTTTCTTATTTAATAATACATCATGGACACCCCTTCAGGTCCATAGATATATAGATCTGTTTCTCTTAGTTTTTAACAGTTGTGAAATATCCATGGTGTGGCTGTACCTAATTTATTCAACCATTCTCTTTTGATGGACATTCAGGTGTCTTTGAGTCCCACCTCCTACCTCCCCCACCCCCCACCCCATGACAGAGCTGCAGTTAACATCCTTGTATACACCGCCCTCCATTCTGGCACTTATATTCTGGAAATTAGAGAGTAGAATTGCTAGCTCAAAACATGTGTATAATTTAACTTTTAATAGATATTGTTAGAGTTCTCTCTAAAAAGGTTGAGGCCATTTTTTTTTTCCTGCTAGAATTCCATTCCTAAAACTCAGATGCCTGGCTTTGCTCCCAAGGAGCTAAATAGCTACTCTGCAGAGGGGGATGTCACAGCTACCAAAAGGGATGAGTCTAGAATCCTCCATCCGGTGGGCAGGTGTGTGGCCTTTTGGAGGATGCTGCTGGGAGCGGTATTGGTTGCTCTTTTTTAGGGTTTGTTTTTGATGATTGTGAGGTCAGGATATCCAAGAAGATGAAAACACAGCTGTTGCTGTGTTGTTTGCATTACGTCTAATTTTCCATATGCTTAAAATAAGCACAACACCTAAGCGCTGCTGGGAAACAGATTCACACCTTGTCTGATATTGAATTGTGCCCGGTAACTTAAAGATATGGTTTCTCCATTGCATGCTCTCTGTGGGCTTGTAAATCCTATAAAATGGTGGTGGGTGGGTGGTGCTTGGCCAGATCACAGTGGGGAAGGCATAGTAATTACCCATCTCTCCTTTCCCACTCTCAACGTATGGGAAAAGGGTCTTATAAACTTGGAAGTACACTTTTCATCTGTTTAATAGCCATGTGTATCTGTGTGATTCGTACTGTTGGACATGTAGCTTGTTTCTTTTCTGTTGCAATTCAAACAATGAATTATCTTGCACGTGGGTCTTTTTATACATGGATGAGTATATCTTTTGGGAAGATTTCTCAAAGTGGAACTGCTGGATCAAAAGGAATCTGCTGTTTACAAATGCTGATAGAGATTGCCAAATTGACGTCCACACGGGAAACCGGTGTCCCCGACCATGGTGGTGTAAGTAGTGCCGTCACACACCTGCTGCAGCAGCACCAGGTCTGGTCACACTTCCTGATTTTCACCAGTGTGATGGGTGCAATGTCTTATTTTATTGTCATTTCATTTTATATTTATTTCTCATGAGTAAGAGGTGAATGTCTCTTCGGATATTCATGAACTATTTCTGTTATGTGTGTGTGAACTGTATTTCCAATCCTTTGCCTTTTATTTTTTCCTTCTTGGTGGATTATTAGTCTTTTTCTTATCTGGCTGCTTTCAGCATGGTCTGTCCACATTATGAGGGCGTTTGACTCTGTGCTCAGATAACCTAACCTGTCCGACTAGTTAGAGGTCGATCCACACTGTCTTTGTTGGCAGGAGTGAAAGTCTAGGCATTGGAGAAAAGGGAGGTATGTCTCAACCATCTGTACGTGCCTGTTGCGTTTTGACAGGTGTGTTGCCCCAACAGTTCTTCAAACAGGCTGAAAGCAGACATGACAGTGAGCTGCTGACCCTGGAGTCCATCAGCTGGTGTGTATCTTTTATATGGTCTCATTGTTATCGTGTCATTGGTTTGAGGACATATGCGGAATCTTGTTTTGTTGCTACTAAAATGTGTTTCTCCATTTACTTGAATTTACAATCCTATCGTGTGCGAGTTTTCCAAGTGACGACGCCTTTGGGTTATGATTTAGTCCTGGTGCTAACTGCTGTAAGGACCCCCGATGTCGGTATCTTAACTCAATACAAAGGTTTCTCTCCCTGGATCCTGAGCCAGGTGGGGATCCTCATGGGGGAGCTCTCCTGGCAGGGCTCTCCAGCACCCGTCAGGGGTCCATGCTCCTTGTGTTGGTGGCTCATCCCTTTCTAGGACCTGGAGTTCTCTGAATACTGGGCCAGCAGAGGGATGAGAGGATTGTGTGGAGGGTGGCATGGGCCAGGTGCTTTGCTGCCGGGGCAGTCCATGGCCAGTCTCAGCCTTAGGACTGAGTGCCCCAGGGAGCCTGGGAAATGCAGGCAAGCCATGTGCTCCAGTCCTTGGCCCTGATCCCAGCCCTCCCTGCATGTGCTCTTGTCTCTTGTAAGTTCTCAGAGTGGCTTCCCAAGTGGGATATCATTCTAGCTCTGCAAAGGAGGTGAGTCTAGTGTCTGAACCCCTTTTCAAGCCGAGGAACCTTAGGTCCAGGGACACTCCCAAGTGAGGCGAGGCCTTTAGGAGTGGACAAAGCAGGTATGGAGAATGGGCTTGAGAACAAGGCTCTCACCCGCTGGTCCTTTCTTTCATTGCACTAGAGGGGTCGCCCACTTTGGCTGCACCTGAGCCACCTCTGTGCATGGCGGGCAGGGGAGAACGGGTGGTTTAGAAAGGCAAAATTGGAGGCAGACCGGAGCCCTTCCTCTGCCCTGGTAAGTGACATGAGGGACAGTTGTCCCTTGCCCTTCGTCAACAGCAGCCAAATGGTGAGGGGTGACAGCACTACCCTGGGTAGGAAGGCTTGGCCAAGGTGTCCCATGTGGGGCAGAATTTCCCAGGCTGCTGTGAACCTGGTGCCTCCAGGGGAGCTGTCCCCTTACCTTGAGTTCAGCTGTCGTCCCTCTCTTACCATTGGTGTGGCACACTGGCATTGACACTGGAGCTTTCTTCCTCACACTCCCATTGCCCTTTATTTTGAAAACATCTGATGCTGCAGTGAGATCAGCATGCAAGCTGTGATATCGCATTGGTTCTATTTTGAGTACTAGGGAAACACATGTGAGATGCTGTCACCACCCCCGCCTGCCCCCGGCAAGGGCTGCGCTCTCAAGGGCCCATTGGATGAGCTGAGGCATGGCCACTCTGGGCGCACCTTGGATGCTTTTCGCTCTAAGGGGACACCTGGGTTTCCTTATAGCACGAATGTCTTGAACTAACCTGGCCAAAGTCTGTAGAGAGACCCTTTAGGTTGTTGTTGTTTTGTTTTGTTTTTTTAATTTTTTATTTATTATTTTTTTAAAATTACATTAAAAAAAATATGAGGTCCCATTCAACCCCACCGCCCCCGCCCCCCACTCCCCCCACAGCAACACTCTCTCCCATCATCATGACACATCCATTGCACCTGGTAAGTTCATCTCTGAGCATCACTGCACCCCATAGTCAATGGTCCACATCATAGCCCAGACTCTCTCACGTTCCATCCAGTGGGTCCTGGGGGGATCTACAGTGTCCCGTAATTGTCCGTGAGGCACTATCCAGGACAACTCCATGTCCCGAAAACGCCTCCACATCTCATCTCTTCCTCCCATTCCCCACACCCAGCAGCCCCCATGGCTACCGTTCCCACACCCATTCCACATTTTCTCTGTGGGCATTGGATTGGTTGTGTCCATTGCACACCTATGTCAAGTGAGGGCTTAGATTCCACATGGGTACTGGATGCACTCCTCCTGCTTCTAGTTGTAGACACTCTAGGCTCCATGTTGTGGTGGTTGACCTTCTTCAACTCCATGTTAGCTGAGTGGAGTAAGTCCAATAAATCAAAGTGTAGGAGCTGAAGTCTGTTGAGGCTCTGGGCCTGGGTGTCATATTATCAGTCCAGAGATTCAAATCCCCTACATATATCTTAAACCCAGCACCTACTACAATTCCAATAAAGTAGCATGCACGTCTTGTGAAAAGAGATCCCCTCTGAGTCCAATTCCATCACGCAGAAACACCAGCTCCAAAGAAGGGCCATCTGTCATGGCAGTGAATCCCTTCTGCCATGACCATAGAACCCATGGGTCTCTTTATCCCTCAAAAGAACCAATACCTGGGGTTGTATCTACTTTATCTGTCTCTTAGACTCTGTTCAGTTGTACATAGGGGTATTCCTCTGACAACCTCCAGACTCTTTTTTAGAGACTCACAGCCTTATAATCTCATTTCTCCTTTCCATTTCCCCCTTACATTAGGTCAAACCGCTTCCCGAAGTCATGTTATTATATGTAGACAGGTATATTCTGCTGTTCCATATTGAATCTTTAATTCAAGGTCATTTTCTAGTTGCTTCTTCAGCTGGTATGTGGTAGTGATCCCTCGGTGCCTGGGAGGCTCATCCCCGGGTGTCGTGTCCCACGCCTTTAGGTTGTTTTATGAGTTATTGGGGTGGCAGAGACAGCACCGAGGTGCAGAAAGAAAGCGAGCCATCAGAAGACCTGCACACAGATCTTAGCACTGTCACTTATGATTGAATGACCATGCAACTTTGTTTTTTTCGTCTGTACAAAAGAAATAATATTCCTACCTGCCCTCCCACCCTGGATTCTTACGAGGATCACATTTATGTAGAAGTGCTTTGTAAATGGAAAAGCACCCTTGAATATAAGGTAATATTGTATTTATGGTAACAGTGGTCATGTGCAATCCTGGTGACCCATTTGGGGTAGAAGCTCATTGACCTCACTGCCATTCCTACCCCACATTGTATTTCAAATCTGCAGTCACCATCTGGAAGTCCATTTGATACATCATTGTTCATGGAATGTTAGAACTGGAAAGAAGCTTGAGGCCTAACTAAACCAACCTCATCCTTTTTTAGAGGTTGAAACTGATACATGGAGGGGAGAGACTTGCCCAAGGTCCCTAGAATGTAGGGGCTTCAGACTCTCAGTTCTAGGGAGTGGGCTCTTTTGTTAGTTTTCTTGGGGTCAGGGTGCTCTGTCCATTCTGAAGAGGCTGGAAACCTGGAGCTTCGGGTGGGGCTTTACCCTCGGTCTTGAGGAGGAGTTGCAGCTCTGACTCACATTGGCTCACTCCTGCTGACCCCATATGAGCTCCATGGCTTGAGGTTCTTGGAAAATGTGGAGAGTGCTTGGAGGAGGAGCTTAGATGCTGAAAAGGTTGGGCACAGGGTCTAAGAGAGAAGGAAGGAGGAACTGAAATTGTTTGCTGGGAAGAAAAGGAGACCAGGGGTTTTCCAGAACAAAGAAAGTGAGGAGCCTGCTCCTGACCTTGGTGCTCATAGGCCCTCCACACCCCCTCCCCCAGCTCCCACCTCCTATGCTCTCTCTGCCCTCTCTAGGGGGGCATCGGTCCCCAGGGCATACTCAGGAGGGACAGCTGCAGGACTGTGAAGTTCCTTCTGAGGAGCAGACTGAGGAGCTCCCCACGTGACCTTTAAGTTAACCTAGAGACGACAAGGAGCAGTTGGTGAAAGTCCTTGCGAGACTGACTTAGGCCTGCTACTCGCCAAGCCCTGGCTACTCCTCTGCTGCCTTCAGTCTTGCTCACATGTCACCTTCTCATTGAGGCCTTCGGAAACCCCTCTGTTTGTAGGTACAGATACACAACTAGTCCCCACCCCCATTTGTCTCTTCTTTCCAGGCTCAATTTCTTTTTCCATAGCATGTGTTTTAGTTTGCTGGGCTGCCAAAATGCAATATACCAGACATGGGTTGGCTTTTACAATGGGGATTTATTAGGTTGTAAGTTTACAGTTTTGAGGCTAAGAAAAATATCCAAATCAAGGCACCATCAGAACCCATAGAAGGTTTCTCTTCTAACCTTCACATTCTGTAATTTTACAACCTGGTAGTGGTTCATGAATTCTGTGTATGTTAACTGAACACATAGTTGCTATGAAACCTGTGCTGGACAAAGGGGACTGAGGACATGGGCACCTGTGATCCAGGCTCTGAAATCAATTACATTCCCCATGGAACTCAGAGCCTCGGGAAACACATGGGAAGCATTGGATCCATGCTATAGACAGCAGCACATCTAGAATGCAGATTCTAGAATCAAATCTAGTCCAAGAACTTGTCAAATCCAGAATCAAGTTTGGATTCTAGACTCAATCCTAGAATCCTCCCACACTTTTGTATGCCTTAGAATTACCCAGAGGACTTTGTCAAAGCACAAATTGCTAGCTCTACCCTCTGGTTTCTCATTCACTAGAACTGGGTAGGGCCTGAGAATTTGCATTTTCAACACATTCTCAGGTGATGCTCATGCTGCCAGTCCAGGGACCACCCTTTGCGAACCACTGCTGTAGAAGTAGATGTGGAGGAGAAACAGGTCATTGTGAATTGGCAAAATCTGGGAGAGCTCGGTGCAGGAGGTTAGGTTTGAGTGGGGTACGATTGGAACAAGTGAGCGTGGAGGTGGAATTTATGCACAGCCGTCTTGGAGTCACCACATGAAATCTGTGGGTACCTTTTGCTGGCCTTTCTCCTCTTGGCATCTGGCCTCACTCATGGCCTTGTCCAGTTCTCTTGGTACCATGAGCAATCTTGGCTGGGAGAGTCGGAGCCCCCAGAAGAGGAGGCTGACTAAGCCTTTGCCTGAAGTTGACCTTGGCCAGCTTGGATGAAGTCACTCTGAGCCCTGGACGTGCCCCTTACTGCACAGACTGTCTTAATGTGCTTATTTGCCTGGGCCTCACTCACTGCCTGCTGGCACCATCAGAGGTGTTGCTGTTGGGTTCTGTGGCTCTATTTCTGTTTTTCCATCTGGCACCAGCACAGCAGGGCCAGATGAGGTGTGTGGCTACCCTTGCTTTACTCCTGGCTTCATATTATTCTTAAGGCTGGTACTTGGTCAAGTAGAACGTTTGAATCTCACCAGAGAATCTGGTGTGGGAGCAGATGGATTCTTTTAAGGGGAGAAATTCCTTGGAGGAGGGAGAAGGCCTTTAGGAAGATAAAGAATGAGATTATGTTTAGACTTAACACACAGCGATGGGAGGGATGTTTACATGTGTGTGCGTGTGTTTAAACTCCAGAATGATGTAGGAATTTTTATTCCTTTAAGTGCCCTTCTGAAATTGGATATTAGACATTCTGAAATGGATGTTAGAGGTGAGGGGAGGAATCTGGGAAGCTTGAGAGGGGCCATATTGCTTGTGTGGTTGAAAGACTCTGGGCTGGAAGGCAGCAGGTCATACAAACCACAGAATGTTGGGACAAGAGGGACCCATCAGCAGGCTTCTGCTGAGACCCCATCATTTTATCTGTGACCAAGACTTGTCTTGCTTGAATGTCACCTCTCCAACCATTGCCCAACCAAATAGCTCTCTTTCCTCTATGCTCCAAAGCTGTTTTATTTATGAAGTACTTCCCTTGTTTTCTAACTAGTTTTGTATGGCTTTGTTTTACACACTAGATCAGGGATCATCAAGCTATAGCCTGTGGGTCAAATTTGGTGAACAGCCAGTTTTTGTCCATAAAGTTTTATTAGAACACAGTGATGCCCATTTGTTTATGAATTGCTCATGGCTGCTTTTGTGCTACAGCTGCAGAATTGAGTAGTTGAGGCAATGACCAAATGGTCTTCAAAGCTTGACTTTCTGGCTCTTTACAGAGAAACTTTGCCTACCTATCTCAGCACCAGAAGGTGAACTTCTTGAGGGCAGGAATGAGGTTTCACATATTTTTGCATCTTCCATTCCTTGCTCCCAATAAGATACTCAATAAATACATATTGACTAGACTTGATATACAGTGAATTGATTTGTCAACAATCTTATCCATGAAGCTGGAGCCATCCCCTCTCACTTTTTATTTCCTAAGCAATTTGTCCCACTGTCTGACCACTTTGTGCCCCAGTTTTCTCTCTGTAGAAAGAAGACAATTTTGTTGGCTCTGTTGAGTTCACTAATCTGTGGTGAGGATAGAACAGGAAAGTAGAATATCTTACCCTAACTGTGGGCCTACCTTCCGGTCTTCTGCATAGTTCTGGCATAGCCTGAAAACAGCACTTCTCTTTTTGGGGCCCTCTTGCTCCCCTGTCCCCACACTTTCAGTGCTGCCATTTGCAGGCTCCCATTTGCCTTCAGGCTAAAGTTCAGCACTCACTGCCTGGCATTCAGGAGTCTCCTTACTTTGACCCTGACCTGTCTGTCCTGGTCTCTCGTTCTGTCAGTGTTTGTTTCATTCAGAGCCTTCTGCACACTGTCCCCTGCATGTGCCACCTTTGCCTGGGAACCCCCTTCCCCTGGCCCCGCTTTGGAGGAGTGCCTTCCTTCTCCCTTCTTCTCTGTTGTCTGCTTCCTGTTGGCCTTTGCAGTTTCCCCTAATGTCTGACCTTCCTGGAGTCCTTTGGCCTTGGCCAGTAGGAGTGACTGTCTCCTTTGTAGTGTAGTGTTGTTTTTTTTTTTTTTTACGGCTTTGTGCATCCTTGTTAAAAACAGGGACCAGACCCCAGACCCATGGAATTAGAGCACAAGCCTCTTTGTTTGATTGTGTTTTGAACAAGCTCCTAATGGAGTTATAATTCTGATTGAAGTTGGAGGATCACTAACTTCAAATTATCTTTTTATGGGACTCTTTCTTGTCTCTTCAGATTAACTGTAAACCTCTTGAGGGGAGATCCAGCCTTATTTTCCTTTTCGGAGCTGCAGGCCTATTTGGAGCTCGGGGCAGTGAGATGATTGGTAGGTGAGATAATCTCCTGCATCAGCCTGAAGTCTGGTAGGCTCTCAGTAAATGTTTGCTTATTGACTGATCCCAGACGTGAAAGTGCCTGGGAAAGCAAACCATGCTCTGCTTTCTACAGCTTTTGCAAAAAACGTTCTCAAAGCCTGTGTGTTCAGGAGCCCATAACCCAGACACAGAAATCCCACCCCGCTGAGAAAAGTGCACCCAGCAGAATCCTTGCATTTCTTCAGCTCAGTTCTCTTTACTTTGATCTCTTTACGCTTATGAGATAAAGTCTCTTTTCTTCCCTCCCTTTGGCTCATCCCAGTAACGCAAAACCATAGGCGTGCAGGCTGACTGCTGGGGAGAAGTTTATTTGAACACTTAAGAATGTAGCAGAGGGTTTAATTTGTGTAATGAGTTTTGCTTTCCCATTTAAAATGCTCAGAGAGATGTGCAAGTTATACTGCTTGTTTACACAAGTCCAGACTCTGCGATCTCAGCAAAGCCTCCTTCCCTCTTCAGGGAGTGACGGTACAGCCTTGGTGTTGAGGGCTGAGCTCGGGCCTCATGCTTTACTTCAGCCATGTGGCGGGAGGGAGGTTCAATTCCAGAAAAAATAAATTCAAGCAGTGTTTGCTTAGAACGCGGGAGGTTGACATTTCACAAAGCTGGGAGCAGAGAGCAGTGTATAGCCAACCCATCATAACTGGGAGCCTGGGTCCCAGGTCAGGGCCCTCCTCTAACTGGAACAGAAAACTCTTAGGCTATCATGGAAATAAACTGGAGTCAAACAACCAAAACAGATGATCAAAAAACTGTGCTAGCAGTCAATAGGGAGGGCAGATTTGGGAAAGTTCTCTGTGCTCCTTGGTATGCAGATAAACACTTCTTTCCTGTGTGTTTCCATTATCAGCATGTTTTATTTTTTCATGTAGGGAAAAAATACGGTTCTTCAACTTATTCCCCTCCTCTCTTCCTCTCTCACGATTTTACTCCATTAATATTAGGCTTAATTATTCCAATTTATTTTAGTACAGGTTAATGGTGTAACATTAAAAATGAATGGACCCTTCATTTTAAAATAGGCAGTAATATTTAATATCTGACTAGAGCTCAAATAATTCAACACTGCATCTCTATTCTGTCATGAAATGCAACAGGAACTTACCTGTAAGAACCTGGATTTGTTGCTGTGCTCTTGAGAAAACCCACAGACCTCTTTCTCTCTTTGTCATGAGTCTAGACAGTGGAGGGCAGTCCTTTCAGAATCCAGAACAGGTATCTTCTGGGGCACAACAAGAAGCCGTCAAACTTGAAACAGTCTGCATTTAAGTGCTACAACTGTTTTTCCTCTGTTGCCCCTGGAACCAAGAGTGTTGGTGGGAAAAGCTCAGTAGTGTTAGTGTGTGATCCTGTATTACAAATGAAGACAGAATCTGGCACCTTAGCCTCCTCTTTGCACTTGCAGATTCTCTCCAGTGGTGACTGTAAAACTGGCTCATCCCCTATCACATTCAGAAGAGGAGAGAGTGACACAATGATTTCAGAAATATGTTGGATGAAAACTGGGGTCTTTTATTCTGTGAAGGGAAAATGTGTACTAAAAAGCATGCTGTTTGATTTGGACAGTTAATTACATTGTGATATAAAGTGTGCTTGGTCAAACTGGCTTCTATTTGTGTTAAATATGAGATTTTAGAAGGCCATCTGGCTTGTGTGCTTATGAGAGGGAGGTTTCAGAAAGGAGCTTTGGGGAAGCAGACTTGGCCCAATGGATAGGGTGTCTGCCTACCACATGGAGGTCTGTGGTTCAAACCCTGGGTCTCCTTGACACATGTGCAGCTGGCCCATGTGCAGTGCTGATGCATGCAAGGAGTGCTGTACCATGCAGGGGTGTCCCCCACATAGGGGAGCCCCATGTGCAAGGAGTGCACCCTGTAAGGAGAGCTGCTCAGGGTGAAATAAAGTGCAGCCTGCCCAAGAGTGGTGCTGCACACACAGAGAGCTGATGCAACAAAAAGACAGATTCCCGTGCTGCTGACAACAAGGATAGATTACATAATTTTGTCTTTCTGTGTCTGGCTTATTTCACTTGACATATCTTCAAGGCTCATCTATGTTGTTGCATGTATCAGGGCTTCATTTCTTTTTACAGCTGAATAATATTCTATTGTATGTATATACCACATTTTGTTTATCTTTTCATCTGTTGATGGAGACTTGTGTTTCTTCCCCCTTTTTGCTATAAACATTAGTGTACAAATATCTGTTGGAGTCCCTGCTTTCAATTCTTTTGGGAAGACCAAGAAATGGGATTGCTGGGTCATATGGTACTTCTATGTTCAACTTTCTTCTGCACTCTGGATTTTTGTAACAGCTATGTATGCAATTGGAGCAATCAACAAATTATTAACCAATTAGATCCTTGGTAAAGTATGATTAAATATAACATATTAAAGAGGAACAGAGATTAATCATCCTACCCCATAAATCCAGCCCCTCTGCTATCTGTGTCCTTTGTGAATGAGACTTTGCTTTTAAGAAATGTAAACTTTTCTTAAATCTACCTATGGTTATGCCTCCTTAGAATTTCCTCCCTGGGTATGGCCAGGGCTTGGGTTGAAGAAGTGCGGTTGGATGCACTGGCTTCTCCTGTTGAGCCAATACTGTGGCTGGACTTGGAACATGAGTGACTGAGACAGGAAATCTCTGGGAGAGCCCCAAAACCATAATCCTTCAACATCACACAAAGCCAAGGAGGTTACAGCAAGACCCAGGACTAGCCTTGATCTTGCCCTCCTTGCAGAAATAATTCTTCAGAGAGGGGTAAGCCAGTTTCCCTCAAGGGTGTCCTCCTTATCGTGAAGCTGATGGTTGTTGTATTACTCAAATTCCAGATCTTAGAATATTATCACTGCATGGGCCCCCAAGGCCAAGTGTGTGATACTAATCCCTTTTTGGGGTTAGACTCTCCTAGTGTTATGACCAGTACCCACAGTTACTGCCTTTGAACTGGAGTTGCTGTGTGTTTGCCAGAGCTTGGATTCCAGTGCCCATTTGTGACCCCATCCATCTTTCTGTGAAACTGGGCCCGTGGTACATTGACCTGATTTCTAATGAGCTTTTAACTGCTCAGGATGGTATTTGCTGTGGTCAGGCCAGAATGGGGTGAGGGAGAAGCCTTGCCTGGGAGCCCAGGCAGCAAGAGCAAGGGTCAGGGCTGGAGAGGGGCAGGCAGAGCCACAGGATCCAGGCTGGCAAGAACAGCCCTGCTTGTGAGCCTGGCACAGGGATGCCTGCTAGACATGATAGTCCTGGGCCCACGAGCAACATTTGGAGCCAAAAGAAGGTTGGAGGCCCACAGTGCTGTTGATTGAAGCAGGAGGGGACGGAGATGCTGGAATTATGTCACCTTGCCAGAGTCGACTTTGCCCCATACACAGATTGGCAGATGGGCTGCTGGCTGGTCATGGGTGCAGACAGATCACAAAGAAGTGGGTCCTCCCTGGCTGGCTGCTTGTTCCCTGCGTTGGGGCTGCGCCTGCATCTAAGCAGCCATGTGTCTGTGAAAGTCAATTGAAAGTCTCATCTGGAATCAAATATGGAACTGAGCCTCAACCACCCAAGTCAAGGAGGCCCCGAAGGGGTGGCTTTGTGAGCTGACCTCGTGGGGTGGGCTTTGGCAAAGACCCAGTGTCCTAGCAGGGGCAGGTAACTTCCTTGCAGTTGGTCAAGAAAGGGCAGTACTGCTTGCTTGTCCCTGGGATTCTAGAGGGAAGGAAAGGCTGAGGCTGCTTCTGGGTTTGTGAACATTTCTTTGTGTACCTAAATCAGAGCTCAGAGATGATGACAGTAATACCAATTGCTAGCAACTCTTAAGCTTTTAGTCCACATATATTAATACATTTATGCTTCATAATAGCCCTATGTGATAAGTGCTAGTTTCTCTGTCTCACAGAGGAGGCAACTAAGGCACAAGAAGGTTCAGTAACTTGCCAAGATCAGTCAGCTAGTAGGTGACCAAGCCAGGATTCAAGCCTGGGCAGGGTGGCCCCAGAGCCCGCGCTCGCCTCCGTGCCCGCTGACCCTGGGGATGTGCTAGGCTTTTGCCCTGTGGGTCTGCGTGGAGATGCCTTTGATCTTGCTGGAGAAATTTCCCATCTTCTAAACCCTTGGAAAATGTGAGGAGTTGAACCTCCCAGCTCTATCCTGAGGGGATGTCTCCTGGATTTGCTGAATTTTTAAAAAAGGTTTCATTCTCTAGGAAGCTTTCTCCTGGGGATATCAGAGACTGGTGATGGCTCGCAGCATCAGCCTCTGTTCTGGCTCCCTTCCATCACTCCTAAAACTTGGGTGCTCTTTGCAGTTAGCTCTGCCTGCACCTGTCAAGGTGTGTGTGTGTGCTCAGCCACAGCCAGAGACCTGGCCCAGCTGAGCGGGCCTTCATTGGCCTCCCCTCTGTGGTATTGCCATCCCAGGGATGTCACGGTGTGGCTGGGAGGCTTCATGGCCAAGGAGGGATGGCCACATGCAGAAGGGGCCTCTTACCCAAGGAGGGAGAGAATGTTTGGGAGGAAGGTTGGGCCTGGGGGCTGGACTGGCCCAGACCCATGCAGTGGGTTTTTCCTCCTTGGATGAGAAGTCCAGTCCTTGGGGCTGAACAGCCTGGAGGCTGTCCTGGCATGGGCTTTTCAGAGCCTGGGCTCTGGTTGGCACTTCCGTGCCATTTCAGATGGAGTAGTGGTCAGGCAGGCAGCTGCTAGAGTCCTGTTGCCACGGTAACCCTGACTCCACCACTGCTTAGCCACGTGACCTTAACCACTTCAAGCAGGCCCAGCTACATAATTTGCAGGGTCCAGTGGAAAATGAAAATGCAGGGTCTCTTGTTCAAAAAGTTAAATTCAGGCTTCTTGGCATGGCATCAGAATCCCTTTGCCACTGAGCACTGCTGACTCCCCAGCCCCACCTTGCTTCTTCTGCCCTTTCTGCTCTTGGGCACAGCCCGCTGCTCCGAGAGCCCTCACTGGCTGCTTCTGTGCCTTTGCTCTTCCTCTTCTCTCCTCAAGGAAATGCCCTTCCCCTTCCTTGGCCAGACAGCACTGCATCCTCCTGTGGTAGCTACCTTCCCAGGCTCCCACCTTCTTCCTCCTTTCCTCTCCTTCCTCTCTGGTTTCACAGCTCCCTGCTCTGGGATGCCTTTTTGGATAATGAGAAACAGGGAGAAGCCCAGAGACTCCAAGAGCTGGGGGACCGGGTGCTTAGCACAGGGGCAGCAGGCCTAGGGGGGAAATGACTCACCCATCAGGCGACGTCTGTCCAGTGCCTGATCCCTGCCAGGCACTCTTCTGGGCTTGGGCTGTAGAGGTGAAGATGACAGACACTGCTCTGTCCCATGGGGCTTACATTTGAGTGGAGGAAGATAATGACACATATATTAACAAATTGATGGGGAAAGAGTTTCTGGTCATTGGAGGTGCTGTGCAAAGGAAGTGGAGGGGAGGGTGGGTTGTTTAAGATAAGGAGGGCAGGGAAGGCCTCTGAGTGCTGCATGAGGCAGGACACTGGGCTGCCAGAAGCTCTGGGGTCTCCCAACCCCCTCTGCCCATTTCCTCTTCAGCCCCATGAGATGGTGAGGGGTCATCAGTTTTCTTTGCCCCAGTGCCCACTGCACCAGCAGCCTGAGAAGTCACACCCTGTCTTTACATCACATCCCTCCCTCCAAGTAAACAGCATCCACCCTCAAGGTTTCTGCCTCGTGGATGGGCTGCTGGTTTCCCATAGACCCTGCTTTGGAGCCTCCTAGCATTTTATCCCAGCCACGGAACTTAACCGAGGGCCCCTTTTTGACATCCCTGAGATGGCTGGGAGTTTAGAGCTGCAGGGAACTGCAGTGGTGGACCTGGCTGACCTCTTCATTTAAGAAGGTGAGTCGCTTGGTCACGGGGCTGAGAGGCAGGGGCAGGTGCCGCATCCCAGTCTCCTGACCCTGTGAGAAAGGTGTCATTCTTTCTCTACTTTTGATTTTTGATTTTCTTGGGGGATGCCAGGGGCAGGACTGAGGTCAGGACATTTCAGTCATGTGGGTAACCCTTTGGATCAACAAACCAGCCCAGAGAAAGGCCCACTGGCTGAGACTGGGCTGTTTCCCTGAAGAGACTCCTCTTACGTATCACCAGTTCTTCTTTGCAGGAGGTGTCCGGAGCTGCTGGCCTCTAATCCCACTGGCTTAATTTAGCTCCAGGCCAGACAGAGGCTGGTCTAATTATAGCCAGCTGGCCATGCTGGGTGCTATAAATAGTGTGGGATGCACCTGTTGGGTCGTTAGTAGGCATTTATCAAGGATTCCGTAGCGGGCTGGACACCAGGTGTGGACAGGAAGCACCTAGAAGCTTTGAACTGTGCTCACAACTTACAGTTTAGTCAGAGGGAGTCGGTGTGAGCAGGGGAGTGGGATGGTCAGGAGCACAGGCTTGGGAACCAGATGGCCCGATCGCAAATCCTGACTTCACCACTAACTAGCCGTGAAACCCTGAGAAAGTTTCCAGCCTCTGTCCTTCTGTTTTCTCATCTACCAAATGCAAGGTTTAGTAATATCTACCTAAAAAGGATGTTGTGAGGATGGAGTGTAGGTATACACACACACACACATAATATATGGGTGTATGTGTATAATCTGTGTATATCATTTAGAATAGCCTAGTATATTACGTGTAATAAGATTGTCATTATTGTTATGTGTGAAATGCCATGAGGATGTCAGAAGCACCGTGGCCAGGTGTGCGCCATCCTGTTGGAGGGCTGGGGAGGCCCAGCCCCTCCCACCTGGGCACGTCCCCTTGGACAAGTTGCCTCCTATCCTCAAGTCTCCATTCTTCCTCTGTAACAGGGGGCACCCCAGTTACATTTCATAGGCAGCTGTGAGGATGAAATGGAAGGATCCTGGCAGGGCACTTTACACAAGGCCGAGCACCTAGCGAGCATGAAAGCAGGGCTCATTTGTAATTGTGCCCCCTGCCCTGTTGGATGACTCTGGCAGGTCATGCAACATCTCCAGGCTTGACAGATGATCTAATCTGCGGGAGAATGGGACCAGGACCATAGAGGGCAGAGAGCTGGCAATCCTGAGACCCCCTGGCTGAAGATGGGAAGCTGGATCTTCTTCCTGTGCCATCGTCCTGCACCCGCTGCTTGTGGCTCTCGCCTTGGGACCTCATGGCACTCTCACTGCAGGGCTGTTTGCTCTGTGTCTCTGCCCCTGCGCCCAGTGGGGTTCTGAGTGCCATGCGATGGAGAGTTTTGTCTGTGGTCCTGTTTGAAGAAGATTTAAAGGGACAGGAGACCATTGGCTTAGTGTGGTGAAACAGAGGTCAAAGGATGGAGATAACTGTATTCAGAAGAGCTCTCCTGGGAAAGAGGGGCACGTTCACTTTGTTCTGCTCTCAGAGCAAGCGTGCGTGATGGGAGTTTCAAGGAGGCAGCTCTCTGTTCTGGGAAAGGGGGAGTTGCCTGCCTTAGACCTGCTTGAAGTGAGAAGACCCAAGAGCTCGGCAGCTCGTCTTGGGCTTTGTTATTCAAAGTGAGGTGAGTGGGAGGAGCCGGGGCACAAGCCCTGCCCCAGGCCTGAGACCCAATTTACCTTTTTTTGTTGTTTTAAATTTTTTGTAATATTGCACTTTATTTTTAGAGAAATTTTAGATTTGCCTTTTAATGGGATTCCTGGGAGATTTGTGTGTACATGCAAGTTTGAGAAGCGTTGCTCCAGACCAGGGCTTCTCAAGCCAGGAAGCATTTGCCCCAAGCTACGGCAGAGAAATCAATCAGAGGCTTTTGCATGGATCTTGAGCTTGGTTCTCACAGTGCCCTGGCAGCTCACCTGGGAGCTTGTTAGATGTGGGATGGGTCAGGCCCTACCCCAGACCTGCTGAATGAGAGATGCTGGGGGTGGAGCCCAGGGCTGTGTTTTCACCAGCCTACCAGGGGCTCAAGTGCAGTTGAGAAGCAGGAGCTGGAGCTGGCTGTCAGCCCTGAGTGCACCTTTGCATTACCTGGGGAGGGAATCACATACAGTGCCTGCGTCTCACCCAAAGAGGTGTGCCTTTGCCATGGCCACTGGGATTGTTAAGTGCTCTGCAAGGGATTCTTGGGTGCAGCCAGGCTCCAGAACTGCTGCTTGAGGTCTATGAGATAAGTCTCCGTTTTCTCAGCTATAAATTGGGCAGAAGAGCCCTGTTTACCTGCCAGGAGAGGTGAAAGTACCCGCTAAGCTACCATTTAGCTTCCTGGGCCCAGGAAAAGTGCACAAAGGAGACAGGTTTCCTTCCATGAGGAAAGGTGCAGCAGGGGTGCTTGCCCTGGGCCTGGAGGGAGGGTGGTGGGGCCACGTTGTAGACCTTCTGCAGCATCGGGATGGAATTGTAACATGGTGACTTGCTGGCCTTCCAGCCAAGCACTAGAAGAGCAATGTCCTGCTTGATGCAAAAGCTCTGCTCCCAAAAAGGACACGGCCAGTTCCTGGAGAGCCCAGTTTGCACAGCCTCTTCCTTTTATGCTTCCCACACTCTGCCACTGCTGCCCAGTTCTGGGGCTTGCCTTTTTGTGTGGCCTTCATACTGTATTCAGGGAGGAGGATGACATCTGTTCCTTGCCGGCTTCCCTTGCATTAGAATGGGGAGGGGGCTGCTGGGGCACTGGTCCCCTGGCTCTCAGTGCCAGTGGTGGCAAGAATGAGGTTTAGAGAAATACTTATGCACAGTAATCCCTCTGCTATGCTGCTGCCCATCTCCCGGGAAGCTGTGGAGCAAACACAGAGTTCTGGCCATAATTTATTGAGGGGATGTGCTGAGCCTTCCAAGGGTGAGGATGAAGCTGGAGAAGGGGGGCAGGGTGATCATGGCCTCCAGCCCCAGCCCCTTTAGTGGCCAGAGTCTGAAGGCCCTGGAAAGTCACCAGTAACTCCATCTACAAAGGGACAAACTGTACATGCATCATGCATGCTCAGTTCAAAGCACTGTGGACACCAGGTGTGGCAAATAGTCAGCGTCTTATCTTAAAAACCAAATTATATGGCCCTTACTGTGTGCCAGGAGGCACCATTCTAAGTATTGCTTCATGGCGTCCTCACAACAGCCCTGGGAGGTAGGTGCCATTATTTCCCTCGTTTGCATGAGCAGTTGCTTCTCAGGGTCTGTGATGGTCAACTTCTGCTTGGCACAGATGGGGAAACTAAGGTCCAGAGAGTAGGGACCTGCCCAAGGGGTCAGAGTGAGGAAATAGCAGAGATAAAATGAGAAGTCAGGTCTCCATCATTAAGGCAAATCTTGAAAAACAAAAGGCTTAGCCAGGTCTCTTCTTGGTTTTTAGTTTAGGAAGACTTTATTACCAAGGCTTGGATTATGTAACAGCAGAAAAAAGAATTCCCTGGGTGTTTGTGCTGAAAAGATTTATAGGAAAGCATCGAGTATGGTAAATTCAAAAATTGAAGACCATTTCCCTAGTAAGAAATACCTGTACATTATGAGTATGTGTCTATCTATATCTACTTGCATCTACCTACACATATAATACATATATTGTGTATACAATGCTAGATTATACATATACCATACAGAAACAAAATGCCAACAAACAATAGCTGCTCTTACCACATGAGATGCAGCCTGATGTTTTCTTTCTGTTCTCTTCCATTTTATTAAAAATGATAGCCCATGGCCCATTAAGCAGACTTCTACTGGGTTAAGTCCTGCAGTTTGCAAGCTGTTGGTCTAGTCCAGCTCTCTCACATTACAGAAGGGGAAGTGGGGCCTTGCTCACGTGCCACATCTTTTAGTGGGCTCCCCTCCCACCTGCCCCTACCACTGCACCTGCGGCTTTTGCTAAGAACCTTTTTAGGGTGTTGCTGCCGGGTTCTCTGAGGCTTCTGGGTTTTGAGGCCTGGGCTATCGCCCCTTCCTGTCCCATGAACATGCTGCAGACACAGGACTCTCAGGCCCTCCCTGGCCTTTGCCATCTCAATGCTTCTGTCACTCCAGGTCCCTGTTCTTTTCAGCTCCTTCTGAGAAGCAGAGCTGGGACTTTGACACTGCATCCCCAGGAGTTGCGGGCTGGTAGATACGGGTGTTAGGGACTTTGAGAGAGGATTCATTTATCTAGACCCCAAACCCCTTGTTCCCAGTTCTAAAACCAGTCTCCCAAAGCTTTGAAATGTGAGGGTTTTCACATAATTCATTTGGGAGCAAACTGACCTGAACTGACGTGAGGCTGTTCATTGCCTTTATTCATTCAACATGGTGTGAATATTCAAATACCTCACCGGAGAAATGCTAATGTGTTTGCGATGTTTGGCCCAAACCTCATTCACCTTATCAATTTTCTAAAACCTAAAATAATCTGAATTCTAAAACACATCTGACCCCAAGAATTTTGGTAAGAGATTGTGGACCTATAGATATATTTGAAGTGTGTGTGTTATTGATTAATCAATGAATATTTCTTGAGAGAAAAGATTGATAGATGGCAGAAAGTATACAGGACCAGCTTTCAGAAAGTTGACTATGAATATCTATAAAATGAACCTCTGAGGGTTTTTGTAGGGGTGAAATGAGTGATGGCAATGAAAGCACTTTGTAAACAATCTTCATACCTGTGTAAGGCTCGGTGTAGTATGGCTTTTTAAAAAACTCTGAATTATATTTTCAAACCCTGCTCTGCTTTTCTACTTTTTACAGTGTCCATGTGTTGTGTGTGTGGGTTGAAAACGTATCACTTTTATTTTGCTGTGCCCTGATGAAGACTAACCAAATGCAAAATAAGAAGACAGAGCTACAGCTCTGTATCTTTGTCGAATCTTTTCCCATCTCCTCTGCTCTTTTCAAATATTTTCTTCCTCTTCTCTGTCCTTCCTTCATGATATTTCAGGTTTCCCTTTATAAGGACTGTTGCCTACAAACTGGCATACATTTTTTCCTTTATGACTATTAGCCTTGTAGGGCATTAAAACCTCACTGCGTTTTCTTTTTCCTGAGAAATGCTTCACAATTTCAAAGTTTTTTGAAGTTTCAGCTTTAGAGGGCCCTGGAAACCTTGGACTCCTGAGAAAAGAGCAAGGCTTGTCCAGCTTAAAATCAGAACCATCGAGACAGCAATCCTCAATAATGAGGCATCAAAGACAGCATTTCTTATAAAGTAGCATACACGGTTTTCCAGGATTTGATGTGCTGTAATATCCTGCAAGTAAGACTGATTTGGACTCCAGTGTCCTGCCTGGTTTGAGCCTGATGGTTTCATGTGGTGGCCATGTCACCTGATGTCACACCTTAATGTGGGGTCTGTGCTTGTGTATCACAGGGCAGTGATCTTGACCAGGCAGGTCTGTTCTGAGGGCTCAAGGAGATTTGTATTTCAGTTGTATTTGTAAGCATCCTTATTTCCCTTTCCCATTACTGTGCTGGATTCTGGAGCCCAGATCATCTCCCCCACCTCCATTTCCCTTGGGAAGGGTCCAATCCTACAATTTCTTGCTTAATTAAATTAACTCTTCAGATGAATAAGGGGACTTGTATTCATAACTGCCAGGACTTCCTCCAGAGACTGTTATTTGCTCCTGAGTTAAATGTATTTATTTGGAAGCTGGCAGGGGAGCCTGGCTGCTCTGCGAGGAGAGGGCCGGGCTGGCCGAGAGGCAGGCCGCCTGCCAGAGGGCTGGGACCTGGGCAGAATGGCTCTGGCCGGGCCTCCCGTTCCCAGGTGGTGATGGATGGTGCGGTCTCTGAGTTGGAGAGGGGCACAAATGTGGTTGACACATGACAGACACAGACCTTGGGCGGGTCCAGCCTGCAAATCCATCCCCGATTAATCTAATCCTAACTCTTGGGAGATTTGAGCTTTGCATGAATTTGAACTCTACTTTAGGGCTTGGGTCCAAACCTGTTACATCGCCCTGCAGGCATCCTGCCCCCTTACCCCTTGGTCAGCTCTGCCAGAGGACAGGACATACCAGGGCTGTCCCAGTTCAGGAGCTCCCTGAGCAGCAGGGGTGGTGGGGAAATGGGAGAG
Organism: Dasypus novemcinctus; assembly: GCF_030445035.2. Taxonomy (NCBI): domain Eukaryota; kingdom Metazoa; phylum Chordata; class Mammalia; order Cingulata; family Dasypodidae; genus Dasypus; species Dasypus novemcinctus. The sequence goes on along the minus strand of NC_080678.1, from coordinate 107,754,790 downwards.
CTGGCTCCTTTTCTGTCTCCCTCCTTTCCCCCACTTCCTTTCTCTTTTTTCTTTTTAGTTTCTGCTTTACTGTTCTTTTTTTTCCTCTTCCTCTTCTTTTTTTTTCTTTCCCCTCTCTCTCCCTCTTCTTTCCCTCATTCTGTATCAGAGGAATGCAGGACCTTTTTTTTTTTTTTTCATTCTGGGAAATGAATACAGTGAGAATTTGGGGATTAGATCTCATCTAGGCTGGCCTGGAGCAATGCTTGATGCACAGTAAGTTTTTAGAAGGTGTCCTGGACATTGGAATAGCTTCTGAACTTTTCCTGGTGGGAGGCCAAGTCATCCCAGCAGAATTCTACCCTGGAAGGGCAGCAGTAGCAGCCTGGGGAAGGTGATGGCAGGGGACCCTCTCCCCAGGGACTTGAGCTCGGCCGGCTGGGGACCTTTCTGCCCAGCCAAGCCTTGGAACTCGGCATGGTCAGACCTGCTGATGATGCCACCGGCCTGCGGTGGGACAGCTGCAGGCACCAGCAGGCCACTCCAGAAGTACCAGTGGTAATCTGAAACTTTATTTTCAAATGCTTTCCCCAGCATTCATGGGTGGCCAGAAGCACTTTTGCTGTGGCACTTCTCAGGTGGCTGCCCCAGGCTGGGCCGGGGCAGACCAGGGAGGCCTGAAGCCAGCTCCCATCATCCCTGGACAGGGCCCCTGGGAGCGGGATGGAGAGACAGTCCCCAGAAGCCTGCAGCTTCATGCCCATGGGATTCTGGTGCTTTAGGCCCCTGGAGAGCAGAATCATGGGGGACATTGCTAGGCAGGAGTTTTCAAGGTATTCTACTTTAAAAAATATTTTCTTACTATTTTTACTTATCACTGCTTCCTATCCTTCTCTGTGCAGTGGGTGAACGTAAGAGAAATGAGGGGAATGAGTAACAGAAAGAAAGATTTGGGGGAAGAGGATATTCTGTGGAGGCATGACAGCTGCTTTACCTCTGACAGTTTGTAATGGCAAAGAGGCACTAACTTGTTCCGTGTGTCCCCTGATAAGAGAATTAGGGCTGCAGGGAGGCATTTTTCATCTCAGAATTCCAGTGGGGTGGGGTGTGGGTGGGAGACTACGTTTATACTGTGGGGCAGCCACGGGGTTGGGTGCTTGCTCCCCCAGATGAAGAGACACTATATGCTGCAGGAGATCACCTCTAGCATAGCACCCATATTAGCTGCCAGTTACTGACCCCTCCTAACGTGCGGGGTGCTCAGTGCTGTCCCGGAATCAACCCATTTGATTCTCACAGCTCCCTGCTGGGCAGGAGCCATTGCCAACACCATTTTCCTGATGGGGAAAATTGACGCACAAAGAATCCAGTCGCCCAAGTGCACGCTAATTAGAGTTAGTGACAGGGCCTGAATTCTCCCCGGGGCAGTCTGCTGTCAGTCCCTTCCTCTCCTTCCCACTCCTGTCTTCACCCCCAGGCCCTGCTCCACTCTTCAGCACCAGCGTCTGCTTCTCAATGATGTTTTCATTGTGGGTTGAATGGCCGGGCTCTTTCTTTCACTCTTTTCCCCCTCTGCTTTCTTTTTTATCATAGTCTTAACTGTCATATTAACATATTACCTTATAAACTAGTTGAAAAGGTACCACTTCGGGTAGATGTGCTTGGAAGTGACAGCTCTCCTCTGCCTCCCCACCCCGCTCCTGCCCATTTCTCTCCTCTAAGGGAGAACCTACCTTGGAAGTTGTCATCTACACATGGAATGGCTCTGCTCTAGAGGGATTCAGGAGGGTACTGGGTGGGAGGACTCGAGGACACGTAAAAAGCCCAGTCAGTCAAGGCCATTCCCAGGGTGTGCCCTGATGGCCCTCTACCTGGGTAGAGATTTATGCTGCCAGAAGCGGGATTTGCCTGGAGGCAGGCACAGCAGGCCCTTCTCTGCAGCTCCCTGGAATTACATCCTGCTCTGCCCGCTCAACTCTGCTCCCTTCTGCAGGCTGTCCTGCACCAGCTTAATTCACCGCCCCCCCCCCACGCTGACTTCAAGTCACTCCTCTGAGCTTCCTTTACTTCCCTGAATGCTGAGAGCTGGAGCTCCTCAACTCCAGAGTCATGGCCTCTGCTCTCTGACCCCAGCTTGCTGTTCCAACCTTCCCTTCCTTGTCTGCCCTCCGTGAACCCCCACCATGCCCAGGTGGCCTGGCAGGGCGTCCTAAGTGTGCCTTCACAACATCTTTGTCTTTGTCTGGGATTTCCTCTCCTCTCCTATTGACCCAAGTCTTGCTCATTTAGGGTTCAGCCCATTCTTTCATTCACTCAACACTGGGTCAACTTCAGGCCAGAAAGAGGCTGGGAAGCTGAGACCTAACAGGGCAGGTCTCTCACCTGTGGAGAGCCCTGGGCCTAGGAAGGGGCATGTTTAAAAGTACTTAAAAAAATTTTTTTAGGAGGAATGGAGGATTGAACTTGGGAACTCCTACATGGGAAGCAGGTGCTCAACTATTGGGCTATATCTGCTCCAGAAAAGTACTCCCCCCTACACTTAAAAATTTTTTTAAAAGATACTTTGATTACTTAAATGTTACAGAGATTATATAGGGGATTCCCATATGCCTCACTCGCACACCTCCCACATTTTCCCACATTAGCCACATCTTTCATCAGTGAGGTACATTCATTGCAATTGATAAACACATTTTGGAGCATTGCCACTAAGCATGGATTGTAGTTTATACTCTCTCTCATTCGTCTCTGTAGGTTATGGCAGGATATATAATGGCTTGTATCTGTGTTGTAATGTCATTCAGGATGATTCCCAAGCCCTGTAAATGCCCCTCTATTAAACCTGTTTTTCCTTCTCCCTAACCCCAGAACATGCATGGGTCACTGCCTCCACAACAATGGTATTTCTTCCATTGATAGAATCACAAAAAGTCTATAATAGAATACTAGTAAGTTTATTTTAGCCCATAGCTTGTTTCCCAATCCTGGGGACTCTGGGATGGTGATGCCCACTCCACCATTAATTGAGGGGGCATCAATCCCATACATCCGATGGAAGGGACTCTCTTACAGTTGTAGGCACTCGCGGTTCCTTGCTAAGTTGTTTGTCCATCATCTCCCTGTTAGTTGTCATCACACAGAGTGCCTCTCTGGGGGTAGAGTATAAAGCACCCAGTAATGCCCTCCTCTAGGAAGCCTTTATTGATTGCTTCTGTCACTGTGAACCTGCCCTTCCCTGGAACCCTACAGATCGTCATCTAGATTCTTCTCTTTTGGTTGCTTGTTTTCTGCCTGGTATAATTCACTTTCTTTTATTGCCAATGTCTCTTGGCCTCTGTCCTCAAGGAACATACCACACTGCCTAGCACTGCACTGTGTGTGTCTATTAATAGGAATGTGCACTTCTATTGAGCTCTGACTTCAATGTGCATTTGCATCGGTGCTTCCCCTTGATTCTCCTAACAGCACCGTGTGACGGCAGACAGAGCGATGAGCCCCATCTGCCAGAGTGTACGTGGATTGTTCACAGCCATGCGGTTGATAGGTGGCAGGACCTGGGTGAGGTCCTGGGTGCTGTGGTCCCCACCCTAGTTCTGCTGATGCATGTACCCCTGCCATGGTAGCGTGAGCAGATGGAGCTCCTCTGGGCCTGCAGCATGGGTGAGAGTGTGTGCTGGAGGATCAGAGGGCATTAGGCAACTGGGCAGAGAGGAAGGTTTTGAGGTTGAGATGGAGGAGGCTCACTGTGGACCAGGGAGGTACCGGGGGCAACCAGGGCTGAGTGGATAAAGAGGGATTCATACCCCGACTCTTCTTATCCTGACACTTGTGCTCATTCTCTTTCTCCACGGAGACTGGGAATAGCTGGTGGAGTGAGGGTTCAAGGAATGATGGGGTGGGGCTGGGGGCACAGCGGGCAAGGATGGATGAGAGAGAACAAACTGAGCAAGGCCTGGGACCCATCCCTTCTCCCCGCGGTGACACGGCCTCTGGGGAGTAACCAGAGACAGGGGTTCCCGGGGAGGAGAAAAAGCTGGAGCCGCCCCCCCCCCAATTACACATTTCAGAATTACATGCAGTTCTTTAAAGTATTTAGTGGAACTGGAGACAACTGGACAAAAAGTGGAATTCTCACTCCCGCTCACCCTGGCTATTGACTTCTGGCCTTGCTGTGATAGCAAAGGAGCTCTGTCAACACCACCTGGTTGAAAAATTGGGGCTTTTGAAGCTTGGCTGTTTGAGTTACCTATGTGTTAAAAAAAACTTACCTTGCACTTGACAAGAACAAAGTGTGTTTCTTTAGCCCTGGCATGAATCAAAAAATAGTTGAACTTTATTTTATTTTTTGCTCAAGTTTAAAAATAAAAAGCCACCTTTGGGCTGAGATCAAGAATGGAAAATTTCAGGGCATAGGAATAATTTTTTCCCATCTGTTCTGGGCAAGGGATGATAATATGTTTTGATGGAAGGTTGTGTGTGAACCTCAAGATGAGGCTCAGTACATATTGCCTTGCATCCTTCATTAGGAGGGTGTTCTCAATGAAAGACCCTCCTACCCTGCCCTGGCACAGCTGAATAGACACAGTACAGAATGGTATGGGAGAGACTCATGTAATTGAATACGAGTCACTGCCTGGGACAGGCAAAGAAGGAGGTAATTAAAAGTAATTGAAAGTGAAGCAGACTTGGCCCAGTGGATAGGGTGTCCGTCTACCACATGGGAGGTCTGTGGTTCAAACCCTGGGCCTCCTTGACCCATGTGGAGTTGGCCCATGCACAGTGCTGATGCACGCAAGGAGTGCCCTGCCATGCAGGGGTGGCCCCATGTAGGGGAGCCCCACACACAAGGAGTGCACCCTGTAAGGAGAGCCACCCAGCGTGAAAGAAAGTGCAGCCTGCCTAAGAATGGCGCCACACCCACGGAGAGCTGATGCAACAAGATGATGCAACAAAAAGAGACAAAGATTCCTGTGCTACTGAAAACAACAGAAGTGGACAAAGAAGAACACTCAGCAAATGGACACAGAGAGCAGACAACTGGGAGCGGAGGGGAAGGGGAGAGCAAAAAACTAAATTAAAAAAAAAAAAGTAATTGAAGCTGCACATTCTGCAAAGGTGGCTTTTATCACATAAAGTGCAGGCCAGTACCTCACATGATCGGTCACTGAGCTCTAGATGGACAAATGTCTAGAGGTAGCTGCTGAAACCAGGGAATTGCATTGAGAGAATAAGGGTTGAAACAGCATTGAGTTTTCATTAAAAACATCTAGAGTGAAATGGACTTGGCCCAGTGGATAGGGCATACACCTATGTCATGGGAGGTCTGCAGTTCAAACCCCGGGCCTCCTTGACCCATGTGGAGCTGGCCCATGTGCAGTGCTGATGTGTGCAAGGAGTGCCATGTCATGCAGGGGTGTCCCCTGCATAGGGGAGCCCCATGCACAAGGAGTACACCCTGTAAGGAGAGCCGCCCCACATGAAAGAACGTGCAGCCTGCCCAGGAATGGTGCCACACACATGGAGAGCTGATACAACAAGATGATGCAACAAAAAGAGACACAGATTCCCGGTGCCGTTGATAAGGATAGAAGTGGTCGAAGAAAGACAACAACAACAAAAAACCATCTAGAGAGTTCTTGACTACTATAGTTTATTTAGAAGGATATTATGGTTAAAGCTTTGTCTGAGATACTCTATTCTTACAGTTTAATATTAAGGTATGAAGAAACTGTTTTATGTATGTCAATTTGATGGTTTCTGACCTCTTCCGAGGAAGTACACATTTGTGCTACCAACTGCCTCGGATGTTCATTCTAAATATCTCCCATGGGTGCTGAAATTAGTCGCAAAATTCATGTTCTTTCTGAAAAAATCTGAATGTCCATGAGGCTAGCACAGTCACTGGTGGAAATTTGGGCAGCTGAGACTCTTCCTTAGAAACCCAGGGTCGTCCTGGTGTGGCATCTCCACATGGGGCTGGGTGCTCGATGTGCCCACCCACAGATCTCACCGAGCAGCACCAGCATGGCTGGAGGAGGGACAGGCAGCCAGCAGCAAACCCCCAAAGCACAAACCAGGTGACCTGGAGTTTTGTCTCAACTCGGTCATTTTCTTGCTATGTGACCTTGGGCATGATGCAGACTCATCTTCCTTGTCTGTAAAATAAGTGTTTTGAATCATATATTCTCTAGGGTCCTTTCTAGATCCCAAACCTTGTAATGAACAAACTAAAATTCAAAAATTCAAGGAAGAGCTTTAGCTCTTATTGGGGTGGTCAGTGTTGATAAAAGCTTGAAACACTTCCTGCCGGTTAAAAGTAGCCATGGCCCCAAGCAGCTTGATTGTCCCACTTACCAGGACCCCTTCCCTAAAAGCCTCTGGATCCCCCATGACAAGCTACTACAGAATTGAAGCCCAGCGCAGCTTTAGGCATCAGACCTCCACCCTGGGCGGGCACCCACCCTGGTGGCCATGGCTGTCAGATAGGGTGCCCATCACCCCAGCTTACGGGAACAGCCTCCAGGTGGAGTCAGAAGCCTCAGTCCACTCTGCAGTTGATATGACTTCCTGTTTCTACATCTGAAAACAGAGTTCATCATAAGGAGCCTACCTGCCTCTGGGGGGAAAGGGGGGCTCTGAAGCTTGACAGCCTGGCTCTGCCACTAATTAGCTGTGTGATTTTGGCCAAGTCATGATGTCTTTCTTACCTCAATTCATTGCCTGTAAAATGGGGATAATAACAGCACCTACTGTACAGAGCTGATGATGAGATGAAATGAGCTAACCCTTGTAAGATGCTTAGAGTAGAGTAAGCATCGTAGAAGTGCCAGGTTCTATGGTTAAGGCAGATGGCTCTGGAGTTCAGAGCCATGTCAGTTGGCCCTACTTTGGAGTTTGTGTTCCTGAGTGTGATGGAGTTGGACTCAGATATAATTTTTCTACACGCCTCTTCTGTTACTTTTACCGGACCGGACCTGTGGTTGGCATTTGGGTTGGTATATACTCAGGAGACCTGAATCTCTGAACTGTCCATGTGACAGCCAGGCCCTGGGCCTCAGCAGACTTGCAGCTCCTACCCTCTGGTTTCTTGGACTTACCCTGACCAGCTGACAGGGAGGTGAAGAGGATCATCCACCACACCAGGGAGCCAAGAGTATCTACAGCTGCAAGCAGGAGAATTGCATCCATCACCCATGTGGAATCTAAACCCCCTCTTGATGTAGAGGGGGACTGGACATAGCCATCCCAGCTATACAAGATGGAGGATTAGAGTATGGATTAGAGTGGACTTACTGTTGTGCTGCTGCGGAACTATTGTGATTAGTAAGGGAAGAAATTGTAGTAGTGATGTGGAGAGGGCGGCCATGGTGCCTGCTGATGGTCGGGAGAGGGAAGAAGAGATAAAGTGTGGGGGCATTTTCAAGATTTGGAGTTGTCCTAGGTGGTGCTGCAGGGATGGATGCTGGACATTGTGTGTCCTGTCGTGGCCCACTGGGTGGACTGGGGGAGAGTGTGGACTACAATGTGAACCATTGTCCATGTGTTGCAGTGGTTCTCCAGAATGTATTCACCAGGTGCAGTGGAAGTGCCACAATCATGGAAGAGTTTGTTGATGTGGGAGGGGTGGCATGGGTGGGGTGGGGGGTATATGGTGGGGACCTCATATTTTTTGAAGGTAAAATTTAAAAGAAAATAAAGAAGAAGAAGAAATGAAAAAAATAAGTAAAAATAAATTAAAAAAATAAATTAAGCCATCATGGGGGAAAGACACTAAAAAAAAAAGCAGTGATAGCTGTGTGCGTGCTGCGAATGCTTGCACCTGAAATAGAGGGCTTTATGATGCGTCAAATGAGATAATGTGTAGGAAGCACCTAGCACAATGCTTGACAAATAGTTCATGGAAAACCAATGCTAGCTCTTATCTAACTAGGTCCTATTAGAAAAACAACAGTCACATTTGAGGTGTTTTTAGTAGTGTCTCTCCCAGGATCTATGTTATTTCTAATTGAGATAAAAATAAGTTTAAGTAAATTATCTGGAGGAGCATTCCCCCTGCCCTAGTCTATCACAGTCACACCTGCACACAGGCACATGCACACTCACACACTCTCTCCTGTTTTCAGTAGCCCCAGGGCAGGCCACCTGTGGAGGTAAGGAAGATTTGCTGAAGAGCAGAGGCATTTTTTTTTTTTAAGGAGAACCCTAGTTCCTTGCTTGAGCTTAGTTTGGGGTAGACCCTGTTTGGCCTGGAGCCCCATGGTATACTGGTGACTTAGGAACTTTAGTGGTGCAGGAGGGGGTCTGTCTCTTCTCTGGGTCTTTGCTGGTAGAAGTCACAAAGGCACTAGAGAACTTGAGAGCAACTTTTTGACGCTGAAGAGGCAGCACCTAGCATCTCGGAAACTGGATGCCTGTGCCTAGGGCCCCAGCAGATCTGATGGGAAGGGAAGTGGGAGCCACATGCCCTGCCGGGAACTACCACTGGCTCCACGCTGGGTGGGCTCGCCCAGCTCACTGCTGCCTCATCAGCACAGGGTGGAATTTGCTGGGTCAGGGGCTTTCTAACTTCACATTGTCTTCCCCTGAGACCCGCACACTGTAAGAGACACATTTTACCTCTCAACCCATTCCACACACCCCTGTATGCAACCAAACAGAAGATCGATGAAGCAGCACCATTGTGAAGTGCCATGCACTCTATGTTGTGTGCTATATTATTTTCTATTTCAGTTAAAAAGTACTGATTGTGAATTACTAAATAGGTTCCTTTTTTTAAAAATTTATTTTTAAAATTTATTCCCCCCCCAACACCTGCCATTGTCTGCTCCCTGTGTGGACTTGCTGTGTCTTCTTCTGTGCCAACTTGCACCCTCAGTGGCACCAGGAAACAGCATCTCTTTTTTGTTGCATCATCTTGCTGCATCAGCTCTCTGTGTGTGTGGCACCACTTCTGGGCGGGCTGTACTTTTTGCACATGGGGCAGCCCTCCTTGTAGCATGCACTCCTTGACATGGCACTCCTTGTGCACGGCAGCCCTGTGCATGCGCTAGCTCACCATATGGGTCAGGAGGCCCTGGGGATCAAACCCTGGACCCTCCCATATGCCCATATGATAGGCAGATGCTCTATCAGCTGAGCCATGACTGCTTCCCAAACCTAAATAGGTTCTTGTGGCCTGCTACTGGGTCATGACTTGTGGCTTGAAAAAACCAGTCAGAATGATATTGGAGGTCACTTGGGTGCTGTTATTCTGTACTCTGCTTGGGACAGGAGAGGAGGGTGCAGGGTTTCATCTCTGTTGATCAGGACACTGCGCTGAACTATTATACCAGCTGACTGTCCGGTTCCAGCGTTGGGGCCAGAAACTCAGCATGTGGGCATTTACATAAACATGAAGACTTGAAGGTATGGATAAAATACTTTTAGGCTGTAGTGCCCCTTCCAGATTCCCCAGACTTAGGGATTAAAAAGGGGAGATCCCTAGCCAAAGGGACAGGCTGGCGTGGCACTTTCATCACCCCACGTGGACAACATAGATGATGTGGTCTCACGAGTTCTCAATAGAGCAGGGTCCTTTAGCTCTTACAGTGGGCCACTGTCTTAGTTTTCCAGGGCTGTTGTGGCAGATGGTACACACTGGATGACTTGAAAACAAGACTTTACTGTCCCATGGTTTTGGAGGCTAGAAGTCCAAAATCAAGGTCTTGACAGGCCATGCCTTCCCCCAGAGTCTGTATCATCCTGGAGGTGGCTTGCTGCAATCCTTGGGGTTACTTGGCTTGGCTTGCATTTGCCTTTGCCACATGACCATCTTCTCTGGCTTTGACACCTTCTTCTTAGTCCCCTGTATCTCTCTCTAGATTTCCTGTCCTCATAAGGGCCATTCATATGGATAAAGGCCCATCTTGACTCATTTGGGCCTCATTTAAATAGGATCTTTGTTCACAAATGAGTCTACACCATAACCAATAATAGGATCTGCAAGGATCCTGTTTACAAATAGGCTCATACCCATGGACTTGGGGGGGAGTTGGTTAGAAGTTGAACATGTCTTTTGTGGGGGACATGATTCGATGGCCCACAGGTGCTGTGGTCAGGCTGCAGCACATGAGCTGGGCATGTCAGGGAGGGTGTGCACAATGGCTAATTGCTGCCCAGTGCAGGCCCTGACCGAGTCCAGGAGCAGTGTCCAGCCACCATGGCAGGTGCCAACCTTGGCATTGATGGATCATGAGGGACTCTGGGGTCCCACTGGAGGATCTGGGGTGATGGTGATGACCATGCAGCAGTTCAGGGCAGCAGCTGCTTGCTGATATGTAACAAGTCTTTCAGTATTTTAGCAACTGGGAGTCTGTACCAGTATGTCCCAATCTCAGCCCTGGACAACTTAGCCCTGTTGCCTTAGGTTGTGCTAAGGAGAACACCATTAGACCCCACCTTTTATGCACCAGCTGGGGGTGGCCCTAACTCTCACCCAGTGCTGCCTGGTGACAGGGACTGGGCTGACCATGGGTGTGGGGGTGGCTAGCCTTCTGGGCCTGAAGCCCCCAGACAAAAAGAACCCATCAGTCCTTTTCAAATATATGACCAAAAGTCATTCACTCATGTCCCTGGAGTAGCATGGAAGCGAGATGTACACTGATGATGAAGTTGCTTTAGCTGGCTCTATAATTAAGGTTCTCTGGGCCTGAGCTGCAGCCATGGTCCTGATGGACAGGGCAGCTTCCCAGAGGCAGGGACTGACCATTGGGCATTGAGGGAAGGTAGCCCTGGTGTTGGACTGGGGAGTCTCCATTATCACAGGCCTATCTGTTTCTTTGCCTCAAGCATCCACTGCTGAGTCTGTGATGAAGGTGTCAGGTGGTATCAATTTAAATGTGGACACCTGTGTCCTTGGGCCTGGTCAGATGCCACTGCCTCTTTTCCTACATGAGGCAGATCAGCTGATGGGCCCCACCACTTGGATTTCCAGCACTGCATTCATGCCAACCTCTCCTCCCCTCCCCCAGCATCAAATGGCTCTGAGGAAATCTCTCTCAGGCTGGGTGAGGAGTTGAAGTTGACACTCCAAGTCCCATACTGCTGGGGTGTCACATGCCTCAGGAGGTGGGTCCTACCAGCTTTGTTCTTATTTTTTTAAGACTAGGGTTATGATCTTTCCAGGACTCAATTGGAGAAGCAAGAACTCACTTTCTGAGCCCCCTCATACCATGGGATAGGACTATCCATTTCACAGATGTACTGTGAAGATCAAAGGAGATAGAAAACCAGCTTTGGCAAAAGAAAATATTGTATTATTATTGTCATTGTTATTTAGCATTTCTTAGATTATGAATACCCAAATGCCTCATTTGATAGGTACAATCTTCTACCAATCCAGTCTGGGATGTTGGCTGACTTTCTTAGAGAATGACATAAAGAGAAAAAATCACTTCCCATGCATAGTCTGAATTTCTTAACTTGGCTTGACATTGTAAATTAAAACAAACGAAAACAAAAATATGGAAAAGGGGGACCCAGAATTATCCAGCCCCTCTTCTAATAGCCCATTATTGCTGTCTTTTGATACCCCTTGTTCAATTCTGGAAATCCTAAAGAGGATGAGAATTATATTCTGCCCAGGAGTCCCCTATAAGCCATTTAAACAGTGTTGAATTGTACACTCATTTTTTGTAAACCCAGTTGAGCTAATATTATAAACTTGGTTCTCTGTCACTTCTGGCTGGCTTGGTATTTGTGTCTTTCTACATATCTCTTCTGTCTAGTGCACACTCTGTACAGAAGAAGCTTGCACCCTCCCAGCTGGAGAATGCCTATAACTCATGAACTGGAAATTGAAGGGTTAGTTGTGGGCCTTGATTCATAGTGGTCCTGAAAGCTTTGGGGCAAGATTAAACTGCCTTTGGACAGTGACTGGCAGCTGCCAAGATTGAAATAATGAGCCTGGAGCCCCCAATTTCCCGCAAAATGCTTGAGTTAATTTCCTTCCATAGCTTTCCCTTCCTTTCACAAACCTGCCTCTTGTCCTGCACTATGCTCATTATGTCACATCCATCTACTGCTCTTTTGCCAGTATTATCTGAGTGAGTTATTTATATTAGTCTAAAACCAACCTGCTCTTGCAGCTAGAGGACCATCAAATAGAGCACATTTGATTGTCTGTGACTTTCAGCCCCAGCTCTGGCAGCATCTATAGGAGAAGGGTTTGATGTATTAGAGTGTGATTGTGCCTGTGACTAATGGGCTGAAGGCTGGAGCTGGGGAAATGCCCCAATGATTGTATTTTCAGCTCCCACCTGTGCACCTTCACCTGTGACTGTTGGGTATTGATGGAAGCTGGCTTCCTGGGGTTGGGCATGAGACACTAGGTGGGGAGTGTTTGTGACCCAGGCACCTGTGCTCATCTTGATCCTCAATTCTGGATGATCTGGGCCACATCTCCAGGGTCCTGGTTTCCACCAGATGTCTCATGGTCATGGCTTTGAGGTGAATGAGGTGTGTAGACCCTACCTTATTGTATCACTGTCTTCATCAATATCAATGTTGACATTTCTGTGGAGGGTACTTTACAGTTGATAGAGGCCTGTCACTTCCATTATGACTTTTCATTCCTCCCAACCACTTTTGGAAATTATTGCTCCATTTCTGAAGATGAAGAAACTGAGTCTCAGAGTGGTTCAGTGACTTGCCCAAAGTCTCCCAGTGGTTTCAGTGACAGAAAGGGGCTTTGATCTGTGGTCAAAGCTTAAGGTCTTTCAGGCCATGCTACATGTCAACCATGAATTCTTATCCATTCTTCTTTGAAAGGAGCTCAGCAGGCTTTCAGGAAACATGCATTTTGCTATTGCTCTTTTACAGGATGTCAGCATTTGCCTATGTTAATTTCCAAATGGTCTTGATCAGGACTCTTAACAGTTAAACAAGGCTTACTTGATTGATTCCAGCACAGAACCAGAGGGCCCAAAACGCAACCAGGACTCCTGACCTCTGTAGTGTTAGCTCTCATCTCTGGATGCCGCTCCCGGTCAGGCCTGTGTGTGCACAAAGGATGTGGGGGAGGTTTCTGCCTTGCAGAGCTAAGTTTGGGTCTCTGTACTGCTCCCTTTTCATCTGTTTAGTTTAACCTCCAAAGTATTATACTATGTTCTCTGCACCAAATGAAAAATGATGTTTTCACATTGCTTCATGTATCATTCTTAACACCAGCATAGGGGCTGGGTTGTTGGAACACTTTACCACACTCGGCACAGAGCTCACTCTGCTTAAAGCTCCAAGAGGTACTTGGATTTTTAAAAAAATCAAACTGACTGAACAATAGGATGTTGTAAAGATAAACAATTGTTTTGGAAGTTCAGCCCAGAAAGACAAGCTGGAAAAATAGGTAATGCTGAAGTGTCATTTTAGTAAATGATTTTTCCCCCCCAGAGATGGAAGGTGGGCTATTCCTTGATGATAATTTTTAGATTATTTCTCCAAGATTTACATTTCTGTTATTCTTTAAAAATTTTTTCCTGCCCCATGGGGTCTTCAGTCCTGGATACTCATTTCTTACAATAGTCAAAATGACCCTTGATCCACAGAGTTTTATTTGGGCTGAAGTCAATTTCCCAGGAGAGAACACCCCGGCTTTTCCTAAAGTAGATCAGCCACATCTTATCACAGTCTCTGGCCCCAGACACCCAGGTCACTTCTCCTAATATAAAGACCTTCCTCTTCCTTAAAGGTGGACACAATCAGGAATTCTTTATCCTATACATTTTTCTCTGGTGCACACATGTGTTGGTGTTTGTGCAAATGTGTGTCAGAGTGAAGAGATGATAAGGAAAGAGATATGGGAGTTGGGATCTTATGAGTTGGAAGATTTTTCTCAGAAAAGAATGTCATTTTTTATATGTTGGAGGAAGTTAGTAATATGTCACCACCGACCTGGCCCACACCCTGCTTTGATCGACACTTCTTCTGGGTTCTTTGCTTGATGTTTTCTCTTTCATAAGCCCCTGTTGGCTCGGAGCTTTGTGCCATGACCTGTGAAGTCAGGTTCTTTCAAACACAAAGCGTTCTTTAGCGATGGCAGTGATTCCATGAACGGGAAGGCCTTGGAAAGTGTGTGGGCTCATTAGCCAGAGGCACAGGTTCTTTTGGATTCTTCCTCAGTCTTCATTTCCAAATTGCAAAAACAGTTTCTGTGGACTCTTCCTCACCTCAGCAGAAAGGACTGTACACAAGGGAGCTTTTTCAGGGAGCCTTTGATAGTTTCTCTCCTGGGCCCTGTGGCATAACCTGGGCTGTCTGAGGGTTACAGAAAGAGCAGGCATGCCATTGGCCCTGGAAAATCTGGTTTTGGCCTGACTTCAAGGAATTTGTTCTGCCTGCTTTGAAGAGCCAGTGTTGCCAGCTCAGGGACGTGATGGGCTCCCATCTACATGAGCTTTATGAGTAGCCTATGCCAGGGGTTCCTGATCTTGGCCATCGAGACATCCGTTGGAACCTAAAAAGGAAATTAATCCCTACTCAAGACCTATCCAGCATGGTGGAATTATCATGTACAGTGATAATGTATTTTTAAAGATTTATTTATTTATTTAATTCCCCCCTCCCCTGGTTGTCTGTTCTCTGTGTCTATTTGCTGTGTCTTGTTTCTTTGTCTGCTTCTGTTGTCCTCAGCAGCACAGGAAGTGTGGGTGGCATCATTCCTGGGCAGGCTGCGCTTTCCTTCATACTGGGCAGCTCTCCCTATGGGCGCACTCCCTGCGCGTGGGGCTCCCCCACGGGGGGGAACCCCCTGCATGGCAGGGCACTCCTTGTGCACATCAGCACTGTGCATAGGCCAGCTCCACATGGGTCAAGGAGGCCTGTGGTTTGAACCATGGACCTCCCATGTGGTAGACGGATGCCCTAACCACTGGGCCAAGTCCGTTTCCCATGTAGTTTTTAAAAACCAACTCTACAGGGGATGCCTTTTCAGGCATGAGAACCAGGGACTCCTTACTTATTGACTAGGAAGTGGGGATAAGGTGGTGGTTGGGAGAGGACACTTGACTAGCACCTTCTTTCCTTCTGGTCAACTTGAACTCAGCCCCTAGCCACACACCTTCATGGATCTGGAAACATCTTGTTGCTGGCATTGAGCCCTGGGTTCAGCAGGACACCCTGGTCCCTGTGGGGGCATTTCCCTGAGAAACAGCCCTGAGATAGAAGCTGCTTCCTGGGGGTGGGGTGCTCCTGAGACATCACAGGGGGGTTCACGACTGAAAAACTCAGCAGTGCCTCCTTGCCCACAATGGCGCCCGGGCTGTGGCCCAATGTGCATGGCAAGTGGGCAGTTCATTTCATGGCCACGTAGAGTTGCCTGATAACTGCCCAGCAGAGGTTGGTGCACTCCTCAGTCCAGATCTTAACCTGGGCCTGAGTTGAGGGACCCGTTAGCTCCTTGAGGAGTTCCTCCCTGCCCCCATTTCTCCATCTCCCTTCCCTTTACTGCAGCAGGAAAGGAAGGTGTGAGCAGTGGTGCAGAGCCATTGATCCCTGATGGCCCATTTGGGAACATTCAAAATATGTAAGGGTTACATTTTAAAAAAAAAACAAAATAAAAATAGCTTATGGAGTCCCAAGAGGGCAAGCAAAAAGCACACAAAAAATTTCAGATTTTCAGATTTATGAAATAGGGGAATAATACTGAGAAAGTTGGCTTTGCCTTTTTGTTGCTAAAATCTTAATGATGATGTAGCAGCACAGAGGCTACTTTCTACCTTTTTTTCATTCTTTAATTAGATAATGGGCTTCATCAAGTCTCTGAGCCACAGCTGATGCCCAGGCCATTGCGGTCCCTGGGTCTAAGAGGTCCACAACAAGAGAAAATCATATACATGATTTTCAGGAAGAACAAAACTATCCCCTCTTGGGGGTTAAATTCTTGTGCTGGAAATTCCAAATGCTGAATGGGAGTCAGAGAGCACCAGCAGACAGGTGTATTGGTTGTCTACTCACCTGGTAGATGAGTGCCTCCACCGGGTGTTTATGATGGTTACCACTTAGCTAGTACTTCTCCATGCTACCTGCTTGACCTATTATCCCTTCAATCCTTCCCACACCCGCAATGCATGTGCCCAGTTACTGTCCCTGTTTTCAGATGAGAAAACAGACCCAAAGAATTAAATAACTTTTTAAGGTCTCCCAGCTGGGAAATGGTAGAATTAGGACTCAAACCCAGGCAAGTGCATTGCAGAAGTCACAGGTTTATCCACTGCACTGTTTTGCTCTTTCCTGATGTAGCAGATGACTCTGCTCGGGAAGCCCCACTGTACATAATTCCATCACGCTTGCAAACCTCACATTTGTTTTGGCAGGACTCTCCACTGATAGAAATCTCCCCATCTCTTTACATACAAGCTTCTTAGTGTCCTGCATCTAAACCCTTTTACTCTCTGTCCAGGTCCCAGAAACACTTGGAGATTGTAAACTTGTCCAGGGAGTATTTTCCCCCCTTGGCTAAAGGAAGGCCTGTGCCTCTGTCAACTAAATATTTGACCTTCTCCTTGTTCTTTCTGGCTTTTCAGTGGACTCTCTAGGCACCTGTAAGCTTTTAATTGTAGTGCTCCCTTAGTGGAAATCAGCTTCCCAAGCTGTCTTCAGGAGGAGAGGGTGACCTTTAAATGCATATCTGTCATCTTAATGATAGCTAGAGTAGATGATACTGATCAGGCTTGACAGTAGGGTACCTGTCCTTCCTTCTTTTTTTTTTAAGGATTTATTTTATTTATTTCTCCCCCCTGCCCATTCCCCCTGTTGTCTGCTCTCTGTGTCCATTTGCTATTTGTTTTTCTGTGTCTGCTTTTATTCTCATTAGTGGCTCCGGGAACCAATCCTGGCAACTTCTGGAGTGGGAGAGAGGCAATTAATTTCTTGCACTACCTCAACTTCCTGTTCTGCTACATTATCTTATTTTCTCTCCTCTGTGTCCCGTGTTGGTTCATCTTGCTGGGCTAGCTCTCTCCATTGGCTGGAACTCCTGTGCAGTGTGGATTACCTGTGCTGGGTGGCCTTCCCATACAGGGTGGCACTCAGTATGGGCCAGCTTGCCACATGGGCCAGCTTACCCTCACCAGGAGGCCCTGGGCATTGAACCCTATATGGTAGAAGGGAGCCCAATTGGTTGAGCCACATCTGTTTCCACCATCCTTCCTTGATGCTCCATGTATGTACTTGGTGGAAAGAGAACCTTCCTTGAAGGACCAAGGCTGAAGCATCAGTGAATCTCTGGGTGGAATCTTGGAGCATCATTGCGCTCATCAGAAATAGTCAACTGAGGATGCCTCTTAGCAGCATGCTCTCCTGGGTTCTTGTCTGTGCAAGTTATACTGGAAACAGCACCTGACCTCTTGGGTGGGGGACCTAAAGGTAGAGATGGTGATGTATTAATGGAAAGAACATGGACCATGGGGTTGGGGAGCTTAGAATTCAGTCTGATTCTGCTGTTCTCTTTCTCTGGCCCTCAGTTTTCTCATCTGTAAAATGAGGCCATTGAATTAGAATCACGGTACTTTTCAGAATTTTCTACTGAAATTCTTTCAGGGGAGAGGAAAATAAAGGTAAACAAGCTCTTCTCCATCCCTCCTCCCAAATTATAGGAGATTAATCCAAAGTCAGCTACTCTACGTACAACATTTATTTAATAAACTCGTGTAGGTTTTTCCATGTTACTCTATGTTATATGCAATTTATGTAATATAAAAGTAGTGTTTTGTCTTTTTTTTTTTTTTTAAGGTACTAGGGCTGGAGATTGAACCTGAGACCTTGTATGTAGGAAGCCAGTGTGCAACCACTGAGCCACATTGGCTCCCCTGAGTTGGATTTCCCCCCTCATTTGTTTGCTTTTTGTACGTTCTTTTTGTTTTTAGGAGACACCAGGGACTGAACTTGGGACCTCCCAAATGAGAAGCAGGTGCTCAACCACTTGAGCCATATCTGCTCCCCTCCCTACATCTTTTAACCAATTTTATATTCTATTAGTATGTCTCCTGAGTGCCTTTGTATACTGTATCCCTCACACCATAATTCTCCTTGAGGCCTAAGTTCTGGGAGGCAAATTTTGGGGGCAGGTCCTGTGCCACTGGTTGGATTGGGGAGGGCAGTATATGAAAATAATTCTTCCACTTTGACTACCTTTTCTGCATGTCTATTTTCACATTGTTTCTAGCATTGTTTCCTCACAGACTTAACAATTATGTCAACATCTTACCTTAAAAATGCTCCACTTTTTGAAAATGTGCTCAGAGGGAGCATGTCCAGTCCCACTTCTCCCCCCAGCCTTGACCCAGACACCTTCCCCAGGGAGAGGCATGCCCGAGACTGACATGCCTGCTTGGGGATGTTCTCCAAGGCCCCTTCCAGCTCAGCTCTGTGGCTCTGTGTGGGATTGCAAAGCTAAGATAAGCATGCCCACAGCTCTGCAGATGGCCCCACAATATGTTAATCCAAGAAAGAAGAGAGAAATCGAGGCGGGAGAGAGCAGCATGAAATCCCAGAGGAAGTGGGGGCCCTGGGAACTTCCCAGTGCTTCCAGCAGTGGAGTAAAGGCAACTCTGGCTGCTGCTGCACTCCCTGGGGCCAAGCACAGGCTAGTCTCCCATTGCAGGCACTGGGAGCAAGGCAGCCCTGACCCAGCCATGCTCAGATGGGAGCCTCTGGGAAATGATGATCAGATTTGGGCTGGGAGCAGGGCCAGACCTCTGTCTTCTCCAAGCCATCTCCATCCCAAGCAGACACCCAGGACCTCCCCTCAGCCTCAGAGCTGTCTCTTCTTTCTCATCCTTTCTCTTTGCTCTGCCCTGGCCATGGTCATGAGCAGACCAGAGGCTAGCACCATTTCCTGGTTTGGGAAAGTCTCTTAAGGGCCTGAGGCTGGGGGTCCCTGCACAACTCCTGAATCTTACACCTTTCCTTTACACTCCATTTTTTCTCTCCTCTTAGCACCCTCATCTTCTGAAGCTGTTCTCTCTCTGAATAAACTAGCACTTAATCCTCCAGGGTTGGCAATGGAGGAAATTTCTCCACGTGGACAAAATATGCCCAATGTCCCTGACTGCCCAGTTTTATCTTTCTCTTGGAGAATTGCCTGCTTATTGGTACTACCACCAAAACTAGTTACAGGGTCACCCTTTCCCTCTAAACTTGGTGGCTCAAACTTGGATGCATAGCTTTCCCACCTTTCTCTAATTCCCTGTATCATGTTGGAATTTGGTCTGGGGCTTTACTAAAGACTCTGGGACAGCAAAAGTGAAGGAAACTGAGGGTAAAAGCCAGGTAGCAGCCTCCCAGCATCTAGTTTATACCTCATAGCTCACAAATCCTCCACCGTGTCCTAGATTTGGGCTTGCCTCCATGAGATGGGACCACCCGTTTTTCCCCAGCCCACAACTAGATCATCTGCTCTTCTAGGCACCCAGAACCAGGAGAGGGAGGTCAGAGAGGGAGCTGTGAGGGCCACTCCCTCCTTAGGTCAAGGCTCATCTTCTGGGTCTCCTGTTAGAAGACCTCCTCTTCCAGGGATCACTAGTGAAGGAACAAGAGCCTCCTCCCCCATTCAGGGACATTTCCTCCTGGCCCAGAGGCACATCCCCCAACCCCCCAGGATAGAATTCAATGTAGTTCATTCAACAGCTCCAGCCAGCCTGGGAGACACCCTAAGGGCAGGACCCTTGGATTGGTCTTGGTGGAGGCAGGATAAGATAGTGGCTGGACATGGCTAACCTCAGATCACCTGCATTCTAATCCTGTCTCTGCCTCATTCGAGTTGTCCTTCTGAGAGGATATCTTAACTGCTCTATGCCTCAGTTTCCTTCTTTGCAGAATATGCAAAGAAATATTTATAGTGCCTATTTCAGCATGGACAGGTATTTGGGATTGCTGGGTTAATACATACAAGGCATTTGGAATGGTTTCTGCTGGTAACCATTGCCAGTGATTTATTCAGAGCGGGTCTGCTCTGTGGGTCTAATCCTTGAGTGGCCAGTGTGGCAAGATAGTGTCACCATCCATGGCACAGCAAGGCATGTTGTAATTTTTCAGAGCCTTCATACGTGCTTCTCCTTATTAGGTCCCATCCCCTCCCTGGGGTATTAGCTCCACGAGGCAAGGCTCTTGCCCATCTAATTTGCCTCTAGAGCTTCAGTACCTAAAACCATATCCAGCCCATAGTAGATGCTCAATAATTATTTGTTGGGGGATTGAGCCCTGTGAGTGAGTCATAGCTGGTATTAACTCATTTGACAGAAGAAAAATCCAAAGCTTGGAGATACAAAACACCTCTTCTAAGGTTGCGTAAGGAGCCAGCAGCAGAGCTGGGATGACACCCCAAGTCTCCTACCCTGCTACACCATTGCCTCTATCAAGAGTCATACCCTCAAGTAGGCTGGTGAAGGGGCTAGAAGGTGGGTTGCTGCCAGGGACCCTGTCTAAGAGCATTCTCAGCCTCCACTGTAGGAGTACGTGGTGGTTTCAGTCAGGACTGCATGGAGCCTTTAGGAGGGACAGACCTGTTCCTCCAGAGTCAAGAGCCCCAGGCCTGGGCAGGGGCCTGCTCAGTTCACACAGGGTCAGGGGAGAGCAGCAGCCAGCTGAGGCACACCGGGCCTCAGGGCACAGCCAGCTCTGAGGCACACGGACCCTCGGGCACAGCCAGCTGAGGCACACCAAGCCTTGGGGCACAGCCAGCTCTGAGGGACACGGACCCTCGGGCACAGCCAGCTGAGGCACACAGGGCCTCAGGGACAGCCAGCTGAGGCACACTGGGCCTTGGGAACAGCCAGCTGAGGCACAGCGAGCCTTGGGGCACAGCCAGCTGAGGCACACCGGGCCTCAGGGCACCAGTTATGGATCGTCCAAAGTATCTGCCAGCCAAGAAAAAGAGAGCGTCTCTATGCTTCCAGGTGATTGCAACCCCCTTGCTATACTTTTGTTTTCATTACAAGTAGTTTGGGGGCTGATCCCAGGAAGCACCTCGGGAAGGGGGTTGGAGATGGTGACAAGGAGGCAGAGAGCACAAGGCAGTGGGTCTCAGCAGATGACTGCTGTGGGGAGGACTGAGCCCAGGGGCTCTTAGGAGACAGTGTAGACTGTTGTAGAATTTAAGAGAAGTTCAATTATTTGAGTATAGAGAGGCCAGGACTCAGGAATGATTTTGAGAAGGAAAAATGGTTTATTGATGGCCGGCTGGACTCGTTTGAATCCCGAGCCCCAAACAAGATTTTCAAATGTCTTTTATACAGAGAGGAAAGGCCAAATGGTCCCTTTGTTTCAGTTCTCAATATGCTTCAATTAGCATATATCTCTTCCACATCTTAGGTAAGCTTTTAGCATGGACTCCAGATATTCTAGATAAGCTTTTAGCATATTTACTTTTTGCATTTCCCCTAAATACTTAAAAGTTTATAGCCCTTGCATTGTTAAACATTTCCTGGGACTGGAGCCGCTTCCACTGTCCCTAAGGGCAGGACTGCAGCCTCTTACCGTTCCACACCCACAAGTCAAACAACTTAGTTATCTCTGAAGAGACAAAGAGCCTTCCACCCATAGCCCACATCATTCCCCCCCTTTTGCCAAAGTTTAACTTGCTAAGCTTTGGCATAATTATTGTTGGAGCTATGAGGTGGATGGCTGTTTGTCGTCTTGATTATTTATCAGTCTTTAGCATCCAGGACTGTTTTTAGAAGTTTAGAACTTTTCATTCTGGACAGCAGAATCTTGGGCAGGGGCCTCCTGCAGTTATTCTGCTGCCACTGGCACTCACGTGGATTTCCAGTCAGGTTCCAGATCCAGCTATTACTTTTATTTTACTCTTAAAGAGTTTACACCTTTAATTTAAAAAGGGTGCTGAAGGGAGACGATCTCTTTTCTGTAACTGCTTCCTGCTGGCCATGGGCTGTAGTCATTGCCTAATAAGGTGTAAAACTCTTTAATTTATTCTAACTGGAGGAAGATGGATCTGGCATTCTGTACGAAGTTGGATGAAGTTTTCATATGGTTAATAAGATGTTCACTCTGAAAGAAACAAACTTAATTAAAAATTTGGAATACCTGTTTTTAAAAGAGGACACATTGGATTACAGAGGTAGACAAGGTTAGGTGCCTATAAAGATGGCATTCCTTAAAAGCTGGTGGGAACAGCATATATATTCTTTTTTAAGTTATCCATCTTTAGAGAGAAATTGCAACAGACACTTAGCTTTGTCTGAAGACACATTCCAAGCTGTTCAATGATTGACACTCATTCTCTCTGTCAGATGCTCCTGGTGAACTGGCACTCCTTGGACAACTGGCTTCACTCAGGATTAGAACACTAATTTGGAAATACTCTTAGTTTTCACCTGTGGGAGTGATCAGAACTACAGAATAAAGATTTTTACACCTTGGTTTTCATTGTACAATTTCTAGCAATTTTGACTTGTTCAATAGGTGACTCACCATCAGCAAGCAAGCCTCACTTTTGCTACACAGCAGAGTACAGCAGAATATAGAAGTTGACTGAGACTGGCTGAGACTGCCACCTTATTCTATAGACATGTTATTAACTGTTTAGAAAAAGATTTTACCAGGAATTTAACATGTCTAATATACTTCTGCACTTGATCCAAAATAGAAAAGATAACATTACAATTATTAGGCATATATTTAGTACAGGATAAAAGTACAGCACTTAATATTAACTAATGTATTACTTAATGCATAAGGATTCAGAGTTGCAACTAATAATATTAGTTTTGAGTTTCAGGTTTGTAATACTTTACATGTTATCTCTCCATGAGAGCAGGCCATAGTGCCAATTGTGTTTAAGTTTTACTTACAGTATCCTGGTATCATGACTCCACTTAGCATGTTCTTCAACACAGTGAGCAAGTTGCAGCATCCTTCATCTTAGAGAGATTTTCCAGTATTCTACTAGCCTGGTGCATAGTGCTCTCTGGCACCATGGAACAGTGCCAGTCTGGAGGCGATATCCATTGTACACTTGGCTGTACCGAGTCATTATTGGCTGCAGGAGCTTGAAACTGCAATATAGTTTCCATCGACTTCAGGAGCAGAACCAGAGACTGATATAGCACATATTTTTAATTGAGGGGTCAGTGACCAGCCTAGCCAATAACTCACATGGAGAGGCCACCTGTAATGTATACAAGGCCTGGTTCGAATGCACAAGAGTTTGATAATGTTAACATTTATTCCTTGTTTATATATATATTTTAAACAATTTAATGCAACACATCATATATTAAATGACTGTCTACTTACACAATTTTATTATGAAGATAACAGTCGGTACTTTAGTAATAGAGGAAAAATATTATTTTTCATTGTTAAAATGAAAACAGAAGACTTCCAATATAATCAAGATAACTTTTTATTACCATTTACTTAAATGTGTACTTTGCAGTGGCCTTCAGACAGGTTTATTATCATGAAGTTATTTCTGCTACCAATAACCAATCTAAGTTTTAGTTAACAATGACTTTTCTAGAACTAGAACTATTTAAACATTTTCAGTTGGAGGATGTTTTACAAACTCTTTATAATTGACTATAACCACATTGACTAGCCACCTCATGTTTAAATAAACTTACTAAATTACAATTACCAATGAAAGAAATTTACTCCTTATTTAAGAGAGCATATCTACAATCTTTTTCCTTTAGCCTAATTTCACTCATTAAAGATTTCATACATAATGTTAATTTAGTTTATAAATTAACCATTGGAGATTACACTCAAGTTAAATAAAATTGAAACCATAATAGTTTATGCAAGGAATGTTCTCTTTTTCCCTTACAGGAAGCTAAAAACTTCTTTTCTTTAAGTTATAAAAATTATTAATTTAAGAGCATACTGACTACTAGGTTTTAAAACATGCATACTGACTACCAGGTTTTTAAACACATTACACAATTACTTAATTTTTTAAAAATCATAACCCAGGAAAGATCTCTCCATAGTTTTTATGGACTTTCCTTTACTTACTGAAATTTGTTAATAGAGCCACTAATTACCTTTATTTTATTGGAAAGAAATCTTCTGGAAGAAAATAAGGCTCACCAGATTGTGGAGAAGAAAATAATTTATTCTCAATCTTGCAAGAAGGGGTGCAGAGCCAGATATGGCTGGTGCCACGAACAAAGAAAAATGACACAATTTATACCCCTAAGCCTAGCATGCAAGCTCTTCCTGTTTTTCCATAGATTGGATACTTCAGAAGTTACAGCTTATCTGAGATTTAACTTTCCCACACAAAAGTTTGATTTAACTGCTTCCTCTATCACATTCCAACCATTTTAGTTTTTACCTGCTCCCCCCTTTGTCAAATAAGGAATAGAATTTAGTGCTGAAATGGCACCGACTTAGTTAGCTCCTTCTTGGGCATCCTTCCACTGCCCATAGGACTGGCCTAAACTGGTCTCCTCCACTGCTGTCCAACCCAGGAGTGGGAGACTGAGGCAGCAGGCCACCAGGTTACATCAACATTTTTCTTATGTGAAAATTAACCTAATCTTTGTTGTTTTTTTTTTTGCATTTTATGGCTGACAAAGGTTTAAACTGGGAAATTACCAGGCAAACTGATTCTTAATTCCCTAGCCTAGTAGATAGGTTTAATCTGCTACACCTAGTCTTGCCTTTAAAGCTCTTACAAAGGAGGCCCTTTCCCAATTGTTTCTATAATCAGATTTCTATGACTTTTTCATCCTGCTTAGTTTAATTTGGGCTTTAAGAATATTTATAAATATAACTGCATATTTAATTTTTAACAATTTGAATAGACCTCTTTTAAGAATTTTTATTTGTTAATTTGATATTATCCTGATGTATGAAGACATACATTGAGCATTTTTTAAAATGGGCAGACACAAAGAGTTAGACACAAACACAACTCATTGATATTACTTATAATTTGCATTATTTTATATACTGTTTAGCTTAATTAATTAGGGGTCCAGAAATACATATTACTTATATAACTGCATATTTAACCTCAACAATTTGAGCAAATAGGCAGACATGAATAGTTTGACACAACAACATGACTTTAGTTACTTTAAACTTTTCAAAGACTTTTGAAACTCTTCTTAATTTGCACTATGACCATGCAGTTTACCACAAGAATTTTCTTTCTCACTTAATGGATTGTAATAACCAAAATGTTCTCAATGCCTTAGCACCATTTTGTTTTAGAACTTTATATTTTACTTTGAAATTAGCAGAATTTTGGATAAGCAACAAGATTAATTTTATATATATTTACTAAGGCTATTTGAAGCCTCAGGGAGACAGACTGCTTTCTCTCATGAATTGCCACTCTTAGGAACACTGACCCTCAAGGCAGGAGACTTCTCCCCCTCCACCTCCCCTTTTTGGTTTTGGAGATAATAAAACTCCAGTGGTCATTTAACCTTATTCTATCAGGCAGCAATTTATTTAGTTTACACTTGAATTCATGAGAGAAAGGGTTACTAATACCAGGAGAGGAGACAGTGATGTCCCAGCTCTTCTCTGGCCTATAGGGGCAGAAGCTATTATGAAATAACCATAGGCAAAGACAAGGGGTGAGGTTAGACTTGAAGTAACCATAAACTAAGGAAAGGTAAAGTTTAGAGTTTACACTTAATAATTTCAAGCTAAATTCACCCAGCTATAATTTCAGTTATTACCTTTCCACTGTTTTATAACATAAATGCATTTATAAATGATTTTAACTTAGTTACAGTTTTTATTAATTTTAAAAAAAACTATTAATTTTATAACACCTTTAAATACCTTTCTTTCGACTTATAACATATTAAATGAACTTAACCATTACTTTAATTTTTCCTTTAAAGTAAAAGAATAAATCTCTTGCAGTTAGTTTGAAATAAAAAGCTACTTTTCAGGATTTGATTTCTAGAACATAAATATTCTTTTAAAAGAGGTAAGACTCTTCTTTAAACACTGAGGAAATGATGAGGTTAAAGCACAAGAAGCTATTGATAAAAGATTTTCTTTGTATATTGATCTTACTCAATTTTAATCATAAAAATTTTCCTTCCACAAACCTTCTACACTTTCAGTATTCATTCAGGTTCTGTCCCACACTCTACTCTTTCCAATAATCAATCATTTTATCTTAGGACAAAATCATCTTCTGTTTCCTTAACAATAAAAGCACTCCATATATCCCACATACTAAGTTACCAGGCAAACTTCTTACAACATATAATTGCCATTAATACTAAACAAGCTTGTTAAAATAATGAACTTTTCTTCACTTTAAATACTTAGTAGCATGTAATACCAGAAACAGTTTTTTTTTTGGAAGCAAGTTGGCAGGGGAGATTGGCTGCCGAATAAGTTGGTTATAAAATTGCCTTTTATTATTATTATTATCAATTCAGTTTTATTAAATAATGACTTTCTGCAATTAGCCACTTAAATACCTTAATTTAAACAATGCTTTGTAAAACTTTTATAATTATTTATACCCTTAAGACAAATTTTACCTTCACAGAACACATTCTCTTACTTAAGGTTACTACAATACCTTCTAAGAACCTGAGCAGAATGCAAACGTATTTTGGCTTTTAAACCCTAAGGAGGGAACTTTACTGCATTTATTCTGATTCTGCTTTTCACCCCCTTCACTTCCCCCCCTTCCAGGCAGTCGGGTGCACAACAAACAGGAATGTGGCTTATGAATAGAAGGGTGGACTCACTGGAAAGGGGCAAGCCGCTCCCCGCTTTCCAGCTTTCAGCCAAAATGGGCAGACAGAACCTACTCAAATTTGGCAACTCTCCCAGGAACCCAGCCGCCCTGACTGGGACATTCCCAACAAACTTGGGTGCTTGGTGTGGACACAGATGGCCTCCAAGCCCCGGCAAAGGGCCAGACCAGAGACAAGACAGCAGAGCATGCACAAACATCTAGACTCCGCAAACATCCAGACTCCTCAGCTTTTGCCCCAGAATCATTTCACTCCCTTGCCAATGGCAAGGGAGGGCTCCAGCTCAG
This sequence comes from Dasypus novemcinctus, assembly GCF_030445035.2. NCBI lineage: Eukaryota > Metazoa > Chordata > Mammalia > Cingulata > Dasypodidae > Dasypus > Dasypus novemcinctus. Next base: position 107,727,786 of record NC_080678.1, on the reverse strand, counting down.
CTGTAATTCCACTTTACATAAGGACACAACTCCAACACTAGCATTTAGCTGACACAGACAGAAGCACAAAGGTCACTAATCTGACCCACAAGTTATATATTTATTTTCACCATGGCTGCCTCAGAACACTTAACATTTGGTATAAAGTGAATTCATTCACAAATTAGCACCATAACAAAAGATTTCAGCTAGACTTTTCCACTGTTTAAACTTTACACCCAGACCAAGCTCCACCAGAAAAGCCGATCCATTTTCCTGTAACCAAGTTTTGTTTCCCTTAATCTAGACCAATTTCCAGGACATGAGGACTTGAACCTGTAAATAGCCCTTCCTATTAAAATCGAGACTCCACTCCTTTAGTGGATATAAGACCAGTACCAGATTCTAACATGCAGTTAGACAAACCCAAAACACCAGGGCTTTTCCCCAGTTTTTCTCCTTTTCCCAAGCCTAGAGAGAACGGCTTCCCCCCAGCCTTCTGGGGCTACTAGGGTTCTCTTGGGAGGAGATCAGCCTCCCCTTCCTAGCAATTAAAATTAGGGCCTTCCAGACTGTGCTCACCCGGGGAGTCTTACCTTCTTCCATGTTCGGAGTTCTTTTTCGTTCCCAGAATCTTTCTCTTCAGACCTTCCATTGCCCTCGATTTTTGTCGGGAAGATTCTGGTGGAGCCCACATCTTTTCTGGATTAAATTTAATCCAGGGGCGCCCAGATTAGGGGTTCACCCGAGTCCTCCCGGCCTCCTCGGGGATTTGGAAGGGGTGGCAAAATGCTACTGTCTCTGGCCTTCATTTGTTATCCCACCAGAGTCACCAAAAATGTTGTAGAATTTAAGAGAAGTTCAATTATTTGAGTATAGAGAGGCCAGGACTCAGGAATGATTTTGAGAAGGAAAAATGGTTTATTGACGGCCAGCGGGACTCGGGAACTTCTGTTTGAATCCCGAGCCCCAAACAAGATTTTCAAACGTCTTTTATACAGAGAGGAAAGGCCAAATGGACCCTTTGTTTCAGTTCTCAATAGGCTTCAATTAGCATATATCTCTTCCACATCTTAGGTAAGCTTTTAGCATGGACTCCAGATATTCTAGATAAGCTTTTAGCATATTTACTTTTTGCATTTCCCCTAAATACTTAAAGTTTATAGCCCTTGCATTGTTAAACATTTCCTGGGACTGGAGCCGCTTCCACTGCCCCTAAGGGCAGGACTGCAGCCTCTTACCATTCCACACCCACAAGTCAAACAACTTAGTTATCTCTGAAGAGACAAAGAGCCTTCCACCCATAGCCCACATTGAGACCACTCATCTGAGTTTTCCCTGCAGAGGTGGATAGGGCTGGGGCAGTGGCCCACAAGCTCCTGTGTCCCATGTGCCTCCCTGCAAGGGGCACTGACTCCCTGACATTTCCAGCATGCCCAGTGTGTGGACAGGACAGGCTCAGGTGACTTGAAAAGCCCCCAGGTGAGAACTGCAGTTGCTGGCAGCTGGAAGTCTTGTTTTGTGGTTTGTGTACATAGTGGGGTACTGAGGGGACATGGGGGGCAAACCTGTAGTGTTGTAGAGAAATTGGGTGTGCGTGGTATCGAAGGCCAGCACACGAGAGTACCGAGAAGGAAGTTGGTTTATTTTGACCGGCTGGGCGCGGACTCTCCTCCTAATAAAAACCAAACTCCGAATAGAATTTTGGGTTCCCTTTTAAACAGAAAAGATATAAGGGTAGGGAGTTAAATGGTGCTTTTGTGAAAGAAAATGAGTTTCCTTGTTAGTTAAGTGTTTGAGTACCAGATAAGTTTTTTATAGTACCCCCATATTTTAGGTGAGCTTGAATTAGCATATCCTTCACATCTCAGGTGAGCTTTAGCATATCTCTAACATCTCAGGTGAGCTTTAATTAGCATATCCCTCACATCTCTTCTGGAGGCAACCCTAAACACATTAGTCTTACATCCTTTTTGAACATTCAGAGACTATAGGGCCTATATTCCTTATTTAGCCATCTTGGGGACTAGGTACTCTTGGAAACAATTTTGAATTTAGTCACAGGCTATATCAATAGCATCTGCCACATCTTTATTGAGTGCCTACTGTGTGACGAGGTATCATCACGGCATAGCTCCCAACCCAGAAGACTAGAACCTAGTAAATTAGAGGCAGTGGGACACCCAGTGAAGCAGGAAGGAGACAGTTTAGTTACAGCGGGTTAGATCAGGCTTCTGGAGGATATAGCATCTGAATCTGAATGTTGAGAAGATCCAAAATCCAGACATCTTGGGGAGCAGCATTTTAGGTGCAGGACAACCAGTGAGGAAGGCCTGAGGGGATGGAGGGCAATTGTGAAGATGAAAGGAGCTGATACCTTAGAGGACTCTGGGCTTTCCATACTTTTGATACTAGTTCTGCCCCAGTCCCCCAGAGCCATAAATTCACTCCCTCTTCCAAAGTCAGTCCTTGAGAGGCCCCTGATCCAGGGGTCAGGGGAAGGGTCTGGGCTCCCCCATCTGATTACCCCCACTCCTCAGAAGCCCTTTCACCTTAGACAAGGCCTTCAACTCTGAGCCTTACTTTCCTCCTCTGCAAAATGGCAGGAAAAAGAGTGCCTACCTTGTAGGATTGGGAAGCAGGTTGGGAGGCTCCCTTTCTCTCAGGCAGAGGAGAAGGGGTCCCCAGTGCATGTTAATCTTGTACCCTGCAAGGTTGTTGAATTTGTTATTGACTCTATTGCTTTTCTTGTGAATTCTTTGGGATTGTCTGTACAAAGGATCCTGTCATCTTGAACAGAGTTTTACTTTTTCCTTTTCTATTTGGATGACTTCTATTTCTTATTCTTGTCTGATAGCTCTGGCTAGAACTTCCAGTACAATGTTGAAGAACAGTAATGAATGCAGAAACCATTATCTTATTTCTGATCTCAGAGGGAAAGCTTTCTGTCTTTCATCATTGAGTAAGATATTAGCTATGGCATTTTCATAAATGTCCTTTAGAATGCCAAGGAAGTTCCCCTCTCTTATTTTTTTCTGAATGTCTTCATCACAAACAGGTGTTGGATATTTTCAAATGTCTTTACGGTGTCAATTGAGATGACTGTATGTTTTTTTCCTTCATTCTATTAATGCGGGGAATTTGTTTGATTGTTTTCTGTTGAACTAGCTTTGTATTTCTGGGAAAAACCCTAGTTGGTTGTGGTGCATAATTATTTTAATATGCTATTGGATTCATTTTTTGTCTTTATTTTTTTAATATTACATTTAAAAAATATGAGGTCCCCATATACCCCCCATCCCCCTCATCCCACTCCTCCCCCCATAACAACAATCTCCTCCATCATCATGAGACATTCATTGCATTTGGTGAATACATCTCAGAGTAGGTTCATTTACTAGTGTTTTGTTGATGGTTTTTGCATCTACATAAGGAAAATTAGCCTGCAATTTTCTTTCTTTTTTTCATTTTTTTTTAAGTTGGTGCCAGGGATTGAGCCTAGGACCTCATACATGGGAAGCATGCCCTCAAAGCATGCACTGAGCTACACCCAGTCCTCTAGTTTTCTTTTCTTGTCATATCTTTCTCTGGTTTTCATATGAGAATAACGGTAGTCACAGAATGAGTTAGAAAGAGATCCCTCCTCTTCAAATTTGGAAGAGATTGAGTTTTGAGTGTTTGGTCGAATCACCAATAAAGGCATCTGGTTCTGGACTTTTCTTTTGTCGGAGGTTTTTGATTATTGATTCACTCTCTTGTTATAAGTCTGAAAAGTTCTTCTATTTTTTTTTTCCTTGAGTCCATTTAGGTATACTGTGTGTTTCTAGACTTTGACCTTTTCATCTAGTTTATCTGATTTGTTGGTGCATAATTGTTCATAGCTGTAGCAGTTTGATATGATTTGAATTCTGAAAATAGATTATTGGATTTGTAATCTGGTCTGCACCTCGGTGTGGTTAAGTTATGATTAGGGTTTTGATTGGGCCACATCATAAGGGCATTGAGATAAAAGTTATGGCAAAGGAGAGAGTTGAGGGTTTTTTATGTTGGAATTTTGATGTTGGAGTTTGATGCTGAAGCCTTAAGCTGGAGCTCTGGGAATTAAACTCACAGAGAAAACAGAAGCAAGCACCAGGAAGATATGAACCTGGAGCCAAGGAAGAAGCAAGATCCTGGAAGGGAGGAATCCAAGAAACCTGAACCCTTACAGATGTCAGCAGCTGTCTTGCTCCAACATGTGAAAATAGACTTTGGTGAGGGAAGTAACTTATGCTTTATGGCCTAGTATCTGTAAGGTCCTCCCCAAATAAATACCCTTTATAAACCAACCCATTTCTGACACCCCTTTGGCTGACTAATACAGATTTTGGTACCGAGGAGTGGGGAAGTGCTTTTGCAATTACCTAAATGCTGGAATGGTTTTATAAATGAGTAAGGGGTATTTTTTGGAGGAATTGTGAGATGCTTAGAAGAAAAGACCTACAATGCTTTGAAGAGACTGTTGAAAGCAATGTGGATGCTAGAGAGACTTTATGATGCCTTAGAAGTAAATGATGAAACTATTATTGGAAACTGGGGGAAAGGTGATTCATGTTTTAAAGTTGCAGGGAACTTAGCAAGATTAACTCCTGGTGTTTTAAGGAATGCAGAATTTGAAAATGGTGATCCTGGGCATGTAGCTGAAGAACTGTCCAAAGTAAACCAGGAGAATGCACCTTGGCTTATGCTTGCAGCTTATAGCAAAATGCTAGGTGAGAGAGATATGCTGAGGACTGAACTGTCAGGTACAAAGAAAACAGAAACTGATTCTGGAAATTCCAAGTCTCTGGAAATCAAGCTCCCAGATGAAAGTGCCCCATTGGAGGAGTTAACTAAATCTGGAACTTGTAAATCAGGATTGAAGTTGCTGATACCTTGAAAGACTTGTAGAAATTCTTAGTGTCTAATGGCTTTGGCCCCTGCTTCCTGCATGCTAAACCAACAAGGTTTTTGGGAGAGCTGTATGAACAAAACCACTGTCAGTCTGGAATCAAAAGGACATGGAAAGGAGAGATTGAAGGAGAAACAGCTTTAAGAGGAACATCATGGAAGCGGAGATCTGGAATTAGGACGTCACCTTGGGCCAAGAGAGGAACCCCACCCTTGTGTACAGAGAGGGTGAGTTAGCCCCAGCAGCTGAAGAGGATAGATGTTCCCACCCAGTGTCCTGGGAGAGTTTTGCTGCCCCAGTGTACAGAGAGGGTGGAGCGCATTCCACAAGGATTATGGTGGTTTAAGATCAGCACCCCACAGGTCTAAGAGGGTTGGACCTGTCCCCCAAAGGTTAGGGAAGGCCAGGTGGTCAACTCATTGCTCTGAGAGGGTTGAGCCTGTATGCCAAAGGTTAGAGGGAATGTTGTCTTCACATCACTGTACTAGAGGGGTTAAGACTCTAACCTAAAGATTGGATGAGGTGTGGCAACCACCCCAACACTCTTGGAGGGAGAGGTCTGGAGCTTGGTTGACACCCAGATCCTTGATGAGTTGGAACCAAGAAAATAGTCATTGGACAAGCAGGTGGAAAGGGTGGGTTCCCATATGGCCCCAAGGAGAAGAAACCATCATCTTAAGAATGACTGTCAGTCTGAAATGGAATGGAGGATGCCTTGTAGGTTTACTGAACTGTAGAGGACTCATGACTCATGTTTCCCTCCCAATTTCTCCATATTGTGATGAAAATGTTTATCCTTTGTCCATTTGTGTATTGGAAGCAGATGAATTGTTTTGTAAGTTTCAGAAGTCTGTAGTAGACAGGACTTGGCCCCAAGACAAACTATATTTCTTTACATTGATTGTGATATGATTTAGTACTTGCATTGTTACTGATTAAAGGTTTTTGGAATATTGTAATTTTTTTTTTTTTGGAATTCAGTGGGTGGAGTGTAGCAGTTTGATATGGTTATGAATTCCAAAAATAGATAATGGATTATGTTTGTAATCTGGTCTGTATCTGGGTATGATTAAGTTATGATTAGGACTTTGATTGGGTCATATCACTAATGCATTGAGTCCCCATCTCTTGGTGGGTGGGCTTCACAAATAAAAGGCATGGCAAAGGACAGAACTGAGGGTTTTTTATGTTGGAGTTTTGATGTTGGAGTTTGATGCTGAAGCCTTAAGCTGGAGCCCTGGGAAGTAAGCACACAGTGGAAACAGAAGCAAGCCCCAGGAAAAGAGGAATCCTGAGCCAAGGAAGAAGCAAGACCCTGGAAGGGAGGATCTGAGAAGCCTGAACCCTCACAAATGTCAGCAGCCATCTTGCTCCAACATGTGAAAATAAACTTGGTGAGGGAAGTAACTTATGCTTTATGGCCTGATATCTGTAAGGTCCTACCCCAAATAAATGCCCTTTATAAAAACCAACCCATTTCTGCTTTTTGCATCAGCACCCCTTGGCTGACTCATACAAGAGCTGTCTTTTGTAATCCTAATTTGTACAAGATCAGTAGAAATACATCCCATTTCATTTCCAATTTTGTCTTTTGTGTGTCTTTTCTCAAATGTTTATAAATTTTATTTTTCCATAGAACAACTTTTGATTTTGTTGATTCTCTTGATTGGTTTTCTGCTCTATATTTCATTCATGTCTGCTTTAATACTTATTATTTCCTTATTTTTGCTAACTTCAGATTTAGTTTGGTCTTCTTTTTCTAGTTCCTCAAGATGTGAAATTAGGTTTTGGATTTGAGATCTTTCTTTTTTCTAATGTACACATTTACAGCTATAGTTTTCACCCTGAGCATTGTTTTTGCTGCACCCATAAATTTTGGTATGTTGCATTTTCATTTTTATCATTTTCTAAGAATTTTATGATTTCTCTTGTAATTTCTTTTTTGATTGATTTTGTGTTTAATTATCTGTGGATTTTCCAAAATCCCTTCTGTTAATGGTTTCTAGCTTCATTCCGCTGTGGTCAAAGAAGAAACTTTTCATGATTTCAATTATTTCAAAATTATTATTTTTTGTGACCTAACGTATATTCTGCCCTAAAGAGTGATCTGAGTCACCTAGAGAAGAATGTGTGTTCTGCTGTTCTTGGGTGGATAATTTTGCATGTGTCTCCTGGGTCCCATTGGTTTATAATATTTTTCAAGTCCTTCTCTTTCTATTTTGAAGTTCTGCCTGGATGTTCTGTTGATTATTGAAAGCCATGTACTGAAGCCATCAACTACTACTGTAGAACTGTTTCTCCTTTCAATTCTTTCAATATTTGTTTTAAATCTTTTGGGGCTTTGTTATTACCTGCATAGTTATTTATAATCATTATATTTTCTTGATATATTGACCCTTTTATTAATATATAGTGAAATTATTTCTCATAACACTTTTTGACTTAAAGTCCATTTTGTCTGCTATTATTCACTTGGAATATTTTTCTTTCCTTTCACCCTTGGGTTTAAGGTGATTCTTTTTGTAAATGCATATAGTTGGTCATGCTTTTTACCCATTTTGTCAATCTCTGACTTTTAATTGGCTAGTGTAATCCATTTACATCCAATGTAATTACTGATGTGGCAGGATTGACTATGGCCATTTTGCTTTGTGAGTGCGTGTAAATCTGATGCCTTCTGTACCCTACATTTCCTCCGTCTCCTTCTTTTGTTTTAGTTAATCTTTTGTAGTGAAATGATATGATTCTCTTCTCATTTCCTTTTCTGGATATTTTAAAGATATTTTCTTTGTGGTTCCCATGAGGTTTACATTTAGCATCCTTAATATATAACAATCTAGATAGAATTGATACTAATAATTTGCCTTCAATAGAATACACAATCTCTGCTCTTAATACTCCTTCAAACCCTCGCATGGTGTTTTTTTTTCTCCACAAATTGCATATTTATATAGTATGTGCTCAATAATGTAGAATTATTCTTTTATGCTTTTATATTTTAAGTCATGTAAAAACTTAAAAAAAAAATAGAGTTACAAACCAACATCAGAATAACTCTTCATTTCTTCATATGACTTCAAGTTGCTGTCTGGTGTCCTTTCCTTTCCTCCTGGAAGACTCCCTTTAGTATATCTTGTAGGGAAGTTAGAGTGGTAACAATATCCCTCTATTTTTGGGTTTCTGTGGATACTTTGATTTCTCCTTCCTTTTTTTTTTTTTTAAATTTTTTTATTTTTTATTGACTTTGTAATAATATTACATTAAAAATATATATGTGAGGTCCCATTCAACCCCACCCCCCCACCCCCCTCTCCCCCCCCCAACAACACTCGTTCCCATCATCATGACACATCATTGGATTTGGTAAGTACATCTTTGGGCACCTCTGCACCTCATATACATTGGTTCACATCATGGCCCATACTCTCCTCTATTCCATCAAGTGGGCCCTGTGAGGATTTACAATGTCTGGTGATTACCTCTGAAGCACCATCCAGGGCAGCTCCATGTCCCGAAGACGCCTCCACCTCTCATCTCTTCCTGTCTTTCCCCATACCCTTTGTCCATTATGTCCATTTTTCCCAATCCAATGCCACCTCTTCTATGTGGACATTGGATTGGTTGTGTCCATTGCACCTCTATGTCAAGAGGAGGCTCAGATTCCACCTGGATGCTGGATGCAATCCTCCCATTTTCAGTTGTAATCACTCTAGGCTCCATGGTGTGGTGGTTGTCCTTCTTCAACTCCATCTTAGCTGAGTGTGGTAAGTCCAATAAATCAGATTGTAGGTGCTGGAGTCTGTTGAGGCTCATCTCCTTCCTTTTTGAAGGACAGTTTTGCCAGATATAGAGTTCTTGGTTGACAATTTTTCTCTTTCAGCACTTTAAATATGTCCAGTCACTGCGTTTAGTAACTCCATGGGTTCTGATTAGAAATCAGCAATTAATTTTAATGAGGATCCCATGTATGTAACTAGTTAATTCTCTCTTGCTGCATTTAGGAGACTCTTTGTCTTTGGCCTTTGACAGTTTGACTATAATGTATCTCAATGTGGATATCTTTGAATTTATCTTATTTAAACTTTGTTGAGCTTCTTGGATGTTATATTCACACCTTTCACCAAATTTGGGAAATTTCCATCCTTTATTCTTTCAAATATTCTGTCTCTCTCTTTTCTTCTACTCTGGAACTATGATATGTTGATATGGCTCATTGTGTCCCACAACTTTCTTAGGCTCTGTTTACTTTTTCCATTGTTTTTCATTTTTCCTCACCAGCCTGAATAATCACTTGTCTTATTTTCAAGGTTGCTGATTCTTTCTTTTGCCTGTTCAGATCTGTCGTTGAACCCCTCTAGTGAGTTATTTCAGTTACTGTACCCTTTATCTTCATAATTTGTTTTGATCCTCTTTTAGATTTCTAATTCTTCCTTTTGCTCATGTATAATTTTTCTGATTTATTTTAGTTCTTTGTCCATGTTTTATCTCACTGAACTTATTTAGGAAAGTTGACTTACTGTCTTTGATTAGGAATTCCAGTGCCTGGCCTTTCTCAGGGACAGTTTATTCATTTTATTTTGTTCATTTGAATGAGCCATCATATCCTGTTTCTTTGTATGACTTGTGATTTTTTTGCTGAAGTCTGAACATTGGATATTTTCATGTGTTAATGTTTAAAGTCAGATTCTACCACTTCCCAGGGTTCTGTAATGTTTGTTTAGTGATCGTTGAAGGCTGTAATGTGGATCAACTCTGTGTTGAGGGTCTCCTTCTGCATGTAGGCCAGTTTGTACTGAGCTCTCATAAACCAGCCCATATTGAAGAATTAGGTTCCTCTCTGATCTTTCTACACATGCATCTTGCCCTGGACATGTGTAGTAGCTTTCAAAAATTCTCTGGCATGCACAAATTCTTTTTTGTGTCCCTGCTTCCCATCCTAAAGAGAAACTCCCCAGCTCTTCCTCCTGTGTCCCAGGCACCTTTTATATCTTCACCACATTTTACCCCAGCAGCTGTGGCTTATTTCTTCCCCATGATCTGTCTGCCCTGCTTCTCCACCCATTTTCTCTGCCCTGCATACTTTCCACATTAGGCAGAACCAGTGATCACCTTGAGTCAGTCTTTCAGGAGCCTTTGTGTGTGCAGACAGGCTGATGCACTAAATGGGACCCACCCTGTGAACCTGCAGTATTTGTCGGATGTGTGAAGTACTGATAAATGTCACAATGATGGTTTATTTTTTAGATTATCACTTAGGTAGGTTAGTCCTTACCACAATGAGTCATTTTTTTAAATGTGCTTTTTTTTTTTAATGAGCAGATTTTACAGATACATCATGATAAAATGTACTGCTACATTTGAAAAATAGGGGATGATGTGGGAGAGTGAGGAGGGTATGGGGAATTCCTCATAATTTTGATGTAACATTTCTGTAATCTAAAACCTCTTTAAAAATAAATTTTATTATATTAAAAAAAAAAACAAAAAAACAAAAATGGAACTGCCGAGCCCCTCCCCAGGGCTTTAAGCCCCTCTCCCTCGCTCCTGGCTCTGACTCGGCCCATTGCTTGACCTTGCCTTATGCGGCATTTTGTCACAGGAACAACCTTCTTACCACCAGCTTGGGAGAGGATTTGCTGGCACACAGACGGCCTGGGAGGTGAGTGGGAAATGCTCTCCCCAAGCCCGTCCTGGGAGCTGGCTGGACAGATGGTGGACTCAGCTGCACAGGAGGGCAAGGGACAGGGAGGGGGAGAGGGGGCTCCCTGAAGCAGCAGCAACGCCAGACAGGAAGGCTTTGAAGGTCAATGGTTATTTGTCCCAGGGTAAGCCTACACATACAAACTACATACATAAAAACGGGCCCCTCCAGAGAATTTTTTTTAAACATGGGAGAAATTATGGTTATTTCCCTCACTAGCCACCTAACTCAATCGATAGTAAACTCTAAAACCTGCCATATTTTTCCCCGTTCTTGCCGTGCACTCAATTGAAAGGCAGAAATGTAGCATTCAGGAAGACGGGATTGAGGTGGAGAGCAGCCTAGTTCCCTAATGAAGTGAATGCCTGGGTGCCCTCAGGCACAGCTGCCCTTGCAGACCCTCCTGAGGTACTCAGGGACCCAGTGCCAGGTCCCGGGGGCCAATGGGCCTGGTGATTTCACAGACACAGAGAGACCGTGGGCTCCACCTGGTGGGAGGATGCTGCTCACTAAAACTCATCCTTCTTGGGTGTGGATTCTCCAACAGGGGCAGATGGAACCAGATGGGGAATTGTTTTTCTTCTCTAGTGGAGAGGACACGGTTCAGTGGAATCCTTCTGGGCTTGGGCACAGTTCGGGGCACCTGGACGGAGAAGTCGTGCTTCCAGCTAGTGACCTTGGGGGCTCCTCACCACCTTCTATGACACGTTCAGAATGTGGGATTCCAAAGTGGGAAACCAGGGACATGGAAAAAGGAGATGAGAAATTCAAAGGCTTCTCTTTGCGTGAAGTTAGGGTGTGAGACACAGGACAGGATACACATGAAATTGGTTCTTTGGGCTTTTTCATGGAGCGGAATTTGGCAGATGGATGAAGACGAGGTGCTGTGAGAGGCACAATCCATGTCCATCCCCCACGGGGCCCCGGGATGCGTTATTCTAGCAGGTGGAGCATACAGGCATCTCAGAGAGGACAGAAACTCACCATGTAATAAACTCTTTTAATCATCAGCAACAAATGCCAACATCTTTTTGACTGTAAAACCAAAACTATGTGTCCATCTCAGCAAGTCAACAATCCTGGCCCTTTGCTGCTTTAGCCTTAGGGCTTTGCAGGCAGGGCTCATGGAGGGCAGGCGGCCAGTGCCCACGAGCAGGGATGGGGTACGCAGTGGGGGGACAGCAGTACTGTGGGCACACAGCAACAGGGACCTCCTCATGGCAGGGTGGGGTGCACAGGGCTGGGTCTCAGACCACCGGCATGCATGGGGCTCTCACTGGGGCGAAGGTGAGGCACCTCCTCTGTAGGGCAGAGAAGAGAGAGGTCACAGGAAGGTCGTCCGACTTGGGAGCAGAGGCTGCAGTTCCCTTGGCACAGTGGGCTGGGCTCAGGACACCTGCACCCATCAGTGGACCTTTCCCTGGGTGCTGGCCTCCAGCCTCCACTCTACTTGGCGACAAGGTTCGGCTGTCACCTCCTCTGCAGGGCCCCCCCACCCTCCCCAGTCCTGACCTATGACCTTGGCCTCTCCCCATGTCCTGACTCCCCCTGGGGCCACAGCGTTGCCTGGTTTGGGCCTTGGCGAGTGTCTGCTGAAGGAGGACCCCTCCCCACAGCCCTGGGCCACTGCGGGATGTGAGGCTGGGGGCTGCAGGGGCCCCTGAAGGCACAGGGTCTGCCCCACCCACTCTGTGGGTGTGGGCCATCAGCTCTCCACAGGCATGGGGCCAGCTTGCCTTCACATATGGTAGATGGGAGCCCAATCGATTGAGCCACATCCCCTTCCCTGACTTCATCTTAATATAGGAGCTTCAAAAATCCCATTGGCAAATGAGTTCCTACCCACAGAACTGGGGATTAGGACTTGAACAGAGGGCACAGGTTTCAATCCCCAACGCTGCCTTTTTAAAAAGATTTATTTACCCCTGCCCCCCGGGGTGGCTCCCTTGTCTATCTGCTCATTGTCTGCTTGCTGTGTCTGCTCGTTGCAGTGTCTGCTCATTGCAGTGCCTTCCCATTATGGCATCTGCTGGTTGCGGCGGTTGTGGCATCTGCTGTTTGCAGCATCTGCTGGTTCCAGCGCTTGTGGCATTTGCTTGTCTTGAGGAGGCACCGTGAACTGAAGCTGGGGTCTCCCATGTGGGAGGTGGGCACCCAATGGCTTGAGCCACATCTATGCCCCTAGTGCTGCCTTTTAAAATCCAAGGACCATTTTCATCGTGTCCTGTGGGGTCATGTGCAGTGAGGAAAGAGCTGAGGTGAATTGCTTCCCTTTACATGGGTGTGTGAAGGAGAGGTGAGCCTGTTGGCATGTACGTGGGCTGTGGTGGCAGGGATGTTAACTGTCCACCCAGAGCAGAGACGCAGAGTTGTGCCTCGTTTTGTCCCTTGTTGGGTCTCTACTAAACACTACTTCATGCTGGGGGATGGAGAGATAAATCCCTTGTCCTTGACAAGGTGACAGAGGACCACCTACCTAATCTGCAGGCCCAGTGCCAAATGAGAATGCAGAGCTCCTTGCTCATAAATTAATGTGAGGATGGTGACAGCAGAGCCTGAAACCAAGCGTGGGGCCTCGCGAAGTGGCCCGTGGTCAGCAGGTGAGCACCAGCCTGGTGGAACTCAGAGCCCTAGGGGGATGTTCAGGCAGGGCGGCAGTGGGACAGATAACTTCCAGGTAGGACAGTGTATTGGTTTCCCAGGCTCCCATAGCACAGTACACACACTGGGAGCTTAAAACAACAGGAGGGGGAAGCGGCTGTGGCTCAAGCAATTGAGCTCCCGTTACCCATACGGAGGACCCAGGTTTGATCCCCGGGACCTCCTGGTCAAAACAAAGGAAAAAATGCATCCCGGACCTGCACGGTGAGGCGTGGGCCCCTGCAACACCCCAAAAAGACGTTGACACACCCAGATAGGAACAAACAAAGCAACAACAGGAGGGAGACAGTGAGGCTCAGTGGTTGAGCACCGGCTTCCTACATATGAGGTTCCGGGTTCAGTCCCTGGCTCCTGGTACCGCAAAAAAACAGTGACAACAAAAAACACCAGGAATTTTCGGAGTGGGTCTAGCTCAGTAGTTGAGTGCCTGCTTCACATGAATGGGGTGCCAGATTCAAGCCCCAGTACCTCCTAAAATAGGTGAAACTAAGAAGAACCCCAGGAATGTATTCTGTCACGGTTCTGGAGGGTAGACGCCTGGAACCCAGGTGCGGGCACAGTCCTGCTCCCCTGAAGGTCTGGGGGGCAGCCTTCCTTGCCTCCTCCAGCTCCCGGCATCCCCGGCCGCTCCTGGCTTGGGGCAGTGCAGCTCTGATCTGTGCCTCCTCTTCACGTGCTTTTCTTCTCCGTATCTCTGTGTGTCCTTCCCTCTTCATCAAGACACCGGTCACTGGGTTGAAGGCCCGTCCTAACTCTATCAGAGAAGACCCTATTTCCAAATGAGGTCATGTTCTGAGGTTCCTGGCGGAGGTGAATTTTGGGGGGACACTGTGCAGCAGGGCCTGGGAGGTCCTCTTGGAGGAGTCCTGTTTAGGCTGGTCCTGGAGGGATGGCTCAGGTTTCGGTGGGGGTGATGTGGGAGCAAAGGCATCGGCAGGGAAGACGTGGGTGTGAGCAGGGAGTGATGAGCAGCCCGCGGGTTGGCCCGAGGCCTGGGTGGTGGTAGGGGGCAGTGGGGGGCCCGGGCATCCTACATCCAAGAAGACCCTAGAATACCAGCGTCAAGGCAGGTTTAGTTCTGAAGCCACAGAGGACAACTCAGGGCTGCTGGGGGCTTGGCGACAGCTCGTAGCTGGGTCCCTGGAAGTGGCCCTGGTATCCCAGCAGCTCGAAGTGGGGCTGCCTTGAGACACTATTATCCACTCAGTCCTCTGCGAGTCACTGTAGAGGTGAACAGGGTGCAGAGAGGTATTACGTGCTTGCCCGTGGAGGCAAGTGGCAAAGTGGGGGTCCTAGAAGCCAGAGGCAAATTGGGAGGTGGCTGCAACAGTTGATGAGTGAGAGCTGTCCCCAGGATGGTGGCAGTAGAGAGGAAGCCATGAGGGTGGAGGGGAGAGGAGGTGGGGCAGGCAGGCATGGGCAGGCCATCGATCCGTCCCCTGGTGGAGTTCCTGTCAGCTGAGGTCAGCCTGCAGGTTGGCGCGTGGTCGTCCTCCTGTGGCTCAGGTAAGTTGGCAGAGGTGGGGGTACCCCACTTTGAAAAGCCATTTGCCTTACACCTCGGTAAATCCTGCCAGCTCTTCTCTTGTTCTTTTGAGCCCCAATTTGCCCCTTGTTCTCACGATCACCATGCAAAAACTGTAGTCTCTTATTCTCCAGTCTTTTTTTTTAATTTGTTTATTTCTCTGCCCCCGCCCACCCCCCGTTGTCTGCTCTCTCTGTCCATTCACTGTATGCTCTTCTGTGTCTGCTTGCATTCTCTGTGTCACCGGGAATCCGTGCCTCGTTTTGTTGTGTCACCTTGCTGCATCAGCTCTCCGTGTGTGCAACGCCACTCCTGGGCAGGCTGTGCTTTTTTTTGTGTGGGGCAGCTCTCCTTGTGGGGCACACTCCTTATGCGGGGGACACCCCTGCATGGCAGGGCCCTCCTTGCATGCATCAGCACTGCGCATGGGCCAGCTCACCACACAGGCCAGGAGGCCCTGGGTTTAAATCCTGGACCTCCCAGGTGGTGGGCGGACACTCTATCAGTTGAGCCACATCTGCTTCCCTCCCTCCAATCTTTCAATTTTTTTCCTCTTGTAACTATTGGTACTTCCTACCTTCCAAATTGGTTGTGGCTCTAGTGCTGTTGTGGTCCAGGAGCAGTTGTAACAGCCGGCGTACGTGGGATCGACTTGCAGTGCATCTCAGCAGGTGCTGGTGGCTTTGGGGTCTTCCTTCACTTTGCAAGAAGGTCACCATCTCTGGCCCCCAGCCCCTACCCAGTCGAGCCCACTGAACCATGTCCCCACACATTGCCAACCGCCTCCTAGGGGTGCTACCTCCCCTCCCCCAAAACCCACTCAGGTTCCTCAGGTCCTGGACTCCTGTGACAGCCACAGGTCCCACATGGAGAGGCCGGGGCAGAGATGGAGGGACCTGCCCAGCCCCCACCTGGCTGTCCAGAGGCCAGATCCCACGGTGCCCCCCACAGTGTCCCCCACAGCGCCCCATCCCCCCTGGCTGGTGACTGCTGGAATGTGGTGACTTGATCCCACCTTGCTAATTGTCTGTGGGGTCACAGTGAGCCCTTGCCACCACCCATCCATCAGGACCACGGTCCCCGACTGGACTCACTGGGGAAGCCACTGTTCTGGGCACACATGGGAAACAAGTGGCCTTCGTGCTGAGTCAGAGCGTGGGGTGCGCCGTCCCCAGGCGGGACACGGCCAGGATCCACAGGGTGGCCGGAGCCAAGCCAGCTGGCTCTGCGCTGCAAGCCCCAGAACGGACCCTGTTTTTCTTGAAGACGTGGGGAGGGAGCACAGAGCTGCAGGGAAGGTTCCTGGTGATTTTACAGTGACTGGAATCAAGAGCCTTAATTGATACTTGGGCTGGGCCTGGGCCTGGGAGGGCAGCCCTGGGCAGGAGTCTTCATGGCCAGTTCTTCATCTTGACCCTTGAAATGCAAACAGAGGGCGCCATCGTCTCAAAGGCGGCGGAGGCTTTTGGAGACTGGGATGTTTCCATTATAGTCACTCTTTTTCAGTTAAATTGAGGGATCACTCCTTAACTGCCCCCACCCCTAGCAGCCCCAAACCCACTCCCAAAACACGTGATGTGTTGCACACTCCATCCACCTCAAAGGAGCTCCATAACTGTTTGTCGTCGTGGTTTAATTAGGTTTAATGCATAAAGCTAGAGAGGAATATGTGTTGGGACAGTCTCTCAGAGGCCCTTGCCTCGGATTTCCATTTGCTCGATGTGCGGTGAATGTGTTAAGGCAGATTTGGGCGCGTACCTGTCTGTCTTTTGAGACCATTTTAAGAGGCTTAAATGGATGACCTTAGAATGAAAAAGTGGCTGACCCTTAAAAGTGGTTCAGAAGAATCAATGGCATTACCAAAAACGGTCCAAAAGCTCTGCCTGATGAAATAGTAATACTGTTTTTAGCCGCCATCATCTCTAACCCTATTCCTGTAGATTGCCTATCGGACTTCTGGTCATCAGTGTCTTATTGCCCTTCCTCTCACCTTGAAACAACTTTTATTTCTTTTTGCACTTGCTTTCCCACCATTTCCCTCTCCCAGACCTCTCAGTCCCGTGGAGGGAAGTCTGTCTACTACAGATGGGATGGGCCGGCGGGGCGCTGGGAGAGGAGGGCGCTGCTGACCCTCGCCCGGGAGCGGCCGAGCTGGCAGACTCCTACTGCGTTTTCCTGCCTGAAACCCATTTGGATCTCCCTGCGCTTCGTGTTTGCTTTGCTCTCCGGTGCCCACCTCACCCTCCTCTCTCCTCTTTGATGCTGTCACTGAAGACCGAGAAGCTTGGAAAATAATACAAGAACAGTTCATAGACTCAGAATGTTTGCCCCAGAGGAAAACTTGCATGTTTGCACAAAGCCACACATTTAAGTGAGGAAGCAGGCTGCCGGCAGGCTGTGGGAAGTAGGAAAGTTGGGGCTCTGTCGGGCTGGACGCCAGTGGTCTGTCTACCACCAGATCCGGATTTTTCAGATGAAAGTGGCCGGCCGGCTGTGGGTGGCCGCCTCCACTGCTGCTGCTGTTGCAAGCACTTTGGAGCCTGCTGTCTGCCCCTCAGGTCTCCTTTTTGTTTTTCTGAAATGTCCTTGTAAAAATATTTATTTTCTGGAGATGGCTTGGCTGGGCTCACTGGCTGTGTCAGTCTTACTTCTGCCCCATGAGCTCCTTATCTCATCTTTGCTGATGGTACACTGGCAAGGGCTGCCTGTATTTTTTTTCCCCTCCGTTTTCTTCTGAAGATTCTTTTAAAAGATATCCCTTTTAATCATTTACTTGCCTATGGGTAGGAGATTCTATAGAATCCCATAATCTTGTTAACTTTTTCTTAAAATTTTATTGCCAGAGCAATGGAATGTTCATTTAAAAAAGAGAAGACAGAAAAGTATTCCAGAAATATACATGGTAGAAAGCATGGGATTCCTTCAGTTATTTGCCAGGAGTTCCAGAATGGGGAAGGCAGAGCAGTCTACGTGCTGTGGGCAGGAGGTGCCATTGAGGATGGCGGGGAGGAGGCATTAGGCCTTAGTGGCATTTAAGGGTGCTGGGCTCTGGAGGTGGATACATCTTGTTTCAAGTCTACCTGAAGGTCTCTGAACTTCAGGTTTGTGTCTGTAAAAAGGGTACTCTCAATATTTCCTGTGCCGGAATGCTGGGAGTTTTAAGTAAGTTAATGATTTTCATGGCTAGAGTCTCCTGCTCTCACTGTGGGCAAAGTCTGGATTGGTTTTCATCAGATACAGGGCCCGAGTTGTGGCGTGGGTGGCCTCTGAGGGTGGTCTTGGGGGACCCAGGGGCAGTGTAGGGTTTTAGGAGGCTCTGAGGTCAGGGGTAGCTGTGAGGCATGTGCAGCCAGGACGGGGACTCCCAAACTGGGTGGCCCATCAGCATCGCCTGGAGAGCACCTTTGCAAGCGGATTCTCGGGCTGCACTCCTGGATGCGCTGATTCTTGGATGTAGGAAAGGGCCCCGGACTTGGCGTTTCAAAAAGCAGTTGGATGATTCTGATGAGGGGCCAGGTTTGGGGGCTGATGGCCAGAAGCCAAACTGACCGACTGTCCCTCCCCCTCGAGTCCCACAGCAGGCAGAGAAAGCTTAGCGAGGATGCCCGCGGGCTGCTTTGGGCCACGCTGCATGGCTGCTTTAACTGCAGGTGCTGGCATCTTCTGCCTTCAGCCCCTTCCAGCAGAGTTGTAGGTTGGCTTGTGGCCTAGGAGTTCTTGGAGCTGTCACCACCTTTGCTGTGTGACCTAGCTTAAGTTGTCCTCCTCTGGACGTCTGTGAAATGTCAGGGATATGGACCTCCTTAAGCTCTTAGGAGGCTGAAGTTTAAAAGAAAGCCTGGGGAGGCAGACTTGGCCCAGTGGATGGGTCACCTGCCTACCACATGGGAGGTCTGAGGTTCAAACCCTGGGCCTCCTTGACCCATGTGGAGCTGGCCCATGTGCAGTGCTAATGCAAGCAAGGAGTGCCCTGCCACGCAGGGTGCAGTGCTGATGCAAGCAAGGAGTGCCCTGCCATGCAGGGGTGTCCCCCACATAGGGGAGCCCCATGCGCAGGGAGTGCACCCCATAGGGGGAGCCACCCAGTGTGAAAGAAAGTGCAGCCTGCCCAGGAATGGCGCCGCCCACACAGAGAGCTGACACAACAAGATGACGCAACAAAAAGAGCCAGATTCCAGGTGCTGCTGATAAGGATAAAAGCAGTCACAGAAGAGCACACAGTGAATGGACACAGAGAGCAGACAACTGGGGATGGGAGTGGCAGGGAGAAATGAATAAAAAATAAATCTTTAAAAAAAAAAAAAAGAAAGCCTGGATCCAAACTTCCTCCGCACTCCTTACTGAGCTGGTGCAGTAGCTAGAGAGAGCAAGCACAGTGATCCAGCAGTGAGCCAGGCAGGGCATCTGCACTCGGTATAGTGGGGGGGGTGGGGAAAAAGGAAGCTCACATCTTTGGGGTTGGTGCATTTTGCTGTCATTTGGTGTACTCTTTGGTTTTGGGGGGATAAGAAATTTTGGTTTTTGCCCTATGCACAAAATAGTGAAATATTTTCTCTTTTTATTCAAATCAACTTTTTCTCTTGAGGGAGGCCAGTGTGAAGGATAACCCACATCCTTTTGTACATGTGAAATGCTTCTCTGATCTCCTCCCCCATTTCCTGTGGTTGACTTGTGGCAATTGAGAGACTGCAGTGCGTGCCCAGATTTTGCCTTGGGGAGGGGCTCCTCTCTGCAGCTCAGACAAGAGTGATCGTGGGTCTGTTTTCTGAGCTTTGGAGTGAATATAAAATTGCAGTTGAAGGTAAATGTGAGTGCTTGGACTCATGGAAATGTAGCTGTGAAACCGGAACATGACAGAGAGCTTTGTTCCTGGATTTGACTGAGGAGAACACTCGTGGTGGTTCATCTTTCTTTGGTGCGGGGAGGACCCGGCCGGCAGGTTACCCGCATGAACACTGCCTCATTGAGTGGGCTGGTGCCGTGGGTCTGCAGGCCAGAGTCCACTCTAGGAACTCCTCAGCCCTGCTTTTGGTGTAACCAGCAGAACATTTGATATGGAAGTGGGTTTCTGCATGTGCATGTGTGCAGCTGTCCTTTTTGGAAAATGTGACAGATGCCCGTGGTTTCGGGAGCGGACCCTCTCTAGTATCCTAAGGCTCCTCTTGGGTTGGAAAGCCATCTGCCTTAGGCCTCCCAGAAAGACCCAGGGGCCTTAAAGAAAGCCTAGATGGAGGAGGAGAATGGTCCTTTCAGTTTTCCCTGGAGGCTCTTCCAATCCCAGTCACTTCAAGAATGTTAGAGAAACAGATTGGGTTTTGGAGTTTAATTCACGTCAGCAATTGGTATTAGTAAGCCTGCTAAGAAGTAAGCCCCGTGAAGTGGAGCTCTGGGAGGCACACCTGCTCTTCGAACCCCCCGCGGTGGGCCCACGAGCTTCCTCTTCTGGCCCAGAGTAGACCTCAGGAATGAATCCATCCACCGGGGGCCCCTTCCCCGCAGGGCCTCAGTGTGGCCTCCTGCTCTGTATTTACTGCTGCTGCCTGGCCCCCAAACAACCAAATCAAAGACTTGGTTTCCTTTCCTTTCACATCCACCCTCCACATTCCCCATGGCAGGCCAGTGCCTCCTTCCCCCTTGTGGAACACCGCTCCTGCCTCCCTGAGTGTCCAATTTGTGTCTCCTTTGTGTCTTTTCCAGAAAGCCTTCTTGCTTCTCCTGTCCTCATAGGTGATATTTCCCAGGTTCTGCCCTGTGTATGCCTAGAACCACACTTCTCTCACGACTGTTTCCTAAGTCCTGGAGCAGGCCCTTCCCTCCCTCCCCCTCCTCCATTCCTCCCCTCCCCTCCCACTTCTCCCCTCCACTCTCTTTATCCAAGGACTTCACGTGGTCAGGCCGTGGCTCTGGGCTTGCCACTCACCCTGCAGGCTCCCTGGGATGACCCCCAAATAGGCTGTGCTGGCTGGGGACGCCCTCCCCAGCCCAGCCTCCAGTTCCTGTGTCAGCTGACCGCCCTCGTGGAGGCGTTCTTCAGCGCCTGCCACCTGGTGTGTCTCACGCTCTCTCCTCTTGCCTAGGTAGCTCTTCCCTTTTGGGTGCCCTGCCCCTATGAAGTGGACACCCCAACCAGAAACCCCAGCGCCCTCCTGTACTCCCCACCCAGTGTCTCTGTGACCCCACTTCCCCACCTCTGCACAATCTCTTGTGCCTTCCCTCCTCAACTCCCCTGAGACCAGGGATTCAGGGGAGCTCTTGCCAGAACATCCCAACTGCTCCCCTGTTCCTTGTGGAAGCAGAGAGCAGTCTTTTCTGCTCCTGGCTGCTGGAGGTCACCCCTGCTGGCTCCGTCCTGTGCTCAAAAGCCTCTGGCATTCTTGAATTCCAAGACTGAGGAGCTGGACACTGGCCTGTAGGAAGCAAATTCACTGTAGGATTGTGCAAAACTAGGTGGGGCTTGAGGAACCCTCAGGACTCAAGGATTTGGAATGACCAGTAGGTAACAGAGAGAGAGGATGTAAAACTCTTGGTTTTGTATTTATTTTCCTTCTTGTTTGTGTGTGTTTTAAATATGAGGAGAGGAAATGAGGAGTAGCTTCTGGAAGCAAATTGGCTAATGGTGAAAGTAGAGGAGCAAAGGGGACTGGAAAAGGCACACAGTGCCCTCTGGGAGAGGGTGATACTCGGGACACCTGCACATGTTAGCTGTAACATTCATTTGTCCGGAGTTCCTTTCCAGTCACAAAGCACTGTGGCATCTGTTATCACATGTCCTGGGCACAACCCCCCTGAAATGCAGATAAAGACTGTTTACCCTCCGTGGAGAGATGAGGAAACTGACGCTCATGTCTGTGGTCCCTGGATTGGTAGGTGGCTAAGCCAGGGAGAGCCCAGGTGCATCTGTCCCCTGGCCTGTCCCGTCACCACTGTACAGTTACTTTGTGCCTCCCCCACCTGGCACAGGGGTCCTGGAAAGTTCAAATTCAGCAGGAATACTGTGGTAGGGGAGGGATTCTCCATGCCTTGCTGCTCCTGGGGGCCCAGGCTTGGAGGACTTTTCAAGGTGCCCCACAAAGTCTACGAGGAAGGTGGCAAGGAACCGAGCAGCCCATCGCTGGCGTTGCCGGTATTGGGATAAGAAGGGTTGCTGATGAAGACATGACCTTTCCTTTGTATCTCCCCCTCCTCCACCTTTGTTGACTGAAATCACCCATCAGTGACCTTTTGGCACCTCCTTCAATAAACCCTGACCTTTGACTGCACCTGGCGTGTCATGTCCTGCCCCCACCTTCCAGCTCAGGCCTTGGGACTTGAGCCGTTCCCAGGGCCTCCATTCCCTCCAGCTGCTCCCTGGCTTCCCCTGAACTGAGATGAATGGAAAATGACCACTTGGAGGGGTGGTGTGGCATTAAGGAGACAGTGGGGAGAGCCACCTTTTGCAGTTTTTTAAATAAAAATGTATTTAAGTATATCATTCATATATGAACACACATAAACCATAAATGCACAGTAGCATTTGTGAATTGACAAAACAAACATGCATGTCCTCATACAAGGCTCCTTTGCATCTCCTCACCCCCAGCACTTTGCATTGCTGTGAAACATTCGTTATAGACTGTGAAAGAGCATCGTCAAAATATTACTGCTAATATAGCCCATATCTTACACTTGGTATATTTTTCCCTCCATCCTAATCAATCATCAACACCCTGTATTAATATTATATTTGTTAATCGTTCAGGGGAAAATGTTCTCATATTTGTCCTGTTAATCAAGGTCTGTCATCTACCACAGAATTCACTGTGTGATACAGTCCCATACCTATACAGTCCATTCAAAGTGCACACTCAGTGGCTCTCGTTTTCATCAGAACTGTGCTGTCATCACTTCAGTCAATTCTAGAACATTTTCATTACTCCAAAAGGAAAAATCTCATAGCCTCTTATCTCCCCCTATTGTGTCCCTTAGTATTGAAATATCTTCATGCTGTTGCTGCAAAATATTATAATATTATTGTTAACTATTGTCCACAAATTACATTAGTTGTAATTTTCCAGCATATCACCATATTCTTAGCACTATGTAAAAGAAGAGCATTTTTATATTTATGCTGTCAAACACAATCTTCATCTACCACTGAAATCACTGTTATACATGCCCTGGATTACTGTCTGGTTTCTATTCAACTGGCATTTACTTCCACGTAGTACCCCTTTCAGCCCCAATCACATTTATAAATCAGCCGTGGTAGTTAAACTCACTGTAAAGTGTTGCCATCAATTCTGTTCATTTTAATAATGCTGCATACATTAAGCATCAGCTCCCATTCTAAACCCATCTTCTGTTTCCTATAACCCATACTCTAGAGTTCACCTCTATGAGTTTACTCCTTGTATTTAGTTCATGTTAGTGAGACCATGCAATATTGGTCCTTTTGTGTCTGGCTTATTTCACTCAACTTAACATCCTCTAGGTTCATGCATGTTGCCATATGCATCCCAACTTTGTTTCTTCCTACAGCTGAATAGTATTCCATTGTATGTATATACCACATTTTGTTTATTCATTCACTGGTTGATGGACACTCAGTTTGTTTCCATATTTAAACAATTGTGAATAATGCTGCTCTGAACATTGGTGTACAATGTCAGTTTGCCCTTGCTTTCAGTTCTTCTGAATATCTTCCTAGTAACAAGATTGCTGGATCATATGGCAGCTCTATATTCACCTTCTTGAGGTACCACCAAACCGTCTTCCACAGAGGCCTCTTGCACTTCTTTTGCCTTCTAGTCCAGGCACTGGAGTCATGAACAGGTTCTCAAAACCCCATTGGTCCATTCCATTGCCTGCTGCCTTCTAACCCAGAGATATTTCTCTAGCTTGTTTCAGAGATTGGACTGGTCTTTCCTGGGTGGCCCTGGAGAAGTTGATGGTGGGATGAGTGACAGAGTCAAGCAGTGGGGACCAAAGCCAGGACCAGAGAAGGCTTGCAGCTGAGGATGTGCAGCAGGGAGTCAGAAACCCATTTCTCCTGCTTCTTCCTTCCTTCCCACTGTTGGAAAGGATAACCTTGGCTGCAGAGTTGAAAGATGGCCCCCAGGCCACTTCCTAGCAGCACCCCCTTGTCAGTGATCCAACAGTTGATAGCTCTCAGGTGCTTCTCCTGAGTGTCTTCACGAAGCAGGGGGATGGCTGCTCTCGTCCTGTGCTGTCCACTGGGGCAGGGGACTGGTGAGTTAGGATAGGGTCAGTGGATGGGTCATGTTTGAATCTGGACTCACTTACTAGCTTTGTGGCCTTGGGGCAAGTTGTTTATTTCCCCTGAGCCTACATTTCACCATCTAGAAGATGAGCTGATAATAGTATGTGTCTGGTAGGATTCACTGAAATTATCCATATAAATAGTGCCTTTTCTGCAGCAAGTACTCAGTGTTAGCAGCTACTAGGAGTTGGGAGTGTAACTTCAAGCCTTGAGCCATAACATGTAAGATGCCCAGTGTACCTAGTAGGCTGTCTAAAGAGCTCTCTGATTCACCTCCACCAGTCTCCTTGCTATGAAAATTCAGGAGATAGGTGGAGTGCAGGTACAGTTTGGGTCAGGAGTGAGTGGATTATCTTTCTCACCTTCACTATTAAGCAGCCTGGACATAGCAGGTCACTCTAAGCATCAAGAGTACATGCTGTTGTGTTCAGTGTCTTTACTTGGACTTGTGACTTTCCTCCTACCCCACTGTCCACTCCTCCTCTGTCATCTTTGTTGGTTCCTCTTATCCCCCACCCTCAAATGTTGAGGCTTTGGTCCTTGGACCTCTCCTCTATCCTCCTTATCCTCATTCCTCCCTTAGGTGATCCCATCAACTCTTGTTGCCTTTTTCTTTCTTTTTTTTTTTTTCAATTAAAGCAGTTATAGGTTTACAGAAGAATCATGCACAAAGTTCCAAGTTTCCATATAATCATGCCTGTCCCTCTCATTAATATTTTGCATGAGTGTGGTGCCTTTGTTACAACTGGTAAAACAATATTATTACAATGCTACTGTTAATTATAGTCCATGGTTTACATTACGGTTCACTCTTTGTGCTATACAGTTCTTTTATTTATTTATTTATTTGCTCTGTTAACATACACACAACCTAAATTCCCCATTTTAATCACTTTCATATACTAAGCGTATTCTGACATAATTCCCAGCTTATTTCTCTGATGCTCACCTCACCCCTGAACTTCAGACTGGTCCATCCCAGGGCCTCCCTCGTGTCTCTGCTCGTGAGTCTGTAGACATCTCAGACGCAGCCTGGCCACACGCTAGCTCCTTGTTTTTGCCCCTCCTGCCTGTTCTCTGACAGGTTTCCCCATTTATTCCCCATCCAGAATATCCCTGCCCACCAGCCACTTTGCTCCAGCTCACTCCTGCCAGCCTGGTCTGAGCACCAGTGTCGCTCTCCTGGATGCTGCAGTTGCTCCCTAACTGGTTTCCACATGCCCTACCTGTGGACGGTGTTCAGCACAGTGTCTGGTGATCTTAAGGTAATGTAAGGCAGACTGTGTCTGTCTTCCACTCAGGACCTTCCCAAGGTTTCCCATCTCATTTGGGATAAAACCCAATATCCTCCCTGGGGTGGACAGGCCCTGCAGGAGCCAGCTTCTGCTGCCCCTCTCACTTCTGCACTCCACCCAGATCTACCGGCCTCCTTGCTGTTTCTGGAACTCATCAAGCACAGTCTTGCCCCAGACTTTGCACTTGCTTTCCCTCTGCCTGAAAGGACATTCCTCCAGCATTCTGCATTTTCTTTTTTCCCCTTAAGATTTATTTATTTATTTCTATACCCCGCCCCCCTTTCATTGTTTTGTGCTTGCGTTTGCTTTCTGTGTCCATTCGCTGTGTGTTCTTCTGTGTCTGCTTGTCTTCTCTTTAGATGGCACTGGGAACCGATCCAGGGACCTTCTGCAGTGAGAGAGAGGTGCTCTGTCTCTTGTACCACCTCAGCTCCCTGGTCTGTGCGTCTCTTACTGTCTCTTCTCTGTGTCTCTTTTTGTTGTGTCATCTTGCTGCACCAGCCCTCCACATGGGCCAGAACTCCACTCAGGCCAGCTCACCTTCACCGGGAGGACCTGGGACTCGAACCCTGGACCTTCTGTTTCATAGACGGAACCCAATCACTTTAGCCACATCTGCTTCCCACTCTGCATTTTCCTAAGGTCTCTGCTTAAATGTGACTTTCTTAGAGCAGCTTCCCTGACCCTTGGACAAAACAGCCACCTCTCCTCCCTACAGCAGGCACCCTGTTGCATTTTTCTCCATAGCACTTATCACCTGATACAGTCTATATTTGTTGATTGGTTTACTTTGCTGACCACCCGCCTCCCACCAATGTGAGCTCCATGAGGGCGGAGACTTTGTCCATCTTGTTCTTTGCTGCATCCCGAGTACCTGGAACGGTGTTCAGTGAGCATTTGGTGCATACTCGGGGGCATCTGAGTCCTGGGGGCAGTGTCCTGTCCAGAGCACGGGCACTTCTTCTGGTGCCTCCGGCTCCTTGCCTGAGGCCACGTGCACATGGCTGTGAGGACTGGGTGAGAAAGCAGATGCAGGGCCTGGTACGATGCCAAGCTCATGGCGGGCACCCGTGTTTGTTCTGATGGAATGGTGGAATTGGGAGCTCAAGAGGGGAGAAGGGGGATGGCTGGGAATTGGTAATGGCCGGCAGAATGGTGGCAGGGGTGCAGGGGCCCCCTTTCCCTAAAGGAGAAGAAAGCAGAGGCACAGGGCTGCATTCAGATGTCGAGAGGCTGGTGTGTAGTGGGGGGGACACCCATTTGTAGGAGAGCCATCAGGTCCTGGGGGTGGGGTAATAGGAGGCACCTCAGGGGTGCAAGCAGCTTGAGCCATAAAGCTGCCCCATCTTCCAGGGAAGGCTGGTGGTCATCTGCCAAGACTAGCTAGTAGCAGCCCACAGTCTACACTGCAGAGGCGAGGCCGTGCCCTGCCATACCTAGGTGGCCAGGAGAGCCAGGTTACCGGGGAGAGGCAGGCTTTATGGCCCTCTTGCCTCGTGCCCAATCTAAGGCTCTGCCTGTCTCTCCTTGTTGAGGCATAACTGAGTCCCCAGAGCCCACCGCTCTCCTTCCTTTTGTACAGATGAGGAAACGGCCAGAATGCTGAAGCACCTTACCCCAGTCGCACAGCTGGAAGGTGGCAAGTTTGAGCTGGGCCGTCTGGCCCCGGAGCCTGTGCCTGTGCCCGAGGTGGTTGGTGCACTCTGTGGGGGACGCAGGGTGGTGCAGTGTGCGAGGGAGGCAGCTGCCTCTTCTGTGTCTTGCTGAGAAGGGGACATGGAGCACTGCTGGGGCGCTGGAGCTGGAGGGAGCTGGTGCTGCGCCTTTCCAGGAGCTGCTTCCTGCCCGTCGTGTCCTCTCGTGCTCTCAGAGGTTTATTCCAGGACAGAGGCAGTGGCTGCTCAGGCTCCCTGCGCCCTCTCGGTTGTGTCCTCGTGCCGGGGACACTCGCTGTGTGGAGCAGGCAGGGCAGAGGGGAGCTTGCTGCTGCTGCTGCAGACGCTGCTGCCGGCACCTCTGCGCCCACCTCTGGGGTGCAGGTCAGGCTGGGCCGCGTCCGTTGATCGTGACCGTGTGCCCTGATGATCCTTGCATGGTGGTGGGGGCTCCTGGAGCTGGTCCCAGTCCATCCTCCACCCTCCGGGGTGTGTGCTGCAGCCCAGCTCCCCAGACCCTGCTGAGGGCCCTCCTGCTGGGCCTCCTGGGTGGCACACTGTCTCACTGGCTGGCCAGATGACAGCAGGAAGCAGGACTTGTGTTCGGTGATGGAGAGGCAGGATGGAGAGGTGTTCTCACCTCAGGCCCTGGGGCCAATTGAAGGTCTTGGCAACCTCCCCATCTCCCCCCTGCCAGTTCCCTTCTCCCTCTCCTGCCTCCATCCCGAGGCTCTAAAAAGGAGAGGAACAAAGGAAGGTGACTTTCATCAGACATAGGCCTTTCCAAAAACCTCCAGGAACCTTTGCTTAGCTGACGAGGGAAAGCAAGCTTCCTGACTGCTATTTTTTTTCTTCCAAAATTCAAGACTTCCATCTTTCCTTCTTCATATGCCAGGGAAAAAAAGAAACAAAGGTTAGTGAGAGAAGGCCTTTATTTTAATAGTGTCGAATGATTACTTATGCTGTGTATGCTTTGCTTTCCCTCTGTTTTCTTATCTTTGCCTTCTGAGCAGGTAAGGGGGCAAAACTGACAGCTGAGAGTTTCTTAGAATCTGCTCGTTCAGCCTGTTACTTTATAGGTGGTCCCCAGGGTTCTGGGAGAAGGGTTTAAACTGTGAACTTGAGCCCAGCAGGCGTGCTTCCTGGTTGTGCTGCCCCCTACAGATTTTCCGTGCACGCTCCCAGTTACCTGGGAAATGGATACTCCCATTCACCCTTGAAAGACAGACTCCTGTCCTTACAATGACTCGAAAAGGGGGAAATGAGCATCGTTACTCTGGTACGTTAGCAGTTTGATTATTTTTTCTTTAAAGATTTATTTTATTTATTTATTTCTCTACCTGTCCCCTACCCCCAGTGGTTTGTACGTCACTGTCTGCTCTCTGTGTCTGCTTTCTGTGTCTGCTCTCTGTGTCTGTTCGTTGTGTGCTCATGTTCTTTGTAGGAGGCACCAGGAAATGAACCCAGGACCTCCCTTTTGGGAGGGAGGTGCCCAATCGGTTGAACCATGTCTTCTCCCTGATTATTCTTGTTTTAAAACTTTGTCAAGGACACTGCAGCTGCATCTCAGCTGGGGAAAACCAATTTTAGGTCTTTAACTTATGAACCTGATACTTTGAAGGGTGCCCATTTGGGTGAATGCGACAGCTTGCTCGGTCGGTAGAGGTGGGGTCTGGCTGCGGACGAGGGGTCGGTCCAGCTCTGGATGAGGGTCGGTCCTGCTTGGGACGAGGGGTCGGTCTGGCAGCAGACGAGGGATCGGTCTCACAGGGGTTGCGCGGTTCGGCTGACGGGGTCACCCAGCGAAGCCGGCGACGAAGGGGTCGCCCCGAGAAGCAGGCAATGAAGGGGTCGCCCAGAGGAGAAGCAAGCGACGAACTGGGGACAAGGGAGGCCAGGCCCTTGTCGGGGGCTCTCAGGACTGGAGGGCGCACGGCAGAAGAACTACCGCGGAGACAAGGTAAACACGCAAGTCCACTTTACTGAGGGAGAGGCAACAGTTTTATAGGGGCTGGGGAAGGCTGATTGGTCGGAGCCACGCCCTGTTCTGATTGGTTGCCGTCGAAAGGTCAGTGGGCGGTACTGGATGGGGGAGGGGTGGTGGTTAGGGATTGGCTGTCGCTGTTGCTGGGGGAAGGGGCAGGGTTTAGGGATTGGTGGCTGCTGTTGCTTGGGTGGAGGGCAGACTTGAGTTTCCCGCCCACGCCTGGCTGTTGCTGCTGTCAGGGGAAGGGAAAAGGGCAGACTGGAATTTTCCACCCTGCGCCTGCGCAGGGAGAAAGAAGAAGAAGGGTGCCACCCCACAGGCATCGTGTGGCACCATCCGGGAGGAGGGGAGGCCACGGAAGCATGGCTGCCGAGAAGGGGAGACCCGAGGGCACTCTGTGCCCATGCCAAGCTTCCTTCAGAGGTGGCGGTGGGCCCGACCAACCACCCTATTATGGGCCAGTGGAATTAGGCCTACCGCGGCCGCTCCCCTCGCCAGGCCAGCAAACCACACTTCAGCCCGAGGGGTGACCGCAGGTGAATCTGTGTCTGACCCAGAGGTAGCCGTGGTCCTCTGTCACCCACTTCTTCGGGGCATGTCAGGAGAACAGCGTCCCCCCTCCCCGCAAGGTGGGCACGTGCATGTGCAGTGCAGCCGCTCGCTGGGCCTCGGCCCCCGTCCCTCGGTCCCCTGTCCCTCGGTCACCTCTCCTGAATGCTGGGGGCTGGCAGCCTTCAAGTCTGGGTCTCGAGGCCCGCAGCCTTAGACTGAGCTGTTACAGTGCGGGAGTCTGAGGCCCCCAGGGGAGCTGCAGGGCCCTGGGCACAGGCCTGCAGGGAGGCTTCTTAGCAGCTGAAGGCACCCTCCCAGCACCTCGGGGACCTCAGAAGCAGAAAGGGGGCTCTGCACTGGGTGATGAGCAGACAGCTCCCCCTCCCACTGCCTTATCTCTGCAGCTCGGAGTTGAGTGATTCTCCAGTGAGGGCTGACCCCCCTCCCCTTTTCAGTCTCGTTTCTTGCTCAGCTCAGAATGCCTTAGAGGGGGGAGGAGGGTGGGGAGGCAACAAGGACCCCCGCCCCTGGAGCATCTATTCTGGGCAGCCCTGGGCCTGGAGGCTTCTCACTTGCACAGGGTGTAGGTTCTGCTGCTTGTCTGGCTTCAAGCTGATCTGGATTCTCTTGTACTTATCCAAGTCCACCAGCCCCCAGGGACAACTCACTCCAGACCCCTTCCTCCAGGAAGTCCTCCCTGACTGCATTTGCATTTCTAGAGCCAGGCAGAAGTACTGTATACAGGGGCTAAGAGCACAGGCACTGGGGCCAGATTGCCTGGCTTTGTTTCCTTGTTGTCCCCTTATTAGCTGTACCATGACCCTTATTAAGCAAGTGGCTCCGTTTTTCTAACCCTTAGTTTCCCCCTTTGTAAAATGATGATAATGATAACCACAGGATTGTTAGGGGAATTAAATGAGACAGTGCATGTGACGTGCTCAGCTCAGTCCTGGCACTTAGTGGTCTCCTTTGAAGATAAAAACAGGAGCATACCCTGGGACTGCTGTCCATGCCAGGTGCTGTGTCAGGCACTTTTTATTTATTAACTCAGATGACCTCACAACATCTCCATGAGATAAGTCCTGCTATGATCCCATTTTACAGATAAGCAAACGGAGGGCACAGAGAGGCTAAGTCACTTACCTAAGGGCACACAGCTGGTAAGTGGCAGAGTAGAGAGGTGACCTCAGGCAGGCTGGCTCTGGCATCCATGTTCTCATCACGGCAGTGTGCTGCCTCGGTTTACAGACCCAGAGAGGGGCAGGTATTTCCACAGAGTCTCACAGCAGGCGAGTAGCCCCCAAGGCTCTTGGCCCCGGGCTTGTCTTCTACTGAAACCTAGCCCGGTGCCTCGCAGGGCTCAGGGCGTGTGTCGGGATCCTGACTGACACCCATGAGTGTGGGGTGGTGGGTCCCTCAGGGTGTCACCTGGAGGTGGGCACAGGGGGGGCCTGGTAGTGCGCGGGCAGCACCCCCTGCTCTGCCTTCAGGGACCCCAGAGCCCCCGGGAGCACTGCTTCCCCTGTCCCGAGGTGCTGGGGAGGGGGACGGACTGGGCGGGGTCCCGCGGCCAGTGAGCCTGTCCTTGGAAGGCTGGGGAAGGCAGAACGGGGAGAGCTCCGCCTGGTGTTCAAGGCTGAGGCGGACGAGTCCCGGGTGAAGGGCTTCATTGCCGGGTGGAAGAAGAGTGTGTCGTGGTCGTCGTGGTGTGTCGTCCGTCCCCCCCCACCTTTGCAAGCTCCAGGTGAATGAAGGGCTGCATAGAGGGTGCCCCCAACTCTCTTGGGCCCTGCAGGCTCGGGCCCTAGGGCTGGGGCATTCTCTTTTTTCGCTCCGATGATTTTACTGGAAGTGCTTTTGAAGTGGTCCCTGTGACCCGAGGGCCTGAGTCACAGAGTAAAAAGAATTCACAGAGGCCAGGCCCGGCCTTGGGAAGGATGCAGACCTTGGGAAGGATGCAGACGCTGCCCAGGGGCCAGGCCTGTCGTCCCAGGGGTCCCCGGACCCAGCCGGGCTCCCCCCAGGGCTCTGCCACCATTCGCACTGGCACCCCATCTGCCCGTCTCCCCCAAGTGCGAGGGCCCCTGTCCAGACCACATCTCCTGGGAGCCTGTTAGAAGTGCAGACCCTCAGGCCCCACCCCCATTGGAGTGGGAAACTGTCCTTTGACGAGGTCCTGGGATAATTCCTCTGATGGCACACCTGCAGATCTATCACTCTGACCCACTGAAGCGTGGCCTCAGCCTTTCCTTTTCTGGAAATGCTTCCAGATCGCTCTCATCCGACTGATTTCTCTGGGTCCCCTGGGGACTTCTGCACAGGCTTGGGCTTGGGGCGCTGCAGGAGCCTCTGAGCCTCCTGAACCCGTCCGGGCTCTGTGGGGGGCATGGGGGACGGGAGGGGGCTGCTTCTGCTCCCTGGGTAGCCCGGGCCTCTCCGTGCACTGGGGAGTGCTCATCATGTCCCGTTTTCCCTGTGGCCCACGTCTGGAGCTGCCTCAGGTTACAGGGTGGGTTGGGGTGGAGCTTGGACTGGGCAGTGGCAGACCCTGAGGGCCACTGGGCAGGGAAGTGTGGGGGTGGACGGGACTCGCATCGGCCTCCGGATTTGATTGTGAAATTTCCGGGACACCAGCCTGGAAGGACGCGGTGTGACTCCAGGAGGGTCTATCTTTGCCTGTTCCTGACAGCCCTGACCACACAGGCTTTTAAGACAACAATAGGGGCAGAGACAAGGCGTGACCAAGACAACAGCGTCTTCAGGCTCCCCCTCCCCCATGATGTCCGAGGCGCTGGGAACATTGTAAAATCTGGGCTCTTTCCAATTACAATCGCTCCTGCCCCCCGTCCCTGGCTCCTAGGAGCCCTGGCAGCTGACTTGGGGGGGGGGGAGGTGATGCCCAGAGATGCAGAGAAAGATGTCACCCTGCCCCGGGTCAGGACTGGGGGACCGGGCAGAGGGACAGAACGTGTCGGGGTTGGCCGGGGGACTCCCCCCACCAAGGGAGGTGGCGCCTGCCACATTAATTAACAGTGGAAATGCACCATGGGGGGGTGAACAGGGGGGCACCTGAGTGGAAGGTGGGGCGCCGTTGATGCCAACCTTGAAAATGAGTGGAGAGCAGGCCGCAGCGTCGCAAGGAGGATTGGGCGTAGCAGAGGCCTCCGAGCAGAATGTTTGCGCCCATCTGTGCCGGCTTTTCTTAGGAGGCGTTTTACCAAAAAAAAAAAAAAAGCCACCCAGCTAGCCTCCCCCCTTACTCCCATTAAAAGAAAAAACTGGGGAGCAGATGTGGCTCAGTGGTTGAGTGCCTGCTTCCCATGCAGGAGTTCCAAGGTTCAATCCCCAGTACCGCTTAAGAAATAAAAATTTAAAAATGGCGATTGAGTTTAGGAGATAGACCTTGTGTTGGGTTCTTGATCTTGAAAGATACCAGTGGATTTGCCTAACGTGAAATTTGACTTGGTTTCACAGATCTGTAAGCAACAATTAATATTTATGGAATGGGAAGAGAGAGACTTTGGAAAAAATCATGTTGCGCATTGTTTTGCTGAGACCAAAATGTGGAGGTGTGAATGGGCAGGAAAGCTGTAGCGGGTGGGTTGACTTTAAATATGGGAGGCTGAGCCTTGAATATGGTTTTGTTTTGTTTTTTGAGGTCCTGGGGCTAGGGACTGAACCCAGGACCTCGTCTGTGGGAAGAGAGTGCTCAGCCACCGAGCCACATCCCATCCCCTGAGTTGGTTCTTTGTTTGCTTGCTGTTTTTAGGAGACACTGGAAGCGAACCCGGGACCGCCCATGTGGAAGCAGGTGCTCGGCTGCTCGAGCCACGTCGGCTCCCCTCATTCAGTTTTCAGTGAGATCGTAGAAGTTCGGGATGGATCAGGGTTTTCTGGGTCCATCTCCCTTTGGAGCTGGACACATCCTGGTGATAACCACAAGCCCAGTGAGCGCCGGGCCTGCTGCGAACACGGGCGCCCGAGGGGATTTCACCCCAAGAAACTGGAGGCCCCTGGAGCAGCAAGTGTGTGGGTGCGTGTCCTAGCTTGTGGAGAGCTGCAGCTTCCTCCAGCATCAACCTCTGTTCCCAGTTCTGTTGCCGAAGGCCATATAGGACGCATTTAATCACTTCGGACAGTCCTGTTTGGATTAGAACACCTCCCTGTTCCCTTCCATCCAGTCTAAACACCCTCAGGTTCTTCAGAGCTTCAACCCAGAAAGTGTGCTAAAGAGGCTGCCCGTCATTCCTGGCCACTGTCCTTGTTCTCCACATTGCCAAATCCTTCTTTTCCCTTGCTTTCTCTTTTTCCCTCCCCTTTCATCTCTTTTTCTGATGGGCACACGTGCCCACTCACCTGCACACCTTTATGTTCAGATGCCCCCTCCCACTCGGCTTACATGCATGGTCTTTCCATCCCCCCCTTGGGGTCTCCTGCCCCCTGTACAAGTCTTTGAGTCCCCCTGGCTATTTCTGCCCCATCTCCTCAGCATCTTCCTCCCCTTCTGAGAATGTCCAGGTGTAGGGTGGCTAGTCCAGAGTGGAGGTGGAAGAGAATCCCTTAAATCTGGCCTCCACGTTTCTGTTCCTGAGCCCAAGAACTTACTCCTTCTTGGCAGCTTTTTGTTACCAAGGCCCTAAGGCTTGTTCAAAGACTCCACTGCAAAAAGCCACCTCTGGCTTGCCCTCCCAGTGCCATGGTGCACAACTCTTCACTGCATAGTTCTTTTGATTCCAAGTATAAAACACTGCATTCCTCTCATCAGCCTATTTTATTTGATCCATAATCTCTGCATGTTGTGCTCCACCCCCAACTCCCAGTTAAGAATTGGAGTTGATTTTCCCTCCCTCTTAATATTCTGTCACTGGCAGTCTTTTTTTTTTAAGATTTATTTTTATTTATTTCTCTCCCCCTCCCCCCCAATCTGCTCTCTGTGTCCATTCACTGTGTGTTCTTCTGTGTCTCTTTTTGTTGTGTCATCTTGTTGCATCAGCTCTCTGTGTGCGTGGCACCAGTTCTGGGCAGGCTGCGCTTTTCTCATGTGGGGTGACTTTCCTTGAAGGGCGCACTCCTTGTGTGTGGGGCTCCCCTATGGCATGGCACTCCTTGTGCACATCAGCACTGTGCACGGTCCAGCTCACCACACAGGTCAAGAGGCCCTGGGTTTGAACCCTGGACCTCCCATATGGTAGGCGGACGCTCTATCAGTTGAGCGAAATCTGCTTCCCTCATTTGTAGTCTTGATAAGCAAAGCACACCATTTGTTTCTAAAATCATTAATAATTAGAGTCCCAGAAAACTGAAGTGACTTGCTGGGCCTGACTTAGCTTCTTTAGGTAGACTTGAGTTGTGGGTTCAGAAATGGGGATTCCAGATCCAAGGTTTGTTTTTCCCCCAGATGCCAGGAGGACAACATCCTGGCTTTGAAAATATCTGAATTCAAATTAATTGTGTCCAAAGATCAGGAGTTAACATTGTCAACCAAGACTTAAAAAAAGGAAAAAGGAAAGCCTGTGTTACTCCCTGGCTTTGGTGATGGTGCAATTGCTCATAAGTTTATGAGTAATGTTTAATCAGGAAGAAGACACTGACTAAATTATTAAGGACAGCTAGGACATAGCAGAACAAATAGTTCGGTTGATGCTTAATTGATGCCCTGCTGCCTCTGCCAGAATCACGTTGATAACAATCCATAGGAAATCCCTGGGGCCTGTTGTACCCTGGCTAAGCCTTTCCCCAGATGTCCCAGCAGGAAGCCAGTGCAGTGACTCCCAGTTGCCACTCTGCCCCTTGAGCTGCTCCCCTGAGCCAGAATGTTGCAGAGAGGTGCAGTGGAGGGCTAGGTGGACTGCCCTTT
This sequence comes from Dasypus novemcinctus, assembly GCF_030445035.2. Taxonomy (NCBI): domain Eukaryota; kingdom Metazoa; phylum Chordata; class Mammalia; order Cingulata; family Dasypodidae; genus Dasypus; species Dasypus novemcinctus. Next base: position 107,692,385 of record NC_080678.1, on the reverse strand, counting down.
CTCTGCCCAGCTCTTTATTTTTATTTTCTTTTAAGATTTATTTTACTTATGTATTTCTCCCCTCCCCCCAACCCCATCGTTTGCACTTGTTGTCTGCTCTGTGTCTTCTTTAGGAGGCACTGGGAACTGAACCCGGGACTTCCCATGTGGTAGGCGGGCACCCAGCCTCTTGAGCCACACCCACTTCCCCCTGCCTGGCTCTTGGTTCCTGAGTTCTAGTCCCGGCGTTAGTCATTATGGCCCGGTGTTGACTGAGGCCCAGTTGGTCTGGCAGCTGTCTGGGTGAGGTGAGCAGCAACTCCGGGGTTGGTAACCATCTGTCTTCCTTCTGCCCCCAGGCTCCACCTACAGCGTCCTGTCCATCATGCCTTCAGACTCTGAGAGCAGCAGCTCCCTCAGCAGTGTGGGTGAGTACCCCGCCGGGAGGTGGCCAGGTGGGTGGGGTCTGGGTGTGGGCTAGAGCCCCCGGCTCCTGGGCTGGATTCTGGCCCTCACTTGTCACATCCCTCAGGGCTATCCTCTCCCATCATTTCCATTCTCTTCCTCCCATCAGCACTTAGTCCTCTTTATTTTTTAAATCTTTTCTTTTTTAAAGATACATAGATCACACAAAATGTTAAATTAAAAAATGTAAGAGGTTCCCATATTACCCACCCCCCCCCGCCACTACTCCCACATCAGAACCTCTCCCATTAGCACGGCACCTTCTCTGCACTTGGTGATTACATTTTGGAGCCCTGCTACACCGCATGGACTTCAGTTTACATTGCAGTTCACACACTCCCAGTCCTCCCAGTGGTTATGGCAGGATATATAATGTCCTGCATCTGTCCCTGCCATATCATGGAGAAGGGCAGGACTCTGGTTCAGGTATTAGAAAGGAGGGGGGTGCAGGGGGAGGTACATGTGTTGCCATTACCTCCCCCCCACCCCATCAGGATGTCGATGCTCTCAGGGAGCCTGTTCCCCTCGGCAACCACTATCCGTGAGACTGTTTGCCTTTTGAGACTCCACTGTAAGCAGTAACAGCCTCCTGGACAGCATGTGACCTTGGGGCCAGGGACAGCCATCCGTGCTGAACTGGATGTGTCTTTCTGATCCTGGGTTTCAGAGACCCCTAAGGTGAGGTCGGCCGTGCTCTCGCATCACTACCGACACACCGGCAGAAAGGCAGTGTCTCTTTTCTCGTCTTTCACCACCTCTGCAATCGGGTCCCTGGGTGACATCCTCTAGCACCTCCAGTGTGGGTTCTGTGGCTCCAGTCTGCTGGGTGCTGCCTCAGTGGTGAGTGCTGGAGTTGTGGAGCCAGAAGGGCTTGCAGAGGTCATCTGGTCCAATTATTTCTTTCCTCCCTATATCGACAGAGGTGGAAGTTGACATCCAGGGCAGGGAAGCCTCATGCCTGAGATTCCAGAATTAGCCATAGGCAGAGCTTTCATAGGTGAATCTGACCCCTATTTACTGAAGACCTCCCGTGAGCCAGAGTAGGCTCTGGAGTTTGGTGGGGAATGGGAAGGACTGGTCCCTCATTGCACACATAGATCTTGGGGTGCATGGGGGAGATGGTTAATTAGTGATTACAGTAAGTGGGGCCATTGTGGTGAGGGGAAGAGAGGACAAACAGGGTGCTCTCATCCTGTTGAGCAGCCAGGGGCCTGTTCTCGGCCGTGGCATGCTCGTTTTTGTTGCTCTGCCTGCTTTGGACGTCTTTAGACTCATCGAGTGAATGTGGGGTTGTTGGCATTTTGAACATGGGACTGCCCCTTGAGGAAGGGCATGGGGGTGGGGCATCAGGGTCAACAGAGGGTAAGGTGGGGGCTTCTAGAAAATTGAACTGGGTAAACCCTCAATGCACCCCTCTTGCCTCACCTCTGCTCGGCTCCCTGTGGTTTTTTTTTTTTTAACCTAATCAATTTTATTGATATATATTAATAAAGCATACAGTTTATCCAAAGTGTACCATCAGCAGTATTTAGTATAATCACATAGTTGTGCACTCATCACTTCAATCATCATTAGAGCATTTTCATTTTTTCAATAATAATAATAATAAACAAAAAAACCTGTGAATTTATGGTGCCTCATTTCTCCCTTGGGAATGAGTAACAATGATCTGACAAATTCATTCCCCTCGACATTTAAGGTTTAAAGTATTACCTTTCCTAGGAGCCTTTGAAATTTAAAAAAGGCTTCCAGACAGAGGAATTGCTTAACCCGTAGCAATTATTATTAACGGGGGAATTTGAGGCATGGGTGGGAAGATGTTTTCTGTGTGGCTGGCCCTTTGCGTGCCCTGGGAGAGGCCTCGTGTGGGCAGTCCGCTGGCCGGTGTTATCCCGTGTGATGCCGGCTCCACGCCTGGGGTGGAGGGGTCAGCGATGCCACCGGCCACAGGCAGGCAGGGTGCAACCCTCTGACGGACCCTCTGGAGCAGGGGCAGCTTCCCCGCCTGTGCCCAGGCCTTTAACGCAGAAAGCACTCGTCACCCCTTCCAGCCAGAACAAACACTCCTAGGTTCCCAGGGAGCCACGTTTTGGTTTCCTCGCCCTTCTCTTTTCCATTGCCCTTGTCCTCTGGGTGTGCAGCAACATCTTTCCACAGGCTGCCTTAAAGGCGCTCTCGGCTGTATTGGCCAGGAAGCCCGTGGCTGCAACAGGGACACACACACGCCCTAAACGAGAGAGGTGCAGCCCCGAGGTTGGCCCGCTGTGGCACATGGCTCTCTTGGCTGTGCTCTCTTCTTCGTGGGAGCATCACGCTGATGGCAGGGTGTCTGTGGCAGCAGCTCCAGCATCCTGTTCAGAGCTGAAAGACGTGGCTATTCAAATTTAAATTGATTAAAATGAAATCACTTCTCCCAGCCACATTTCCAGTGTTCAGTATCCACCTGTGGCTAGTGGCGACTGTCTTAGCAGGGACATAGACTACCTTCCCCAGCACAGACGGTCCCTAGGAAGAAGACGGCTGTGTCCTCTTGGGTCTCCTTCCCCAGAAGGCCCGTTGCACAGATGTGCCTCTCTTCCCACTGTGCCCAAGCCGGTGGCTCACAGAGTGTGGCCCCTGGACCATGCAGGCGCTCGTGAGAAAACCAGCTCTTCAGCTTCACCCCACACCTGCTGGGTTGGAAACTCAGGGTGGGGCCTGGCCGGGGCTGCTCTCGGAGCCCTCCACGTGATGCCGAGGCTCACTCTGGCCTCACCCAGCCCTGGCAAGGCCCCGGATGCTGGCGGTGGGCTTGGGGCAGGATGGGTGATGGGCTCTAGCACCTCCTGGGGAATTCCTCCTGGCTCAGCCCACCTCGGTGAGAGGAGACAGCTCTTCCCTTGCCAGCCTTTGGGAGCTCGCCACCGCCCTTGGCAGGAGGGCATGGAGCATTTAGATGGAGCCTGGTTGTTTCCATGTGCTTGGTCTCTGTGCAAATAAAGGCAGGAGCAAGTTTCTAAAATAAGACCACCTCTACTTTCCCACTTTCATCTCTCTCAAAAGAACATTTGGGAAAAGTCTGGCAGGTTATACTCGGCACAGGAGAGTATTGGTAGGGGGAGCCTGGGGTGTAGCGTTTCCCCCCATAACTCACACCTGGTAAGTCCACCTGCTTGGCGTTAGGTCATCAGGTACTCTCTCCTGCTTCGCTTCTCCACGTGGACTCCACTACCGACTCCTCACACCTTTGCTAACAGCCTGGGAGATTGCAGTGTCTCCCTGCTGAGGTCTTTTCAGACATTCTTCCGCTCAGCACATGGCTTCTCCCATGCCATCTGGCCCATTATTGTAGCCTGGCTCCAACCCTGCCGTGTGGGTAGCTGGTGCAGTCTGCCCAGGGAATGCACGCTCGTTTCAGGCAATTGGTATTTCTTTCTCCCTATTCATCCTGACCTAATTTTCTGAGTTGCCTTTCATTTCTCTTCTTTGATGACCGGGGAGGTTTTAAGAAGAGACATTCTTGGGCAGCATTTGTAAAGCACGCCTTAAATTCCATGCAAATGGAGGTAATGGGAGAGATGTTTTATTAAACAGAGATCTCCTGGCTGGTTGGCAAGAGAAGGAGCAGAGGATTGCCCTCGTGTCCCTGTGGAGATTCCTTGAAAGTGTGGCTTCTGGTTGGTAGGGGAAGGTAGCGATAAATCGTCAGGGGGCAGGGGCTGCTCTCTGGCTCTTTGTGCCCTCTTGCCCTTCCTTCCCCCTTCTGGAAAGCCTGCTTTTTCTTCATTCCTTAGCATGGTCCCTATTCTTCACATCCAGCCAGGGAGGCAGAGAGATAAGTGGCCATTCTGCCCTGTGTAAAACAGAAGGAAATAGCCCAGGGGGTGGAGTTGTTAGTTCTGAATCAGAGACCTTTGTGGAGGAGCTGGCACTTGAGTTGGGCCTTTCAGGGATGGTGCTCTAGACGAGGGAGTGATGGGGAAGCAATAGGCCACTGCTGCAGAAGCAGACCCTGAAGCAAGGATTCTAGAACAAGTACTGTGTCTGGAAGGAGCACTGGGAGCTAGGCACAGCTGCAGCTGCTGTGTTGGAATTGTCACCTCCTTCGTCTTGGCCCCTGTTTTTCTGAGTCCCAGGAGGAAGCTGAGCTAGAGTTGTGTACTGGCAAAGGAGGAAGCCCCCTTCCATTTCTGTAGTTGGGGGGTCGGAGGATAGCCCTGCATTTTGTCCCTGGGGTTTCCTTCAGGTGTGGCTACTGGACAGCTGGTAAAACAAGGGAAAGCAAAGCCCACACTGGCTGTTAAATGCACCCTGGCTGCAGACGCGGTTCCAAAATTTAGCGGGCATCAGAAGCCAGACTCCCTGGAGGGCTTGCCAGCCCCCCCGCCCCGCCCCCACCACCAGGCTGTGCCCCAGGGTTTCGGGCTCAGTAGGTCCAAGGGAGGTCCTGGAAGTTCTCCGAGTGGAGCTGACCTTGCTGCAGGAATCGGCCCTAGGCCTCGGGTGGTGCTGGCTCTCCCGGCTGCAGGTGAGGGTGGGTTGGCTCGGCTCCGTGGTGCCTCTGATGGCCAGTTGTGGGGCTGTTTTGCTTCTCCCTGATAGCCAGTGCCTGGCGGAGGCCCAGAAGCTTCCCCTGCACCAGCCTGAGCGCCTGTGCCAGTGTTCTCCCCAGTTCCTGGCACCACAGGCCCATAGGGTTCTGAAGCAAAGTTGGGACCTGCCCAGCTGTCAGTAAGACCAAGGAGGCTGGAGAGTGGTGACCAGGGGACCGAGGACAGAGAGCCCAAGCCTGGGCCTTGGCATCGGTGGGGAGCTGCATTGCAGGGTGGCCAGAGGAGAGGTCCAGTGATGGGCACAGGGCCTCTGCTCCTCCGCCCCTGGTCCACAGTCCAGGGCCTGTGCCGGCTTCCAGCACCCCTTTTCAGGCCTCTGCAGTCCAAGCCCCTACCTTCTGAATCCTGTCATGGACATTCCAAGGAAAATTAAAATCTGCCTTCTTGAGTGGGTTCCTGACTTAGGAAGAGGAAGGGTTTAAATGAGGGACAGGTGACAGTTTTACATTTGAATCCAAAAGAAGAGCTGCACCAGGATCCTGCAAAGGAGCTGTGGGAAAGGCATTGGAGGTTTTGTTGACGGTTGACTTGGTGTTCATTTTTATTTTGCTGTGCTTTTTGTTTAATGGTTACTGTAACTGCATTCACTGGCAGAGGGAGGGTGACAAGCCTCAGCTCTTCACCAGTCACCCCACTCCTGGAATGATGGCTTCAGTCCAGGGCACCACACTGTCTTACTTTTAATTAAAAAAAAAATCAGGTTTATTGAGGTATCATTGAATACAGTAAAATTTACCCTTTTAAAAAATAAATTTCAGTGAGTTTTGACAGATGCACAGTTGTGTAACCACCGACATAATTAAGATACAAAACTCTCCTATCAACTGAAAACTTCCCTCCTGCAGCTTTGTAGTCAGCGCTTCCCTCCACCCAGTTCCTTTAGTTTCCCATCCCTATAGTTGTTGCCGTTTCCAGAATGTCATAATGGTATTACATAGTACACAGCTGTTGGAGTCTGGCTTCTTGCACTTACCATAATGCATTCGAGTTTCACCCATACTGCTGTGCATACTAGTAATTCATTCCTTTTTTATTGCTGAGTAGAAGTCCATTGTATGGATATAGCACAGTTGTTTGTCCATACACTGCTGCTATCACCAGAGGCAGACTGGTTTTGTTTGTTTGTCTGTTTGTTTGTTTTTGAGGTATTGGGGTCGGGGATTGAACCCAAGGCCTCCTATGTGGGAAGCCGGCACTCAACTACTGAGCCACGTTGGCTCCTCTGAGTTGGTTTTTGTTTTGTTGTTTGTTTGCTTTGCTTGTTGTTTGTTTGTGCGTGTCCCCCCCCCTGTTGTTGTTTGTGCTCGCTGTCTGTTCTCTGTGTCCATCCACTGTGTGTTCTTCCATGTCTGCTTTTCTTCTCCTCTTTCTCTTTTGGAGGTACCAGGATCCAATCCTGGGACCTCCCCTGTGGGAGAGAGGCATTCAGTTGCTTGCGCCACCTCATCTTCCTGGTCTGCTGTGTCTCGGTCTTTCCTCTGAGTCTCCCTTTTTTTGTTGTTATATCATCTTGCAGCGCCAGCTCTCCACAGTGTGGGCCATCAGCTCTCCGTGTCCATGGTGTGGGCCAGCTCGTCTTCACCAGGAGGCCCTGGGAATCGAATCCAGGACCTCCCATATGGTAGACAAGAGCCCAGTCGCTTAAGCCACATCTGTTTCCCTTGTTTTTTGTTTTTTTTTTAAGATTTATTTTTTATTTATTTAATTCCCCTCCCCTCCCCTCCCCTCCCCTCCCCCAGTTGTGTGTTTTCTGTGTCTTTTTGCTGCATCTTGTTTCTTTGTCCGCTTCTGTTGTCATCAGCAGCACGGGAAGTGTGGGTGGTGCCATTCCTGGGCAGGCTGCTCCCTCCTTCGCGCTGGGCGGCTCTCCTTACAGGGTGCACTCCTTGCGAATGGGGCTCCCCTATGCGGGGGACACCCCTGTGTAGCACGGCACTCCTTGCATGCATCAGCACTGCTCATGGGCCAGCTCCACACGGGTCAAGGAGGCCCGGGGCTTGAACCGAGGACCTCCCATGTGGTAGACGGATGCCCTAACCACTGGGCCAAAGTCCGTTTCCCTCCCTTGTTTTTTGTTCCCCTTCCCCCCCAGGAGGCACTGGGAACTGAACCCTAGACCTCCCATGTGGGAGGTGGGTGCTCAACTGCTTAAGCCACATTTGCTCCCCCCAGGCTGGGTTTTTGTTGTTATTGTTGTTTTTAAAGATTTATTTATTTATTTACCCCCCTTCCCCTCTTCCTGCCCTGCTGTTTTTGCTGTCTGTGTTGTCTTCTCATTTTCTCTCCTAGGATTCACTGAGATTCAATCCTGGAGACCTCTGATGGGGAGAGAGGTTCCCTGTCAATTGTGCCACCTCAGTTCCTGGTTTCTGCTGCGTTTCACCTTGACTCTCTTCTTGTCTCTCTTTTGATGTATCATCATCTTGCTGCGTGACTCACTTGCCGGGCACTGGCTCACCACACAGGCACTTGTGTGGGCATGGCTTGCTATGCAGGCACACTTTCTCATCTTCTTTTTCCCCAGGAGGCCCCAGGGATCAAACCCAGGTCCTCCCATGTGGTAGGTGGAAGCTGTATCAGTTGAGCCACATCCACTTCCCACCCAGGCTGGTTTTTGTGAGAACATAAACTTTCATTTCTCTCATGTAAATTACCCAGAAGTGGGATTGCTGTTTGCTGTAGTAAGTGCGTGTTTAACTTTATGAGCTCTTGCTAAACTGCTTTCAAAAGTGGTTGTGTCATCTTGTTTTCTCACCAACAATGAGCTTATAAAGTTAAACACGCAATTTTACTACTTTTTCCACTTTTGCTGGCATTTCGTGTTGTCACTTCTTTATTTTACCCATTTTGATAAGAGTGCCTGGTATAGGATCATGATCGTTGTCTTCAAAAGGACAATAGGTCTGCTCTGTAGACGAGGCATTGTGATGTACCTTGTGACCCTCGGGTAGAACTAGGGTGGGTCAGTACAGAGAATCGTTTTATGGGGAGTGTTATGGATTGAACTGTGTCCCCCAAATAGACTCATTTGAGTCTTACCCAGATCTTGTGAATGTAAACTTATTTGTAAGTAAGATCTTTGAAGATGTTATTTAAGATGAGGCCAAACAGGATCAGAGCGGGTCGTAATCCACAGACAGGAAACACGTGGAGAGAAGACAGCTGTGTGACGAAGGTGGTGATTTGAGTTTTACCACAAGCCACAGAGCATCATGCAGTACGGCCACCACCAGAGCCCTGCGGAGCTCAGAGGACGCCTGGCCCTGCGGCACCTTGATCTCAGACTTGTAGCCTTTAGAAACGAGAACTTTCTGTTGTTTAAGCCATGTGGTTTGTGGGAAGTACTTATGAAAGCCCTAGAAAACTAAGACAGGGAGAGAGAAAATGGACTTTGCTGTCATAGTAAGTCCCTCATTCTGGAGGTCGGTCTTTTTTTTTTTTTTTAAATAAATTTCTTTTAGTTAGAGAAGTTGTAGGTTTTACAAAAAAATCATGCAGAAAATTGGGTTCCTGTAGACACCTTCCCCCACCATTATTAACACTTTGCATTAGCGTTTTCCAAGGGTCTCAGTGGCCACATGGGGGACGATGCGAAGACTGTGCCGATTTCAAAATGTCTTTGAACTCTGAAATGGAAGTAAAAAGCCAAAAGCCTTTTTTTTTTTTTTAATTTGAATGGGAATGGAGAGGGTTTTTGGCAACACTTGCTGTTATTTTGGAACTTCCTGGCTTGCCTCATTTTTTTTTTTTCTCTTTGTAAAACCTTTATTAGTATCTGATTGGTTTACATGAATACTTTTTTCTTTTTTAAAAAAATTTTTTAATTGATTTTGTAAAAATATTACATTACAAAAAAATATATGAGGACCCCTTCAATCCCACTCCCCCCACCCCACCACTCCCCCCCCCAGCAACACTCATTCCCATTATCATGACACATCCATTGCATTTGGTAAGTACATCTCTGGGCACCTCTGCACCTCATGGTCAATGGTCCACATCATGGCCCATACTCTCCCTCATTCCATCCAGTGGGCCCTGTGAGGATTTATAATGTCCGGTGATTGCCCCTGAAGCACCATCCAGGGCAGCTCCAAGTCCCTAAGACACCTCCACATATCATCTCTTCCTGCCATTCCCTATACCCATTAGCCACCATGTCCACTTTTCCCACTCCAATGCCACCTTTTCTCTGTGGACATTGGATTGGTTGTGTCCATTGCACCTCTATGTCAAGAGGAGGCTCAGATTGCTCATGGATACTGGATGCAATCCTCTCACTTTCAGTTGTAGGCACTCTAGGCTCTGTGGTGTGGTGGTTGTCCTTCTTCAACTCCATCTTAGCTGAGTGAGGTGAGTACAATAAATCTCATTGTAGGTGCTGGAGTCTGTTGAGGCTCAGGGCCTGGCTATCACATTGTCAGTCCAGAGATTCAGATCCCCTAAATATATCTTAAGCCCCAACACCAACTACAACTCCAGCACAGTAGCATGAAAGTCTTAAGAAGAGAGATCCCATCTGAGTCCAAATTCATCACGCATAAACACCAGCTCCAAAGAAGGGCCATCTGACATGGCAGTTAATCCCATCTGCCATGACCATAGCACCCATGGGCCTCTTTAGCCCTCAAAGGAACCAATATCTGGGGGTTGTATCTACTTTATCTGTCTCTTAGACTCTGCTCAGTTGTGCATAAGGGCAATCCTTCTGACAGCCTCCAGACTCTTTTTTAGAGACTTGTAGCCATATAAACTCATTTCTCCTTTCCATTTCCCCCTTAGATTAGGTCAAACAGCATTTTAAAGTCATGTTATTTTATGTAGACAGGGATATTCTGCTGATCTGCATTGAACCTTCCATTCAAGGTCATTCTCCAGTTGAATCATCAGTTGGTAGTTGATAGTGATCCCTCGGTGCCAGGGAGGCTCATCCCCAGGTGTCATGTCCCACGCTGGGGGGAAGGCATTGCATTTACATGCTGAGTTTGTGGCTTGCCTCATTCTGGGATTCTTCTTGAAGTTTCCTCATGCCTCTCTTCCACCCTTTCTCTCCCCATTATTGTGAAAGGACAGGAGGAAGCGCTGTTGGCTGAGTCCGGAGGGCTGGGTGAAGCCCCCAGGACCCCACGACGCTGGGTGGGCAGTTGGTGGAGCAGTTGGCCCCGAGCCTGCGTGGGCCCGCTGCTTTCTGGGCTGTGTAATGGTTCCTCAAGGGGTGACCGTAGCACGCCCTGGCGTGGGTGTTGGGGGTGATGCGCCCACGCTGCGTGCCTTCAGCTCAAGCGGTCCCTCAGGCTCGTAAGCTGCAGCCGCGTTCTTCACGGTCCGCACCCCCACCGGGGGTCCGCGCAGCCGCAGAGCACGCTGCCTCGCCCGCCGCGCCCTGGGAGGGCATCGCGGTCCCACCTTCGCCCTGGCTTCCGTCTTCCTGTTGCTCCTTTGTGCGGGGAGATCACACGCTCAGCTCCCCGGGCAGGCTGCGGGCAGGTGGTCCTTTTCAGTTGTGAGGCTGGAGGGTTCATGTTTCCTGGTTTTTGACCTTGCGTCCCTGAGGCGCTTTCAGGGAGTCTGTGAGGTCAAAACTGTTTTCACGATGACGCTGAGACGGCGTTTGCTTTTCCCGCTGTCCTCCTCCCACGAACGTGGAGTGGCGCGTTCACAGGTTACAGCGCGCTGTGTGATGGTGCGGCCCTGGGGGAATCCAGCCGTCCCTAGTAAAGAACTCAATGAAAATGGAATATGTCACTCCTTACTACATTTTTTGTTTTGTTATGGAAAATGTATTTCATTTTTCGTAACAATATTAATACTTTTTTGTTATTTTAAAATTAATAAACTTAAAGGTTTTTTTTCTTAGTTTTAATTTCTAATCTCGTGTATATGGATAGATTGAACCCTTATGAACCAAGGTTCTTTGAGTCCTCTGTCATTTTTAGGCGTGTGAAGAGGTCCTAGGGTCAAAATTTTGCAGACTTTTAGATTAATCTTGGGCTCTGGGGTCAGACAGAGAGGGCTTCAAATCCCAACTCTGCCATGGCTCTGTACCCTGGTAAGGTTTTGTTTCCTTATCTATAAAATGGAGATAACAGCAGCCTTTACTTCATGGGGATTAAATGGCATAATGTGTGAAAAGCACTTCAGAAACGGCTGGGCATGAAATGTTATTGATGACTGAGGAGCATGTGCCCTGAATCCAGGGTGCCTAAGCTTACCTCCCAGTGCCCCCACTGGCTCTGTCTACCTAACCTTGTAGTGCCTCAGTTTTCTCACCTGCGAAATGGGAATGATGACAATAGCACCTACCTGTTGTGAAGATCCAATTAATGCCAGGGACATAGTAAGCATTCAGTAGAAGTCATCTCTCTGGGCTGTTCTGGGGGGCTAGCCATGACTGGACGTGGAAGCTCCCTTTTGCTGGGTGCTCATTGAGAGTCTTTCCAGCCCACTGTCTTGGGTTTGTTGATCCTCCATTGATGATCTGCCCCCACCACTGCCCCGAATTGGCTAGAGGGTGAATAGAATAGTAAGCACCTCTAGCAGGGCCTCAGATGTGTCCAAAGAAAGCCCTGCTTGTCCGAAAGTCAAGCAAGTTGCTGCAAACCAGAAGACTTGGCAGGGGAACTGGCTCTGGCTTATGCCCACCACAGTGATTTCATTTGCTAGAAGGGGAGGCAGCTCTGCAGCCCTCTCAGAGCTGTAACTAGCCTGTTACATCTGCTGGGGACAGGGGTATGGAGCCAGGGTTTTTGAGGGGAGAAGCGAGGGTGGGCTTCTCAAGCTGTAGAGTAGAACCACATTGGAGAAGGGCCGTGCTTACGAAAAATGCTGATTCTGGACCCCACTTGGAGAAAGGTCTGTGCTGGACAGCAGGAATCCTGGTGGTTAGGATGTGTCGGGGTTAAAATAACAGACCTTTCAGGAAGCATGGGATCCAGTTTTGAAAAGCACTGAGCTGGGAGTTTGAGGCCCCAGTCTCGTACCTAGCTGACCCAACCCCAGCGTTGAACTCGCTCCCTCCCGGGAGCTCCTGAAGGTGGACACCCGATCAGCTGAGGATTTTTTGACCTCCAAGGGATTAGGCAGGCGAGGGGGAAGGGGACATGTGATTCAGGACAGCACAGAGAGTTGGAAGATGCAGTGATTGCCCTTTGCCCACTCTGCAGCTCTACCAGGGAGACAAATGTTGTCTCTCCTGGGGTAAGTCAGCCCTGGATCACAGCCATACAATGGGATGGCTGATATCAGGAGAACGTGCTTTACAGAGTTGAGACTAACCCACTGTGCTGTCCCACTTCTCTAGGACATTTGAGTGAGGTGCTTTCTTCCTGGATGGATGGATTGCTTTCCTCCTAGAATCAGAGTTGTAGCTTGTGAGATGTGCTGGTGCTGGCTGCTGTTCCTTAGTAAGAGCATGAGGTGTGGGGCTCCCTTCAGGACATTTTTGGTCCTGGGGGCAGCTTATCAGGACCTGCTCTGGGCTGGAGAGCTGGAGGCCCCAGGGCTTACCTGCCTCGCCCTTACCTGGACTGTGGGCCGCTCTCCCTGGCTGCTTCCTCCCAACCTGCACACCTGTGGCCAGTTAGACAGGTCCAGCAGGCAGCTGGAAGGATTGGAAAAGGGAGCTTGTGTAGGGTGTGGTGTCCAGCACTGGTGGGGGAGGAAACTGCCCCAGTCTGTGGGGGCTTTGTGGGGCCCTGGGCACCTTTGTCTTCAGGCTGGGTCCAAGGCCTGCACAGTTTCTCCTGCCGGGCTAAATCCATGGGCAGGGGTGGATGACAGCTGGTGTTTCCAGACCAGGTAAGGATCCAGGGATGGGGGCAAGCCAGCATCCCCCTGGAAGGCTCAAAGCCAGGTTGGGGGTTGAGGGGTGTTGTCAGGGTCCTGAGCCAAGGCCCTGGTTCTATAAGAGTGTAGGAGAGGACGTGGTTGGGTGTGTGGGTGGTGGAGCCCGTCTGCCTGGGCTTGAGGCTCAGCGTTCGCATCTGTGAAGGGGACCTGGAGTGCCCACCCTGCCGGGTTGGCTGAGCAGGAGCAGGAGCTCAGAACCCTGCCCAGCACTTGGGGAGCACAGTCTAAATACGAGTTGCCCTTATCGCTGTCCTCCCCCAGGCACCACCGGGAAGGCGCCGTCCCCACTGCTCCTCGCCGGCCAGCAAGCCAACGAGAAGGTGGAAAACCTCTCTATTCAGCTGCGCCTCATGACCCGAGAGAGGAATGAGCTGCGGAAGCGCCTGGCTTTTGCCTCCCACGGGACCACCTTTGACAAAAGGTAGTTGCGACCGGTCTCCTCTCCAGGCCCAATGGGTGAGGGTCGCCATCCTGACACAGGTGCCGTTGTCCCCGAGTGCTTAGCCAGCTCTCAGGGTCCAGCTGTGCTCCTGGCATCCCCGGGCCCCACCTCACATCTGGAGAGGCACCCAGAGGTGGTGCCTGTGGGCTCAGGGGGTGCAGGCTTCCTCCAAATCCAAGCCGACACTCAGGAATCCAGGGGAGGGCACGGATCCAGCTGTCCATCTGTCCTGCCACATTTGGAGAGACCCCTTAGGGGGGTCATTTGTGTGAGAGGTGTGCTTGTGTGTGCACACGTGCGGAGAGGCCCCTGATAACTGTGCTTATTGTGTCCATCTGTCCATCCTGTCATACACGTGGAGAGGCCCCAATGGCTGTGGTTATTGTGTCCATCTGTCTGTCCTGTCATATGCATGGAGAGACTCTGATGGCTGTGCTTATTGTGTCCATCTGTCCTGTCATTACGTGGAGAGGCCCCAGTGACCGTGCTTACTGTGTCCATCTGTCCATCCTGTCATACACGTGGAGAGGCCCCGATGGCTGTGCTTATTGTGTCCATCTGTCCGTCCTGTCATGCACGTGGAGAGGCCCCGATGGCTGTGCTTACTGTATCCATCTGTCCGTCCTGTCATATGTGTGGAGAAACCCCGATGACCGTGCTTATTGTGTCCATCTGTCCATCCTGTCATATGCGTGGAGAGACCCCGATGACCGTGCTTATTGTGTCCATCTGTCCGTCCTGTCATATGCGTGGAGAGACCCCGATGACCGTGCTTATTGTGTCCATACGTCTGTCCTGTCATACGCGTGGAGAGGCCCCGATGGCTGTGCTTACTGTGTCCATCTGTCCGTCCTGTCATATGCATGGAGAGGCCCCGTTGGCTGTGCTTGTGTGTGGTGACAGGAGTGCTGGGGTGCAGCCCTCAGCCCCTGCCTGTCCCTCATGGTGCTCACTTGGTGGCCCTGCTGTCTGTTGGATGGCCCTGGGCTCCCCACTCCGCTCTCTGGTTCCGCCTTCCCGCCCCAAGAGAGTGTGTCCCCTGTGTATCCCTCAGGGGCTGCGTGAAGCCCCTGCCCTTGTAGGCACAGTCGGCCATTGCCGCCCACCCTTGGTGGGTCCGTCTGTCTGTGTGTCTGTGTGTGCTGCTGCCTCCCAGAAGACCCCGGCTGGCCTCACATCGAGTGGCTCGCTGTGTGACTTGTGAGCACGTTTATCCTCCCGTTGCTATGCGTGGTGTTAGGAAGGGTGTATTCCACCTGGTTTCTTGTTTGGAAGAAAATCCTCATCCCCCTCTTTCTTTGGGACCAGAGGTAGATTGAGGGAAGGGCGGCCACAGAGCAGGGCAGAGGAAGTGTCCTTATGCACCTGCATGATCCAGGAGGGCTTCGTGGAGGAGGAGGGGAAGGAGCACGGGTCCAGAGTGGCTGGCAGGAGTCTTGAGGACAGAGGGAGTGATTTAACTGCTTTCCTTTAGGACCATCACAGGTCTGTGCCTCCTCCCAAGGGAGGTTCCTCTGGGATGATGTCAGGGCTACAAAGCCTGGTTCTTGAAACTGTTTTTTATGAGAATATGCCCCTATGTCAGCTGTCACAAAGGCAGGATGAGTGAAGTTAAGGATGCTCTAGAGCAGGAGCAGGCAGACTATGGCCTGCAGGACGAATCAGGCCCACTGCCTGGGCTTTTTAAAGAGTTTTATTGGAAGACAGCCACACTCATTTGTTGGTGTAATGTCTCCGGCTCCTTTCATGCTGCGAAGGCAGAGCTGAGTAGCTGCAGCAGAGACTGTATGGCTCACAAAGCCTAAAATATTTAACTTCTGGACCTTTACAGGAAAAGTTAGTTGACTTTCTAGAGCAGGGGTTTTCAAACCTGAGCATGCAGCACAATCACCCGAGGGTTTGTTGATGACTCATGGGCTTCTGGTCTAGTCATCCTCTTCCCACGCCCTCCCCCAGAGCCACTGATCCTTAGGTCCAGGGCTGGGCCTGATACTTCACATCTTTAAGGAGCTCCCAGGAGGTCCGAGTGCTGACGCCCTGGGAAGCACACTTTGAGCACCTCTGCACCTGGCCATAGTTCTCAACTTTGGCTGCATGTTGGAATCACCTGGGGAGCTTTAAAAAAACTCTTGACCCCTGGGTCCAGCCTCAGATATGCCGATGCCATCAGCCTGCATTGGTATTTTAATGAGTATCCAAGATTGAAACACACTGGTTAAAAGGAGGAAACTTCACCCCATCATGGGAATGCAAGGGTCCCCTCCCAGGTTTCCAGATGGACCCATTGTGCATACTGGCTGGTTGCATGGTCCCCTGCGAGCTCCTAGGGGATGAGGCGCCACCTTCTCAGACACATGCAGGGAGCTCATACAACCGAGGCTCCCTCCATCCTAGGAATTCTGATTTTGTTGATCTGGGGGAGGCTGAGACCTCTGGGTCTCTCAAGCCCCCAGGGGATGCTGGTACATAGGAGACCAGTATTTGGGGACCACTGGACTGGGGTAATCCAGGAGAGCTTCATGTAGGAGTCCACATGCCTCCTGGCTGAGAGACCTTCATTGTCAGTGCAAATCTCAGGGACTCTGTTCATGGGGCTGTTTGGTCTGGGCCAGGCCCTACCACAGGCTGAATCCCGACTACGAGAGGCTGAAGATCCAGTGTGTGCGGGCCATGTCGGACCTGCAGAGCCTCCAGAACCAGCACACCAATGCCTTGAAGAGGTGCGAGGAGGTGGCCAAGGAGACCGACTTCTACCAGTGAGTGGGCCTGCCCGGCCGGGGCTCCCGCCGGTCTCTGGATGTGGAGCTGGGGTTCTGGTCCTGGTCCTCTTCTCCCACTTAGCAAGCATCCTGCCTTCAGCAAGTGGACGTGTGCCCTTGGACCTGCCTTAGACAGTGGGCCAGGCAGACCCCATCCAGTCACTGCCCGGGCTTTGCCACAGCATGTGGCTGCAGGACGGGCAGATGGGCACGTGGCACGGACTTCTTTGGCTCCTGGCGCCCCTTTGAGGGTATTTGCCCTCCCCTCCTGATGTTTGCCCGGACCTCAGAACTGGGGGGTGCTGGGTGCATACCAGCCAAGGGCTTATCTCCTTTCCTTGGTCTTCGTACATTTGCCATTTCTGATGTCGGGTTTTCAACAAGTGGTTTGGGTCTTCCTGGAACGTGGCTGGTACTGGGCTTGGGTCTGCCTCCAAGTGCTGCTGGCCTGGCTGTGCTGGCTCCCGTCGGGCGTTTTGGGAGTGTTGGGACCTGGAGGGGTGAGGCCTCGGGATGGGGGTAGGAGGCCGGTTGGGGCTCACTGCGTGGGCTTTTCAGCACACTCCACAGCCGGCTCCTGAGCGACCAGACGCAGCTGAAGGACGACGTGGACATGCTGAGGAGGGAGAACGGGCAGCTGCTGCGCGAGCAGAACCTACTGCAGCAGTCGTGGGAGGACATGAAGTGGCTCCATGAAGAGAACCAGAAGGAGATCAGCGACCTCCGGGCCCAGCAGCAGCAGGTAGCGCTGGGCCGGTGGCGGGGGGCAGAGCAGGGCTGGCTCCCTCCCTCCCTCTCCCCAGTGCCCCCTGCGGTGTGTGCCTCCTGTGAGGTCCTGGGATATCCGTGAGCAAACAGCCCATGCTCTCCTGGAGGCTGCCATCCAGCAGGGGGAGAGGAGTATGAATCTAATAACCACACACACCGGGTGTTGCAGGGGCTGCTGAGCAGGAGGTGTATGGTGTGATGTGGCCTAACACGGGCTTGACTTAATCTGGGGGGGTCGGGTTTCTGTATCTTATTTCCTTTGTATGGATCAGGTGAGATTATGGATGGAAAGAAGCTTGGAAATTTTAATACTGCGCAGATATGAGGTGGAGCGGTTGTTGTCGTTATTGTGGCTGGGAGTGTGGCCTCTGCTCTGGGGCTCTCTCCAGTCCCAGCCAGTTCCCTCCCTCGGTTCAGCTCTTGATTCACTCCGATGGGCCGGCATGAGCGGCAGGCCCGTCAGAACATGGGCTTGCCGTGAGTGGCATTGGGCGGGGTCTTCCTCTCCTAGTGCACAGTCTGCAGCTGCCCAGGTATCTGGACAGGGCCCATGATGTGCTGTGGGTCTGTAGATGCTGTGGATGTTTGGGGTCGGAAGGCGTTCCCCGGGCGAGGCAGAGTCTCTGAGCACCGCAACCCAGGACGTGGTGAAACAGAGCGCCCCGTCCCCACCAGAGGGCATTTGTGGACCCTCGAGAGTTAAAGCAGGGCTGTTGGGTTTTGCTTATAAACTAATGGGTAACAGTCTGAACTCATCCAATAATTTAGTATGACATTGTATTCTTTGCTTTCTTTTCATGTGAACATATTTTACATTTTAAATTTTGAAGCTATTATAAACTTATAGAGTATTTGCAGGTATGGTACAAAGAACCTTTTTTGCTCCTGCCTCATTCAAGAGTAGGATCCCCTCCACAGGTTCTACTGAGTATTGCCTGCAGACAGGGATATTCTCCTGTGTGACAGCAACACAACCACGAGCCCCAGGAAGTTAGCACGATACATCAGTACCACCCAATCATCAGACCCTGTGCACGTTTTGCCAGTTGTCTCAGTCCTGTCTTTTTTGGGAAAAGGGTCAAGTTCAGATTGTCTGTAGCATAAAATGTACATCTTCTGTCTCTTTAGTCTCCTTCAATTGGGAAAGGTGCCTCAGGCTTCCCTTGACCTTTGTCACCTTGACTCTTTTGAAGCTTACAGGCGAATTATTATTTTTTAAACTTTTAATTTTGAAATACTTTCAAATATACAAGAGAGTTACAGAAATAAAATAAAGGCCATATAGAGAATTTCAAAATAACCCTATGCCCCAATATCCAGGTGCACCAATTTTAACATTTTATCATTCTCCTCCTATCTATGCAGCAACTTACTGGTCTGTCTGTCTATCTTATAATCATCTATCTGTCTATCAGTCCATTTTCTAACATTTGTTTATTGCTTATATACATCATGCTGCTTGAACACTTAATAGTGCTGTGCACATTTCCTAAGAAAAGAATATTCACTTATGTAATCACCTTAAGTGCAGTGTTCAAGTTCAAGAAATTTAACATTGATGTAAAGCTTACAGTCTATATTCTAATTTTTTCATATGTCCCCCAAATTTCCTTTCGAGCCTTTTCTCCTCTTGTATAAGATCACATATTGCATTTAGTTGTCTTTGTCTCTTCAGTTGCTCTTTTTTTGTGTGTGTGAATATATGCACACACACACACATATAGCAGATGTTTCCATCTCAACCACTCAGTGGGATTACTCGCATTTTCCCTGTTGTGGTGCCCTTACCACCTGCCATTCCTGTCTTCCCAAACAGAAACCCTGTGCCTGTTATGTGCTAATTCCCCATTCCCATTGTCCCCTCCTTCCCCACCCCTGACTACCCGTATTGTAACTTCCATCTCTGTGAGACTGTGGTTCACTGATTTTTTTTTGTAGTTACCATGGAGCTTAAGTGTAAACATCCTATAAATAGTTTTAAGTCTATAGCTTTCTTTTTTTGTTGTTTAGATTTATTTTTTTATTTATTTCTCTCCCTCCCCCTGCCCCCGCCAGTTGTCTGCTCTCTGTGTCCACTTCTATCCTTATCAGCAGCACTGGGAATCTGTGTCTCTTTGTTGCATCATCTTGTTGTTTCAGCTCTCCATGTGTGCAGTGCCATTCTTGGACAGGCTGCACTTTCTTTCGTGCTGGGCAGCTCTCCTTATGGAGCACACTCCTTGCACGTGGGGCTCCCCTACTCGGGGGACACCCCTGCATGGCAGGGCACTCCTTGCGCACATCAGCACTGTGCATGGGCCAGCTCCACATGGGTCAAGGAGGCCCGGGGTTTGAACTGCGGACCTCCCATGTGGTAGGCAGACGCCCTAACCACTGGGCCAAGTCCACTATCCTTAACTTTCTTGTTTGTGTAGAGACCAACTTAACTTCAATGGTATGTACCAACTATTTCATGTAGTTCTTGTAAATTACAGGTTTATATACTTTGTTTATAAAAAAATCACTGATTTCTCATTACATTTTATGCATCTGACTTTTAGATTCTGTAGGAAGTGAGAAGTGGAGTTACAAACAAAAAACACAAGGGTGTTAGTATTTATATATACCCCAGCTGTTACCCTAACTGGAGTTGCATTTCATGTGGCTTCGATTTATTGTCTAGTGTCCTTTCCTTTCTACCTTCAAAACTCTTAGTCTCTCTTGTAGGGCTGGTCTAGTGGTGGACAAACTCCCTCAGCTTTTGTTTATTTGGAAATGTTTTAATTTGGTTGATAATTGTTTGCATTCAGCACTTTAAATATGTTACCTCACTGCCTTCTTGCCTCCATGGTTTTCCATGAGAAATAGGCACTTAATCTTACTGAGGCTTCTTTATGAGACACATCTCTTCAGGGCTTTTAGAATTCTCTCTTAATCTTTGGTATTGCACTATTTGATTAAAAAGTACTATACTGTGGGTCTATTTGGGTTTATCCTATTTTGGGTTCCTTGAGCGTCTTGGATATCTTTTGTTATATTGCTATTATGTTATTCATGTCTTTTGTTAAATTTGGGAAGTTTTCAGCTATCATTTCTTTGAATTTTCTCTTTGCCCCTTTCTTTCCTTCTTCTCCTGGGACTCCCACAGTGCTTGATGGTGTCTCACAGGTTCCCTCTGGCTCTGTTCACTTTTCTTCATTCTTTTGTCTTTCCTCAGACTGGATGATTTCAACTGTCTTATCTTCAAGTTTACCTGATTCTTCCTAGCCCCTATCTGTTGTTGAACCAAACCTTAAAGGAATTTAAATTTTTCTGTTACTCTCGTCTTCAGCTCTGTTTCATTCCTTTTCATAATTTTTTTTTTTAAGATATGGGGGCTGGGGATTGAGCCCAGGACCCTGTATATGGGAAATGGGTGCCCACCCACTGAGCCATATCGGCTTCCCTGGGTTGACTTTTTCATTTGTTTTGCTTGTAGTTTTTTTTTTTTTAGGGGACACCTGAACCGAACCTGGGTGTGAGGTGTGGTGCTTAACTGCTGGAGCCATATCCACTCCCTTCATATTTTCCATCTCTATTGCTATTCTGCATTCATCTGTCATTTCCCTGATTTCCTTTAGTTGTTGTCCATGTTTTCCTTTAGCTCTTTCAACATATTTAGGTTTTGGTTTTTTTTTTTTTTTGAGTCTTTGTTATGTCCCAGGTCTGGCCCCTCCTCATGGGTAATTTCAAATGCTTTAATCATCTCCTTTGCCTGGCCCATCACTTCCTTTTCTTTGTATGTTTTGTAATCTTTCATTAAAAGCTGGATGTTTCAATATTTAAATGATTTTTTTTAATGTGTTATCGCTGGAATTTAGAGTCTGAGGTGTTTGTTCCTTAAGCTAGTAAACAGCTAGCCTAAGAGCTAAAAAAGGAGAAAGAATGTACTGTTTCCAGTCTTTGCAAATTGACCTGTGCTCTCCTTCAGAGCCCTTTCTGCGGGTTAGGTCTTCCCTGGGCTTGCTCTGTGGCCCTGGGAATTCCCGTTTACATACATAGGAATGTCCCTCTTTCCTAGGAGGTGGTTTCCTCACAGCATGGCCCTCTGTGTCCTCCAGCCAGCAATCCCTTGCCCCAGGCAGCATGACTTGACAGCCTGCCGCCCCCCCGCTGCCTTCTGCCTTTTGCAGGAGAGCTGGGCAAGCCGCCCTCCGTGGCAGGGCACGCTCTGGGGCAGCGAGTCCCTCAGGCCACCGCCAGGCAGGCTGGGCCGGACGTGCATGCTGCCAGGATATGCACGAGGGTTCTTTTGCTCCCTCTGCATCCAGGGTCAGGGACCCACCCTGGGAGCGCTGCTGACCCCATGCCCAGCTGTGAGGGGTGGGTGAGGGGCTGGCCAGGGTGCCATGAGAGCCAACACTTTGTAGGTAGCTTTTTTTCTTGATTCGGTTCTCGTCCTGTTACTGTTGTCTAACCTTTCTCTTGAGCTTTGTTTGAGAAAGATGTTTCTGCCAGTTCTTGTAGGTTATTCAGAGTTTGTGTCGGGGTGGAGCCCTGGCATACCTCACCCCATCCTCTTGACCCAGGCGTGAGGCCAGTTATTTTGTAGGGTGGCTCTCAATGTAGAGTTCTCTGATCCTCATGGTTAGAATCGGTTAGTGTATTTTTGGTAGGAGTGTCACAGAAGGGATCCTGCGTTCTTCTCTTGTATCCTGTCGGTGGGAAATGCTGCCCTCTGATCCGCTCCTCATACTGTTCACTAGAATCACTTGACTGAGGCGATGTCTGCAAGCTTCTCCACTGTAAAGTTCCTCTTTGTGATTCAGAAGTGTTTTTAGGGCTGTCCATTGAAACTGCAGATATCCCATTTGTCATCAGATTTTCAATTACCTGTCCTCCATCCCTCCATCTGTGTATCCATTTACCTATCCATCTCTGGTTTCCTGTTTTAGTCACTAGGCTATAATCTGTTGAGGCCAGTGGGAACCCCCTCTTCGGCCTTGCACTTATGTCTTTTTTTTTTTTTTTTTGACATTTTCTATCATTATTTGAGCACTTCCTTGCTCTCTGGTACAAGATGCTCCAGGCTTATTTTATACCTCTCCTGCCCTAGCCCTGGAAATTAGCCATTTCTCCAAGGAGCCTTCATTCCTTTTAGTGGAGAACGGTACTTAGGGGCAAGATCTGAATGCCAGCTATGCTCATAGGTATTGGGGTGTCACTGCTCCTAGGCCTTCTCAGTGGATAGAAGTAGGGAATATCTGTATATGCATACATGTGTATACACACACATTTGCATCTCGATTGATTATCACCATGAGTTTACACTGACACCACGGGGTTGGCCTGGTTTCTCCCATTCCCCCTTTTTTTTTTACCCCGGTCCTCACACGATGAGAAACCTGGTGCCTGTTATTCTTTGAGCTATTAACTTTGATCAGTGCCCGCCTCTGTAACCTGTCTCCAGCCCCTCTGTCCCCTTCCCCATGCCAGGCCCATCTTGCCCTTCTTGGGCCCTCCTGCTCTGAGCCTCACCTCCATGGGGACCCCTCCCCATCCCACTCAGGCCCTGAGCCCCCTCAGGGCACCTCCCCTCCAGGGTGCCTGCCTTGCTCTGCCATACCTAATGGCTTTCAGGTCCAATTCTTGAGAAAGGGGGGAGCGCTTTTTTCTTTTTTTATGCTATGGTTATTTTCTCCAATTGCAAAATTAATAAACATTTTGTACTGAATAATGAAAGAATCAGATGATACAGGAATGTCAAAAATTAAAAGTAGAATTCTTCCCATATTCTCACTACACAGAAATAACTGCCATTAGTGTACTTAGCCTACTACCAGTGGAAGGTTTGAGATTTTATTTGCACACACACAACCCCTTCTGTCTCCATTTATTTTACAGAAATGGCATCATATGATACAATTTCTGGCCAGAATTTTTTTTTCTTTGCTTAATAGGTCATGTACTTCTTTCTATTTTGGTACAAGTCTACCTCATTGTTTTTAACTTCTGTAGAGTATTGCATTCCATGGAAGTACTTAAATGATTCAGTCAGTCTCCTATTGACTAAACCTAGGGCTATTTTCAGTACTTTCCCATTATACACTATATTCTATTTAAAAATTTGCTTCCAAAATCAGTAGCATTTCTGTACACCAATAATGAGCACGATCAGGAGGAAATCAAGAAACAAATACCATTCACAATAGTAAATAAAAAAATCAAATACCTAGGAATAAATTTAACTAAAGAGGTAAAAAACTTATACACTGAGAACTATACAAGACTGTTCAAGGAAATCAAAGAAGACCTAAATAAATGGAAGAAGATTCCTTGTTCATGGATAGGAAGACTGAATATTATTAAGATGTCTATCCTACCAAAACTGATCTACACATTCAATGCAATCCCAATAAAAATCAACACAGCCTTCTTTAAGGAACTAGAAAAACTAACTATGAAATTTATTTGGAAAGGAAAGAGGCCCCGAATAGCCAAAGACATATTGAAAAAGAAAAACGAAATAGAAGGAATCACACTTCCTGACTTCAAAACATACTACAAAGCTACAGTAGTGAAAACAGCATGGTATTGGCATAAGGAGAGACACACAGACCAATGGAATCAAATCGAAAGTTCAGATATAGAACCTCATGTATATAGCCATATAATATTCATAAAGCCACCAAACCCTCTCAACTGGGAGAGAATGGCCTATTCAACAAATGGTGCCTGGAGAACTGGATAGCCATATGTAGAAGAATGAAAGAGGATTACCATCTCACACCTTATACAAAGATCAACTCAAGATGGATCAGACCTAAATATAAGAGCCAAGACCATAAAGATCTTGGAAAGCAGTGTAGGGAAACATCTACAGGACCTTGTAATAGGAAATGGCTTCATGAATTTCACACCAAAAGCACGAGCAGCAAAAGAACAAATAGATAAATGGGACTTCCTCAAAATTAAAGCCTTCTGCACCTCAAAGGAGTTTGTCAAGAAAGTAAAAAGGGAACCCACACAATGGGAGAAAATATTTGGCAACCATATATCTGATAAGAGGCTTATAACTTGCATATATAAAGAACTCATAAATCTTGAAAACAAAAAGATAAACAACCCATTTAAAAAATGGGAAAAAGATTTAAACAGACAATTCTCCAAAGAAGAAATACAAATGGCTAAAAAGCACATGAAAAAATGCTCCAAATCTCTAGCTATCAGGGAAATGCAAATCAAACCTACAATGAGATACCATCTCACTCCCATAAGATTGGCAGCTATGAAAAAAACAGAAGAATACAAATGCTGGAGAAGATGTCAAGAAAGGGGAACACTCATCCACTGCTGGTGGGAATGCAGAAGGATCCAACCATTCTGGAGGACAGTTTGGTGGTTTCTCAAAAAACTAACCATAGATTTGCCATATGACCCAGCAATACCACTACTGGGTATATACCCATCAGAACTGAAAACAAGGACACAAACAGATATATGTACACCAATGTTCATAGCAACATTGTTTACTATCGCCAAAAGTTGGAATCAATCCAAATGTCCATCAATAGACGAGTGGATCAATAAAATGTGGTATATACACACAATGGAATACTACTCGGCTGTTAGAACAAATACACTACAATCACACGTGATAACATGGATGAACCTTGAGAATCTTATGTTGAGTGAAGCAACCCAGGCATTGAAGGACAAATACTACATGACCTCAATGACATGAAATAAGCAAACTGCCTCAGAGAGCTAGACACCGGAAAAGAGGCTTACAGGAAATTGGGGGGTGGAGGAAGGATGTGAGTTAATGTCTGGAGGGGTGGAATCTGTGATGAGCTGGTGGTAAGTATGAGCACAAAGAAGGGACAAAATGGGGGCAAGGGGTTACCTTTGGGTGGGGCTTTGTGGTTTGAGGGGGGCTGGGGATGGGCAGAGGGGTAATATTGTCCAAAAATCGGGGGGAGGGAGGGGCAACATACGAACATGGGAGAGTGTCAGGTGATAGTTGAGAACAAAATGTTGAGAAAATCGTATCAAAGTATAAGTAGGAGGGTTACCTGGTTAGGATGCTCAGGTGGTATGGGCCGATGCGGGACGGACTCTGGGCGAATAGCTGAAGGCTCATTTTGCCAAGGTGAGTTGTACCATTGGGAAGAGACCCAAGAAGTGAGAGTTGGGGTGAACCCACATCCTGGGGAGGACTAATGCCATCAAATAGAGAGAACTGTATCTCTCGTGAGAAAGGATGGCTCCCAGGGCATTAGGGCAGTTGAGAAAGTCAGGCCCTGAATACTGCTGCAAGTAACTCTGGACATGGCTTCTCGGGAAATGGAGAATGGCTGGCGTTGTGGGCCCCAAGGGAAGGGGAAAATGGATGTGGAATGGATGGAAACAAGGTAAATATGGGGGCAAGAGAGGAGTTTTGTGAGAGTACACGAAGATGAATATAAAACATGTAATATTACTCCAAAAACATATAGGGGATGACAGACTAATAATGTAAACCATAAGGCAAAACATAGGATAACTAAAAAATTTTAGAAAACTGTACAACCTAAAGTATGGACCACATAGTAAGCACAGATGTCATCTTGTTTGAAAGCTATTGTCTCGGAATCTGTACACCAGTTTCAGGAAATATGATATGAACAAGTTAAGAGATTATCGCTGTGGAAGGGAAAAGGTTTTATGGTGAATCTGGGGAAGTACTCTATATTGTATATATGAATTTCGGTGTTCTAAGACTCTTGTGAAGCTGACATTATGCTGGGATTGACTTTACAGGAAGTTTTGGATCACAGAGTGGTTCAACAAAGGCAGTGGAGGAATACTGATATAGGATGTTATTGACAGGACATATATGGTTGACAGGGAGTTATACAGGGCATATGCCCAGGGTATATAGTAATGTCTAGATATACTCATAGTGGAAACAATTAAGAGCAATAGCTGGGGGGGGGGGTACTGGGCCCTTGGCCGGGGGGTCACTGTCGTGGACCCTGGGGGAGCAATGGCAGTCCCCCAGGTGCAATGGCAAGAACCAGGAAGGAAGGAGGGCCCAACAGTGGGCTCCTGATACTTATGGCTATGCTTTTGAGCCTATACACCTCCAATAAGAATAGGGCCTAGAGTAGCACTGTGCCTGGGAGTTTCCTCCTGACAGCCTTCATGTTACTCAAATGTGGCCACTCTCACAGCCAAACTCAGCATGTAAATGCAGTGCAGTCCCCCCAGCATGGGACATGACACCCGGGGATGAGCCTCCCTGGCACCAAGGGATCACTACCACATATCAGCTGAAGATGCAACTAGAAAAGGACCTTGAATTAAAGGCTCAACACGGATCAGCAGAATATCCCTGTCTACATATATAACATGACTTCAAAATGCTGTTTGACCTAATGTAAGGGGGAAACGGAAAGGAGAAATGAGAATATAAGGCTATGAGTCTCTAAAAAGGAGTCTGGAGGTTGTCAGAAGGAATGCCCTTATGCACAAATGAGCAGAGTCTGAGAGACAGATAAAATAGATACAACCCCAGGTATTGGTTCTTTTGAGGAATAAAGAGACCCACGGGTTCGATGGTCATGGCAGATGGGGTTCACTACCATGGCAGATGGCCCTTCTTTGGAGCTGGTGTTTCTGCATGATGGAATTGGACTCAGAGGGGATCTCTTCTCACAAGACTTGCATGCTACTTTATTGGAATTGTAGTTGGTGCTGGGGTTTAAGATATATTTAGGGGATTTGAATCTCTGGACTGATAATAAGACACTCAGGCCCAGAGCCTCAACAGACTTCAGCTCCTACACTTTGATTTATTGGACTGACCCCACTCAGCTAAGATGGAGTTGAAGAAGGTCAACCACCACACCATGGAGCCTAGAGTGTCTACAACTGAAAGCAGGAAGAGTGCATCCAGTATCCATGTGGTATCTAAGCCCCCACTTGACATAGATGTGCAATGGACACAACCAATCCAATCTCCACAGAGAAAATGTGGAATGGGTGTGGGAAGGGTAGCCATGGTGGCTGCTGGGTTTGGAGAATGGGAGGAAGAGATGAGATGTGGAGGCGTTTTCGGGATGTGGAGTTGTCCTGGGTGGTGCTTCACGGACAATTACGGGACATTGTAGATCCTCCCAGGGCCCACTGGATGGAACGTGGGAGAGTGTGAGCTATGATGTGGACCATTGACTATGGGGTGCAGTGATGCTCAGAGATGTACTTACCGGGTACAATGGATGTGTCACGATGATGGGAGAGAGTGTTGCTGTGGGGGGAGTGGGGGGTGGGGGTGGTGGGGTTGAAGGGGACTTCATATATTTTGAATGTAATTTTTAAAAATAAATAATTTTTTTAAAAAGTTAAAAAAATAAAAAATAAAATAAAAATCAAAAAAATAAAAAATAAAAAAAATAAAAATTAGCTTCCATGGTTTATTTTGTTTGGCGGATAACTCCTGAGGTCCTGTGTGTCATATGGGGCTGGCCGGGTGGGGGGCCCTGGGAGGGCCTTGCTGTGAGATGCCCCTGCATCCCTCCCATGAGCCCCCTGCTGGGGGATATGGCCGGCCGGGGTCAGGCCTGAGTCTGGGGTGGGGGCTGGTACTTAACTGTAGGCCTTGGCTGGTTCTTGACAAGAGGAAAGGCTCCCAGGAAGGGGAGTTAGGTGCAGGCCAGGACAGCAGCCAGAGGCCCCGGGCCCTGTGGGGAGCGCCATGGACCACGTGGTCCCCATGCCACCTCCATGGCTGACCCGACACATGACCCCAGAGCGGCTGCCACAGCACCCTCGCCTTCCTTTCCCCTGTCCTGGTAAAACTCCCAGGAGGGAGGGGCGATGCTCCTGGAGCATTGCTGCAAGGATGAGAGGAGGCAGGTGCCACTGACAGGAAGTGCCGCCTTGAGGCCAGCGCCCGTGCACCTGCCCTGCCTGTGTGCCGAGCTTCCCGGAGCAGCCATGTAGGACTGTGGGCCTCACCTGTCGGAAGCTCTGGCCAAACCGGGCCGGCCTGCCCCCGTGCTCCCGGTGTGAGCGGGAGCTGCCTGGCAGTCAGTCACGGAGCCCCAGCCGAGGCCTCGTACCTCTCTCTACTGCGAGGGGCGACTCCTGGTCTGAGGGGTGGGCGGCCCTCCCTGACTTCACCCTTTGCCTCTCCTTTTTTCCTGGCCATTGCCTGCTCTGACCTTGGCTCAGATCATTTTTTTTTTTCCTCTCAATTTTTATTCTAGTTCCGTGTATACAACCTAAAAAATCCTCTTTTAGCCACCTTCAAATATATATTTCAGGGCTGTTAATTATGTTCACAGCATTGTGGTACCAGCACCACTGTCCATTACCAAAACTTTACCATCAATCCAAACAGAACTTCAGGGCAATCTAAGCATTCACTCCTCATTTTCTTACCCTACCCCGTCCCCTCATAACTTACATCTAGAGTCTGTCTCTGTGAGTTTGCTTACCTTAATTATCTGATAACCTTTTGCCTTTTCTTTGGGAGATTCATCATTTTGAGAGATTTTGCAGCTCTACCTTTCTAGCCTTGCTGGGAAGTGGCAGAGTGGGCTTTTGGCTGAGTTCATCTCATGGTTGCTGAGGAGATTAAAGGAGGCCTGCATGCAGAGCACAGCACCAGGGGCCTGGCATGTCTGAAGCTCTCGGTGATGTTTGCTGTTATTATCCTGGGCCTTTCAGATCTGGATGTGGAGAAATTGGAACCCTTATACATTGCTAGTGGGAACATTAGATGGCAGTTTGGCATGTCCTCAAAAAGTTAGCATGGGGTGGCAGACTTGGCCCAGTGGTTAGGGCGTCCGTCTGCCACATGGGAGGTCCGCGGTTCAAACCCCAGGCCTCCTTGACCTGTGTGGAGCTGGGCAATGTGCAGTGCTGATGCGTGCAAGGAGTGCCCTGCCACGCAGGGGTATCCCCGGCGTAGGGGAGCCCCATGCGCAAGGAGTGCTCCCCGTAAGGAGAGCCGCCCAGCGTGAAAGAAAGTGCAGCCTGCCCAGGAATGGCGCCGCCCACACGGAGAGCTGACATAACAAGATGACGCAACAAAAAGAAACACAGATTCCCGTCAATAACAGAAGCGGACAAAGAACACGCAGCAAATAGACAATAGACAATAACAGAAGTGTACAAAGAACACGCAGCAAATAGACACAGAGAACAGACAACCGGGGTGGGGGGGAAGGGGAGAGAAATAAATAAATAAAATAAATCTTTAAAAAAAAAAGTTAGCATGGGTGTTACCTGATGACGCAGCGACCCACTCCTAGGTATAAAACCAAGGTAACTGAGAACTTGTCCACACAAAACTGTGAACAAACGTTCATGGCAGCATCGGTCACTGTAGCCGCAGGGTGGAAACAATGCAAATGTCCACTGATGGATGGATGGATGAGGAGAATGTGGTCTACCCGTACAGCAGCGTACTATTCAGCCAGAAACAGAATGACGTTTTGGTGCACGCTGCAATGTGCATGAGCTGGAAACCATTATTTTAAATGAAAGCCGCCAGACACAGAAGGTCACGTATTGCAGGATTCCTTTCCATGAAATGTCCAGAAGAGGTAAATCCATCGAGACTCAACATAGATGAGTGGTTTCCAGGAGCTGAGGGGAGGAGGACCACAGAGCTCCTGCTTCATGGGTACAGGATTTATTTTCGCGGTGATGGAAATATTCTGGAATTGTGTGGCGGTGGTGATTGCACAACCTCATAAAGATACTAAACACCAACTGAAGTTTTACTTTAAAAGGGTGAATTAGATCTCAGAAAGACTCCATCACAAAAAAAAAAAAATCTGCCCTCATGAAGCATAAAACTTCTTTGCCTCCAAATCTGACTCTTTCTTCTGGAGGTACACGGCTTTGACAGGCAGCCAGACTGAGAGTTGCATCTCCATTCTCTTCGCCTCCTTCCCTGTCCTGTCCCCCTCCTCCCAAATAAAGTGGGGGTGTTTTCTGTCGGTCCCTTTGCCCATCCCCTGGTTTCTTTTTCCTGAGGGCTTGTCCCGCAGGGCAGGACTAAATGCCCGTGCTCCAGGCTCCACAGGTCCTTCATGGCACTGGCTGTCACCGGGCAAGTGCCGCCGCCTTGGCGGCTGGGGGAGGAGTGGCCTGGCCACCGCGGGGACTGTGTCCAGCTGCCGGGGCTGCCCGTGCCCCCTCCGCCCAGGCGGCAGGCCCCAGGTTTGTGCCCCACGGGGCCTGGGGGGTAAAGGTCGGTCTCCAGGGACAAGGCGGTTTTGTGGCTCGCTTCCTGCCACGCCTTGTCAACGTGAAGAGGCCCTTGCTGGGTAAAAGGTGCTGTTTGACTTGTGTGTTTGCTCGAGGGATTTGTTGGGCCCTCCTGCCCTCGGTACGGTTTATCTCACAGGAAGTGAGGCTGCCCTGGTGGGCGGGGCTTTGTGGGCCTGGGTCCGGGCCCCGTTCCCTCTTGGGCAGATGGGCGCTTTGCCTCTGAGTGTATGGAGGGGACAGGGAGGGCCGCGGCCCAGATGTGGCATCCCCGGGCTGTGGCAATTTGGGTTCTTCTTGGCTGTCTTGGGGATGCCCCAGTGACCAGGGCAGGGGCTGCCGAGCCTTGGCTGAGGAAGCAGGTACAGGATGTGTGCCTGTCTGTTTTCTTTACTGAAATCATACGTCTTCTTTGGTCAAACAGGCCATGAATGAAATAACCAACACCCTCTTCAACAGCCGTGCAGTTACCAACCCCTACTGCAGCCCCAGGTTCCCTCCTGAAAGGGGACTCCTCTGGTCACCCCTGACATCTAATTTCGTAGATAGTTTTCTGTGTCATACTTAACATATGCACAGCGTTTATTTTCATTTCCTGCAACCTGCCTTTACTCCTAACCCAACAATATACCGTGGGTTTCCTTGTAGTTTTCTTTCAGTTTGGAACTCCCAGCCAAGTGTTCCGTGGTTTCATTGTCAGGGATGGCCTAACCCTGTTCTAAGTGTGTTAAGCACCTTGGTTGTTTGCACTTTCGTCCTGTTACAAATAGTCTTTCCTGGGACATGCTTATGTCTGCCCTCATTCTTTTTTCCGCATTTTCTTAGGTTTGACTCTTAGAGATAAAATTGCTGGGTTCAAGGCAAAGCACATTTTCTCTTTTTATAGGCTCTGCCAGTTTATTTGAGAAACTCATAAGGCCCCTGGAGCCTTCTCTCTTCTCTTTCTTGCCCTGGCCCCTGTCTTTAAAATACAGTATTTTTCTTCTGTAATTCCTGAAAGTTGACTTTCTTTTCCCAGGAACCACAGGCTAATGCCCTGTCATGGGCCCAGAGGGAGGGGCAAAGGGGTTTCTTGGTCCCTGAAGGACACGTCTGGGGAGAAGCGCAGATAATGAGCGTTTTGACCCGCCTTGAGTGCAGCCCCAGGTGCGTTCTCTTCTTGCTCTGCTTGCCTTCTGCAGCCGCTCCTGCCGCGGCTGTCGTGCGGCGTGGATAGAGCGGAACGCGGGGCTTGGTCCTTCCCTCCCGCCACTCCCACCCCGTCCTCCCAGGCAGACTGTCGGGGGCTCAGGCCTGGGGAGTCATCTCTGGAGACCGCTGCCTGCCTGGGACGAGAAGGACGGTAGGATCCCAGGCTGGGTGTAAATGCTCTCCCTCGGACCTCCACCGCCCTTGGGCTGGCAGGCTGAATGTTTGGCTGCAGTTGCGTGTGCGTTTATGTACGTCTCACCATTGACTGCGAATCAGTGTGTGGGAAACTAGCTCCTAAGAACACTGTCTTCTAACGGTGTAAAGGAAAAAGTCTGGACTACTAGGATAGCTTTTCAAATTTCCTGGTCTGCGCTGAGGCGGTGGTTCCCCCCGATTTCTCCAGAGGCTGTCGATGGTGATGCGCAGAGGCTGCCCCGGCGCACCTGCCTGTGGCAAGAGGTTGTGGAGCGTGTGGGCACGTGAGCACCTCTTCGGCTACTGTCCTGTGGAGAAAGGATTGTTCTGTATGATTCCAGGGGTAGAAGAACAGGCTTTGATTTTAGAGGAGGTGGATTTCAGCTCAGAGTAAGCCAGGTGTTCTTGTGCAGTCTGCCTGTGCGTGAGCGTGGTTATAACACTGGTGGAAGTGGCCCCTCGGGGTCCCCTGTGACCCTGAGATTCTGTCATCTCCTTATCCCTGGGCTTGTCCCTGCATGCCCTTGCTCACTGCGAACTTGTGATTCACTCGGCCCTGAATTGTCCCCAGACTGTCAGGGTTTAAACTCAAGGCTGGGGTATTTGAAGGACTTACAATGCAGAGATGCCAAACCATCATATAGATTCCAAATTCTGTTCCAGACATGTGAAATTGGGCTCTACCAGGTTTGTGTTCATTCACCTCCAGATGGCCTTTTAAATTATTTTGTTTCTCAGTGAAGCTTGTGAGACAAATCTGGAGAGCGTTTGGCTGGTCTGCAACGGACTGCCCCCTTGTGGGCTACTTTGGGAATAACTGCAGTGCCGGGGCTGCACAGTAAACCAGATTGGAGCTAATCGGGTTCTCACCTGGTTTAGGGAATGTTTGGTAATTGAATATTTGAAGTCTTTCTTTTCGAAGTTTTGAGTTATTTCCCATGAATAAGGGCAATACTTTGTAGTTACTGGAACTTTGCCAGACCTGGGTACAAGGTGTTGCTTGATCTAAAAGTCATGAGGGCTTTCTGTTGACTAAGTGTGTGACTCCCAGAAGAAGAGCAGGTGCTCAGAGTGTAACATGTTATTTGTACAGTTTAGGCACCATGAGCCACTTTGATCATTTAGGGAAGGTTTTATGTCACTGTAGGGAATGGTTTACCCTTCAAGTTCCTAGATACCAGCCAAGGGCCAGCCTTGCAAACAGGCCTTTTTCTGGATTTCTGTCCTTAAACACAGCCTTATGTCTGCAATGTTTATGGTTTTCTGCACAGTACTTAATAGAGATTTGTGAATGAATAAATCTGAATGAATCAGCCTCATGTGATGGCAGGGCCTGTGAATGAGACAGCCAGATTCCCCCAGGCTAGAGGGTGGGGCCTTCCCTCCCAGATAGAAGTGTGGGTGTGCTGTGCTCTGGGCGCAGCCCCCCCAGCCCCCACAGGCCCTGGGTGAGCCAGGCAGTCTCTGTCTCCAGGTGCTGAAGCGCAGCGGGTCCTCGGAGATTCTCAACAAGCTGTACGACACGGCCATGGACAAGCTGGAGGGGGTCAAGAAGGACTACGACGCCCTGCGGAAGAGGTTCAGTGAGAAGGTGGCCATCCACAGCTCAGAACTGAACCTCCTGGAGCAGCTGGAGCGGGAGAACCAGCGGCTGCTGAAGCAGACGGACATGCTGACCCAGCAGAGGGACACCGCCATCCAGCTGCAGCACCAGTGCGCCCTCTCCTTGAGGAGGTAGGAGCCGGGGGGCTGGGAGGGGGGCATGCGCAGGCAGAGCCTGCACCCGCCCCACCTTCTCTGAGAAGGGCAGGGGAGCTGCTTGAACTCCCCTGGGCGTGGGGGGGAAGGGGGCTAACCTCTGGGCTGGTGGTTATCTGCGAGGCTCCCAGCGCCTTCTGGGATTAAAACCGGCACAGGCTACTGGTCTCCAGGAAGCGTTGTTTTTGACACCCAGTAAGTCTCATGAATTGTGGCTCCTTCCTCTCCCCTGAGTAGCTCTGAGTGCTCTGAGCTTGCTTTTTTCCTTTTCTTTCCTTTTCTTCCCTTCCTCCCTCCCTCCCTTCTCTCTCTCTCTTTCTTTCTTCTAATGCTGGTAATTCTTTTTTTTTTAAAAAAAAAACATATCTATTTTATTGATACATATCAACAAAGCATGCAGTTCATCCAGGTTTCACCACAAGCGTTTCCATCTGTGTCAGTTACCCACCCAGAGAATAGGACAGCCACTTGTCTTAGGCATTGTTCCTTCCAAAGTTTTATTTTTAAATTAAGGAATATGATCTTCTTCAGGGCTGTGCTCCCTTCCTCCAAATAGTGTTTCGTAAGGAACGTTCCTGCACAACGCCAATTCTCAGCAGTCTTCCTGGGCTTCTTAAGTAGACGTTTTCTCTTGATAAATAGGTTTGGAAATTGCTGGATTGAATTGCAGACAGGTTTCTTTACATCAGGACCTCTCCGGGCCTTTTACTCTGGTATTGCGCAATGTGACTTGCCAAGAGTGGGGCACAGGATGCAGTGTTCCCAAACATAAGCCGCCAGAGCACCCAGCATGTTTAGTGGGACCCTGTGCAGGATTGGGGTTTCAAGGAACAGCCTTTGAGAATGCCAGTCTCACGCTGCAGGCCCTGACTTGCAGGGCTGCCTTGCACGGGGCTGGCTGGAGCTGTGGTCTCTGTGCTGACTGACTTGAGGCCTTAGTGTCTGTGAAAACGTGGCGGTCAGACTCAACTTAGATCAAAGCTGCGTTGAGCTCCCGTGTGCTGGGCTGCTGCAGCCTTTATTTTTATTTTTTAAATAACATGGCTTGGCTGTGGAAGATATAAGGTGTTATTTCTAGTAAAACGGGAGGCATAAAATCCTCAGCTCAGCTTCTGGTATTTGTTAAAGGCTGAGAAAGATTCCAGGTTCACGGACACCAGGACTCCATAACTTTCCTTTGTCGGGGGTGTGGGAGAAAGGCGGTCCAGCACAGTGGCCTCGGCCTAGCAGCTGACTGGGCAGGCCCCCCGCCCCTCCCCGGTGCCCTGGGCACCGCTCCCCTAGGTTTGAGGCAATCCACCACGAGCTGAACAAGGCCACGACCCAGAACAAGGACCTGCAGTGGGAGATGGAGCTGCTGCAGTCGGAGCTGATGGAGCTGCGGACCATGCAAGCGAAGACCGCCAAGGAGTCGGAGAAGTACAAGGAGGAGCGGGATGCAGTGTACAGCGAGTACAAGCTCATCATGAGCGAGCGGGACCAGGTCATCTCTGAGCTGGACAAGCTGCAGACCAAGGTGGAGCTGGCCGAGTCCAAGCTCAAGAGCAGCACATCTGAGAAGAAGGCGGCCAGCGAGGAGATGGAGGCACTGCGACAGGTAGGCAGGGGGACGGTGGCCGTCCAGCATCTTCTAAAGCAGCCAGGGAGGAGGGGGCTGCAGTGGGCACAGCGGCCGGTCAGAAGCCGCCTTCCGAGTTGGCACGAAGGCCTGCTCGTTTTTGCCCGAAACGCTGGCTGAGTTTCGGACGCTGCCCAGGCACCCTCACACCCAGACCCATGGTGAAGCAATAGTAGATAATCTTGAAAAGTCAGGGGCTAGAGCAAGGGCTTGCTTGTGAAGGAGAAAGATGCCGAGAGCAAGTCCCCAAAGCTGTCGATGGGTCTGGAAGTGTTCCCTCAGTCGTGGGCATTTGCTTATTAAAGAGGTGGTCAGCATTCTTCGGGGAAGATGTTATCCTGGGTTGACCCTGAAGCCCTCCTCCTCAAGCCTTGCTCCCTGGGGGTCTTACCTCCAGGGTCAAGGGAAGGCTTGCTCATTAGCACCAGCATTGGGCCACTCTGCTGGAATCCTGTGCCTTCAGTGTGGAGTTTTTGAAGACTTCCTACCTGGTCACCCCAGGCCTTCCTCATGGTCACTGCTGACCCCGAGGCCATCTGTGTCCAGCAGGAGCTCCCCCCGTATTTGAGCTTCCCTTTTACATCTTTCAGCTCTGCTGTGTGCTGCTGAACTTGATCGTAGTGAATGTTCTCCCCATCAAAACCATCTGTTTATGCCTCTCCACGTTGCTGCTTTCCTTGGCAGCTCAGTCAGAATGTAGGTTTTAAGGTTGGTCTGTGAGAAACAAGAAGCAAGGTCTTATGGGTGGGGCAGCTTGGCAGGGGGAGGTGGGCACTGGGTGGTCACAGCCAGACCCCTCCCCTCTACCAAGCATGGCACAGGGCTGGTGCCTGAGAGGCGTCCAGGGCCCTGCGAGGCTTTCTTCCTGTGCCGGGGATGCCAGGGGTGCCAGGGACCGCGGGCATGCGAGGGACACAGCCTTGTGCTTGCAGGGGACCTCCGCAGCCGGGGGCCGCTCTATGCTTCGGCTTCTTCACCTGCAAAGTGGGGAAGACAGTGGCAGCTGCCTCCCAGGGCTGTGACAATCAAATGGTTGAATGTAGAAAAAGCACGTAGAGTGGGCCCCATGAGACTTAGGAACAACTTGACTCTACTTTTATTATTAAGGTTAGTATTATTCTCATCGGAAGCTTACTGCCCTGTGTATATCAGGTTGAACCATACGAAATCGTGTTTTTGTAGGTAAAAGAGGGTCACATAATGGCAATTTCATTCAAAAGGACTGAGACTTCTCTAGCTGGTGGTTGAAAAGCAATAGGGGAAACGGACTTTGGCCCAGTGGTTAGGGCGTCCGTCTACCATATGGGAGGTCCGCGGTTCAAACCCCGGGCCTCCTTAACCCGTGTGGAGCTGGCCATGCGCAGTGCTGATGCGCGCAAGGAGTGCCGTGCCACGCAAGGGTGTCCCCCACGTGGGGGAGCCCCCACGCGCAAGGAGTGTGCCCGTGAGGAAAGCCGCCCAGCGTGAAAAGAAAGAGCAGCCTGCCCAGGAATGGCGCCGCCCACACTTCCCGTGCCGCTGACGACAACAGAAGCGGACAAAGAAACAAAAAGCAGACAAAGAAACAAGACGCAACAAACAGACACCAAGAACAGACAACCAGGGGAGGGGGGGAAATTAAATAAATAAATAAATCTTTAAAAAAAAAAAAAAAGAAAAAAGAAAAGCAATAGGGTATACTTTTTATGTTGATGGATTTTTTGAAAAGATGTTGAAGGAATTTCTAATAAGGAAAGTTAATGCATTAGAACTCCGTAATGGTCCCAGGAAAACTATCAACTCATTTTCGCCTTCTGGGATTTAAGTAATTAATTTTGGGGGTGGGGGCGAGTGGATATTGTCCATATCAGAAAGGGAAACAAAATGACTAGGAAGAAAACTGAAAATGACTGAGTCAGTAAGTAAACAAAAGGGTCAAGGAAGAGCAGATGCAGAAAAGTGGATGGCGCAGGTGACGTGCAGTGGGGTGGCGGGGCTGCCTGGGGGGCATCTGCCGCTGGAGGAGTTGTGCCCTTTGAGGAAGTCTGAAAGCACAGGGAGTGTGGGCAGATCAATGCCCACCTTGCCCTGGGTGCTAGCTCCAGGAACGAGTTCACTGCCGCCGGCTGCTTGCCCAGTGCACTCGAGAGCAGAGTGCGCTTCCTGGACTGTGTGGGGGGTCTTGGCTGGGCATGGAGCCTGCCGGCCAGCTGAGCTGGAATCTTTTCTAGGCTCTGTTCCAAATTGGCAGGCGGGAGAGGAGAGCCTCTCCCTTCCCCGGCAGCCAAGGGCTTCCAGGGCTGAAATGCTCGGCTCCCTTCTGCACTTTGCCTGGCCTCCAGATGCACCACATCACCCAGTGGCCTGGGCCTTCCTGGGTCGGACCCTCTCCCTGGGCACACCTCCCTGCTTTCCATGCCTTGCCACAGTGCCCTGTCCAGGGCCTCAGCCATGGTGACCTGCTCCCCAGATCTCAGAATCAGCTGCTTTTTGTCTCTAGTGCAATTCGGGCTTCCCTGGCAGTCTCTGCCCTTCTCTCTGCACCTCTCTTCCCTCCCTCCCTTCTGCTTTCCTTCCCTTGGTCCACTCCCCTTCCCATGCCTTTCTCCTGAATGGGCAGGAAGGGCCCAGGAGGTCTGGATGCCAATCAGGGCCTTTGCCCAGCCCTGGCACCAGCTCTGCTCTGGGCACCAGGCCCACTGTGGACGCCAGGTCCTCTCCAGAATCTGGGTCTGCTCTGGGTGTTGGGTCAGCTCTGGACACCAGATCCCTCTGCTTTCCCTTCTGCTTCCCAGCTGCTGCGTGGGCCTGTCCTGGACCACGCCCCCAGCCTCTGGCCATCAGCTGACCTGGTCCAGTTGGGTTTTGTGGCCCTCTGGTGGACCAAGGTGCTGCCTGGGGCAGCGGGGGGTGGGGTGGGCACTGCCATTGGTCACAAGTTCTCCCCAGGTGCTGGGTCGCTTCCCAGGTCAGGCCCCTCCGACCAAGCCCCCAGCTCACAGAAAGGATGGCGTGGCTGCCTGGCACAGTGGCTGCTGCGTCCCTGCCCCCCCATCACCCGGGCAACCGCAGTGCCCCTTTAGGAGCGGAGCTCAGCTGTGGTGGAGAGAGCCTGAGCAGTGTGGGAGAGGAAAGGAGCAGGAAGGAGTTTTGAAGCTATTCAGGAGCAGGGAAGGCAGCAGGAGATGGGACTCTGAGAGGAGCATCTGGGGGGCTGGGCTGCAGCCCAGGGGCCTTTTGAATTGGCCTCATGCCTGGGCCAGGCGAGTGGTGGGAAAACCAGCATGTTCTTCCCCAACCTGGGGCCCCAGCCCCGCCCAGGGGCTGTGGGGAGAGACCTTGGGGGGTGCATGGTGTAGAGGGAGGAACTCTGGAGTGAGAGTTGGAAGGCCGGGGTCCGGGCTCAGCGCTCCCACCAGCGGGGGCCTTGGGGGACCTCTCGGATCCTGAGGTTCCTCGGCAGCAAACCAGGCTCCCACAGAGGGCCCTCTCGGGGCCTCTCAGCTCCCGAATTGCAGCACTCCTTATGAGTTACCGCCTTCCTGCCCCTCCACAGACCTAAGTGCAGAGCTGCTGTGCTGCTTACAAGGAAAGAGTCTTTTTGGATGAATTCACTTCTGGGACCCACAGGGCTGAGGGGCCCAGGGGGAGGGAGAGGGGGAAGGGCAAAGCCGCCTCCCCTTGGGGTCTCCACCTCTGGATGGCAAAGTGAGATGGTTCCTTACCAGAGTGGAACTAGGTACTAAGACCTCTCAGATCCTGAACTCGATGAATCCCGAGCATTGAGTAAAATCCCGAGCAGAGCTGTGATCCGCGCCTCCCCCAAACCTAGAGCTTCGGCTCCAGCCCTGATCCTGGTAGGAGCCAGAAAGCCCCACAAAAGTCCCCTCTGCTTGTCCCCTCACCCCCCCCAGATCAAAGACACAGTGACAATGGACGCTGGGAGAGCCAACAGGAGGTTGAAATCCTTCGAAAGCAGTGCAAGGCTTTGTGCCAGGAGCTGAAGGAAGCCCTCCAGGAGGCAGATGTGGCCAAGTGCCGGCAGGACTGGGCCTTCCAGGAGCGAGACAAGATCGTGGCAGAGCGTGACAGCATCCGGTAGGCACCGCCACCCCCCCCTGGGGACCCTGCCGGTAGCGAGCCCCTTAGTGCGCAGTGTGGGCTGGAGGGTGTGGCCAGGGAGGCCCCGGCAGGGGTGGGGAAGGAGTGGTGGGCTCCCTGTCTGCTCCCGCTCTGACCCTGCTCTGACCCTCTCTGTGGTTTCTCCGGGGTGCAGTCCTTGCTCAGGGCCTGGGTATGGGGTTTGGGGCCGTAGAGAGGTGGGGACCAGCCCCTGGGCACAGCAGCATCAGGCGGTTCCGGAAGTGGCACAGAGCCCAGGCTCCCATGTTTCCAAGGCTGCCCATGCCCACCTCCTCTCTGGAACAGCTGAGGTAGTCCTAGGGTCCTCAAAGCCACAGGTCGCTTTAGGAGAGCCATGCCACACCTGGCCTGTGCCCTGGAGGGGCTCAGACCTGCAGAGGTGTGAGCCTGGGGCTCCTGCCTGGCTGTGGGTTGGGGGGTGGCTCCAGAAAGCCCCTAGACACGTGGGCTCTGCAGCACAGGCTGCCAGGTGGGCAGGGGGCTCATGGAAGAGGAGACCTCCCAGGTGGGTCTTGAGCCAGGTGGGAGTGAGCATCTGCAGGAGGGTGGGGCAGGGAGGAGGGTGGTCTGTAACTCCAGGCACGTTGAGGGGGAAACAGTGGGAAGAGCCTGGAACCTGCTGCTGCTTGCTCGGGGGTCCTCCCTGTCCCCTCGTCTCATGATGGACCCGGCCTGGATGATCACCCCCGGCTCCCCAGCCTCCTTCTGTGCATCTAGAAGTGTCCATTGCAGGCCCTCGAGCTTTCCACGCCTCTTGTGCTGACCTTGCCCACTGCCCCCTCTCTGCCAGGACGCTGTGTGACAACCTGCGGCGGGAGCGGGACTGGGCGGTGAGTGAGCTGGCTGAGGCCCTGCGCAGCCTGGACGACACGCGCAAGCAGAAGAATGACATCAGCCGGGAGCTCAAGGAGCTCAAGTACGCTGGGGTGGGCGCCTTGGGGATGAGGCAAGGGCTTTTCCCCGCGTGCAGCCTGGGCACCGTGTCCTTCTCTCTGCCCCGCTCCGTCAGTCCGTAGGGCAGGTCTCAGTGCCGCCTTTTTTTTTAAAAGATTTATTTCTCCCCATCCCCTCATTGTTTGCACTCGCTGTGTCCATTTGTCTTCCTTGTTTCTTCAGGAGGCACTGGGAACTGAACCCAGGGCCTCCGATGTGGGAGGGTGGCACCTCATCGCTTGAGCCACCTCTGTTCCCTGCTTTGTTGTGTCTCTCTCATTATGTTTTTCTTCTTGTGTCCCTTGTTGCGTCACTCTGTTGCACCTGCCCATCACTTCAGCTTGTCTTCTTTAGGAGGCACCAGGAACCGAACCAGGGACCTCCCATGTGGTAGAAAGGAGCTCAGTTGCTTGAGCCACATCTGCATCCCTCACTAGAAATTCTTTAGAGCACTGCAGAACGTGTCCCCAACCCCTCCATCAGCAGGATCCATGTGTGAAGTCACAAAGGAGGAAAGCCTTGCAATGCAGTCTGTCCAGGCAGTCTGCCTGGGGACTTGCCAGCCATTCATTCATTCTGTGATGTTGGTTGAGGATGTCCTCAGTATGGGCCAGGCCCTCTGGACAACCGTGGGCAGACAGTGCTGAGCCAGCAAAGTCCCTAGGAGGAGCTGGATAAATGGGGCCGTTAGAGAGACAAATATGTCAACAATGAAAATAGTCATGACTGTGAGTCAATGTTTCCAAGGCAGCATATCTCAGGCTCATCCGTCCACTCTGCTTGTGTTATGAGGCTGTCCATTTAGAGGAGAATCTTTGGGGTATCAGACATCCTCCCTGTGGTTCCAGCTTGCTCCCAGGAGAGCCATTTAAGGCATGATAGCCTTTAGCAGTGGTTGATAAAAGAAAGATCACACTTTAACCGTAGAAAGTGGCAGAGCCCAATACTCATCAGTGTAATAGAGAGAACTTGAACTTGAGAAGCAGTGGTTCTCTGTACATTGGGAGTTTTCCTATGCTGATAGTGTGGGGAAGGGGAGTTAAGACCTGGTGTGTTGTGTGAGTGTACAAGCCTGCACACACTTGAGCAGTAGCCTTTGAGGGAGTTGACAGTGCTTCCTCCTCCATTCAGTAAAATCTAATATTTATTCTGAAAAATCAAACCAGAATCTCCAGGGTTTGAGTGCTCTAAGAAAAGTCTCAGGCGTTTGGAACCTAAGTGTCCAACTCCCCCTGCCAGGCACCCACCTTGGCTCTCATGAGCAATGGATCTAAATTAAGTTAAATCCTGGAACCTCTGGAGCTTGAACCTGGGAGAAGGTTTTGCATTTTAATTGCACCAGAGATGCCAGGAACTTTCAAGCATCTTCCATTTGTTCCTTTGGCATACTTGGATTTGTACCTTCTCTCTGCTAAGCTCCTAAGTTCTCTAACCCGTGATGCTGACGAGGGGTCAGTGCTGCTCCCGAGGAAGCCCCCAGCCTGTGGGAGCACAGGTGTGCACCCGATCAGATGACAGCAGGGGTGAGTGCAGCAAGCATTAAATGCAGAGCGCTGGCCGAGGGCTGTGGGACCCTGGTGGAAGCACCCTTCACCTGGTCTGGGGTGGGGACTGGCGGTGTCCCAGGAAGGCCAAGCAGCCTTTGGAGATGGCCAGAAAGACCTCGGGCCGGCCAGAGCTGTGGGCTTGGGGGAGGGCACACTTGAGCAGGAAATGAGCAGGTTACAAAAGAGTGTCCCTGGGGCTGAAGGGTCACACCGATGAACCCGGAAAGGGGGTTTGGGTTTTAGGAAGAAAGGCATCACATGCAAGTCATCAGGATATCGAGTCTTTTGTCATCTTTTTCATGGCTTTTTGCAGAGCTGAAGTGTCCCCTGCTCCCACCCTGCCTTTCGCTTCCTTACACTTTGCCCGCCTGTTCCTCGTAACCCCTCTGTATTATGGCCCTTCTCAGCAGCAGTTTGTGCTGCTGCCTCCCTCCGCCCCTCCTCCCAGCCACTGTTATCTTCCCCCTCCCAGCCGATCGCTGTTCTCCCCGCCTCATTTCAACCGCCCTCATCCCGTATCCGCCCCGGCACAACCTCTGAAACAACCCCCCCTGCCATCAATGGCTTACGTCATAAACCGCAGGTCCGCCCTTGCCTCTGCAGCCAATCCTCAGCTGCCCCGCGGACATGCCCCTCCCACAACCTCCCCACCTCCATGACACTATAAAACCTCATGTACTTCCCGAATAAAATCAGACCTGCGCATAGACCTCGTCTCCGTGGTTCTTCTTCCATCGAACCACGCGTCCCCCAAGCCTTGAGCCACCCGCTGCCGCCCCGGTCCGGCCGTGGCGTAGGCCCGATCCCCGGCAGCGACTCACCTGCAGTGACCC
Source organism: Dasypus novemcinctus (assembly GCF_030445035.2). NCBI lineage: Eukaryota > Metazoa > Chordata > Mammalia > Cingulata > Dasypodidae > Dasypus > Dasypus novemcinctus. The sequence goes on along the minus strand of NC_080678.1, from coordinate 107,650,111 downwards.
GCCTGCAGTGCCGCAGCGGCGGCCACAGTTGGCGCCCGGAACAGGGACCCCAGCTTCGGCCCCTCGCTTGGCCAGTCCGCTGCTGAACCTCGCACGGGACCCATCGCCGTCCTCCCGTGCCGCCGCTCAAGGTAGGGACTCTCCGGCGTTGCTCCCTTCACCCCCCTCCTGAGCCCTCTGCCGCGATGGGGGCCTCCCTCTCATCCCGTCAGGTTCCTCAAGTCCGCTTGCTCGCTGCCCTTTTAGAGACTCACCACGTGAAGGTCTCTCTCCGTCAGCTACAGCGGTACTGGGACCTTCTCCTACCCTTTAATCCTTGGCTCACCACCTGTGCTCTCTGGAGCCCAGAGACCTATGAACGTCTAATTCAGCGGGTGACGTCCGCTATGGAGCACGATCGCAAGCAGTTTCCCCCCGGCCTTATCCCGACCCTCGTCGCTATCCGCGCCTGTCTCCAAGGTGTGCCCTCCCCTGCCTCTGCTCTCACTTGTGAGCCTAGCCACCCTGTCACATGCGATCCTGATGGAGACGACGATACTCGTTCTCTGTCCACCCAGCTAGAGGCCGCGCTCGAACTGGATCCCCCCACAGCCTCTGATCCGGACCCCAACCAACATGGCGACCCCCCGCCTTCTTCCCCCCCCACCGCGTCCTGCAAACAATGCCAACATGGCGCACCTCCTCCTTCTTCCTCGGCGCCCTCTTCCCGCCTTTACCCACCTCTTCCTGTCTCATCGCCATCCGGTCCCGTCCCGGATGCCTGCCGATCGCCATTTTCGGCTAAACCGGCAGAGCCTCCGGTGCCATCTTGGCCTGTACCTGGAAATGACATGGCCACTCCTCCATCTTGGCCCGAGGCCAGAAGTGATGTCAGGCGTGACGTCACCGTGCCGCCATCTTGGCCAATCAGAAGCACCGTTGCCGCCACGCCCTCCTGGCCGGCGCCCAGTGGCACCACCAGTGCCTCACCTTCATGGCCCGCTTCACCTCCCGCCTGCTCCAGCAATAGCGGGAGCATCGGGAATCCTCCTCCACCAGCGTACGACACCGCCTTTCTCACCTCTCCCACTCCGCCTCTGGCTCAGATGTTCCCCCTCAATCCCGCTCGCACTCCGCAAAACCCACAAGCGTGGATCCCCTTCTCGCCCAAAGACATCCAAATGCTCCGTGATGCAATCAAGGAAGATGGCCTTGCCAGCCCTCATGCCCAAGACATTCTCGAGCGTATGACCATCCCTCGCTGCATCCCTTACGACTGGATCTCTCTAGCCCGAGCGGTTCTCTCCCCGGGGCAATTCATTGACTGGCGAGCCCATCTCGGTGTCCTGATCGACAGTCAGATTGCCGACAATGCTCGTCAGGGTGTGCATTACCCTGCAGACGCATTTCTCGGGTTCGGCCCTTACGGCGATCCCAGCGCCTACACTGCCACCCCGCCTGGGTTTTTCATCCAGCTCCGTGACTGTGTTTTTCGAGCCTTCCGTTCGTGCACCGCGGCCGCCCCAGAGCCCCTCGTGAAGCTTTTCCAAAAACCCGAGGAGCCGTTTAACGAGTTCGTAGCTCGTGTGCAGGCCGCTGCAGAGAGGCGAGTTGTCGGCAACGCAGCCCGCGAGTCCTTCATCAAAGATCTCCTACAAGAGGGAGCTAATCCAGCCTGCAAGGCCATCATCCGTCCCCTTCGTGACAGGCCCCTCCAAGACTGGGTCCTTGCTTGCTCCGGAGTCTCCGGCCAAACCACCGCCCTCGCTGCCGCCCTTGTTGCCGCAGTCCAAACCATCAATACATGTTTCCGTTGTGGCGAGCTAGGCCACTTCGCACGGGAGTGCCCTAACCTCCCGGCACCGCCGCGCCCGGCCCCTCGGGGCATGGAGCCGCCATCAGCAGCCCCCGCTCCCCGCGCGCCCTCCACTCCTTGACCGCGATGCGGGAAAGGCACCCCGCACGGCCCTGCCGACCTTCCACCCCCCGACCCCCTTCCCCCTGATGACTCCCCCCTGCCGTAATGATGGCCCTTCTCCGCATCTCACCCCCCCGTGAGGTTTTTCTCCTCTTGTCATTGCAGATGACGCCTCCAGTTGCCCAGTCGAGCCCGCCTGAGTCTGCCCCTCCTGCGCCATCACCCGCAGGGACCACGCCAGCTCTCTCCTGCCGCGTGCGACGTCGACATCGTCTTCTTGTCCGCCGCTTGAGCCATCTCTCCCTCGAAAATGCCTCCATCGAGCAGCAAATTCTCCAGCTTCTCCGTCGTGTTCGCGCCTCCCCTGCCCGGCGCCCTCCTACCACCCCCTGCCTCCTACACCTTCTCATCATTATGCTCTCCTTAGCCTCCTCAGCCCAGGCCACACCCCTTTGGGCCGCCCTTCTCCAACCGCCTGGTTTCCTCTTTCTCTCCCCTCACTCCCCCACCTTCCCCACCATGTACTCCCCCAACTGCGACTTCCTCCCAGAAAGCTGCGACCCCCTCGCCCTTCCTGTCTCCTCGTCGTTGCCAAATGTCTCCATCCCTATTCCCCTCGACGCCTTGCAGTTCGTCACCAACCTTTCCACAGCTGTCCTAGTCCTCTCCCAAAGCCATCCCCTTACCGAGGAGGCCCGGCACGCCCAGGTGTGGCTCACGGAGGTGGCAGGAGGCGGCCATCGATAGGGCCCATCGTGGTCACCTCGAGCTGCGGGTACGGGTTCTCTGCCCTCCGCATGGGGAATCTGGCGTCTCAGCCGCCCTCCCCTCTGCTCACGCCCCCCTCGTGCCCCCACGCCCCCTGCCGGCAACCCCTCCTCATTCCTTTCTCTCCTATTTCCCCTCCTCTCACCCCCCCCTCATCTTTCCTCCCCACAAAATGTCAATCCCGCAAAACCTGTGCGTTCTTATTTTCGAAAGAGGGAACAATTGTCCCCTGCTCCCACCCTGCCTTTCGCTTCCTTACACTTTGCCCGCCTGTTCCTCGTAACCCCTCTGTATTATGGCCCTTCTCAGCAGCAGTTTGTGCTGCTGCCTCCCTCCGCCCCTCCTCCCAGCCACTGTTATCTTCCCCCTCCCAGCTGATCGCTGTTCTCCCCGCCTCATTTCAACCGCCCTCATCCCGTATCCGCCCCGGCACAACCTCTGAAACAACCCCCCCTGCCATCAATGGCTTACGTCATAAACCACAGGTCCGCCCTTGCCTCTGCAGCCAATCCTCAGCTGCCCCGCGGACATGCCCCTCCCACAACCTCCCCGCCTCCATGACACTATAAAACCTCATGTACTTCCCGAATAAAATCAGACCTGCGCATAGACCTCGTCTCCGTGGTTCTTCTTCCATCGAACCACGCGTCCCCCAAGCCTTGAGCCGCCCGCTGCCGCCCCGGTCCGGCCGTGGCGTAGGCCCGATCCCCGGCAGCGACTCACCTGCAGTGACCCGCCTGCAGTGCCGCAGCGGCGGCCAACACTGAAGTTTTTAATTTCACCAAAGTCCTTTTTATCTTCCCCTAGCCCAAGTCTTGAAAATTTTCTCCTATATGTCCTTCTCAGAGTTTTGTGGTTTTAAATTTTACATTTAAATCTACAAAATTAAATTAAAAATTGAACCCATGATCCATTTTGAGTTAATTCGTAGAAGTTTTGAGGTTTAGATCATTACTTTTTTGCCTGTGGTGTTCAGGTGCTCCAGCACTGTTTGTTGAACGGACCATCCTTTCACTACTGGCGTTGGTTTCATCCACATTGTTAAAAATCCATTGCCCTTTGCTTGTGAGGGTCTGTTTCTAGGCTCTCTATTTCATACCATTGATCTGTGTCAATACCACACAGTCTCAATCAATGTAGTATATAATATGTTTTGAAGTCAGGTAGTGAGTCCTCAATTTATTCTTCCTTTTTGTATTAGCCAAAGCGATGCTGAGGCAAAGTACCAGAAATATATTGGCTTTTAAAAGGGTATTTATTTGGGGTAGAAGCTTACAGTCACCAGGCCATAAAGCATCAGGTACTTCCCTCACCAAAGTTGCCATGTGGTGGAGCATGATGGCTGCCATCATCTTCGAGTTCTGCCTCCTTACCCCACCAAGGCTCGGTGTCCTGGCTTCCTTCAGCATTGCTGGGATAAGTCCCATCTCTCTCTCCAGTCTCGGCTGCTCTCTTCCTTCCACAAGGTCAGCTATGGACTGTCAGGCTCTCTCTCTTCCTGGGGTCTCTACTGTGTCTACTCCTCTCTGTTCCTCTCCTGTGTGTTTACTTCCCAGGGCTCCAGCATCCAAAACTCTTAACTGCCTCCTCTGCCATGTTGTTTTTCTGTGAGTCTGCCTCCACATTCTACTGGCCCAATCCAAGCCCTAATCATAATTTAATCAAGTAAAAGTGAAACCTAAATTCAACACAATTATAAGGGTATCACTAGCCCAGAGGAACAGACCAGTTTACAAACATAATCAGTATTTCTTTTTGGAATTCCTCAGTAATATCAAACTGCCACACTTTTCAAAATTGTTTTGGTCATTTTAGTTCCTTTTCTCTTCTCTATAAATATTAGATAGTCTCATTCACACCTACAAGAAAAAATCTTGCTGGAATTTTGGTAGGAAATGCATCAAATGTATAGATCAATTTGTAAAGGATTTGAGTCTTCCTTAAAAAAACACAGTAACCAACCACCGTGAAAACCCACTGAGACTGAAGGGGCCATGACTGACCCTCCAGATTGATTGGGAAGCTAGTGTGAGGGGAGGGGGGAAAGGAGTGCATTCGGCTTGGGCTGGGAGCTGGGACAGGCTGGGTGCTTCCCCGCCCAGAGAGCTGCCCCAGGACCCTCTCCGCAGGGAGCAGATGGAATCCCAGTTAGAGAAGGAGGCCTGGTTCCGACAGCTGATGGCCCACAGCTCCCACGACTTGGCCATCGACACGGATTCCATGGAGTGGGAAATGGAAGTGGTAGAGTTTGAGAGGGAGATGGTGAGTTGCCTTTGGGGAGTGTGAGGGTGGCGCCCAAGCTGGGTGGCAACACGTCGGTCCCCTGTGTCACATGGCAGATGCCAGCATGCATGCAGAAGGCAGAGGGAGGAGCAGAGAGTAGGGGGGAGGTGGCACCGCGAGGACATGTGTCTGTCTGCAGTGGCTGACAGGCAGGGGCAGCTGTTCGCAGGTTTCCAGCCGGGGCCCCGGGCTCCGTCAGGCACGGTGAGGGGACTTGGGGGTTTGAGAGCCAAACCTTCCTCCTTGGCACTCAGTCAAGGGTGCTGCTGCTGCTTTGACAGGAGAATGTGGATTTAAAGGCACTCGGGTTTGAAATGGCAGAACGTGTGAACGAGCCCTGCTTCCTGGGGGACTGTGGCATATTTGTCACTAAAGTGGACAAAGGGAGTGTTGCTGATGGCAGGTTAAGGTAAGAACCGAGGAGCCCCAGGCCCTGGAGGGAAGGGGTCCCCTCCAACCCAATGCAAGGGGCCATCTCCCAGCGGGCCCCGAGAGCGCCAGGCAGCGACTAAACCCGTGTGCCCACGGGGCGTCCGTCCAAGGCCTGCAGGCGCGGCTGCTAATTTTGTTCTTGTAGGAACCTCCCTGCCTCTCAGTTGCCTCTGCCTCTGCTTTCCCCCTGTCACCAAGGTGCTGCCACTTGCTCCTCTGACTAGGAAAGGTCTCGGTGGAATGAGTAAAAGCATAGGGCATGCCTGCTCATGCCTTGGAATAGGAATGACTGAAAATACTGTGTGCTTCCACAGTCCTTACTGTTTGCTCCATGTATATAAATAAATTCATTAATCTTTACCATCCTATGAGGAAGATGCTTTATTACTCCCCTTTTACAGATGAGGACACGGAGGCACAGAGGGCCTATGTCACTTGCAGAAGGTCACTCAAGGTTGGGTAGAACTCAGTCCAGGCAGCCCAGCTCTAAGTCTGCTGTTAGGTTGGTGCAAAAGTAATTGTGATTCAGACCATGAATTTTAAATCATTATAACTAGGCTCAAACACATCTTTATTACTCAAAATAGGAACCATTACAATCAACACATTTTTGCCAATGAGAAATAAGTTTGTTTATTCCTGTAGCATAAAAATCCGTACTTTGGGATTTGATGAACTCTTGGAAAGCATTTTCTGCATCCTGCTGGTTGTGGAAGCATTTTCCCTGCAAAAAGTTGTCAAGATGCTTCAAGAAGTGGTGGTCAGTTGGTGAGAGTCAGATGAATATGGCGGACGAGGCAAAACTTAGTAGCCCAGTTCTTTCCCTTTTGAAGCGTTGTTTGTGCGACATGTGGTTGGGTATTGTCATGGAGAAGACTTGGGCCCTTTCTGTTGACCAATGCTGGCTGCAGGCATTGCAGTCTTAGTGCATCTCATCGATTTGCTGAGCATACTTCTCAGATGTTATGGTTTCGCTGGGATTCAGAAAGCTGTGGTTGATAGACCGGCAGCAGACCAACCAACAGTGACCATGACCTTTTTTGGTGCAAATTAGGCTTTGGGAAGTGCTTTGGAGCTTCTTGGTCCAACCACTGAGCTGGTCATTCCCGGTTGTCATATATAATCCACGTTTCATTGCACATCACAATCCCATCGAGAAATGGTTCCTTATTGTTGCATAGAAAAGGAGAAGATGACACTTTGATGATTTTTTTGAATTTCAGTTAGCTCTTGAGGCACCACTTATCAAGCTTTTTCACCTTTCCAATTTGCTTCAAATGCTGAACAACTATAGAACAGTCAACGTTGAGTTCTTTGGCAACTTCTCTTATAGTTGTAAGAGGATCAGCTTTGACGATTGCCTTCAAATGGTTGTTGTCAACTTCCAGTGGCCAGCCACTATGCTCCCTCATCTTCAAGGTTCTCATCTCCTTTGCAAAACTTCTTGAACCAACACTGCACTGTATGTTCGTTAGCAGTTGCTGGGCCAAGTGTGGTGTTCATGTTGTGAGTTGTCTTTGCTGCCTTACAACCCATTCTGAACTCAAGTAAGAAAATCACTTGAATTTTTTTTTCTAACATCATTTCCATAGCCAAAATAAATACAAAATAAACAGCAAGTAATGTCATTAGCAAAAAACCATAAAACTAGAAATGTACATTAAAATGATGTATAACATAACCACAGTTACTTAAGAATGTATTCCAGTATCAAATGGCAAATTTCAGCAATGCAAAATTGCAATTACTTTTGCACCAACCTAATAGTTTAACCATTATGTGCCGGGAAGAGGAAATCTTTCTGGACGTACACGGGGTCCCCGCTTTCCAAACAGGCACAGCTGGTCCGGCGTGAGCGAAGGTGCTGACCTGGCTTTGCCCCTCCACAGGGTCAATGACTGGCTGCTGCGAATTAACAATGTGGATCTTATCAACAAGGACAAGAAGCAGGCGGTCAAGGTGCTCCTCAACGGAGGGGGGGCCATCAACATGGTCGTGCGGCGGCGCAAGTCCCTGGGTGGGAAGGTGGTCACGCCACATCAACCTAAGTGGACACAAAGGTAGAGGGGCCAGCAGAGGGGGCAGGGCGCTGCATCCTCCCAGGCAGGCGATGGTTCTCCTTGCAGGGGCAAGGCGTGGATGTCATTACAGCGCTGCCCACGCACCTTCCCCTTCTGGTCTTGCTGATCTCCCTTTGCATGCTTGATTCAGTTCACCAGATGTGCATTGCATCCGGGGCCTGACCTGGGCAGGGTGCCGGCTCGGGCAGGGTGCAGTCGGACAGCACCCCCCTTTTTGATGTCTGGTTAGCAAAGATGAGGCAGGACCATGACCGGCTGGGCCAGGCGGTGACCACGGTCAGCCTTGTGCTTGCAGACAGTGGTGTCAGCCTGGAGAATGGAGTGTACGCTGCCGCCGTGGTACCCAGGAGCCCCGCTGCCAAGGAAGGGTCTCTTGCAGTGGGAGACAGGATTGTGGCAGTAAGTCTTGCTGGGACAAGGTTAGGGCCAGGGTGACCCGCTGCAGACAGACAGTTGAATTACAGTTGGAAGGTTTGAGAAAGAAATGTTCTTGGGCATTGCTCCGTGTGAACATTTAAAAATAATTTTGGGGGGAGCGGGTATAGCTCAGTGGTTTGAGCTCCTGCTTGCCATGGTCCCAGGTTCAATCCCCAGTACCTCTAAAAAAAAAAGATTTTTGATCCTGATGTCTTGATGATGTGTTTCTATTTATTTTAGAAACTTAAGAAATACAGAAAACGGAGGAAATAAAAGTCACTTGTATAGCTACCACCTGTAGAAAAGCTTCCTTAACATTTTTATGAATTTCTCTGCAGCCTGTACTCTATGCATGAATGTACATTTAGGAGAACTTTTTTTTTACAAGTTGATGTCATTGGTGTGTAACTTTTTGGATCTTTCATACTAAACATTATATCCTTTATTTGTTTCATTTTTTTATTGTCAAAGTAAGACTTGCTATAAAATCTTCAAGTGATAGATACATGCACACAGTGAAAAGTGGTCTGACTCCTTCCTTCAGTCCTGCTCCCAGAGCTAATCTCTGCCCCCACTTGCTGGGTGTGCCCCCAGACCCTAAGTGCTTATACAAACCCACGTGTGCACGTACAGGGCTCTGGTGGGTGTGTGTTTCTTTCTGAGTACGTGAGCTCATACTGTGTTACTCTACGATTTGCCCTCTACATTGTGGCTGTCTTTCCATACTGAGCCTCATTTCTATCCCCTCAGTGATGTTCTGTTGGATTATGTGTAATGTAAAGCCCCCTCACTTGCTGGTGACATAGGCATCATTTCCAGTTTTTGCAATTGCACACAGTTCTGCACTGAACGTCACCTGTGTGCATAGCTGCTTTGGGTACACGATTCTCTCTCTGGTGACTCTACTCTGAGTCGTAGGGCATGCACATTTAATATTTTAAACTCACTTTCTGAACTTGAAAATGTCTTAAACTTTTTCATGATATACCCACAAAATTCCAGTCGTAGGGCTGGCAGTGAAAGTAACTCTTCCTCCAGTTCCAGACTCTGCATCTACCAACCTCCCTCGGCAACCTCCCACGGCAGCCACTGTTAACAGTTGATTGGGTTTTCTTGCAGAAATATTTAAAACATGGGTATTTCCTACTCTGCCTTTTCATCCAGATGGGATCAGAGCATGCTCAGGTGTCAGCCTTGCTTTTAGTTTCTAGCGGCGTGGCTTGGAGGTCCTTGCACACTTGCATGTCCCGGTCTGCCTCCCCGTTTTGCTAACTTCATGCTGTTCCTTGACGGCAGCAGCACGAGCTGTGGAACCAGTCCCTTCCTGATGGTCGTTAGGACATTTTTTTCCCTAAAAATTAAATATATATGTTGGTAACATATATAAGATTTCCCATTTTAATATTTTTAAGTAGATGTCAGTGGCATTAATCATATTCACAATGTTGTGCTGACATCACCACCATCACTACCAAGACTTTTCCCCCCTCACCCCAAACAGAAACTCTGTGCCCGCTTGAGACAATTCCCCACCCCCTCGCCTCAGCCCTGGTGACCTGTAATCTACTTTCTGTTCCTCGGAATTTGCTTATTCTAGATATTTCATATAAGAGGAATCCTACAATATCTGTCCATATTTCATATAAGAGGAATCCTACAATATCTGTCCTTTTGTGTCTGGCTTATTTCACTCAACATGATGTCTTCAAGGTTCACCCATGTTGTAGCATGAGTCAGAACTTCATTCCTTTTTATGGCTGAAGGATATTCCATTGTATGTCTAGACCACATTTGTTTACCCATTGCTCTGCTGATGGATACTTGCGTTGCTTCTACCTTTTGGCTAACAGTGAGTAATGCTGCTGTGAACATGTGTCTAAGTATCTGTTTGTGTCCCTGTTGTCAGGTCTTTTAGGTGTATACCTAGGAGAGCAGTTGTAGAGTCATGGTAATTCATTGTTTAACTCTTTGAGAAATCTCTTTACTGTTTTCTATAGTGCCTGCAGCACTCTGCATTCCTTTGAAGACATCTTTGTCTTTACAAGTACTGCTGGAGAGGGCTCCAGGCTGTCCTGGAAAGTGTACTTTGGGGTAAATTCCTGGTGTTACTGCTTGGCCAGGAGCCCTATGCATTTAGCAGTTGATAGGATCTTCCCACTCTTGGCCTTTTCAGTCCCACCTGCAGTGTATGAGAGAGCTCCCTGCTTCACATCTTTGCCAGTTTTTCTCAGATTTTCTTTTGAGCTGGGTTTAAAAGCATATTAAAACGGCCATTGTGAAAAATGTTAAGTCATGGAAAAGTTACAAGGAGAGCAATAACCAAATTAATCCTCCACTTTGATAATCACCCTGCATATACTTTTTTTTTTTTAACTTGATTTTGAAATAATTATAGAGTCACAGGAAATTGCAAAGAGAACCTAGAGAGCTCCCATGTATCCTTTACCCATTCTCCCTCCAGGGCTACATCTTACACAACTAGAACATCTCGACCAGGGAGTGGACAGCTGTACGATGTGTAGGTGTGGTTCTGTGCCGTTCCAGCACGTGTGGTTGCATGGAATCACGAGTGTAGTCAAGACACACAACTGTTCCATCTGCACAAAGCTCACCCTCGAGTTGACCCTTTGTAGTAACAGCCAGCCCTCCCCTCCCACCATTCCTAAACCTGGCAACCACTCATCTGGTTTCCAGCTCTGTGATTTTGCCATTTTGAAAATGTTATACAGTTGAACTGCAGTATGTGACCTTCTGAGATTGGCTCCTTCCACTCAGGCTCATGCCTTTGAGAGCCATCCAGGGTACTCTGTGTATCGGCTGTTTGTTCCTTTTTATTGCCGAGTGTTAATTGATGGCATGAAAGTACCATGGTTTGTTTAACCATTCACACATTGCACATGCCCTTTTAAAAAGATCGGGGGAGTGGATGTGGCTCAGGCAGTTGCACACCTGCTTCTCATACAAGCCCAGGGAGGTCCTGGGCTCGGTCCCTGGGCAAAATAACAAACAAAGCACTCAGGAGAACCAGTCTGGTTCGGTGGTTGGGCACCGGCTCCCACACCTGAGGTCCTGAGTTCAATCCCCAGCTCCAGGACCTCAAAAAAAAAAAATAGGTCTGGACATGCCTGGAGGGCTGTTGGCAGAGATTCAGGGACAAGGGTTGAGAGATGAGCCTTCATTTCACGTGGCTCCTTTCTGTTTACAAAGTCTTTTGCAACCGTGTTTCCAGTCTCCTCACTGCCTCTGGGAGGGGTTTGAGTTTATTTTCCATTTTTTAATATGAAGGAATGGGACTTGGAAGCTCTGAGCTGCATCCAGCATCATGCAGCAGAAAGTGGCAGGACAGAAATGACCCCCTAAGATCTTTGGGGCTCTGGCCCCAGACGGACAGGCGCTTTTCCCTGGATTGACTTTAAGGGTGTGCGTTTCACTGGCCTCAGAAACCTTTGCCTGGCTCCTTGTGTCTTACCACTGAGCGGCTTTCTCTCATCTGCCCACTCCAGAAGGTGTGACCTTACAGAACCAGGCCTGCTCCCCTAGGATGGCAGCCGGGCCATGCCCCTGCCTGGGGTCTGCCCAGGGCCGCCCTGTGGGTGGGCTTGATGGGCTCTCTGTTTGGTCCTAGATCAATGGCATTGCACTGGACAACAAGTCTCTGAATGAATGTGAATCTCTGCTGCGGAGCTGCCAGGACTCCTTGACCCTCTCTCTCCTAAAGGTGAGGCTCCCTCCCTGTGCCTGGCTCTGCTCTCATTGTCTGGGACACAGACAGAGCCTCAGCTCTGCGGACCCCAGCTCTACTTCTCGGCATTGCTGGAAGCTTGTTTCACAACATGTAGGGCGTGCGTGAGGCCTGACGGGATCCTGGCTTAAAACAAAAAGCAGCTATAACTGTATATTTATATACAAAAGTATATTTTGGGGGCAGTAGGGTATATTTGAATACCATCTAATATGATGTTATCATATAATAATATCTAGTTATTCAGATGATAATAGTGAATTATTTTCTTGTGTAAGGGAATAGCCTTATTTTGAGAGGTATGTGCTGAAGTTGTTTGGAGTAAAATGTCATATCTGCAACTTCCTTTCAGACAGGAAAAAACAACTTGGTAAAATGTTGAATCCAGATGGTAGGTTTATGGGTGCTCATTGTACTTTCCTATTAATTTTTCTACATAGTTGGCAAAATTTATAATAGAACAAAATTACTTGTCCATTTCGATAAGAGCTGTGTATTTTTAACTCTGCAATTTTGCTTTTATGTTTAATAATTTTTTTTTAAATGTGTAGGATGTTGTACAGGTAAATTCAGAAAGTGCTCAGATTCAAAGGAACCATGTGGCTCATGTGAGTTCCAAGGGGCCAGGACTGAGAACTGCAGGTGTAAGCCGCACCTGCCAGAGAGACGGGGGTGTGTGAGTGTGTATGCAGGTGTGTGCATCAGCCCCTCTCGGTCTTTGGATGGCCCATTTCAGGTCCTGCAGTCTCATCTCCCTCGCTCTCACTCCTCTGCTTTAGGTGTTCCCTCAGAGCTCCTCATGGAGCGGCCAGAACATCTTTGAAAATATCAAGGACTCGGATAAGATGTTGAGTTTCCGAGTGCAGGGCCCTGAGGTCCAGGCTTACAATAGACGGAACTTGACGCAGCACAACAACTCCACACAGACAGATATCTTCTCTGTGGACAGGCTGGAGGACAGGAAGGAGCCAGGCCCCCCTGGGGGCAGTGGCTCCTTCCTGCACAAGCCGTTCCCTGGGGGCCCCTTCCTGGGCTCCCCGCAGGCCTGCCCAGGCGCCGCGGAGCATAGTCCCAGTTCCTTCCGCTCGGACCTCTCCGGGGAGCGCGGCTATGGGCTGGTGGATGTGTGCAGCCAGCAGCCCCTGCTGCCCTTTGAGACAGAGGCAGGCCCTTGCGGGGTGTCCAAGGCTCCCCTGCATAAGGCAGAGTCCAAGAGCTCCAACAGTGGCGGGACGTGGCCCAAGGCTGTGCTCAGCTCCGTGGTGGAGACCGAGAAGCTCTCTGTGTACAAGAAGCCAAAGCAAAGAAAGTTCATCTTTGACCCGAACATGTTCAAACGCCCCCAGACACCCCCCAAGATAGACTACCTTCTCCCCGTCCCTGCTCACTCTCCCCAGGCCTCCAAGAGAGTGGGGCCCCTGACACCCCCGAAACCTCCCAGGAGGAGCGACTCCATGAAGTTTCAGCACAGACTGGAGACCAGCTCCGAGTCAGAGGCCACTCTGGTGGGCAGCTCCCCATCCACCAGCCCCCCGGTGGCCCTGCCCCCTGGCGCGGACCCCGGGGAGCCCACGTGCACTTCGCCCCCTTGCAAGGCGAAGGTCCGCATCGCCTCCAGCTACTACCCTGAAGGCGACGGGGACTCCTCCTACCTGCCGGGCAGGCCAAGAAGTCCTGTGACGAGGACCTCACCTCCCAGAAGGCTGACGAGCTGGGCCAGAAGCGCCGCAGACCCAAGTCTGCTCCCAGTTTTTGGCCCAAACTCGCCCCAGTGGTCATTCCTGCTCCATTCCTGGAGGTAGAGCTCTGCCTGGGAGTGGGGCCTGGTGGGAATGGGGGGTCATAGCAGTCGAGACCCACACCAAGGCATCCTGCACCAGGTCCCCAAGCTTGCTTAGCCCTGGCTCCTTCGCCCGAGGGGAGGGAAAGGGGTGGAGGAGGTGGGGGGGGAAGCAGCCCCAATGGGAGGTGGGAATGCGGAGCTAAAAGAGGAGACCTTTCTTAGGAGTAGCATTTGATTTGCTTATTCAAATAGCTTTTGAACATCTGCGAGAAAACACGGTGGCACAGACTTGCCTTGAAAGGTTTAGGGAGACAGGCTGGCGTACCTGGTCAGCCAGCCCGGGATAGTGTGGTTGTTTTGGTGTGTGCTGTAGTCGTTTCCAGAAGGAAGAGAATGCCACAGGTGGCGGGCAGCATTCAGGGAAGCTGTGCCGCTCCCGGCGGACAGGAAGCACGACACGGTGCAAGCCGGGTTGTGACTGTGTCGGAAGCACCCGTGTTCTCACCATTTCTACACATAAGCCCTCTTTATTTGAAAGAACAGGGATACTGTCTCTGCTTTTCTTCCGAATTGGTTTTAAGGGAAGCTCTTGCCTTTCCGCTAATGTCTGCACAACATGAACGAGCAGCGCCTTGGTGTCAGGAGGAGCTCCCGGGCAGACGTCAGCTTTCAGGCGCGCCCACGTCGCTGCCTGCTTCCAGCAGTCGCCTCTTGCCTTTGTTTCCTCAGGATCAGAAGTGTGTCACGGCAGGTGGTGACCTCTCCCCAGAGCTCCCGGAGTGGTCCCCTTACTCTCCAGGCCATTGCGGTCAGCACGGCAACCCCCTGCTCTACCCCAGCAGGGCGTCTGTGGGTGAGCTGATGAGGCGGGTGGGGGCAGAGGTCCGTGTGGTCGCATGGGTCTGCCCAGACTTGGGAGGGTGGGGGGCGTTGGCTTACGGCCCGAAGAACTGGAGGTGGTCCCTACCTGTGATGTTTTGTCTGGCATCGGTGACAGTCATTTCTCAAAGCACTTTATCCCCTGTGCGAGCTGGGAAGTGGAAGCATTAAAGTGGGTTTGTCCATTTTACTGGTGGAGAAAGGCAGGTAGTTCTTTGCTGGGTAGCGGATTGGCAGCTGGCGCCCTTTTGGACTTGTGAGTCCTTTCCCCAAATTACTCTGCAGCTTCTTGGTGGTGCTCAGGGCCAGGGGCTGGGCGTGGGGCCACCTGGGGGCTCTGGGGCAGTGGTTCTCACCCAGACCCTTTCCAGGCACCATCCCCCGGAGCGTGACACCGAGCACCACCGTGAGCTCCATCCTGAGGAACCCCATCTACACCGTGCGCAGCCACAGGCTCGGCCCCTGCAGCTCCCCGTCCCCAGAGAGCTGGGCCCCCAGGGTTTGCACCCCAGGTATGCGAGCCCCCCCACGCCTCCCTGGCTCCCCTGCTGTCCAAGCCTACCCGGGCTGCCAGGCACCCAGAGCTCGTGGGCAGTTTGGCCAGGAAGGGGCTTAGAGCAGCCTGGGGTCCCCTGGAAGGTGAGCTTTAAAGGTGGCCCCTCCCTCCACCAGCATGGGGTCTGTAAAGCTCTTGAACCCCACAGAGGCTCAGACCTCCCTACAGGTCTGGCTTTGTGTCCACAGCGTGTTTGTGCCCTAAGTGCCAGCACTGACCCTGTCGTGGAGGAGGAGATGGCCGCATAGGAGGGGGCTGGGTCGAGGCCACTCTTGGGCTCATTCATCTAGTTATTTGACAAGTATTTACTGAGCACCTCCTAGATGCCACAGACTGTTCTAGTTTCAAGGGGATGCAGCGGGGCACTGAAGGATGAGCTTGCTGGCCCGGCAGTGCTCTGTGTTCACGTGTGGGGAGGCAGGCAGGATGGTGGCTCTGGAGATGGGAAAACATGGCAACAGGCTGGACTGTGACTCGAAGGCAGGGTGGGCCGCCTGATGGGGGGGGTGCTGCAGTGACTGTGAGGCAGGAGGGGAGGCTGGCTGTCCCAAGACTGGGGAGCGCCCCGGGGGAGCAGAGTGGTAGGTGCCTGGGCCGAGGGTGGGGGGTAGCAGGCAGTGCACTGGCTTGGGGGGCAGAGTGATTGGAGTGTGGTGGGGGACAGTGGCTCAGGAGGGGGTCACAGGTCATAGGGGCTTGAAAGCAAAGGTTTGGATTTTGTCCCAAGTCTGGTGGGGTCTGTGGGAGGGAGGGCATAAGCAAGAGGCGTCCTCTCTGCACAGCTGGAAGAAGCCGTCCCTGGGTTGCTCTCAGGCCAGCCCCCCTTCTGTGACCTGCCATGCCCTCTGAACAAGGCACAGAGCCCCCTCTCTGGGCCAGCCTCTCCTGGCCCACATCCTCGGAGGAGTGGTTCCAGCCGCCTGAGCCCGCCGGCTTCGGGAGCCCCTCTTTTCCCATACGGAAGTCCCTTTTTCACGGGGGCCCTGGCTGAAGTGCACTTGGCTGGCGGCTCCGGCTGTGTGGCCCTCTGTGCTGCTCGAGGGGCCCTCTGCCCGGGAGCAGTTTGCCCGTGAGCAGCAGAGTCCCAGGGCCACGGGCCACCCTCTGCCAGCCCAGGGGGTGTCGGTGACGCCCGTCGCACGCACGTCTTCCCCGGGCGCCCCGCTCGGGCCTTCCTCCCTGAGCCCCCTCGCCCCTCTCGTTCTCTCCAGTGTCCAGCACCAAGGACGTCTGAGCCTGGACCTGAGCCCCCGGGTCTGCAGTGACGACCCTGAGATGAGGGCCTCCCACAGCTCCAACTCACTGCCCTCCAGCACCCGCCTCGGTAACCATGCCGGCTGCGGTCACCTGGCCCCCGCCCTCACTTACCTCCCCCTTCCCGGTCGGCAGAGCCTCCCGGTGGCCTGCTCCCTGCTGCCTCTGCCCACCCCCCATGGAGGCTGGCTCATTTCCATGCAGGGCTGACCGCCTTGTGGGCCGGTCCCACCCCGCCCCGCTCAGAGCCGCTCCCCATGTCTCTTCGCTTCCTTCAGTGACCCTGCTGCCTTCCTGGGGCAGTAGCTCCAGAGGAATCCCGTGGCTAGGGAGCCTCGCTCTGGGCGCCCAAGCTTGCACACGACCTGGGGGAGGCATTCTGCTGTCCACTTGTGGGGACCGTAGCCCCACGTAGGGTCTCGCAGGTCCCCCATAGACACCCTGAGGGGGTGGTTCACGGTGTTGGGGAGAGAAGACGGAGCGGCCGCTGCATGGCTTGGGTCACTGTCCCTGCCTGTGCGGTCCCATCTGGAGTGGCTGTCGCCTGTGTGGCTCGTTCAAGGACAGGGGCTCAGCGCCTATCTTTCTCCATCTCCTCTCATTTAGACCTCTAGGGGGTGAATGGCAAGGCTCAGCTCAGAGTTTTTGTTGTGATTGTACATCTCTCTGGTCTTCCAAATTGGTGGTGAGGGCTGGTGTTTAATCGTAGGACTAAAGTTTCGTCCCCTTGGAACTCTAGAGTCTTCGAGTAACTTGCAGTACAAGGCGGAACGCATTAAAATCCCATCGACGCCCCGATACCCCCGGTCTGTCATGGACTCTGATCGAGGTAAGCGCCTCTCGCAGCCCCCTCCATGCCAGCCCTGCTCTTTCCCTTTCTCCTCACTGTTGAGTGTCTGGGTACAGCTGATAACTTGCACCTGCTTCCGTTGATCAGCGTTTGCCAAGTCAGCCCTGGGCTTGGCGACTTGGGATGGACCCAGGCCCCGTGGCGCGGTCAGGCCCTGTGGCACGCAGCGGCGGGGACACGTCCTCCTCCTGACCGTGGCAGCCGGGGCCCCCGGAGATGATGGTGGCCCACAAGCTCCCGCGCTCTCTTGCAGGTTCGCTGTCACATTCTGAGTGCAGCACACCGCCTCGGTCACCCCTGAATGTCGACACCCTGTCCTCTTGCAGCCAGTCCCACGCCTCGGCTTCCATACTGCCAAGGATCGCAGTCAACCCCACGTCCCTCGGGGAGCGCAGGAAGGACCAGTGAGGACCGCCTGGGCTCTGTGTCACGGCCACACTGGTGGGCGGCGCATCCCTCAACGGGGGCTCATGGGCACGCACAGCAGGGGTTGGTGGGGTCCGTTGTTATTTGATCCCAGGACTGGGCCACCTGGGTTTTGGTTCCGCTGGTGCTGGGTCGCATCTTGCTCTGGTGCATCCCTAGTGCCACCCACGGGGCCTTGGGATGTGGGAGCCATAGCCCAGCCTGCTGTGCCCCCAGGGGTGGGCACGTGTAGGTGACAAGGCAAGGAACAGGGTGGGCTCCTTCCACGGAGTGCCGCGGGGCGCGGTGGGCCTGCGGGGAGGGTGCTGGACGCGAGCCCGACGGTGGCTCCACGGCCGCGGCTGTCGCTCTGTGTAAACACCGTGAGTGCACTAAGTCGTGAGAGCCTCAAACTAACCCCAGTGTGAGTGACGTTGTTATGATTGTCATTAGCCCCATTTTGCAAATGAGAAAACTGAGGCTGGGAAGTTGTAGTGTTTTGTCTGTGTCATGTCTTAGCAGTGGGCATTGGGATTCACTCTTTGCCTTGTTCTTTGGTCCCAGAACAGCTATAGCTCTCGGTTATTATTATTTCTACCTTTTATTGTGAAATATACATAAAGGGGCAAAGAAAGAATATAAAGCCTCAATGTACAGCTAAGCCAGCCGTGGTTTCATTTTAAGTGCAGGCCAGTCCCTGCTTCACTCTTAGGTTCACTGTAGGCCTCATGTCTGTCCGAGGCTGCCCCGTCTACGAGTCTGTACTCCCCTCCAGACACGCTGCCCACACACACCTCGTCCCTCTCTGTCGTTCCTGCAAATGGCATTTGGTGGATCGTGTTTACATTTAGAAGGTCCTGTCCAGAGTGTGGGTCTTTAGGCCATCTCATTAAACTTGAACTTGCCTTTATTTAATCACGTAAAAAGAACACAGCTGCCCTTGTCCAGGCGAGACCAAAAAGCTGAAGACCCTCTGTAGCCGTGAGCCTCAAGTGACCTTTGCCGGCAGGGTCGGGGAGGGGGGCTCCGTTAAGAAAATCTCATATTTGACTCGAAAGCGTGACCTCGTCAAACAGCCCAAGAGCCTGGGAGAGGGGTGTGTCCCCATTCACCAGCGCCTGGCCCATTAGGGGACACTGTGAGGGGCAGTTTGAGTCCACGGGGAGGGCCGGTCCTCACCCACGGGGATTTCCCATGTGTGCACACAGGACACGGCCTGCAGGCATGGGGCCGGGGCTGGAGGTTCTCGACCCCGGCTCTGGTCATTGCGAGACCAAGACCTTCCCCTGAAGTCAGTGCGTCCTTAGAAGTAGAGGGGGTTTCGTCATGTCACAGTCCAGTAATCCCTTCGCTCCCTGTGCCGTGCAGAGAGCTGGGGACTCCACTGGGAAGGACACAAGTGTTGTGAGCTTACAGCCTCATCAGAGAAATGTGAAAACACGAGCAACCAGAACAGACAACACATGTGAAAAATAATCCTGGGGAGCGGATGTAGCTCACCCACTTCCCACATATGAGGTCCTGGGTTCAGTCTCTGGTAACTCCTAAAAAAATCCTTTTTACCCCTGATTTTGAAGCATACTATCATATAACTACTCATAGAAAATTGGACAAAAACACAAGTCATCAGAGTAGAGAACACTTATTTAAAATAATCCTTTTTTTCCTGAGAGAAGGAAAAAACTAATCTCATCAACCAGAGATTTGATAACTGCTACCTGTTTGTGATGTGTGTCTGTGTATTTTATTCCTGTTTCATTATTTATTTGTTATACATAGTCACATCTTTTACTTACTCTAAGCTCCTCGTCACATGAAGTATACTTTATAAACCTATTTAAAAGGAACCTTAAAAAAATGAACAAGATTTCAAGGAAATAGTGTTTTAACTGCTCACAAAAATGCAACCTCGTTATCCTGAGAAAAATTAATTGTGCTTATGTTAAAAAATTAAATCAGAAGATTAACCAGCAAAAATCACCACACATGCCCTCACTTAGAGGTCCACTTTGTTAACATGTCGGTGGCCTTCTGGAGATGTCGTCATGCGTGTGCATACATGTAAGTTTGCACGTGCACATTAGTGGAAGTGGAATTGTGCTGTATGGACCTGCCTTCTCGTTTCCCAGTGTGTCCTGTTCGTCTTTCCAGAGGAGTTGTTGTGATCGAGACGTCAGTTGTGATGGCTCCATGGCTTCTGTTGAATGGCTGTTATTTTACAGTTGTCCTTTTCTCTTTTGAGGAAAGGGTACTGGTTAGAAGTGGCACAGAGGGCGGCGTATTAAGGGAGGACTGTGGCGTCCCCGGCTGGAGCACCTCCTCGTGGGGGCGGCTGCTCTCTGAGGTCTTGCACCTCTAAACCGTCTGTGTTTGGATGCAGGTTGAGTCACGGAGATGACCTGGCCATGGACCAGGCCTGGTCTGAGCTGGGGAGGCCGAGGGAAGCGCTGCAGGGTGCCAGGGGAAGGGCCGTGCTGGCAGAGGTGTAATCTCAGCTCTCCTGCGATCCGTACCACCACAGACCTCTTCTGAGACTGCCTGTGCCTGCCGGGCCCAGGTCCTTCTCACGCCCACGGGCACGGGGGGCGGCTCCCCGGGGGCACAGCGAGGGCATGGTCTTTCCATGGCTTCCATGCTGACTGCCGCTGCAAACCCAAGCCGTCCAAAGGGGGCCATGATCAATTTGCATCACCCTGGGTAGCCAATAAATATAAAAACTGATATTTTATACTGTCTTTCCTCAAGGGACCGTCACTCCAGAAGCCATCTCTTTTCCCAGGAAGGGGTTCTTGGGACCCTGCTGGAGTTTGTAAATCGCATACTGTGTGAGGCAGCTCGGCTCACGTGGAGAATCTCAGGGTTTTCCCCTGCACATATCAGTGTTTATAGTTCACACGGACCGTTCTCGTGTCTCTGGGATGGGGTGCTTTGGTGTCCATTGCTGCCATGTTCATATTACATGAGGTTGCAGGAACATGCATCATTTGTCATGAGAGAGTTGGGGTAGCCACTCCTCCACCTGCCTGTGTCACCCCAGGAGCACCTGTGCTCCCTGGCCTCTTCTGCATAGCCCAGTTGCATGCCTGAGCACAGACCCTTCCCCAGAACTCTTTGGATCTGAGTCCCCCAAACTGCTGGCTCTCTTCCAAGGTCTTACGTGGAGGAGCCACGCCACGTCAAGGTGCACAAGGGCCTGGAGCCTCTGGGGATCTCCATCGTGAGTGGTGAGAAGGGCGGGATCTACGTCTCCAAGGTGACCAGGGGAAGCATCACCCACCAGGCCGGCCTGGAGTACGGAGATCAGTTACTTGAGGTGAGAGAGGGCTGCCCTCCGTAGCATGTTCGTGGCAGCATTCTCCTCCTCGCCCTCCTCTCCTCCTCGGCCTCCTCTCCTCCCCATCTGCCAGCCCATCCCCCACATCCCCATCCCCATCCTCCAGCCTGCACCCCACATCCACATCCCCATCCCCCAGCCTGCACCCCAAGTGCCTATCCCCCAGATCTCCCCCCACATCCATGTGCCCATCCCCCAGCCCACCCCCCATGCCCCTGTTGCCTAGCCCACCCCCCACATCCTGTCCCCAGCCCTTTGTGGGTGTCTCCCCAGTTCAATGGCATAAACCTGCGGAGTGCCACGGAGCAGCAGGCCCGGCTCATCATCGGGCAGCAGTGCGACACTGTCACCATCCTGGCCCAGTACAACCCACACATGCACCAGCTGGGCAGCCACTCACGCTCCAGGTGAGGCCGGAGGCCCTGGACTGTGGGCTGGGGAGTGGGCGGGACGGGCAAGCTGCTGGAGAGCAGGGCTACCAGCTGCATCTCCTGGGCCTCCGGCTCCTGGGAGGAGGAGAGTTGACCAGCCTAGATTTTGGATGAGAGAGACATTTAAAGGGACATGTCTTCTCCTGAAACTGGGCGAGTTAACTGTGGGCCAGGGTCGCATTGGGTAGCCAGAGGCTGAAGCCCAGGGCCGGATTCTCAGGCACACTCTGTCCTGAGCAGACCCTGCGCCCCTGCCTGTGTCTTACTCCGGGCTGTGGGCCGTGGGGCAGGTGAGAGAAGGGGGAGACAGGGTTCCAGTAGCCTAGCACATTGCAGCTTAGTGGGGGGTTGAGACATGAGCCAAGGAAAAGGGACAGAGAATTCACGTGTCACCGGGGTGCCACAGGCATCAGGCCAGAGGTGGTCTGAGAGGACCTCGGGGTTGAGGACATAGGGGGCCCTGGGTAGGGGAGAGGTGGACCAGCGCCTCCTGCAGGTGACCGGCCACGCGCGTCCAAGCTCCGAGGCACCTGCATCTCCTTGGGCTTCGGGGTAGGACCCATGTGGACCCAATCCCCCCTTAGGACCCGTGTTGTCACTGGAGGGGTGTGGCTCTGGGCGGCTGCCCCTCATTCTCCCTGCCCCTCCCCACTCCAGTTCCCACCTGGACCCTGCGAGCACCCACTCCACACTCCAGGAAAGTGGTGCCACCACCCCGGAGCACGCCTCTGCCATCGATCCCCTGATGGAGCAGAATGAGGGCCCTGGCATGCCCCCGTGCAAGCAGAGCATGCCCAGCTCCAGGTCAGCCAGCCGGCACAGGCTGGGAGCCCTCCCTTTGTGCGGGCAGCCAGGCGGGGGTCCTTGTGAGCCCCAGCTCTTCCTCTGAGCACATGGGCATGGGGGCTGCTGCCAGCCCTCCCCACCCCCCAGCTGCTGCGTCCCCACCGGCTGCCAGCCACCCCAGCCACCCCAGCCGCACACCGGGTCTTTGGTGTTGGTAGGGGCGGGGAGGTGCATGCCATAGCCGCTCTTTTCCTCCCCCCCCTTCTTTTTTCTCATTTTCCCATTGACTCCCTCTCTGCCCCACCTCTCCTCTCTCTTTTCCTTTTATCCCTCACTTGTTTATCAGGCTCTGGGTTGGGGCCGTCAGAGCAGTTTCACCCCCAGAGAGCTCCTGGTTTAGAGGGCGGTGGTCCTGGGCACAGGCTCAGTGGCGCAGTTGAAAGGCTACAGGAGGGTGGCAGGGGGAGGCGGGAGACCGTGAGGCAAGTAGAGCCCGGGTCCGGATCAGCCGCAGTTCTGACTTGCCCGTGCCCACCTCCCTGTCTGTGCGTGATCGAGCAACTTCGTCTTTCTTCCCGAAAGGATGGTGGGAGATGCCAACAAGAAGACCCCAGAGCCGCGAGTCATCTTCATCAAAAAGTCTCAGCTGGAGCTCGGGGTGCACTTATGTGGCGGGAACCTGCACGGGGTGTTTGTGGCCGAGGTAGAGGACGACAGCCCTGCCAGGGGTCCCGACGGCCTCGTGCCAGGGGACCCCCTCCTTGAGGTGAGTCCTTAGCTGCACCCTGGGGGTCTGTCTCAGATGGCCCTGGGGACAGACAGCGCAGACTTGATGCCGGGTGACCCCTGGGTGATTTTATTTTAAACCCTCATAAACCCAGGGTGCTGCATGGACCCTCTGGGTAGACCCCTGGGAAGCCGGGCAGGCCTCTGAGAAGCTGTGGGCAGAACCCCCCAGCCTGGCTGTGGGGGTCCAGGAGAAGATGCTCTGCTCTTGTGCGCAGCAGCCTCAGATTTGACGGGGAGAGTTGTACCTCCCCTGCACAGGGTCCCCTTTTGATGAAGAGTTGGTGCATAGATATTTAAAGGTTCAAGTGCAACGAGAGGGAGTGCTGTATTTCGAATATCTCATACTTGCACGAGGACTCGAACGTGGCTTTTCCTGGGCACTGGGGGAGACCCCAAGGATTCAGCCCTTCCTCCAGAGGGGAGGCAGGGGGGCTCCCAGGTAGGGGGATGTCGGTTCTCTGCCTCTTCGCCACACTGGCCTCTCCTGGCTATCCAGGCCGCCCCCTGGTTTCTGCCCTTCTGACCCCAACCCCCCTCATCCCCGGGCAGTACGGCTCCCTGGACGTCCGGAGCAAGATGGTGGAGGAGGTCTACGTGAAGATGCTGAAGCCCAAGGACAGCGTCCACCTGAAGGTGCAGTACCGGCCCGAGGAGTTCACCAGGATCAAGGGCCTGCCTGGCGACAGCTTCTACATCAGGTGCCGGGCCTGGGGGGTCGGGGCCAGGGGAGCGGCCTCCTGTGGCGCTCCATTCCTCATCAGTGCCCCTGTGCTTCCTGCCTCCTAAGGGTAGGGCCATGGTAGCTGTTACTTGACCCCCTGATCTGCAAGTCACAGCATGGTGCTCGTGACTTCGAAACACCCTTGGGGGCTTTGAGGAGCAGGTGGGCTTCCTTATTTGGGGCTTAGGGCCTGGGGGGATTTGGAGGCCACAGATCCCCCTTTCCCTCTGGTCTGCCCTCCTCCCCTTCCCATCTTGCCCAGCAGTGTGCATGTGGACGTTGGGGTGCCTTGTGACATGGTGTGGGTGCAGGCACAGGATTAAGCATTTCCTGGGAGGGACTTTTAGCTTTCTTCATGATCCCTCAGATCTGAGACCCCCCCAAAATTAAGAACCACTGATCCTGAAGTACCATGTGGTGCATTTCCCTGTCTCCATGGCCTATTTCCATCTTGCGGGGTCTCCAGTCTGTAGGAACCGTGGCCCTTGCCTTCAGGAGGGAAGGCATGCAAGAAGACCCATTTGGAAGGGGAGGGCAGGGCCTCAGGTCTTGGCCAGAAGTTCTCAGTCTGAAGGAGACGGTGCTGCCCTAGTCTTAGGGGAAGGCACCACCTTCGTCCTCCTGTGCAGAGCACAGGCGCCCACCTTTGGGGAGCTGCTGCAGAGTGGGAAGACCCAGCTCCAGTTTCTGGAATGACTTTTTAGTCTGGGGGAAGCACAGTGCAGGAGAGCAGTCTTGGGGGGCGGCTCCTTCAGGGTGCAGCTCCCCCTGATCGCATCCTCAACCCACCCAGGGCCCTGTACGACCGGCTGGCAGAGGTGGAGCATGAGCTGAGCTTTAAGAAGGATGACATCCTCTATATTGATGACACCTTGCCCCAGGGCACGTTTGGCTACTGGATGGCCTGGCAGCTGGACGAGAATGCCCAGAAGATCCAGCGCAGGCAGATTCCCAGCAAATATGTGTACGTCTTCTCCAGCCCCGGGCCGGGGGTTCGGGCAGGGGCAGAGTGGGCCGCCAGCCACGGAGCTGTCCCAGGGATGAAGGGCAGGGGCCGGGCTGCAGGGAGGGCTAAGCTGCTCGTTCCCACCTCTGGTTGGCCAAGATCAGTTATCTAAGGAACTGCCCCTGGCATAAATCAGAATTGTGCAGAGAGACAGTGGTGACTCAGGAAGCATAACTTTAAACGCTGTTAAGCTGGGGAGCAGCTGTAGCATAGAGGTTTGAGCACCTGCTTCCCATGTACAAGGTCCCAGGTTCAATCCCTGGTACCTCCTGGAAAAAAAAAAAAAAAGGCAAACAGGCTCAAGAAAATGCTATTAAGCGAGGGCTTTCGTGGCAGTTCCTTTGACACTGATCCGAGTAGAAAGTGGTAGAAATTCCTAAGAGTTGGCCCCTACCACTGGTGTTTGTGCAACCCCCTGCAAAGGTGGGTGAAGGGGTCCTTGGTGGTGGGCTGGGTGAAGTAGCTATGAAACCTGCAAAGGGGAACCCTGGAACAGGCCCTGGTCCTGTGTCAGCTCTCGCCTTCCTCACTGAGCAGTGTGGGCAGGGAGATGGTCCCAGCAGCCTTGCCCAGCACTGCCATTCTCTGCGGCCACAGGATGGACCAAGAATTCTCCAGGAGGCTCAGCATGTCTGAAGTCAAAGATGATAACAACGCTGCAAAGATGCTGTCGGCCGCCGCATGCAGGTCCTTCTTTCGAAGGAAACATAAGCACAAGCGCAGTGGGTCCAAAGAAGGGAGGGATCTCCTGGCCTTGGCCGCCTTTTCCAATGACTCCATTCCACTCTTTGAAGGCAAGTGGCTAAACTTGGTTTTCCAGTGGACTCTCACGATTTGGGTTGATGTTTATCACTTAAGCCTCAAGACAGTGGCTTAAGCAAGACAGGGTCTATTTTTCTTGCAAATGCAAGAAGGCTGGTGGCAGGCATCTGGGTTGGTTGGGTGGCGCTGCAGTTTTCAGAGTCTATGATCATTTTGCTTGCCACCCATAGTATGTGGCTCCGGTCTTGGGGCTTCCCTGTGGTCACCATGTGTGTCCTTGCAGCTCTAGCCATCATGTCTTTGTTTCAGGTGGCAGGAAGGAGGCTGGACCTCTGCCTGACAACTCTTCTTTAAATCACAGCCCCATGCTGTGGCTTCCACTTGTATCTCACTGACCACTCTCATCTGCCAGGGACATGGGAAAAGAGGGATTTGGCTGGATGCATTGTGGCCTCAACGTTACAGGAAACCCTGTTAGTAAGGGAGAGACAAAGATGGGCAGTGGGGAGGCCGAAAGCAGTCTCTGCTCAGGGACGTTGCTTCCAGAATGGCTGCGTTTCAAGCTGCTTGGTGGTGACCCAGGGCCACCCATCTCCACAGGTCCTTGGTGTCAAGTATCAGGGAAGGTCAGGTGGACCCTGGCAGACGGCCTCGAGGGGAGGGTGCATTTGTCCTGTAAAGCAGGCCCTTCCCAAGGCTGCTCTGATTTTGGCCTGTAGCCCTAGGATGTGTGCCAGCCAGGCAGGGCAGGCACGGTGCAGGGCGGGCAGGGGTAGGACAGGCACGGGGCATGGCAGGCATGGCGCAGGGCAGGCACGGCGTGCAGGGGAAGGGCGGGCAGGGGCCACTGGGAACAGAAGGTGGGGTGGCTTCCTTCTTCCCTCCCTTTCCTGTCCCTTCTCCTCTGTGTTTAACATGGAGGCCTGGGGCTCAGAGAGTGGAGTTACCCACACCCTGGGTCCCGGGCTCCCCATTACTCTCCGTTAAGACTAGAGCCCGGGGGCCTGGTCTGCCTGCCTGTTTTTCCGCGCCTGCGAGCTAAGGGTGGTTTTTATGTTTAAATATAAAAAAAAAGGGTGGCTCCCAGGGCATTGGGGCAGTTGAGCAAGTTAGGCCCTGAACACTATTCCATCTATCTCTGGAAGTGGCTCCTCAGGAAACGGAGGTTGGCTGTCACTGTGGGCACCAAGGTGGAAGGGAAAATGGATGTTAAATGTGTGGAACCAAAGTAAATGGGGGGCAAGAGAGGAGTTTCTTGAGAGTACACAAGGATGGATATAAAACATGTAATATTACACCATAACATATAGGAGATGACAGACTGATAATGTAAACCATAATGTAAAACATAGGATAACTAAAAATGTAAAGAACTGTGTATCCTAAAGTATGCACCATAATGTAAGCACAGATATTACCTTGTTAGAAAACTAATATCTCAGACTCTACATCACCTTAAGTAAATATGATGTGAATAGGGTGTAAGAGTATCGATGTGGAAGGAAAAAGGTGTTGTGGTGGATGTATGGGAGTGCTGTATATTATATATATGCATTGCTGTGGTCTAGGACTCCTATGAAGAAATGCTGAATAATTAGGGGGGAAAAAAAAAAAAAGGATAGGATGTGGAATTTTTTCAAGTCAACATTCTTTATCTAAGTTCTTTATCTAACTTTATCCAAGTTCTTTATCTATCCTTTAAACCCATCGCTATATGCAATTCCCTAGTAAGGGACCATGACATTATATTGGGCTTCAAATTTTGGGGAGTTCTGGATCACAGAGTGTTTCAACAATGGCAATGGAGGGATACTGGTATGGGATACCAATGACAGGTGATATATGGCTGACAGGGAGCTGTACAGAACATATGTCCAGGGTGCATGGTAATGATTGGATATACTCATAGTGGCAACAATTAAAAACCCAGCAGGGGGGGTACTGGGTTCCTGGCCAGTGGTGCTCTGTCGTGGTCCCTAGGGGAGCAGCGATAGTCTCCCAGGTACAGCAGCGGGGACCGGGAGGGTGTGAGGGTTCAACAGTGAGCACCTGATGTTAATGACTATGCTTGTGAGCTGATAAACCTAAAATAAGAACAAGGCCTAGAGCAACATTGTGCCTGGGAATTTCCTCCTGTCAGCCTTCATGTTACTCAAATGTGGCCAGTCTCGAAGCCAAACTCAGCATGTAAATGCAATGCCTTCCCTCCAGCGTGGGACATGACACCCGGGGATGAGCCTCCCTGGCAACGAGGGACCACTATCAAATACCAACTGATGATGCAACTGGAAAAGGACCTTATATGGAAGGTTCAATGCGGATCAGCAGAATATCCATGTCTACATAAAATAACATGACTTTAAAATGCTGTTTGACCTAAAGTAAGGGGGAAATGGAAAGGAGAAATGAGTTTATATGGCTACGAGTTTCTAAAAAAGAGTCTGGAGGCTGGCAGAAGGATTGCCCTCATGCACAACTGAGCAGAGTCAGAGAGACAGATAAAGCAGATACAACCCCCAGATATTGGTTCCTATGAAGGCTAAAGAGACCCATGAGAGTTATGGTCATGGCCGATGGGGTTTACTACCAGGGCAGATGGCCCCTCTTTGGAAATGGTGTTTATGTATGATGAATCTGGACTCAGATGGGATCTCCCTTCATAAGACTTTCATGCTAATCTGCTGGAGGTGCAGTTAACGTTGGGGTTTAAGATATATTTAGGGGATTTGAATCTCTGGATGACAATGTGATAGCCAGGTCCTGAGCCTCAACAGACTCCAGCACCTACAATCTGATTTATTGGACTTACCACACTCAGCTAAGATGGAGTTGAAGAAGGACAACCACCACACCATGGAGCCTAGAGTGCTTACAACTGAAAGTGGGAGGATTGCATCCAGCATCCATGTGGAATCTGAGCCTCCTCTTGACATAGAGGTGCAATGGACACAACCAATCCAATGTCCACATAGAAGAGGTGGCATTGTATTGGGAAAAGTGGACATGGTGGACGATGGGTATGGGGAAAGGCAGGAAGAGATGAGAGGTGGAGGCGTATTTGGGACATGGAGCTGCCCTGGATGGTGCCTCAGAGGTAATCACTGGACATCATAAATCCTCACAGGGCCCACTGGATGGAATGGAGGAGAGTATGGGCCATGATGTGGACCATTGTCTATGAGGTGCAGAGGTGCCCAAAGATGTACTTACCAAATCCAATGGATGTGTCATGATGATGGGAACGAGTGTTGTTGGGGGGGGAGAGGGGGGTGGGGGGGTGGGGTTGAATGGGACCTCACATATATATTTTTAATGTAATATTATTACAAAGTCAATAAAAAAAATAAAAAATAAAAATGTGAAAGGGACTGTTACCCCAGTCTCGCTCAGCTTTGCCGTTGGTCTGAAATGCATACTTCCGTGCCCTTCACAGGAAAAGTTTGCCAGCGCCTCAGTTAGGGCTAGGGCTACGCTTCTCCCTCATTTGGGTTTTCCTTCATTCCTCGCTGCCTGCTTTCCCCTGTCCCCTTCTTCCCTCTCGCAGGCACCGTCTCCAGTGTATTTGGGGTATGTCCTAGATATATATATATCTTTGAAAAACAGCCATTTGTCAAATCTTCCTTTTAGTCCTTCAATTTTGCATGACAATTTTTGAAATTGTCATTAAGTACATTTTAAATTAATACATATCTTTCTGGTAAATTGACCCTTTTATCATTGTGAAATGTCTTTAGGTCTGTCATGTTTCTTGCATTGAAATCTATTTTGTCTGATTCAGTTCTATGAGTTTTCTTCTGGGTTATCTTTTCCCATCCTTTTACTTTGAATTCTTCCTGTCTTTTCATATTTAAATATCTCTTACAAGTAGCATATGGATTTTTTTTTTAATCCACTGTGACCATATGTCTTTTTAAAAAATTCTACTGAAATATATGTACAGAAAAGGGCACAACATTTACTGAGACATGAACAACATAGAGAGTTTTCACAGCCTGAACATACATGTAATTGTTCTGGTCACTCAATAAGAGTATTTCATCCATTACATGAAATGTAATTACTGATACATTTGGATTTACATTTATTGTCTATTTGTTTTCTATTTTTCTTGCCTCTTTTCCCTTCTTGGGTTTTTTTTTTTTTTTTGTATTAATCAAGTATATTTGCTATTTCATCCCACCCCTTTCCTCATCTCTTAGTTTTTAAAGTTATTCATTTTCATTTTATTCCTTTGTGGGGTTACAGTAGACTACACAACATGCATCGCTGACTTACTACTGATATAAGTTATAAAGAAAGATTCTAGATCATCAGAATACTGTAATTTCATTTACCTCCTTCCCACCTTTTGTATTCGCATTATAATTCTATGTATACTTTAAACACAAGAGAGTATTATTGATTTGCCGGCCAACTGTTCACTTATACTTACTCTTTCCATTACCCTTCATTCCTTCTTTTTTTAAAAAGATTTATTTATTTATTTAATTCCCCCCCTCCCCCGGTTGTCTGTTCCCTGTGTCTTTTTGCTGCATCTTGTTTCTTTGTCCGCTTCTGTTGTCGTTAGCAGCATGGGAAGTGTGTGTGGCGCCATTCCTGGGCAGGCTGCGCTTTCTTTCGTGCTGGGTGGCTCTCCTTACGGGTGCACTCCTTGCATGTGGGGCTCCCCTACGTGGGGGACACCCCTGCGTGGCATGGCACTCCTTGCACGCATCAGCACTGTGCATGGGCCAGCTCCACACAGGTCAAGGAGGCCTGGGGTTTGAACCGCAGACCTCCCATGTGGTAGACGGACGTCCTAACCACTGGGCCAAGTCCATTTCCCCTTCATTCCTTCTTGCAGTTATGTGTTTACTTCTGATTTTGTTTTCTTTCTGCTGAACACCTCCCTTCAGTATGTCTTGTAGAACAGGTTTATTGTTGATGAAGTCTCTCAGTTTGTCTGAAAATGTCTGTTTCGCCATCATTTCTGAAGATGATTTTCACTGGGGATAGTATAGAGTTTTAGATGGACAGGTGTTTTGTTTAATCAGTTTAAAGGTGTTATTGACTGTCTCCTGGCTTTCATGATACATTCATTTCCCTTGGGCCATCATAACAAAATTACCACAAACCACGTGGCTGAAAACAATACGCACTTTTCTCAGAGCCCAGAGGCCAGAAGTCCTACGCAGCATCTCTGGACTGAAATCCGGTGTTAGGAGAGTCAGGCTCCTTCTGAGGCTCTGGGGCGGGTCCTTCCTTGCCTCTTCCAGGTCTGGTGGCAGCTGGCCTTCCCTGGCCTGTGACCACAGCACCTGCATCTTTCTCCCTCTGCTCCATCTTCTCTGCCATGTGTATCTGCCGCTTACAAGGACACCCGTGATTGCATTTAGGGCTCACCCAGGTAAGCTCCTCCTCTTGCTATCCTTAACTGCATCACCTCTTTTGCCATGTAAGGTAATAGTAACAAGTTCTGGGCATTAGGACCTGAATATGGTTTTGAAGAGCCTGCTGTTTCTGGTTTCTGGAGAGAAGTCATTTTTCATACCCTTATTGTTGAAGGTAATATTTTGCTCCCCAACCCCCCATTGCTTTTAAGATTTGTCTTCAGTTTTCTTTACGATTATCCTGCTTGGGGAGTTCTTAACACTTTCTTGAATACCGTAGCTTGACACTTTGGTCAGTTTTGGAAAATTCTGGCCATTGTTTCTTTTTGTTTTTAAATCTGTAATATTTTGGTATATCTTACTGCGGTGTCTTCTTTCCATAGGTTTTGTTTTGTTTTGTTTTGCATAGTTATTGTAATGTATTAAACACACTTGTACATACATACATAACTACATATATACATGTGTGTGCAGTTTAATACCCTTTTTAATATTTACTGTTTTCGTCAGTGCTTTCCCACATTCATAAGCATCAGAGCTTCCTAATTCCACGTCATGAGGATCTAGGTTGGTCTCCCTGACAGTGCCTGGCAGAGTGTCACTCAAATAATTGTTGGTTATTTGTTAGAATGGCCCAGGTTTTAGGCTTTTCAATTATTTCCACCATTAAAAAAATAAAATAAAATCGTGTTTCTTCAACCACTACCTACCTTTCTGCTCTACTCCTGTTCCTTTGTGCTTTTGACCATGCCCGTTTATCTTTGACATGTTTTTTTCTCCATTTTCTGTCTCTTTTCTTCTCTCTATGCTCCAGTATGGATGTTTTCTACTGGCCTTTTTTCCTAGTTCCTTAATCTCCTCTTCTGTCGTGTCCAGTATGTTCTTAATTTCATAAATTGTATCTTTTAATTCTAGAGTTTTCATTTGCTTCTTCATTAGTAGATTTTAATTCCCTGGTGAAATTTTCCTTCTTGTTATCTCTTTTCTTAAACGTATCAATCACATTAATTTTAAAGACTGGGTCATCATTCTTCCTGGTTATCTGTGAGTCTCCTATTGTCTTTCTTTTTTCTCCTGGAATACCTGGTCATCTTTGGTTGAAATGTCAGCAGTTAGGAAATTGTTGGGGCCCTGTCCTCCAGAGCGGTGGCGGGTCACCTTGCTGCAGGAGGCACTGAACGGACCTGAGGCTGAGCTGCAGCTTTTGTGCAGTTGGAGGTTCATCCTGAAATCTAGGCGTGGCCCTTCAGTGGTCCCGTCTGAGCCTGGGGTGTCATTTAGGCCCCTCCTTGCTAGCTGTCCTTGACTCCCTGACTCTGTCTCCTCAGCACCATGAGACTGCAGGGACCTCAGTTCTGCAATTTAGTGACTTTCTTAAACTCTCAGCTTCTTTTCTCTGCTTAGGAATTTGGCAAATGACTTTAAGAAAAAACGGGTGAATAACAGGCTTACTTCTTTGCCTCTCTCTTCTCTCTGGAATCCTGGCCCCTCAAGCCCTGGCTGCCTTGGCAGTCCTAAACTATATTTCATCTCACCTGCTTGGTGGTTGCCAACAGATCTGCTGGCTTCTTTGCCTCTCGCTTTTACTCCAAAAACTGCAAATGCTCTGTCGGAGGGAGGCTTACTGTTTCGGGGTTCCCTTCTCCCCAGGATCTTGCGTCTCAAATCCTGGTTGCCTCAACAGCTCTGTGATGCCTCCAGAAAGGTGTTTCTTCTTTTATGTGGCATTTGAATTCCTGCTTTAGTTCATTGGTTCCAGCTGCCGCGTGTGTTCCCAGAAGACCTCCTCCTCGTGATTGCATGCCCACTGTCATGGGCTGTCCACCGCCACGGAGGATGGGCTGGCCTTGTCCCTGACCCCTTAGGGACCTGTGCAGGCATGTCTCAGGGCTATGCACTGAGCACTGGTGCTTCCTTTTCAAGAGGTCATTACGGTACGGATGGAGCCCCTGAGACCACCCCTGTGCTCTGCCCTGGTTAGCTGTGACCTCGGATGGCCCACAGTTCTTTGGGCTTCTAACTCATCTGGTTAGATTCAGTGATAGGAAAGATGCTCTCTAGCCCTACGATTCTGTAATTGTGAGGACTTCTGATGGGGATTAGTCAGGGAGGAACGTGCATCTGTTAAATGGGTGTTAACAGTAGTTAAGAGAATATGGTTCTTGTTCAAGTAAGTTAAGGGAAATACTGATTTAATGTCCAGAAATGGGGGAATGGATGCATATTCGTGAAGCTCAAAAGGAGTAAATGAGATATGTCTGAATCAGCTTGGGTGCATTCCAGAAACAGAACACTAAGTCAAAGAGTTGCAGAATATATTATCATGCTATTTTTGTCAAACACATGCAATAGCAATATATTATATAGTTTTATGTATATATAAAAATCAACATTTGAGAATAACAAAATGACTGGAAGGATATGCTTCCATCCCATAATATTAGTCACCTCTGAAGAGGCCAGTAGGGGACCAGGATTGGGAAACGGGCATCAGAGAGGACTTTAGCTTTATCTGTAACTTCTTTTTTCTTTACGCAAGAAGATGTTCGTCTCTTCTTGGAGGAAGATCTTTTTCCGGGGACTCCTTAGACACTTTCCTCAAACGCGTGGAGGTTCTCAGGTGGTGAATGTGATGTGTGTGGCGTTTCCCAAGCTTATTTGACCACCACATCCTCCCTCACTTTTTTTTAAAACAGATTGTCTTGTGACTCTGGCCTTCTGTGGAACACTAGGTTGTTTAGAGAGCCACGTGGATGGGCGTGGACAACTGGCCGTCAAAAAAGCGGCGCTTGGGGCGGGTTGAGGGAGTGGGGAGACCTGCTCAGCCTCGCCCTCAGGCCTGCCTGCTGCTCAGCCTGGCACTGGCCCTCGCCCTCACCTGGCGCCCTGCACATCCCTCCATGCTCCGCCTCGGGCCCAGCTGTCATCCCGCCCACTCCCGGGCCTTCTGGTGGCCTCTTCATCCCCTACTCCAACCCCTAGCATTTGTTCCACCCCCTGCTGCTATCTAGAGGCCCTTGTTCTGCTGCCTAGTGCTGTTAAGCAGCTCGTGTTGTCTCTTCACATCGGTTATCTCCTGGTGCCAGGCAGAGTCTGAGCTTTCTATTGTGCACTCTTTGTACTTCTGAGATGCCAACGTGGTGACTTGAACCAGCTGGATGCAAAGAAGGTGCTTGCAGGCTTTGAGGCACAGTATTCTCCTGCCAGGGCTTTTATGTCCATTATGTGGGATGCAAGGTGCAGTGCATGCTGCTTCAACTGCTTTCACTGAGACCAGACAACAGTGTCTTAAACTTGATGGGAAGCTTGTTTCTGTCACCTCTAACTGTCCAAGCTGGTGGGTGGCCTGGGGGAAGCACTGTGTTGTGGGGTCCATCCAGGGGCCCAGTTCCCTTCTGTCTTGTGGCCATTTCCAAAGGCCTGTCTTCACCTCGGTGGTCAGGGCTGGCTCTGGTCGGGGCTGGCTCCAGCTCCCTCCCTCCCAGCCGATGGGGAGGGAGCTGGGAAGTGGGAGCTGCAGCTGCTCACACCCTGTTGAAGGGGCCTGGCTAAGCTCAGGTTTTATCTCAAGAGGAGCTTGGATACTGGGTGGAAGGAAAGCAGGCATGGGGCATACAAGGAAGCATGTGAGAGCTGAAGGACTGGGGGACACTTGGCTGTTCATGTGGGAGGAGAGAACTGTGCTGGTCTCCAGGAACAACAGAGGGGCCCCATTGCCCCTGCCTGCAGGAGAGTCCCGGGCAGCAGGGACGAGTTGGTCCCCAGCCGGGCTGTGGATCCGTGTGACGGACCCCACAGATCCATCGGGGAGTGACGGAGCCTGGTGATGCCCCCGCCTTCTCTCCTTCAGATCCGGCGAGCAGCCTGGCCTATCAGCGGGTGCAGAAGGTCGAGTGCACGTCCCTGCGGCCCGTCCTGGTTCTGGGGCCTCTGCTGGACGTGGTGAAGGCGATGCTGGTGAACGAGGCGCCCGGCAAGTTCTGCAGATGCCCCCTTGGTAAGGGGTGCTCCTCGCCTGCCGGGCACGTCTGTCCCTGAGTCAGCCAGAGCAGGCTGTTCCGGAGCCTTCCCTAGAGGACAGGTGACCACAGACCGGGTCAGATCAGTGTGCGGCCCCAGCCCTGCCTCCCCCGGGGCGAGGGCAGTGGCGTGTCCCCGAAGCGCTGGTGCACAGTGGGCTTCGTTGCCCCTTCGGGGCCGGGGGAGGCTGTGAGGGCTCAGCAGTGCCCAGTACCTGGAAGGGGCCTTGGGGTGCGGAGTCCTGATGCTGCGTCCCTGCCTTGCAGAGGTGATGAAGGCCTCCCAGCAGGCCATCGAGCGGGGCATCAAAGACTGCCTATTTGTCGACTACAAGCGGAGAAGCGGGCATTTCGACGTCACCACGGTGGCTTCAATAAAGGAAATCACAGAAAAGGTATCCCCCGCCTTAGGCTGCGGGGAAGAGGCCCGACTGTGTGTTGGGATTGGACACCCCTGGCTGCGTCAGGGCCCTTTGCCTGTGCATCCCTGCCCTGCGTGTCTCTAGAGCTCCCCACCCCCAGCTCTTCCCACACCTTCACGGAGCTCATCCACATGCTCTCTGGCAGAATCCACCTGCCTGCCGCCTGCCCTCGTTGGCTCTTGGCGCCAGGGCAAGCTTGTGGCCGCTCCCCCTCCGAGGAGGTGGATGAGAGCTTTGAACTCCAGGGAAGAGCCTCCTGCAGGGAATTCTGAAACAGATTCTGCTGAACCTGTGAGCAGACTCTTAGGTTTGTGTGCCTCGTCTGGAGGCTGGTGCGCAGCTTCCAGCACGGCCGCCTGGGGGGCCCTGCCTCCATACCGTTGCTATCTAGCTCTATATGCATTTGAACGCCCTCAGGTCCATTTGTTGGGAAGCCCAAGAAAAAGACTGGTGGCTCTGCAAGGCGTGTTGGAAAGACCCCGGCAGAGCAGGGGACTCGGGGTCCCCTTAGGACTTGTCCTTCTCAGTCTCTGCGACTGGGGCTGGCCAGTCCACCTCTTTGGGTTGGTTCCTCCTGTTGAAGGAGTTGGCCTCTTGCGGCTCTAAGTGCACATTGCCCTGTGGGGGCGGAAGACCTCTGCCAGGGGTGCCCTGGGCTCGGCAGGACTCCCCGGTGCAGCTTCAGGGGTGTTTGGGGCGGGCGGCCCAGGCACAAGCCTGTGGCCTTTCATTGTCCCCCATTCGGCCTGGAGGCTCAGGGGACCCGGGGAACGTATGTCAGTCACAGCCACGCAAAGCCACACTCGCCTCCAGGATGCTCCAGCTCTTCATTTGCTGGGTCTGGCAGAAATAAGGCCTCCGGGCTGGGGGTGTGGTAGGGATCCCAGAAGTTCCCCACACCTGGGCGAAGGCAAGGAAGGAAGTCTGGATTTGGGCTGCGCCGCCCTCCCCTCACCCCTGCCTGTGGCGCTCACCCTCCCTCCTCCCCCAGAACCAGCACTGCCTCCTGGACATCGCGCCCCACGCCATCGAGTGGCTGCACAACATGCACATCTACCCCATTGTCATCTTCATCCACTACAAGAGTGCAAAGCAGATCAAGTAGGTGCCGCCGCCCCAGGGCTCGGCCTGGACGGTGAGGGCTGGGGGCCGGTGGCCCTGGTTGCGGGGGGCAGCGAAGGAGAGGCAGGAGGCACTTGGAGGAGGAAGGGAGGGGCCCTGCCCCTCGTGGGCCCCGTCCCATTTCAGCCAGGCTGTTTTAACTGTGTCCCCTCCTCCTCCAGGCAGCCCCTCAGCCCTGCTCGGGGGCCGCACAGTGCCTTCGCATGCCCAGCTTTGTCTGCACAGCCCCTTCCCACCTCTCCGACCCCTTTCCTCTTCTGCTCACTTTGGGGCTCAGAGGACACAAAGGGCGGGCAGAGCCAGGCCGACCCGGATCGGCCTCAGCCGGCTCTGCTCTCGCTGAGGTGCCATTTCCTCGGGGTGTCCTCAGCCCGCCAAGGCTGCTTCTCCTTTTACCTTCCTGGGCTCCCACGCATTGGGGGCAGCTGGTTTGTCGCTCTCTGTGCACACACTGGGCCCCCCACTGTTCCCTCTGCCTAGAGCCCCGACAGGACCCGCAGGCTGTTGCTCTGCTTTCTGAGGCGCTCCTGGGGCGCCCCACAGCTTGGGGGATACCCTTCCCCTGGATGAGGAGAGGAAAAAGAGGGCCTGTGAGGGGAGAGGCTCAGCCTATGCTGGATGTCCCACCAGGGAGCAGAGGGACCCCATCTACCTGAGGGACAAGGTGACTCAGAGGCATTCCAAAGAGCAGTTTGAGACGGCGCAGAAGATCGAGCAGGAGTACGGCAGGTACTTCACAGGTAGGTGCCAGGCCCGGCGAGGAGGAGCCGGAGGCTTCCAGCGCATCTTTCCTGAGAGCGGGAGGAGTCCGGGCTCATGGGCCGCCTCCCGGGCCTGGTTGCAGGCACCTCTCACCGCAGCTGAGGTGTTGGAGTTTCCGTCGCTGGGCGACACCGGGCGTTTTAAGATGGAAATGTAAAGTTCTCTGAGCTGCGCACCTGGTCGCCAGCTGGTCTTTCTCACCCACCTTCTTAGTGGGCAGCCGTGGGTTCGTCTCGGGGCCTGGGAACCACATAGCGCAGCTCCTGGGTCCCTGCAGCCCCGGATCCGAGCACTCCCTGCTGAGCAGGCAGCGTGTGCGCCGTGGTCGTCTGTCCCCCCAGTGGTCAGTTTCGGCCACGGGGTTGTGTGAAGAAAACCCATCTCTGGGCTCTGAAACAAAACAAAAAAAACCATGGCTCCAACTTACCTGCTGCCCTTTTCCTTCCTGGTTTTCAGCCTCTTCAGTAAAATCAGACACTTGTAGGGGGTTAACGTTTTGGTCGTGGGAAGAAAGGGGCAGTGAACTTAAATCATGGAGTGTGTTGTGATCCAGAACAGGGCTTCCTTCTCTTGCCCCCCCGTGGTCAGGGTGCATCCATGTGTTTTAATTTCCAGTCCATCACAGACCAATCCTTTTGTCAAACATGTTAAAAGCAAATTACTAGAGACAAACCTTAAAAATCCCCCAGACTTGGAAAATGCAGGCTCTCTTTTTTATTGCATTCAACTGACACAAAGTTGCCCTGCCAGGCTCTGGCAGCTTCTGCACGCTGTCCGCTTCCACTCACCTCTGGCAGCCGGGGCCCGCTTGTGGCCAATGCTGTTCTGTGGAGCTTGGAGGTGCGTCACCCGATTCGCGTCCACCGAACCTGTGGTGTTTGAAGGCTGCAGGGTAGAGCTGGGCCAGAGTGGAATGCATTTCATTGGCTTTGCTGGAATCTTCTCTGGGCCTGGAAGCCTGACCCCTTAAACTCATGCTAGCTCCCTTTAGAATCCCTCTACCAACTGGGCCACACAACACCCACCCTTCCTCCCTTAAGCGGCTTTCCATGTGCTGGGATCCCCCAGCCCGGGGAGTTATTGGGACGGTGGGCAGTGTGTGTGTGGGGCCAGGCCCTGGCCACCCGGGTTGCAGGGTAAACTGGGGCCCAGCCCAGCCTTGTTGGAGCCTGTGTTTCCAGCCACCTGCTGAAGAGCCGACCAGATGCCGCTGGAGGGACGGGGGGACGCGGAACAGATGTGCACTCCACTCTTTTATTTTTTGTCTTTTATCTTTTTATTTGTTTTTTTATGATTCATTCTCCTCCCCACCTTCTTGCCTGGTGGAGGAGAGTGGGGTGGGCAGGGGGCAGGGGTGCTGCAGAAGCTCAGAGCAGGCGGCAAAAGGGGCCTTAAGACCCCAGGCCCTCCCTCTGAGCTGAATGTGTGTTTGGGGGGCTCTTTTGCAGGGGTTGTCCAGGGAGGAGCCCTCTGAAGCATCTGCACCCAAATCCTGGCAACGGTCAATCAAGAACAAAATAAAGTCGTGTGGATCCCAGCCTGCCCATTGTAGGGAAACCTCGTCCTGTGAAGAGACTGCACATGTTCTGCCCGCGTGAACGCGTGGCTCAGCTCTCTTTAGCGACTAAAACCAGAAAACTGCGTGGGAGCGTGAAGGGGAGGCTCCCACGAGCACAGGCTCCGGAAGCTCCCACCCGGGTGACGGAGGGTGGCGGCCAAATGGATCCAGGCCTGGGCAGCAGACCGCGCTCCTCACACCTGTGTGCTTAAGACTCGACTGAACAAAAACACACAAAAGACTTTCGACAGAGGGGTTCAACACCAACCTTTCTTTCTCCAGCCAATCAGAGATGCTGCAAAGAGAACCTTCCAGATCACAAGTTTACAAGCCTCTTCTAAGTATTTGGCGGTTTCTGTTTACTTGAACGGCTTCACGTTGTTGGTGCCGAGCCCCTGCCCCGCCTCCCCTCCATCTTTCTGCCCCATCTGTTTCTTTTCCTGCTTTCAGCGAAACGACTCTGGAACCTCACTAGCGGCTGCTTTGCTCCGGGAGGTTCTCGGTGGGACCAGAGCTGTGGCAGCCTTCCTCCTGTCCAGGGAGGGCCCCGTGACCGCAGGTGCTCAGGCCATTTGAGGTGGCAGATCCAGTGCCTTTGTGGAGTCGCCTCGCCAGCGGCAGCGTCCCCCCCTGGGGAGGGAAGACTGCTTTAGCAGTCCAGTAAACTCGCCTCTCTCCTCCTCTCGTGCCTTCCACAGCCTCTCATTTTTTCCTCCATCTGGGTTTAT
The DNA here is from genome assembly GCF_030445035.2 of Dasypus novemcinctus. Classification (NCBI taxonomy): domain Eukaryota; kingdom Metazoa; phylum Chordata; class Mammalia; order Cingulata; family Dasypodidae; genus Dasypus; species Dasypus novemcinctus. The sequence continues at coordinate 107,610,955 of NC_080678.1, read as the reverse complement.
CCTTTAAGCATTTGGTCCCTTGTTGTTTCGTAGACTCACAGTGACAGGTTCTGTTCAGCTACGGCCACTGTGTACCGTTGGGTCCTTTTTAGGTTCTGTAGTTGGCGACAGCCTTGACCAGTGGAGATTTTGCGGGGTGCCTCGTAAGCTATTACATTCTAGAGTGTGGCGAGTGCATTGGCGTGTTCTACGCTGAAACTAAAACTGAAATGGGGGCCTCTCCAGTCTAGGTGGCAGCCGTCTTTGCCTGCACCAAGCCCTGTGGAGGTGTCTCCATTTGGGGCTGGCTTGCGCTACCCACGCCGGGCGTCTCGGGCGGAAGGGTTGAGGTGTCTCCTGAAGCTGTGCGTCCTTTTCCCAGGTACTGTACGGGGGCTCTGTGGGAGCGTGCCCTGCCTTTTCATCCTGTTCCTAACATTTCATTTTCCTAGCAAGAAATCCGATTTCATTTTATTCTTTGTAATTCTAGACATTAGATTGTAGTTTAGCCATTACTGACTTTTTTTAAAAAAAAGGGATATATTTTCTTGCACAGTTGTTCAAAAAGAAGTTTCAGTCCTCAATGCTGTCCTTTGTTTTATAGGTACAAGTTTTCTAGCTCACACAATTAAGAAAAACTGTAGACTAGGTCTCGCCGTGTTACCTTCAGGCCCCTCGGGGGTGGTTTCTCAGAGCCTCGGGCTGCCTCGGGCTGAGGGTGGTATGCGGGAGCAGACAGGTACTGTTCTGGCAGACTGGGATTTTCTGTACTAAAATGTTACTTTGTATCAAAAGTTAAACAGACTTTAGTACGACAAATAAAGGTCAATTTCTATAACTTGTGTGTGCAGACACCTGTGTTTCCCTTGGTTTCGTGCCTTCCTGCGCCCTCAGCTTCGCCGGTTTCCTAAAACTTGCCACAGCTTCCTTCCTCTGCAGAGCGTGGCTGCTGGGCGACGTTCTTCCCAGCTCAGGACGATCAGGAGGCCCTTGGACCTGCGTCCTCAGCCTGTGTCATCCTTCCCCTCTGTCCAGCATTGAATAGGCGTGGTGGCCGAGGCCACCGTTGTCCCGGGCAGTGGATTTGGGGCCTTAGAGCCTGCCCTCTGCCCTGCAGGTGTGGGCTTGGGGGGGGCGGGGCAGGCAAAATGGAAAGGGGGCAGTGAGCTGAGTGCTCGGAGGCCCGCAGGATGCCAAGGTCCTGCTGTCCAGTCAGCGCTTCATCTGCAGGGGACCAGGCCCAGGCCATGCCCAGCCTGCCAGGCAGGGTCAGCAGGGCTTCCAGCCACCTGGACCCGAAAGCCCCTGCTCCGGGGTGGTGGGGAGGCCCCTGGAAGGCCAGCACTGGCCCCAGATGCACAGAGGCCTGAGGCAGAGCAGAGGCCGCCTTCCCTGCTCTTGGATTTGGAGGGGCTTGAGGGCAGAATGTTCTAGAAAAACCACCTGCTGGCATGGTGGCTGGGCCCATGGGGGCAGATTTGGTTTTGGCACCTCCCTCGTCCCTCCCTCCGCTGTGGACCTGCAGCCTTGGCCCCCCGGGGGCTACGGGAGCTACAGAACTGAGCTGGGCTCTGCTCTTGAGTGGGTGGGAGCTGGGGCAAATCCTCAGCCCCTGCATTTGCCCGGGTGTCCTCGGCCGTGGGGCCTGGCCCTGCACTGCCATGACCCAGGGCCAACCTCAGAGCGGGCAGCTGCTCCACGGATTTTAAGCCCCCCCCACCAGCAAATGGGGCTAGGGGGTGGGGGGGTAGTGCAGGGGGAGGGGGCGCGGCTACTTGTTTAGGAAGGGCTCAGTTACAACGCCAAAACCTTAGCAGCGGATGAGATTTTATTTTCTTTAGACTTCTGTATTTTCCAAATTTTCTGCAGTGAACTTGGTTTTATTTTATAATTGCAAGGGGAAAGATGCTCAGCTGTTTAAAATGGAGGGCCCGTTACGTCACTGAGATCACAGGTCGTTCACCTGGGCCCGCTGAGGCCTTGCCAGGGGCCCTGCCGGGCAGTGCTGAGAGGAGGGGTTCACCTCACCCATGTGAGAGGCTCGTCTCTGAACCCCCCAGACACTGCACTTGGTGGGTGCTGGTTCCACAGCCAGATGGGCCCTGCCCCAAGTTGGTGTGTGCCTTAGGTGAACACCGTCATTCTAGATCATTCTAGAAGGGCCCAGCCAAGAAGTCGGAGAGGCAGAGCTGATGATCGGCTCTAACCACGAGGCCTTGGATGAACGGCGCCTCCGCATCTCTGCCTTCTGCTGATCAGAGCAGACACCTATGACTCTGTGGTACGGGGAGGCAGCAGTGGACTTGCAGAGGCTGAGGAAAACCCCGGCAGCCTTGACTCACCTGACTTTTTCTTGTGAGGTGGAGGAGACGCCCACATACCTAACGCTGAGGAGCGGCCACTAAGATGAAGGCCTGACTGAGGCCAAACGGCAGCCGACCAGCCCGGAGATCGGCACTGGGAAGCCGAGCTGCGCCTCCTTGGGGGTTGACAGGGCAGGGGGCCACCTGGGCCAGGGGAGTCAAGGCTGGAGAGAGGTAGGCAGGGCAGGGTGGGGCCAGAGCAAGCATGGATTCAAAGTCGGAGCAGGGCCTGGTGCTGGAATGACGGTCCTCTCGGGGCAGGGGCGTGCGAAGAGGATCCTGGGAGCAGGGTGGACCCGTGTCACTGCTTGCCGGCCCTGGCTCCCCTGCCGCGGGTTTCCTCAGCGTATTTAGCCCACGTGCTCGCTCACCTGCTCGCACCCTCTGGGATTTCCTCTCTGGCCTCTTGCTGTCAGACCTTCCCCTTCAGTTCTTGCTAGTACGGGTCTATGCCTTTTGATCCGAACCCCCCCAATTGATATTCTCATGCGTGCAGAAGAGCATTTACAATCCAAACGGGCAGTTGCACGAAGAAGGAAATGAACGGGGCACCCAACACCTTAGGTGAGGGGGTGGAACACCGTCACTGCCTCAGGAGCCCTCCCGCCTTCTCCACCAAAGCAAGCCCCGCCCTGACTTAGGGGTATCATCTACGCCCCTGTGGAGCTATCTTGGAGCAGTATATTGCTCAGTTTTGAAAACTGAGCTTCAGGCACAAACCCAGCTATGTGGGGACAATGCCCTAGTTGGCACCATTGGATGAAGTCTGCCAGAGAAGGTGAGGGGATCTCAGGGTCACAGTGGACTTCAGCTTCCCTGGTAATTGACAAGAGCTGCTAATGGAGAAGTCAGTGAGCGGGGGATTGAGTGGGCCCTGGGAACAAAAGGCCACCACTGTTGAGGCAGGTACCAGCACAGTCCCCAGACCAGGTACTGGTTGTCTGGCAGAAAGATGGTCAGAGGGAGTGGGCTGCTTTTGTTTGTTTTTACACCCACTACAACTGCCCTGTAGGTTTCTCCTGTGGGAGGAGAGGAGGACCTGCAGCTGATTTAGAGAGCAGGGAGTTCATCAGCCCATTGTCAAGGCCAACGTGGTAGAAGTCCAGAACTGGGCTGTGACCGCCTCACCATTGGTGCTAAATAGACACCCAGGCTGCAGGGGCCACGGTGCTGGCAGCTCGGGACATCCTGGCTTGAGGCCCTGCCCCAAACTGACTAGTTTGTCTTCCAGGTTTGGTGCCAGCTGTCAGCCTGGTACTTCTCCCCACTTCCTGAGAATTTACTGGGAATTTTCATCATCTATTTCTGATTTTCCTTTCTTGCTCTTCTTTGTCACACTCCTGTTGCCTGCATCATGTGTGAAGACAAAAGGTTAACACAGATCCAAATTCCTTCTCCACGGAAAGGTGATTACTCCCAGGACTGTTTTCTGGGAAAGCTCTGGGCCGAGAAGAAAGCAGCGCCTAGTGTTTCCCATTGCCTACTTATGTACGTGGGCATTGGGAAGCCCTGGAGAGGACGCACAGGCCCCCCCGGGCTACCGAGGGCCTCGGTACTGACCCCTGGGGAGCTGCCCCTGGTTCTGGAGCTTTGATTGCTCGTGTTGGAGACCCTGGACTGGTCCCCGCATTTTCCCGTCTCCTGGATTTTGTCTTTACGGTATTCTTTCAGAGAGATTCCCTCAACTTTTCATCTTTTGAATCCTTCAGTTGGTTTTTTGGTTTTGCTATTATGTTTTTATTTTCCAAGAACTCTTCTATTTTCTGAATATCCATTTTTCTAGCATCTTGTAATTGTTTCACAATTATGACGTGTTCTCATCTGAGCATAGTTTACTTTCCTTCCTTGTCCCACCATATTTCTAATTCCTCCGAGGTTGTTTTCTTTCTTAATTGCTCGTTTCTTTATTAGAAGCTTTAACCTCAGGTATCTGGTACTCCTGGGTTGCCTTGGTTGATAAGCAGGAGAGAGGGAAGCTCCAGAACGCACAGTAGGGTTGTCGTCTCTGCCTTTCACGCTAAGGACCTGGCTGCACTGTTGGTTGGGGAATCTCAGTGAAGGTCTCTCTAGGTTTTTCTTCTGGAGTTTGTCAGATTCCCCAGAGGAGTCTTTCCGCTCCTGACTGGAGGATCAGGCTGGCAGCATTCTGTGAGTCCAGTGGGCACTTTGCATTCAGCACTCAGTGGGGCGTGTGTGGTCACAGTCCTGTTGTTCAGTGTGGTACCCACGCTGCCAGCTGTGCCTGGCGCCCTACTGCAGAAAGCCTCTCTCACTCCAAGGAGAACCCTCCATGCTTCTGCCCAGTTGAGGGGGAGCCAGGAGCCCTGTAGCTTGGAATCTGTGTCTGTTTCCCACCCAGCTCTTCCTCATTTCTTCCCCCAAGTTCTAGAAGTAACCACGCAACAGTTCCTTGCCCTCTGCAGACTTGGGATTTGGCATTCTCCGATCTGCTGAGTAATTCATCACTGGCCCACCTACTTTTCAGTTTCTGAAATGATTTTGCAGTTGTTGCCTCCCCAGCCATCTTCATATTTCTAGGTTTGTCTCTTTAAAAGCAGTTCTTTTACTGTATTTCTGTGTTTTCATAGAGTTTTAGGAGGCACAAAATTAAGTTTATGTGTCAATCTGCTTCCTTAACCCAGAAGTAAGTTTTGTATTTCTTTATATTCCTTTATTATTTACTTTGCTACGTTTATTGGGGTCTTGGACAGAGCTGGAAGGCACGCCTCATTCCTTTAACAGCAGCATCCTGTTGCAGTTGGAAGGTGTGTCAGTCAGGTTCAACCAGAGAAGGAGAACCAGTAAGAACCTGTACAGCATAGATAAGCTATGCGTGTGGATTTCTTGCGAGGACTTGGCCTGCGTGAGTGCGGGTGCTGGCTAAGCTGCTCCTAAGCCCCGAGGGTTGGCGGGCAAGGCGAGGAGGGTCACGGGCAGCGTGGCGCTCTTGGGTGCTGGCTGAAGCTGTTGTCTGCAGGATGTCAGAAAAGGCAGATCACAAGCCACGTGGGGCCCCACAGGCACAGCCGAGGCTGTTGTCCCTGGGTGGAATTTCTTCCTCCTGGGCATCCCCCTGCTGCGCGGAAGGCCTTTCGCCTGGTTGAATCAGGCTCACCGAGGTTATCCAGGATGCTCGCTTACCCCGAGTCTGCTGATGAGGGCTCCAGCGACACTGCGCAGCACCTCCCCACCACCCCCTAGCGTGGCGCCTGAGGACCTGGGCACTGGATCCTGGCAAGGCCCACGTCCAGCAGCCATCACCTGGGTTTAACAACTTCACTGTCCCTGACAAACAGCCACTGGGATCAAGTGGTTTTTGTGTTGATGGACTTATTTAAGTTTATCCTCATAGAAGCTTCTGTGAGGAGTTCATAGACAAGCACACCAAGGCTTTGAGCAGTCAGGGTAGATTGCCTAAGCCCTTTTTGTGATGTCCTGGCACCTTTAGGGAGGAGAGAAAACGTGTGCTTGCTTTGGAGTGGGCCTCTTTGTCCCCTCTCAGATGCTGATCCTTGCAAGAAAATTGTAGCAGCAGTCATCAGCTGCTCTGAGGAAGTAAACCACCTTAGCTATTTTTTATGCACACCATTTAAGACGAGTAAAGGTGCACAGAGATGCTGGGAACTCTGTGACTGCCGTCAAGCAGTGGGATGAAGGGCCCGGGTCCCCCTTCCCCCAGCACATCTCAAGTCACGGCTGAAGTCCGTCTGCCCCTCTGAGCACGGAATGATCTTTTTAGTTTTTTTTTTCTTTAAAGAACAGAACCAGAGCTGCTTTGAGTTGAGCAACAATGTGTGCTGGTATTGGTTCTCCATGGAAATATAAAAATGATAAAACTAAAATTGTCAGATGTTTGACTGGAAGGGACAGTGTGTTTTTTAACATTTTTTGGAAAATTACCTTCAATAATTAGAACAAAGAGAATATTGTTTAACTTTTGCATTTTGCAAGTTTACATTTTTTTTAACAATTTATTTATTTCTCTCCCCATCCCCCCCTCACCCTGGTTGTCTGTTCTCCTTGTCCATTCGCTGTGTGTGCCTCTGTGACCACTTCTATCCTTATCAGTGGCACCAGGAATCTGTGTTGCTTTTTTGTTGTGTCATCTTGTTGTGTCATCTCTCCGTGTGGGTGGCGCCATTCCTGGGCAGGCTGCACTTTCTTTCCCCCTGGGCATCTCTCCTTACAGGGTGCATTCCTTGTGCATGGGGCTTCCCTACGCGGGGGACACCCCTGCATGGCAAGGCACTCCTTGCACGCATCAGCACTGCACGTGGGCCAGCTCCACATGAGTCAAGGAGGCCCGGGGTTTGAACTGCGGACCTCCCATGTGGTAGACGGATGCCTTAACCACTGGGCCAAGTCTGCTGCCCCAGTTTACATTTATTTAACTTGAGGTTTAGTGACATGGTTTTACATTTTTGTGTTTGAAGTATATATTAACCATTTACTTTCACCAACATAGTTGATGCCTTCTGAACAATTTCCTTCTTCATAAAACCAGTGCATTTTTGAAAATTGCATTTTTTGTAACTTTCCCTGAAAATTGCATTTTTTGTAACTTTCCCTGAAAATTGCATTTTTTATAACTTTCCCATGAGTATATTAAATCTGAGGACTGTGCGGGCTGCTGCTTGAGGGGCTCTTCATTTGTGGTGAATGCGATCATTTGTTTAAAACCAGAAGGCTCAGAGTTGAATCTAGAAGGTGTGTGTTCTTGCGCCTACCCTCGAAGATGAGAAGCCAGGTTCCTTACTTCGCGTAATTCATCCTTAAAAATGCAGAGATGAGGGAGAGCTGGAGGGGACCACGGGGAGGTGCATGTCCCCTTGTGGGGGTCCCGGGGTAGCCCGTGGCCCCTGTGGGAGGTGCTGGGAGGAAAGGCTTCTGGAGTTCTTTGTCATGGCTTCTCCACGGCAGGCCTCGCTGGTTCCCCAGGCCCAGGCACGCAGGTGGCCTTCTCCATCCTGTCTCCCTTCACCCTCGGCCACGGGCAGGGGGGAGTGGTGGCGAGGTGAATCGAGGCCCTCACGATTTCAGCAGGCAAGCTGAGAGGGGCTTGTGCCTTGGCTTAGGACACCTCTCTCTGGAAGGATTTCATGGTCAGACCTCCCTGAAGGGTTTGGGGGGGGTAGGTGGGGTGAGGGGCAGGGGTTGCAGCAAAAGTGAAAAAAGATGTGGAAAAAAGAGCAGTGAAAGAGGTTTCTCTTCCACCCTGCATCCCAGAAAGTTACACATTTTAAAATCAGTTTCTTCACTCCTCTTGCTGCTTGGTGTGTACAAAGCCAAGTCAAATATGAATTCCCACCCCGGAGGTAGCATTCGGTGTTCTGTGTTTTAATTTTTTCACAATAACACAAAATACCAAAATATTGGGGGTGGCTTTTGCCCCAGCATTGTGTTCACTGCTGTGCTGGCAACTGGAGCTGCCAGAGAGACCTCGAGACAGGAAGAGGCTTGGAGAAAGGGACGCCAAGTGTTCCTTCTCAAAGGGAAAGGCTGTATGATGGCCGCAAAAGGAGGACGATGGTGGCGCCGATGCCACCGAGGACTGGGACAAGTTGACGGCAGCTCAGCAACGCCACAGCTGTGTGTGTGTGTGGGGGGTGGCGTTAGGACACCTGGTCATAACCAAATGTAACCTGAGTGGCCATCTTGTGGGGTATGCACTGCCAAGGGAATGGACTCTAGTTTGTAAGACGCCTACTGTGTGACACATACTAGGTGACTTTCATATAGTACAAATCTCCCCATGGCTAAAAAAATTTTTTTAATGATCAGTATTCATTTATACTATTCTTTTATTCAACCAAAATGTAATGAACAATGAGAAGAAGGCCAAACCTTGTCATTTTAAAACAAGGTTGTTTTGATCTATCAAGCCAGGTATTCAAAACGCGACTTAAAATTACATCCTTGGGAGCACTTATTTCAGGTTAAAATAAATTCTAGATTAAAATAACTTCTGATTAAAAAGGAAATCATCCTTTTACGGCAAATATTAATATAGGCACATGGCAAAAACACAAACAGTATAGCAGAGTTTGAAATGAAAAGTAAAGGAGGCCCTAATCTTTGACAATGTGAGCGGTCTGGCGCTTTCCACCTGCCTGTGATCATCCCGCATCAGTAATAACGAAATCACCGGGGGGGTGTGGCATCAGATGAGGCAATGTGTTCCCGCAAAAAATCCATCACCTGGCCCTCACCAGACCTTTAAGTCCAACTGCCAGTTTACAGGAAATTAAGGAAATAGAAGAACAGGATACTACAGATGCCATGAAGAAACAATCAGGCAAATCTAAAATACAGGTTCTACAAACCAGTGACCTGGTCTCCTCAGTGGTATGGATTAAAAAAAAGGAGTGTGTCGAGCGGAAGGAAGCTGTTGCCCCGTGTGCAGGGTGCCACGAGTGCAGCTGTCTCCTTGCCTCCTGAGACCCGCCCAGAATGCAGTGTGCCCTTGGAGGGCACGCGGGTGCAGGCGCAAGCTCTTCACCACTGGTGCCTGACTGGAAAAGTCCTGAAAGACTAATAACCAAATACAAGAGAAAAGTTGCAGAGGACGTTCGGGGGACAAGAGGGGGAAGTTGACTATGTACTACACTAGGTGTTATACTAGGGGATTGCTATGTTCGGGTGCTTATGGCATTGTGTAGGGAATACCTTGTGGCGATGCGTGCTCAACTCTTCAGAGATGGACTGGCTAATGCCATTTCCTTTGAAACAGGTCAGCCAAAAATGGAAATATGACTTGGCAAAATGTCAGTTTTCAATCTAGGTTTCCATTTCAAAAAAAATATCAGACTAGACTGTTTGAACTTTTTTATGGTAAAGCTCAGGGAAGAGTCTATTGTGCTCCAATTGTGAAGTAATCACTGTTATAGTTTTATGCCTATGCAAGGGGAAAAAACAAACTTGTGTAACGCCTCCCCCCATATTTTTGCCTACCAAAATCATAGTTAACCTACTTGATAATTTTGTCCCCACCCAAAGCCATGGAGATTTTCCTGTATCAGAGCATGTGGCTCTACCTCTTTCTTTTAAACAACTGTTCACGGTTCTTGTTTGGATGAATTTGTCATTTAGTCAGTTCTATATTAATGACTTAGCTTTTGTTGGTTGGTTGGTTTTTAGCTTTTCTGCTATGAGAAGCATAATCTAATTTTATTCTCAAAGGAACCATGGAGAGGTGGTAAAGGGAACTGAGCCGGTGCCTCGACCAAAGACAGCCAAGAGAAGAGACAGGTCTGAAGCCTGCACTGTGTTGCCTCTAGAACCCTGGGATCTTTTTTTTTAATACCATGTTGCCAAACCGTTCTCATAAACCCGATGCCTCCTCTAGTGTCCCCTCTTTGGCCTTCTTAGCCTCCCAGAGACTAATCAGTCACCTTGTATATAATTTTAGGACACTTGGTCAGGAGTCAGAGGACTTCAGTACTGGTTTGGATTCGCTCACAATGGTTGGGTCATTTTGAACCCTTAATGATCTCCTCAAATTTTACTTTCTTTTTTTATAAAGGTGGCTGCTACTTTCTGACAACCAATAAGATGGTGACTTTGAAGGATGAAGAACAAACAGGGACTGCTGTCCTGGAAAGCCATGCATCTATGTTTGCCACCATCAACAAAAGTCACCCCCACCCCACTCCCAGCTCACTGCTCTCCTTCTTACTCAGGTTCCCTGCAGGCATGTCTGGCAGAGTCGTGTTTTTGCACTCTAGCTGCAAGGGAGTCTGGGAAAGCAAATTTGGGCTGCTAGGTAGGGAGGCAAGGCCTGTTAATGTGGGAAACTTCCCAAATGGAGGAACGTGTTCAGAGCATGCTGGGCAGCTTCAAGCACAACATGTGTACACCACAAATCTAAATGTCCCAAATAGGAAGAATAAATAATGGTGCATTCATAGCATATATTAAGCCAGTTTTATAAGCCTATATTGAAGAATGTTTAATAGTATGGAAAATGCTCAAAATGTTATATGAAAATACACACCAGGATGGTCTCAATTTAAAAAAATATGCATAGGGAAAAAACCTTGACATTCACAAAGGAGTTCAGTCAGGTCCTCTGAGAAGCAGATGCCAAGATGGGATTAGACATATGAGAGGTTTATTGGGAGCACGGCCTGTGAATGGTAGAGACAGCCAGGAAGGCTTGACACTGGAGCCACATCAGGTTCCTGCAAAGGGAGAGAGAGGGAAGGACGGACAGACTAGGAAGAGCCTCGATTGCAGCGCAGTTCTGAGAAAATGGCACCCAGGCCAATGGGGAGGCCCTGAGCACAAATAGCTCTTTAGAAGAGTGGTATCCGGCAGGAAGCAGCCGGTGCTGCCACCTCCGCATGCCCAGTCATTGCCTGGACACAACCGGGGCAGGAGCTGGGGGCTGTCCATCTGTGCTCTTGAAGAAGGCCTGTCCACCACGACATTCTGGCTAAATGAGGGTGGGGCCAGGTCAGTGGCTTTCAAGCAGTGCTACTTTGCACACACCAAGTATTTTATACCAAACAATGGCTATTAAAACTGCCCAAGTAACCTATTTGCTGCTCTTTTGAGTATTTTATTACTGGGAAGAATTATATGCATAGTAATGTACAGAAATACAACTGTAAGGAGTGGATGTGGCTCAAGCAGTTGGGCACCTGCCTCCCACATGGGAGGTCCCGGGTTCAGTTCCCAGTGTCTCCTAAAGAAGATAAGTGAGCACAATGAGCAGGGACAAAAAAAAAAAGAACAGACAAAAGCAGGCACAACGAGCAGACAGATGAAGGAACCATGGGGGTGGAGGGAATACAACTGTACAACCAATAAATCATGAAGTGAGCATACCAGGGTACCCAGGGTTTGTGTCAAGCAGCCCTGCACAAGCCCCTTCCATATGCACCTCAGTATTCTCTCTCCACTTACAGCTTTTTAAAATTCAGTTTGTAACTTGGTTTTTCTGAAAATTTCCCTTAAGGGGACATTGGAGGGGAGAGAGTAGATGCTAAAAGCATTCAAGCTGTTTTCCTTTGTAATGAGTTCCAAGTTTTGGTGCTTTAGAAAAGTGAAGGTTAGCTATCTGGAAAACCAACCCTTTTATGATGCTGATTTTGATTAACTCAGATTTTGCCTTCCCACAGTAACCCATATCTATCGGGTATCTTCCACAGTCCCTGATTTTAGGTTCTGTGCATTCTAAAATCCACAGGTTACTCAGAGACCTTTCAGCATAAGGCAGATCCTAAAATGTGAGAGCTTAAAGGAATGAAAATGGGAGATCATGTGCTTCCAGCCTTCCGAGGTAGGGATAAAGAAAATGAGACTTACAGAGACCAAGGGAGTTGGCCCAAGGACTCAGAGCCCCTCGAGGGGCTTCTGCATCTGTTTAGAAGTTGTCTCCCCGCCTCCCTGACTTCCAGGGGGCCTGTGGGGTTTGTAGGGCCAGCCTGAGCCTCTCGAGGCCAGAGGACACAGCCCCCCATCCCTCGCCACCTTTCCACCCCAGTGCAAACAAGAGGATGAAGGGAGGGGAGGGGCGTCTCTGGTCTTCAGGTGCTGAAGCACAGCACGTCATCAGAGATACTGGACAAGTTGCAAGAGAGAGGCTGCAGAGCTCTGAGGCCTGAGGAAGCAGCAGGAATAATAACAGTTATATGGCCCTTACTCTGTGCCAGGTACCTCTGGGAGAACTACAGGAACACACGAGACGGACGTCACACAGAAGCAATTAGCCATCATCCCCACCGCGCAAAACTGAGCAGCCATTTGAAACCTGCAAGTCACAGCGTCAGAGGACGGGGAGCCCAACAAGCACGGCTCAGGCGTGGAGGAAAGACATGGCCAAACCCGACGTCCAGATGCCCCAGCTCAGCGCAGGGGGAGAAGGGCCTCCCAGCCTGGCAGGGGCGCCCGCTCATTGGGCGGCAGCTGCCTCCTCCCCGAGGTGGAATCCTGAGCCCTGCGCCCACCCGGGAACTGGGCAGGAGCCCTCTCCCCGGCCACGGCCGCAGGCCCCTGCTGAGCGCGGCCAGCGGGGACCTGCTCAGCAGTGACTTTTGGTGGTGGGTCTGCGAGTGTGGGGGCCCCTCCCGTCGCCAGGCCTGTCACCTGGAAGCTGCTGGAGAGAAAGGGCAGCAGGCTTCCCCTCGTAACAGCTGGCACCTGCAAAGGGCAGTGCGGGGGCTCAGCAGGTGGTGGGGCCAGTGGCAGCAGGGCGGGGGCTCACACGGGTGCAGCGGAGCTCAGGCCCGGGTCTGGGAGCAGCGGTTTTGCCTTCAACCCAGGACCCCAACACCCCCTGCCAGGTCTGGCTCGAGGCCTGGCAACGGTGGATTTGGGGGTGTCTGGCCTTGTCTCTGGGAGCTGGGGGGCTAACGAGTGGGAGCTGGAGCTTGAATTTCCATCAGGGCTCCGGTTCCTGCCCCCACCCCGAGACTGTGGGTCTGAACTTGGAGGGACCCAGGTTTTGGGGGGAGTAGTTAACCCGGTGAGAGCTTCAGTGGAGCCAGCCCTTGGTCACAGCACCTGCGCCCTGTGCTCTGTCCCTGCAGCCTGCAGCGTGAAGCATCGGGGAGGGGCTTCAGTGCCTGGGGAGTAGGTGGAAGGTGGGGGCACCCTGAGCTAATTTTCCTTATGTGGATGCAAAAACCATCAACAAAACATTAGTAAATGAATCCAATAGCATATTAAAATTATTTTGCACCAAGACCAAGTAGGATTTATCCCAGGAATACAAGGCTAGTTCAACAGAAGACAATCAAACAAATTCACCACATTAATAGAATGAAAGAGAAACACATACACAGTCATCTCAATTGACACAGTAAAGACATTTGAAAATATCCAACACATGTTTGTGATGAAGACATTCAGAAAAAAATAAGAGAGGGGAACTTCCTTGGCATTCTAAAGGGCATTTATGAAAATGCCATAGCTAATATCTTACTCAATGATGAAAGACAGAAAGCTTTCCCTCTGAGATCAGGAATAAGATAATGGTTTCTGCATTCATTACTGTTCTTCAACATTGTACTGGAAGTTCTAGCCAGAGCAATTAGACAAGAATAAGAAATAAAAGTCATCCAAATAGAAAAGGAAGAAGTAAAACTCTGTTCAAGATGACAGGATCCTTTGTATAGACAATCCCAAAGAATTCACAAAAAAAGTAATAGAGCCAATAACAAATTCAACAACCTGGGTACAAGAGTAACATGCACTGGGACCCCTTCTCTGCCTGGGAGAAAGGGAGCCTCCCAACCTGCTTCCCAATCCTACAAGGTAGACACAGTTGTCCCTGCCATTTTGCAGAGGAGGAAAGTAAGGCTCGGAGCTGAAGGCCTTGTCTAAGGTGAAAGGGCTTCTGAGGAGTGGGGGTAATTGGATGGGGGAGTCCAAACCCTTCCAGATGCCTCTCAAGGACTGACTTTGGATTTATGGCTCTGGGGGACTGAGGCAGAACTAGGATCAAAAGTATGGAAAGCCGAGAGTCCTCTAAAGTATCAGCTCCTTTCATCTTTACAATTGCCTCCGTCCTCTCAGGCCTTCCTCGCTGGTTGTCCTGCACCTAAAATGCTGCTCCCCAAGATGTCTGGATTTTGGATCTTTTCAACATTCAGATTCAGATGTCATTTCCTCCAGAAGCCTGCTCTAACCCACTGTAACTAAACTGTCCCCTTCCTGCTTCACTGGGTGTCCCGCTGCCTCTAATTTACTAGGTTCTAGTCTTCTGGGTTGGGCACTATACCGTGATGATGCTTTGTCACACAGTAGACACTCAATAAAGATGTGGCAGATGCTATAGGTTTGCCCCCCATGTCCCCTCAGCACCCCACTGTGTAACCAAACCCCAAAACAAGACTTCCAGCTGCCAGCACCTGCCTGGGGGCTGAGGGCCGGGCCGCAGCATGCAGCCAGGCCCTGGGCCCCAGAAGCTGGAAAGCCTTGGGAACCAGCAGCGTTTCCTCCTGCAGGCTCCTGCCCTCTGGGTGCTGCCCGCACCCCCCTCCCCCCGCCCACAGTCCCTGCACGGAGGACTGAGGGGCTCCCAGACAGCTGCCCGGTGCCCCTACTCGTCAGGGTCCCTCCTGGCCACCCACTGGTCACGTGACTCCAACAGAGCTGCTGTCAGGGCCCAGACAGGGGGAGGGGCAGCTAGGAGGGGGTGCTGGGGACTGTCAGGCACCCCCAGAGTTCTCTGCACATGTTGGGGAGCCTCTGCCTCTGTCCTCTCAGGATGCCCTGCCCCCTCCTGCTCCTCTTCCCACAGCTGCTCCTCCTCATGGCAAGCTGAGCCCTGGGGTCACGCTAAGCTCCTCTCTGCCCCCTGCCCAGCACCTGCCCCCCCGCAGTCCCCCCTGCTGCCCCAGCCTCCACAAGGCTGTGCTGCCTGGGAGGGGAGGGCAGGGTTTGTCCCTCACATGCAGGATGTGGGGGTCAGCGCTCAGCCGACACCTCAGGAGCCCCTCAGGAAGTGGGAGGTACTGGGGTAAAGGTGTCCTCTGAAAAGACCCCCGAGCTTTGGCAACCATAAGGCCATGGCTGCTGCTTGACCCCGTGGCCCCAGGCACGTTGTGCAGCCACCACCAGGAGGGTGGAGTGGAGCCTGGTGGTCCTGAGGGTGGACGAGGCTCTGCACAGCTCCCAGCAACCCCCAGATGAGGGGCCCGGGGGCGGGGCTGGACCGGGACCCTGATGCTCAGCTCAGGTGGCTCTGACACGTGGGAGCAGGGGAGTGGGTGGGACTCCATGGGGCGGGGCCCCAGTGACATCCTGTGGAAGAATGACCAGCGGGTCAGCTCCTGAGCCCAAAGGAGACCTGGGGCCCTCAAGCCCGAGGGACAGGATTCCTTGTGTCTGGGAACCCCCCCCACCTTCCCTGCTGCCCCCACCTCACCACCCCACCAGGTGGGGCCTCCATGGGAAGCCAATTCTGGCTCCTGTAGCACAGGCCCTGGGAGGTGTTCCCTGGGCACCCAGAAACCAACAAGAGGCAGGAGGCTGGGGGTGGGGTCCCTGCCCTGGCTGGGGGTTGTCTCAGAGATTGGCTGGGAAGCCTGAGCCAGGGTGCAGGGCCAGAAGGTCTGGGGCTGAGTGCCACCCCCCAGCGCCTTCCTGCCTCAGCACCAGGTGCCCAGGTGCCCAGGTGGGGGTTGGGGGTTGGGGAGTCCCCTGTGATGTGCAGTTGGCTCCAGGAGATGGCGCTCGTGGCTTGCAGTCATCCCTTGCCCTTTTAAAGAGCTGATCTCAAAACCAGTGTTTGCAGTCAGGGGACACACAGGACTAGGACTTCTGTCTCACCTGGAGCTGGTTTCCTGCCCGTCGTGTCACACGTTTCACCACGTTTCCATGGTTAGGCTGATTTTCCCCTTTCTGCAGGCAGGCGCCTGGCTTATGGCGCCTGTTTGCCAAAACTCAGCCTCTGCTGGGATCAGCAAGCCCGGCCCTGAGCCCCCAGGGCCTCTGCAGGTCCCCATGCCCAAGGTCAGGCCAGGGCATCCATGTCTGCCTGGGGACCAAGGGCCTGACTCCACATTCTTTGCTGAACCCCCAGGCTCCCTCGTGAGGCTCCTCACACATGAGCTCGCCGCACAGGCCATGGGAAGCAGCCCCAGGCCCCAGCCCCCGCTCCCAAGCCCCCTGCAGCCACCCTAGTTCCAGGGACGTGCAGGACCACAGGCGACGTGCGGAGCTGAGTCCTGGAAGCCGCGCAGGCCACCTGGTCCCGTCATCGCCCAAGCCCTCGGGTTCTCGGCTTTCCTGTTCCCCTGTCCCCGCAGTCACCCCTTTCCCAACCAGCTCCCCCATGCTCTCCTCCCAGCCCACGTCCCCCCACGACACCCTCCGGAGTGCCTGCTTCACGCCTGGAACCCACACCCTCCACCTTCCACGGCACCTGCTCCCCCTCCCGTCCCTCGGCCAAAGCCTGGGTTTGCTCCCCGTGACCGTCACGTGAGGACCATCAGGCCGCACTGCTCAGCCAGCACCAGCCCTGTGGTGCTGTGGAGACTGTGGGTGACCGATGCCCACACCCCGTGGCTGTGGACCAGGCGCTGGGCCTGGGGCTCCTGCCCTCCTGTCGGCACCGGAGGGCCCTTGCCACCTTCACACCCAGCTAAGGGACGGCAGGTGAGACTGTCACAAAGCCTCGCGTGAGCAGGCATGAATTGTAATCCAATTCTGGGACACGCTGCTCACATTCCGTAAATCCCTTCTATCCAATTGAATCACTCTGAATCCCAATCCTATGGTTCCAGTGGGACCATATCATCACTGAATTTTTCCCTGTCCCTCTGGTGCCTGGAAAGTTCTCCAGCAGCCCCACCCCAAGGATTTAACCTAACTCTGAGCCTCGGATGGACTCCCCATCCTCTGCTACCCTCAGGCAGCCCCCACCCCATCCTCTCTGTAGCACTTTGATATGGTTATGAATTCTGAAAATAGATATTGGATTACGTTTGCAGTCTGATCTGTACTTGGGCATGATTGGGTTTTGATTAGGGCTTTAATTTTGCCATGTCTTTAGGGTGTTGCGTCCCCACAACCTTGGTGGGTGGAGACTCACAGATAAAAGGTGTGGCAAAGGACAGAGTTGGGGGGCCTTTTAATATTGGAGTTTTGATGTTGGAGTTTGATGCTGAAGCTGGAGCTCCAGGGAGAGAGACTGAGCTATTTTCCTGAGAGTCTACAGCTGACCTTGTGGAGAGAGGCAAAGTCTACAGAGCCTCATGGTCTACAGCTGACCTTGTGCAGGAAACAGAGGAGCTGAGCCCAGAGGAACCCAGGAAGCCTGAGCCCTCGCAGATGTCGGCAGCCATCTTGCTCCCACACGTGGAAATAGACTTTGGTGAGGGAAGTAACTTATGCTTTATGGCCTGGTATCTGTAAGCTCCTACCCCAAATAAATACCCTTTATATAAACCAACCCATTTCTGGTATTTTGCAGCAGCACCTCTTGGGCTGACTAATACACTCTCCTACCTGCAGGCAGCTCCTGGGATTCCTCATCTTTGTCCCTGTCCCCAGAGCCCTCTGTCCTGCCCCTCCCCCTCCCAGAGGGTCGAGGCCTTGGTGGTGGTGGTCTCTGCAAAGCTGTCTGCAGGCATGTACTGAGCAGAACTGAGGGCGTGGCTCACTTCACAGAACAGAGGAGGGAAAACACATACCTGGAAAAATGAAATCACATCTCAATAAGTTATCTTCCAGCATTAGCTGCTAAATTAAGATGTTGAAAGTTGCCACAATGAGCCAATGAGGCTAGAATAAGACATTTTGATTTCAGATGAATTTTAGTGATCCCTTTTAACCCCGAACTGGCTTTCTTTCCATCTTTATGTGGGAGAGAAATAAAACACCACAAGGCCAGGATTCCAGATTTCGACTACCTGCCAATTCCAGAACCTTCTGGCCGGGGTTCTGACCACCAGACGACTATCCCACAGGTTGGTGAAGGTGTGAGGAGCCCCCTGCTTGGGGGTGGGCCCTTGGCGCCTGTGCCGTGTCCTGGGAGAAGGGGCAGCGGCTCCCTGCACCGGCAGATGGCAGGCTGGGGGAGGTCAGAAATAAGGCCTTTAGGGGAGGCGGCTGTGGACTGCTGGCGGGGAGCATGGACCCCAACTCTGTTCTGCCCTAGCCTTCAGCACGTCCGGCTGCACCGGGGACTTCTGAGCTCGCGCAGAGCACCCTGCTCCCCCGGGCGCAGGAGACCCGGCTTAGGTGTGAGGGGTCAGCAAGACCCTTCCCAGGGCGCCCGGGACCTCCCTGGCCTTGGAAATGGCGGCACCCCCGGGGGCGGCAGGCCCCCTGCAGGCTGCTTCTCCAGGAGGGGAGGTGATGGGTGATTCTCAGTTGTTAGGATGCAGGCTGGGAGGCCTAAAGACCATGCAGCAAGATGCGAAATCCCTAGAGGAACCCTTTCCTTGAAAACCTCCTTCTCTGATGCGTTTGAGCTGGCGCAGCTCTGAGCAGAGAGGACTGGAAACGGCCCGACAGGGGCAGGGCTGGCGGGAGGAGCAGGGACTGGAGGTGAAGCTCGCCTTCCGCTCCCCGCGTGTCACCCGGCAGGCCGCCGCGGGCCTCGCCCCGCTGCCCCGGCTGCCTGGAGGAGGCGCTGCCTTCAGGGCCATGGCCAGGGGCTCCCACCAGGGCAGCCCAGGCGGGGGGCGTGCGGGGGCAGGTTTCCTCAGGAGCTTGCGGGGCCCGTGCGCCTCCCCTTGGCCACTCCTCTCGGGCCTGAGGCCGCGTGGGCAGCAGGGACTTCACCACAGCTGACCCGGCCGCCCTGGGCCCAGGCCCGCGGGAGGCGGCCACAGGGATGTGCCCACAGGAGGGGAGTAGGGCTGGGGGCCCGCGGGCTCCTTCCGCAGCGCACCCTGGGTGAGGTGGGGGTGGGTGCCGGGGGCCTCACGGCCTTTCTGGGTGCTGCACTCCCCAGCTCTCCAGGCCCCCTGCCTCGGGGCCTGGCTGAGCCCCCAAGCCCTGAAGGTGAGGTGCTCTGTCCTTCTGTCCATGCGCTGTCCAGCAGAGACGTGGCCTGTTCCCCATGGAGACTCCCTGGACGTGGCTCAGCGCCCAGCCCCAGCCCCAGCCCCGCCGCACCCAGGTCCCGGGTGGTCATCACCGTCTGGTCACCCTGCCCCTGCCCGCAGTGTCCTGGTGCAGGGCCCAGCTCTCCTGTCCCACCTGTCCCTGGGTCCTCTCTGCAGCCCCCTGCTCCTCCCCTTCCTTGGGGACGACCTCTGGGGAGATGGCCCCTCATTCCCCAGACCCCTCCTCCATCCTGCGGTCCCTGGATGGACCCCCGAGGGCCCTGCCCAGACAGCCAGCCGAGGCCCTGCCAGGGTGATGCCTGAGCACTCAGGGCCTTTCCAGTCCCTTCGTCTTCCGTGCTCCCACCCATGCCCCAGCTGGGCCTCTGGGACCCCTGTCCCTGCCCACCTGGACAGGGAGGCCTCAGGCTCCTGCAGCCCCGCTGAGCCTCACTCCCCGCAGCCCCCCAGAGGGCCAGGCAAACCCCCCTCAGCCTCGCCCTTCCTGGGAACTGGGCGCTGCCTTCCCTCCTTCCCTCAGGCTGTCTGAGCCAGCCGTCCCCTGTCCTGTGTGCCCAGCAGGGGTTGGGGATGGAAGGGGACATGCCCAGGACAGTGTCCACCCCTGAGGACCAGGAGAAGGTGGGGCTGATAATGTGGAGAGAGGAATGGGGTGCCTGAGGACAGGGAAGAGCTGAGAGGTCAGGAGGGGACAGAGGCCAGGGAGGAGGTGAGAGGTCAGGAGGTGTCAGGCGTGATTCAGCGGGGGTCAAAAAGGGCTCAGGGAGGGGCCAGATGGAGTTGGGGGACCTCCCCAAGCACGTGGCCTCTGAGCCTGGGAGCACATGGGTGTTTGGCAGGTGGAGAAGGTCTGTGAGAAGCATGGCAAATGCAGCTCAGTGTGGGCTGTGGCTGTGATTGGATCCAGCATGTCAAAAGGGTGGGGTACTCCAGGGGAGGGCAGCCTGGGCGGTGGGGACACCCTGGGGGTCTGCAACCCCCCAGGACTGCATATGACCCAAGAGTAATAGAATGTGAGCCACGTATGCAAGCTGCCACAGCATTTAAGTTTTCTATTATTAAAAGTAACAGATATTACTTTTAATAATGTTTTATTTAACCCACTGTGTCCAAAATACATTCCCTTCAAAATGCAGTCTTAGTTTCCTACGCTGCTCAAAGCAAATTTCAAGAAGTGGCTCGTAGTTTGAACAATGGGAATTTTTGCTTCATGGTTTTGAAGCCAAGATGATGTCCAACTCAAGGCTCATCACAGCGAAGCTTTCTTCCCCAAGATCAGCTGCCCGCGATCCTTGGCACCACTGTCACATGGCAAGGCACATGGTGGCACCCATCTCTTCTGGGTTTCATTGATTTCAGCTTCTTGCTCCCTCTCTGAACTCCAGTAATAGGATTAAGGACTGTCCTGAGGGAGCTGGGCCACACCTCAACTGAAGTAGCCTCATCAAAGAGCCCTATTACACTGGGTCCACACCCACGGGGTCAGATTTAAGAACATGTTTACTGGTGTACAGACAGCTGCAAACCACCACATAGTCAATATAAAAGTGAATGGGATGTTTATATTGTTTTGTTCATACCAAACCTTCCTACCCAGTGTATTCTTTGCACTCACAGTTCAGTTTGGGCCAGCCATGTGCTCAGGAGCCACACGTGGCTTGAGGCTCCCATATGGGATGGCTCAGATGTAGGACCCCATACTAAGCAGACCTGCGTCTATTTGTAATTCCTGTTTTGAATATCTCTCTGAATCAAAAACTAATCTCATCCTCATTTTATCTGCATTTTGCAATATTATTGAACTTATCTCCTGAAAGTGACGTCTAAATGCTTATGGAACCATAAATGACAGGGAATAGACAGCATGCATGTGGTTCTGGTCATAGGCATACCCAGTGTGTCCCTCCAGCCTTCTCTTACTGATGGGAGCATGGGTTCCTTAATTGCGCATGCTGGCAAGGGAAAGTCCAGGGTTCATACATCAGTCTACTCAGCCAGACCCTCCCACAGGCCAACAATGGCCTCATCTACTAGAAAGAAGGACACTATGCTCTAAAAAGAGACATAACCTACTTAGTGAAGGAAGAGAAGTTTAAAAGCATTGCAGTTCAAGAATTAGGTTTATATTTAAAAATTGGTCTCATTACCTGTTTTTAATACCACCTCTGGTATTTCTGAAGAAATATTCTGTTAAACAAAGCAGACATGACAATTCTAGATCCTTTGAAAGCATGCATTTCACCCCCCAATATTATGATAAATTGGTTAATGATTTAAAAGGCAATTTAACTCTTCAATCCAAAAAAATAAGTCTCCCAAACCAAGTTCCTCATATATAACTATGATTTCTTCTGACATTCTTTGATCTAGAGTGAAAAAATTCTTTTTTTAAACACACTACGATGCTCCTCTACAATATCATATTTTTGTTCACTTCTGCATGATTTATCAAGTGCCAAATTCTTTTGAATATCAACTGTAGAGTCAGATCCATGAAATATGCCAAATTATTAAAGATAATAATAAACTTTTAAAAAAGTAATTATTTATAAGAACCCAAAACTTGAGGTGGTGACATCAGCAAAATGGAATAAGATGTTTCTGGTGAATGGCTCTTCTTAGAATAGTGGAAACCTGGCAGACTCTGTCAGAAACAACTTTCCCAGAATTCTGGAAATTGACTGGCAATAGATAACTTTTCAGTAAACAATGAATCAGGAAAAAGAAAACCTAAAATTGGTGGGAAAGCTTCAGAAAACCTTCACCTGTGAGCCCCTCCCCAGCTGTTGGCTTGGCCCAGCATCTTAGGCTTGATGGTTTGGCAGCCTGCACATCTTGAAGTGCTGGTCCCTGATGCCTGGTGATTCTCTCACCCAAACACACACATTATATGTCTTTGTACATCAGCTCCAATCTGCTTCTTCGAAGACTGACTTAAAGCACGTGTTTGTTTTGCCTAACATGGAATTTGCCAAGGATGGAGAAACAGTGCAGAAAGGAGGAGCAGAGCAGGGGAACAGAGCTGAGATGACTGCAGTGCCTGGGGTGAAAGACTGTAATTGATACAAACAACACAACCCAGGGCCCAAAGAAGAGAACCAGAGAAGAGAAACTCCTTTTGTAGAGAGAAAACAGTTGCACATACTGAAAAATTCTTGAAAGGTCCCAAACATGCCAGGGCAAGATGCATGCTTAGAAACCCTGAGAAGAATCTAACTTTTCACCATAAGCTTATCTGTAGATTCAGTATAAACTGGGCTGGATATTGAAGAAGAATCTCAACACACAGCCAATATACCCTAAAATCTGGTAGAATTCCAGAGTCAAGAAGCCAAAGGAATTAAAAGCCCAGACTTTGACAAAAGATCACAAAGCATACAAAGAAACAGAAGAGATGGTCCATTGAGAGGAACAAAGTAAAACAACAGAAGAAGCACAGATACTGGACAAGTAATCAGGGATTAAGTCAACTGTCCCAAATAAGTTCAATGAGCTAAAGGAAATTATGGACATAGAACTAAAGGAAATTGCAAAGGTGATGCATGACCAAAAGGAGCAATTAGAACATTTTAAAGAGAGAGAACAGAAAGTCTAGAGTTGAAAAGTACAATAAACAGAAATATAAAATATACTAGATTTAAACAGGTAGAAGGAAGATTTGGTGATCTTGAAAATAAGCTAGTTGAAATTATTCAGTCTGAAGAGGAAAAAGAAAACAGAATTAAAAGTGAGTAGAGCCAAAGAGATCTGAAGGAAATCATGAATTGTACCAACATATTTGCTATGGGAATTCCATTAGAAGAGAAAAGGAAAGGGGCAGAAGGAACATTTGAAGAAATAATGACTGTAGCAGTTTGGTATTGTTTATGAATTCCAAAATAGATATTTGACTGTGTTTGTAAACTGTTCTGTTCTTCTAGCTGTATTAGATTGTATTAAATTCAGGGGTTTCACTTTTACTTGAGTAAACTATGATTGGCACAGAAGAGAGTTTGAGTTTTGATGCTGGAGCCCTAGTAAGTAAATACATGGAGAACAGCACAGAGAAAAAGTATGCAGAGGAAGAGAGACAGCTCTTTAGACATGGCAGAGGCCCCAGGAAGAGAGATGAGCCTCTATAGCTGACCTTGTGAAAAGAACTGAGCAGCTGAACCCAGAAAGAATCAGCCTTGAGGAGAGAGACATTTATCCCAACCTACAGCTGAGATTGGAAGAAGCTGGGACCGCAGAGCCTGAAGAGGACAAAGGCAGGCTGAACCCTCATAGACATCACCTGCCATATTGCTTCAGCATTCGGCCAGTGGCTTTGGGTGGAAAGTACTTCTCATGGTACCTTGAGTTGGGCACTTTAGGGCCTGGTAACTTAAAGCTTCTTCCCCAAATAAATACCCTTTATCAAAGCTAACATATTTCTGATACTTTGCATCAGCACCCCTTTGGCTGACTAATACAATAACCAAAAGCTCTCAAATTTGATGAAAGACATGAATATACACATCCAAGTAGACCAATAAATTCCAAATAGGGTAAACTTAAAGAGATCCACACAGAGACTGATTATTATTAAACTGTCCAAGGGCAAAGAGAAAGAGAAAATCCAGAAAGTAGCAAGAGAGGTGTGACTCATCACATACATGGGAATCCTCAATAAGATTTAGCACCTAATTCCCATCAGAAATGAGGGGAAAGAGCAAGCAGGATTTGAAGTGCTGAAAGAAAAAAATAAAGCCCCAAAATGTATATCCAGCAAAACTGACCTTTAAAAATGAGTCTTACTGTAAGACATTCCCAGATAAACAAAAGCTGAGGAAGTTCAAAAACTACTAAATCTGCTCTGCAAACATCTTAAAAGGAGGTCTTCAGGTTGAAAGGAAAGGTAGGCAGTAGCTTGAAGCCTTAGGAAGAAACGAAGTTCTCCAATAAAGGTTCTCCAGCAAAGGTAACAACATGGGTAATTATAAATGCCTGGATTACTACACTCTTGCTATGTAACTCTACTTTTTTTTTTCTCACATAATCTAAACTACAAAGGCATAAAAATAATCCTATTTCAGGTAACTGGAAATACATAATGTAAAGAGCTAATTTGTGAAAAGAACTAAAAAGAGGGAACAGAGGGGTATAGAAGCAGAGATTGCATATGGTTTTGAAGTTTTTATCAGTTCAAACTACATTGTTATATTCTTAGGATGGTAAATATAAAACTCATAGTAACCACTAAGAAAATATTTTTAAATATACAAAAAAGGTAATGTGAAGAGAATTTCAACACAAAAGCAGTTTCAATACAAAAGATCAACTATACACAAAAGAGGAAGCAGGGAAATGAGGGACAAAAAAGGTATAAGATGTACAAGAAAAAAATGACAAAATGGCTTTACTACATCCTGCATTATCAGCCATTACTTTGAGTGCAAATGGATTAACCTCTCTAGTCAACAAACAGAGATTAGCAGAATGGATACAAGAGCAAGATAGAACTATATGTTATTTAGAAGAAATACACCACAAATAAGTTGAACATAAAAGGATGAAAAAAAAAATCCATGTATATAGTAACCAAGAGAGTTAGGGTGGCTATACTAAAATCAGAAAATAAACTTTGTGAAAGGTTGGGTTATGAACCCCAGGGGAAAAAGGATGTTCTTAATCTTAATCTCATTCATGTGGGAGAACTCTTTTTAAGTAGTACCATTTGAAGATGTTATTTTTAGTTAAAGAATGGCCCAACTGAATCAGAACGGGTCTTAACCCTTTTACTGGAGGCCTATTAAAAAAAAAGGCCCCAGGGAGGAGCAGGAAGTTAGAAGTCAGTGGAACCCAGAAGAGAAAGGAGAGAAAATCACCATGTGATAGCAAAGTCAAAGAACCCAGGAATTACCATCCAGTCTGGACAATACCAACCCAAGGGAGAAGCAGTCCTCTTAGTCTTTGAACCAATGGGCCAATAAATTCCTGTTGTTATGCCAACCTATTTTATGGCCTTTGTCATAACAGCCAGAAAATTAAGATGGACTCTAAATCAAAATCTGTTACAAGAGACAAAAAAGGGACACTATATATTAATAAGAGGGTCAATGCAACAAGAAGATATAACAAATATAAGCATATGATCACCTAATAATAGAGCTCCAATACATAAAACAAACATTGGTGAAAATGAAAGAAGTAGACAGTACTACATAATAGTTGGAGATATTGATGCGCCACTTTCATAAGTGGATAGAACATCTAGACTGAAAATCAATAAGGAAACAGAGGACTTGAATAATACCGTAAGCCAATTAGACCTATATGACATATAGAAAACCATCCACCCAATTACAGCCTAATACACATTCTACTCTGTACATGGATCATTCTCCAGGACAGAATGTATGTTAGGGCATAAGACCAGTGTCAAATTTTAAAACATTGAAATCATACATATTATCTTCTCCAACCACAGAAGAATGAAATTAGAAATCAAAAACAGAAGGAAAACTGAAAAAACTCATAAATATGTGGAAATTACACAATATATTCTTAAATAACCAATGGGTCAAAGAAAAATTTACAAGGGGAATAAGAAAATTTTTAGAGATTAATGAATGTTAAGGAAGACACAACATACCAAATCTATGGGAAGCAACAAAGGCAGTGCTTAGAATGAAGTTTATAGCTATAAATGTCAACATTTTAGAAGAGATCATCCATAAATTAACTACACATCTTGAGGAACTAGAAAAGAGTAAGGTAAACCTAAAGTTACCAGAAGGCAGGAAGTAATAAAGATCAGAGCAGAGATAGAGAATAGAAACACAATCAAGAAAATCAACACCAAAAGTTAGTTCTTTGAAAAGATTTTTTTTTAATTGACAAAATCTTTAGCTGCTCTCACAAAGAAAAAAAGAGAGATGATGCAAATAAACAAATTCAGAAATGAAAGTGAGGACATTCTAATAATCTTACAGAAATTAAGAGTATAAGAGAATACTTATGAGCAATCATATGCCAATAAATCGGATAACCTAGAAGAAATAGACAAATTCTTAGAAATGTAACCTTACCTAAACTAACTACTCTTGCTTCTCTCTGGGTTCAGGGTTCCTCTCTTCCTGGGGCTCAAGCTTAAGGCTTTGGCTTCAAACTCCAGCATCAAAAACCCCTAACTCTCTCCTTTGCCATGCCTTTTATCTGTGAGATCCCACCCACCAAAGGGTGGGGACTCAATGCCCTACTGGCAAGAGAGGATTACATGACTACACAATCAAGCAAACCTCTGAATCCAATATAATCTAATATGCTCAGAGGAAAAGATCAGTTTACAAACATAATCCAAAATTTCTTTTTGGAATTTATCAATAATATCAAACTGCTACAACATCTTTCCAACAAGACTACATTTTCAAAGATGCAATAAAAATGCCTTGAGATAGAATACTTTTACCTTATTCCTCAAAAATCAATCAGCTTTGTTTTTCTAGGCTTCTTAATGTGTCTAAGAAAATCTTTGATATTATAAGATGAAATATTTTCACCCTGGTCCATAATGTATACAAAAACATTAATTTCGAATGCCACAATTATTGCTAAAAAACGTGTAATGGCTCACTCAACAGTGATTATGTCACTTAATTTCTGAATGTCAGCTGCTCTGAGAAGTATATAGGTATTTTAGACATTTATAGTTAATCCCTTGTGTCAACTCTCACCCAAAGTGTTTCAAGGGCAAAGCTCGGCCTCCCTATTGTCCTCCCAGAACCAGCGCTCCACCAGGCCCTGCCCCTCCACAGGAGGAGGGCGTGGGTGGGCTTGTCCCCACGGAAGGCTGAGCTCCTGCCAGGTGGGCGCTCTGTGCCCTTACAAAGGCAAGATGCCGAGAAGAGGTTTGATCAACGCGTCGTCTCAAACCAGCTATTTCCTTCAGCTCCCCCTGAAAACTCCAGAGATTTATGATTTGACCGTGTGTGTATTTTCCCACGATAGGCAATGAACAGATTTTTGGCTATCAAGTGGCGCAAGCTTTACCCCAGCGCCCCGCACAAGCCGTGGCTGAGCATAATGGAGCGGCAGCCACGGGTGGACAGACCGACGGATGGAGGACGGGGGAATGAATGAAAGAACTGCAGCCGAGCTGTCAGCCTAGGAGAAAAAAAAAACAAACGCAGAATCTCGTGTGTGGAGAAGACAGGAAACACGATGAAGACAGACCAGAAGACGTGGAGGTGGGAGGAGAGGGAGGCAGGCGGAGACCGGAAGACGGGAGTGCGCCCAGGGCCGGGCGGAGCGGGCCCCCGGGCCCCGCGTCCCTCGCCCCAGGCGACAGGAGGGCGCTCCCCACCGGGGCTCTCCGGGCGCGCTCCCGGCGCGGGGCCCGCGATGCGGGCGGGCGCACGACCGTGGCCTTGACTCCGCCCCTCCCCCCCGCCCCCCCCCCCCCCCCGCCGCAGTGAACTCAGCGCGGGAGCCGGGGACCGCCAGGTCCCGCCTTCCCGGGCTGCTCCGCCTCCGGGGCGGGGTCTCCGGGCGGGAAGGAACAAATGAATTAAATAAATAAGAAAATATAATAGTAATAACGAGGCAAAATTTGTTTGAAAACTATCCTAACACAAAAATAGTCTTGTAAAATTGAATATAAAGCAAACAGTGTTTCTCATCCTTTTTTTTTTCATTATAGCCCCCTCATAAGAAACATTTTTTCACTTTTTCGTAGTTAATCCCATGACGTTTTTTATGTTCTGTTTTGTTTTAAAGACGCACCAGGGATTGAACCCTGGACTTGGTACTTGGGAAACAGGTGCTCACTACTGAGCTACACTGCTCCCCTCTCATGAAATGTTAATACCACAGATGTGCCCTTTACCTCTTATGTGCTGTATGTGCATCTGCGCTTCACCCGAAGAATGAAGAAGAATCCCCTCTCTCCAAAAAACTAATGTTTGCCCCCTTTTGACGGATACTGTCCTTGTTGAGAATGTATACATTTAGAGAAGGCACAATTAAGCAATAATAGGAATAAGGTATAACTATAAATAGAGCAGAAATACTTTAAAAAGTCAAATATTCTGAACGACTTTACATCAACATGTGAATTAATAATCAAATTCCCAAGTACATAACCTGAGCCAGCTTTTAAAGGAAATGGAAACAATAAGGCTGGAGCTGCTAAATAAACTGCATTTATTTAGATCTAAATAATCTTCTCACAGAGAAAACACTAG
Organism: Dasypus novemcinctus; assembly: GCF_030445035.2. Classification (NCBI taxonomy): domain Eukaryota; kingdom Metazoa; phylum Chordata; class Mammalia; order Cingulata; family Dasypodidae; genus Dasypus; species Dasypus novemcinctus. The sequence continues at coordinate 107,582,884 of NC_080678.1, read as the reverse complement.
GCTCAGATGATATCATGCCAAATATTCACGCAGATTATGTTGGTCATGTACAAAAAGTTTTCAAGGATAAAGTAAGAAAATACTCTCCTAGGTGCACTGAATGAGAATAGTACTACCAAAATATCAAGGTCAGTTAAGGATGGCACAAAAATAGATTACAGGTCAGCTTCCCTCATGCATGATTATAGATGAAAAAAATTCTAAACTATTAGCAAACTCGGTCCATCAGAATTAAGAAAAAAATCATCACAATCAAAGTTTATTTCAAAAATTTAAAATTAGTTAGCATTAAAAATGGATTAATGTAATTGTCCATATTAATAGAGTACTGGAGAAAAATATGGTCACAAAATGTGAATAACAGTATTTAGATAAAATTCAACACTCACTCATGATACGTGGCAAACTTAGAAGATCCGGGTAAAGGATTTCTGCCAAAAGTCTTCTTCAGCGTTGTTGCTAGTAACATATTAGAAGCCCACTACCTGAAATCAAGCCTGCCTCTATCATAGCATCTATTCAAAAACTCATTGAGGACAAGGCAGCACGCTCATTCATCTTTCCTTTCATCTTACACAGACACCCAAGCGATACATCAGGCAATTGTTACAAGTAAGAAGAGAGTATGCAAGGTGGCTGGATTTGTCATTAAATAAAACAAAGTATGTCATGACAGCAATAAGCAGTTGCAAAACAATACAAAACTACTCTAACAAAAGCAGCAAAATATAGGGTATTTGGGGGAGATGCTTGAAAAATGCTAGTTAAGACCCAATGAATGAGATGTCCAATCAACAGGCCAAAATAATAAAATATGACAATTCTGATGGCATGAAGGATGTCAGCCAGGAGACTCCTATAAGCATGTTAGAGTTCACCAATTCTAAAATACTGTTTCTCCAAGATACTCTCTTATTTTAAAGACCTCTACAAAGACGAAAAAACCACGTGTTACACATAATGAAACTTATACCTCTTAGAATTAAATAAGGCTTTTTAAATGTTTTTTTAATCAATTTGTATTCCCTTCCCCCCATTCCCCAGCCTCCCACAAGATGGCGCCCTCATCTGTCGGCTCATTGTCTGTCCCCTTTAACTGATGACCAAACCCAGGACCTCCCGAGTAGGAGAAGCTCACTCCCTTAAATAAGAATTTTATTGTATATCACTCTTGCACATACAAAAACTACTTTGGTTAAGGTATTTCTACATGTTTTTACGTGCGCAGGTTGACATTTTTGAAGTTCTTGCAATGCAGAGTTGTCTGTGCCCCGTGTTGCGCAGTGGACTCTCCAGGCCACTGAAAGCACTGGGGAGGCAGCAGCTTTAAAATCTGGTGGAAGTGCCTGGGCGTCCTCCATGGAGAGGCGGGTCCTGTGTCCCCCCGGCTGACCCCGGCAGGCTCCTGACTTGGGCCAGCAGAGTCCAGGGAAGTGACACGTCTGACGGGTGAGGTGACATCACAAAGGCCAAACCCTTTCTGCCTTTTTCCCTGGAGGCAGAGCTCCTGGAGGCCTGAGCACCTCGTAGGCGTCCAGTCCCTCAAAACCTCGGGGCTGGGGGGAGCCAGGTCAGCTGGCAGGCCCGGGCGGGGTGTCCCTCACAGTCCCAGCTGAGCCCACATCCTGGCCTTCCCCACCCAGGTCCCAGCCCTGGAGGGGAGAAGCCCTGGGATGACCAGTCCCCGCCCCTCGGGGGCTGGCGGCTGCTGGGGTCTTGGTGTCTGAGCCCTGGGGTGTGGAGCTGGGAGCAGCCGTCCCGTGTGAGCCTAGAACCTGTGAGCATGACCCAAGGGCTGCAGCTGCGTGTCCTGAAGGCTGGGGGTCTGTCCCTCAGCCCTGACCCCGGAGCACCCTCATTCCACAGGCCTGGGGCCTCCTGCACAGCCCCCTCCTCAGCCCAGACCCTGCCACCGCGGGTGGCTTCAAGGTCAACCCGAGTGACCTTGAGCACTCTGACCTCCCAGGCCACAGGCCTCCTCATGCCCCGTGAAGTCCCCGTCCCCCACTCCAGGGTCCTGGCTCCTGGTGACACTCTGCACTTTGTGGACCCTGGAACCTCTGGCACCCTAAATCAACATCCTACTCTGATCGACCTCGGCTCCGGGGGCTTATTTTTAACCAACCCCCCTCCAGCGTGATGCCTTCTCCCAGGGGCTCCAGGCACCCTCTGCCTGCCCCTTCTCCCCCAGCAACTGGGATCCTAGGCCCTCCCTTCAACAAGACGTGCTCGCACCCCAAGCCCCTGCACGCCAGCTTCACACTCCCTCCCTCAGCAAACATTTCAGCCCTGGATGAACCCCGTGTCCCCCCAGGAAGCTGCGTGGAGGAGAAAGGCCCCAAAGTACCAGTGGCCCCATGGGGCAGCCCCACCACCGCCTCCACGAGGCCCAGCGCCACTGGCATCTGACTCCAAGGTGTGGGGACGGCTGGTCCCAGGGCCCGAGGCTCCTGGTCTGATAAGGGCTGTGCACAGGGCTCCCCTCCTCCATGCACAGGGCACTTCCCCGCCCCCGCAGCCAGAGGAGGCGGTGGTCGCAGTGCTAAGCCCGTGCCCCCGTCACTGCACCCCCAGCCCAGAGCCAGCTCCAGGCGCCAGTGGACTCAGAAGGACCCTGGGCGCAGGGATTCAGACACTGCACTAACCACCTGGAAATTTTTAATTTCCTCTTGAACTTGTGTTTTGTGGTGACATCTGATGGGACAAGGAGCATAAGTTGGGGCTTGGAGGCTTGGCTCTCAGGCTGGTTCCCAATTCCACCAGACAGGGTCTGCCATCCCCAGGTCCCCAGCCCCATCCAGTCTCCCACTCATTTCTCCCACACAGTGACAGCTGCCACCATCCATCCCCAAGTGGACTGGGCAAGGGGCAGGGTGACATGCTGTACTGGGCATGGGGGGTGCATCCCCAGACCTGGCTGGCAGACCACTCTGTGTCTGCCGAGCAAGTCGGTGGGGGAGCCTCTCTCACCCCGATTCTGATGCTGAGCATATCCTGGCCACCGTGTGGGAGGGGTGGGCAGCCGCAAGCAAAGGAGAGCCTGGCTGACTTCCCTGCACCTTCCGCCAGGGCACGGCACGATGGAGGGTGGAGGCAGAAGGGAAACTCAGGAGCTGGTGGGCTGCACAGGGGGTACAGTCTCAGGGCAGCAGGGCCTCTAAGGAGCCCACTCCCCCAGGGAGTATCCCCAAGCCTGAGGGAACACACATTAAGTAACAACAACAACAAAAAACCAGAAACACCACACCTTGATGGGCCACTCCTTTCTGCACAGGGCCCAGGAGCTAGGCTGTCAGCTCTGCCCTGGCACCAACCACAGGGCCTCATAAGTGTCCACCGAATAAAAGAAGGGCCACAGTGTCCTTTCCAACACACAGTGCAGAACCGGCCCTGCCTGCAGATGGCCTCCGGGGACACTGAGCCATACTCCAGGGGCTGCGTGCTGCACCCAGGGATGGCTGGGGATGGCCTGGGGATTAAGGCAGGGGCAAGCTGCTCCCACTCCCTTGCCGCCGCGCAGACCCAAGTGGGCTCTGCTATGCCCACTGCTTGGTCCAAAGCCAGTCCCCACGCTGCACCCCCACCCATGCCTTGTGCTGAAGGCCTGAAGGTGCCTCCTGAGGGGTCCTTGGGCAGTGCTCTGTGAGGCTGTGTGCTACCCAGGCCTCTCCTGTCCACTCCCAGAAGCGCCCTTCCCAGCTCTGACCCTCAGACCTCAGCACCAGGCTCTGGGCTGAGCAGGACCCCCCCGCCCCTGGAAAAGCAGGCCTGGGGCTTCTTGCCTGGAAACCTTTGTCTACGTCAGTCCTGGCCCTGAAATGCCTAGTTAAGTGACCTTGGCATTGTCCTTAACCTCTCTGAGCCTCAGTTTCCTCCCCTTTGAAATGGGAGTTAGAATACCTTCATATACCTGATGATTAGAAATCATATGTCCAGTCTGTGGGGGTCTCCACCTGTCACCAGGGATGGCACCTGCCACCTGGAAATGTCAAGACCTGGATGATTCCAAAGAGGGAAGGACTGGGTAGCCTGGGAGTCTTCTCTCCATTTAATACCCCCACCTCCAACGCCATCTATTCCTAAGTTCTTAGGGTTTCTCTACAGGATTCCATTCAGGGGTCCCACAGGGGCCACAGGGCTCTGAAGAGGTGCCCTCCCTGACGGGACCACTGAGAGGAAGACGGTGGTTGGGTCAGGCAGGTGAGAGGCCAGGGGCAGCACTTGGGGGCCCCGGATGGGGCGGCACCAGGCCTGCATGCCGCGACCCGCTGCATTTGCTTCCCTTTCTCTGGCTAAAGATGCGTTGGTGGCATCTGCCTCCAACAGGGCCCAAACTTCCTTGAGCCAGTGACAATAAGAACAATGTCCCCAGAGCTGAGCGTGTGACTCTGTGCCTTAGAAAATCTGGGCTCCAAAGTTCAGGCCCTGCTCCCAGTTTAGATTCTTCCTCCACTGCCAACCGGAGGCATGTGCTGTGGCTTTAATGAGAGAGATTGGGGGGTGGGGGTGACAACTCAGGCAGCGAAACAGTCCTGGCCTCTTCAACCCACCTTCCAATATCTCAGGGACACCCCCTGGAGATGCCAGAGGCAACCAGGACCACGGAAAAGACAGGGGCCACCTGGAAAATGAAACGGCCCCATCATCCGGGTAAGTAAAGCCTGGGCTACGTGACCCCAGAGGCAGGGAGGCCCCAAGGGGACTGGGGAGCACCACAGCCAAGCCCGAGCTTCCTCTGACCCCTCAAGGCCCTTGCCCTCCTGGACAAGGGATGAGCCCACCCCCCGCCGCCCACCTGCCGCAGGGGCTCCTCCCGTCCCCTCTGCACACAGGGCTCGTCAGTGGTCCGTGCCCCGGGGCTGCCCGGCACCACGTGCAAAGCCCACCTGCAGCCCTTCTGCTCTCCCCCATGCCTTCCCGTGAGAGCGCCCATGGCTTGCTCGCATCGCCACAGCTTCTCTGTCCTCTCACCCAACACCCGCCATGTTGCATCACCCCGAGGATGGGTTCCGGCTTGCACCCCTTTCCTCCAGTCTGCTTTTCCCAGTATCCGGTCCCTGGGATGCGGCGCATAGTAGGAGCTCCTAAAGGGCTAAGTGGCAGGTGAGGGCAATGGCAGCTGGGCCTCCGGGACCCTGTGTCTTGCGGGTTTCTCATGAAGCAGGGGCCAGCTGGGGGCTGCACGAGGTGGGGAGGGGTCCGCAGAGGCTGTCACCATGGTCACACACGCCCCCGCCCCCCAGGCCTATGGGAGTGGGAGGGCGCTCTTCTGGAATCATCCAGCTCTTGGCCTGGGGCCCGCAGTTCGCAGGGTGCAGGCTGAGGCGCTGTGGGCATTTCAGGGTGGGTGCAGGGCAGCATCAAGGGCGACCTTCTCGGGCCTGGGGAAGGAAAGGCGACGGGGCAGGGTGGGGTGGGGATCGTGGGAGGCTGCTGAGGACCCTCCTACCCGCTGGCTCTGGGCTGGTGCTGGGCGCCCCCCAGCACTGTCCAGTGACACCTTGGAAGGGAGCTGAGCGGTGGTGGGGTTGGGTCTCCACCGTTCCTGGGGCTCGGTCTGCACCAGCCCCAGCAGAGCTTTCTCTCCAGGAGAAATGGCCCTTGTGCCCTGGGAAAGAGCCCCTCGGGACAGACAGGGGCTCCCAGGACCCCTCCCACTCCCCCAGATGCAGGCCCACAGCAGAGCTGGCAGACCCTCGGAGCCCGTGGCTGGCTCCGGCCTGCCCCCACTGCCTGCTGCAGGCCCTCGGCGCTGGCCCCTCCTGCAGGGCCTCGGTTTCCCTCTGGAGCTGGTCAGGGGAGGACCGCCTCCCACTGGGTGAGGAGAGGGAGGCGTCCTCAGCCTGCGAGCACCCTCTGGGTTTCACTTGCAGCCCCCGCAGGACTGAGAATAACTGCTGACCACAGAGATGCCTGAGCCCAACCTCTGCCTCCAGACTCTGCTCCCAGGCCGGGGTGGGGAGAGCGGGTGGGGGGGGCAGGGCGTGGCGAGGGAGTGCCGGGTACTCATCCACAAACACCCAGAACCTAGTAACAAGAAATCAATAAAATGCAGCGATTTTGAGGGTCCTAGTGGCCCTCTGTGAGGGTCTGGGGGAAAAGAGGGCCTGTTTAGCCCCCTCCTACCCCGCAAAGATTCTGTGACTCCCCCTTGCTATTGTGAACTGCCCCGCAGAGCAGCAGGTCACAAAGTGGCCAGGTCAACCTCATGGCCGTCATAATAACTGGGCCCCAGGGCGGGGGAAGGGGGTGAGCAGGCAGGTGCGGCCGGTGCCCAGAGCCAGCCGCTGCCCCTCTTGGCACGCTGCGCGGGTGCGTGGCGAGGACGTGCGGGCCTAGGCCAAAGGCGCGGGCCGGGGCCGTTCTGCACGGGCGGAGGCGGAGGCGGCGCCTGGCGGCGGCCCTGGTGCCTCCGGGGAGCCCAGGGAGATGGGGAGCCGCGCCCCCCAGGTGCCCGGGCCCGCCCTCTTCTGGCTGCTGCTGCTGCTCCTGCCGCCACAGCTGCTGAGCTCGGGACACAGACCCCGCCGCCTTCCAGGCGGGAGGAGCGCTTTGCTCGAAACGGGAGAGCAAAAGGAAAGCTGCAATTCTGAGTTTGACCTCTACTTCATCCTGGACATGTAAGTGGGCGGCGCCGGGAGCAGGGGCCCGGGAGCCGGCGGCGGGCGGTGGGCGGAGCAGGACCCAGCTCTGCAGCAGGTGCCCCGCGGCCCTTCTCTCGCCTGGCTCCGGGGGGCGCTGCGTGCCGTGCTTCCATCAGGCACGACCAGAGAAGGCCCTGGGAACTCCTCGGTTCCGGAGGCAGAAGGATGCTCCAGGCTTTTGTGTCCAAACACTTTTCCTTTTCAGGGGAACAAAGCCACCGTCGTGTTTCTGGAAGGCGTCCGTCCCTCCATCAGGTGGACTGGTCCTTGTCCTACTTCGCCTTAAGCAGGCAGCAAGGGCAGGTGATGGCTAGAGCTCCCTCCTCACTCACCAGTTGGTAGAAGCTCCCAGTGGAGGCTGTTTTCTTTTGGGCTTTGCAGGTCCCAAAGAAGCTGCTCCGTGGCTTCTTGGGGCATTTTAAGTGTCACTAGTGCTCGGAAAGTCTTCTGCTTTGCTTCTTCTGGTGGCTTTGCTTCCTTCTTCAGTCACTTTCAGGAGCAGCTGGCGGGTCTGCTTGTGGCCTTGACCCCTGGGCTGTGGCTCACGTGCCTCCTGGCCCCTGTGGAGTTGTTCCTGACTGCACTGTTGGACAAAGAAGGAAAGGGAGGTGCAGGGTCAGCCTTGGAGAGATTGTCTTGCTTCTACCTTCAGCTCCTCCTGTTGGGTTGACAGTGAACATTGCGTTCATTGACTAGTAACAGAAGTGCAACCAGTGGTAATTCTGCTGGAGCACTTACAGTTTCACCACCCTGGAATGGAGAGGAGCAAAGGGGGGTGTCCATCCAAGTCTGGGTGGGAGGGGTGAGGCCCCAGGGTTGAGTGAGGGACCCAGGAGCAAGTGATGGAGGCAGATCTTGGAAGAGAATCCCTTCCTCTGCCCAGTGGGGGGACTTCTGACACAGCCTGGACAGGTCTCGCCTGGTTGACGTCCCCTTGGAGAGTGGATCAGGGTTGGAGGACAGCTGGGTCTGGAGGGGATGGCAGCCTCTCTAGTTCAGTCTTTCCGGAAAGGGCAGTGAGGCCAGAGGGTCCCCCGCTGCTGGGCAGCCATCCTACTGCTCTCGCAGGCTCTGCTGTTTGGCCCAGTGGGGGCACAGCCCAGCCTGGGATGGAGGAGGAGCTTGGCACCGGTGGGGTGTGAAATCACATCAATTGAGCACTTACTACATGCTAAGCAACGTACTGGACACTAGTCCCCGACAACTGAGGGAGTGCGTTCAATTCCCCTCTTTTAGGATGACACAACTCAGGCTTGGAGGGGCTAAGTGGGTTGGTCGAGGCCAGCTAAACCTAGTTTGCAATAATTCATCAGAAAGTGGAGGATCTTCTCCTATCCTGTCTCCCAAGAAGATGGGGGACTAGAAAGGGGTAAGAATGGATGGCTGAGTGACATTGTCCCCACCGCCCTCTCCACACATGACTACTGTATTCTCTTGGGTTTTGTTTTTTTTTTAATTCTTATTCATTCTACATCCACTGAACAACCCCCACCCCTTCCCATCCCCTGGTAGCCTCCAATCTGCTTTCTGTCTCTATGAATTTGCTATTTGAGATATCTCATGTCAATGTCATCATATACACCTATTCTTATGTTCCCTGCTTCTGCCACTCAGTCTAATATGAGTTTTCAAGGTTCATCCATGTTGCAGCAGGTCTCAGAGTGTCATTCTTATTTATGGCTGAAGAATGTTCCATTGTGTGTATGTACCACATTTTGTTTATAAATTCATATGTTGATGGATGCTTGAGTTGTTTCCACCTTTTAGCTATTGTGCTGCTGTGAGCAGTTATACAGGGGTCTGGAGGAGGCCCTGTCTTCATTTTTTTTAAAATTAAATACTGAGGTGTGGAATTGATAGACTGCATGGTCCTTCTATATTTAAGTTGTTGGGGAACCACCACACTGCTTTCCACAGTGGCTATACCCTTTTAATTTCCATCAACAGTGTACTAGAGTCTAATTCCTCCATAGCCTCTCCAACACTTATTTTCCTTAGTAAAAAAATAGCCATCCTTGTTAGTATGAAGTTTTTCTTCTGGTTTTAATTTATATTTCCTGTATTGCTTATAGTTTTCTTTCCTTGTGATGTTTTTATCAGGCTTTGCTATCAGGGTCATGCTGTCTTCATAGAATGAATTAGGAAGTTTCCCCTCCTCTTGAATTTTTTGGAAGAGTTATAGAAGAATTGATATTAATTCCTCAAATATTTGGCAGAATTCACCAGTAATGCCATCTGCTGGCGGACTTTTCCTTGGAGGAAATTTTTTGATTATTGACTCAGTGTCTGTATTTGTCATAGATTTGTTGAGGTTTTTATTTCTTCTTGGATCAGTTTAGGTAATTTGTGAGTTTGCAGGAATTTTTCCAAATCTAAATTATATTGTTTGTTGGTGCACAATTGTTCATAGCATTCCCTTATAATCCTTTTTATTTCTGTAAGTTCAGTAGTGATAAGACCATTTTTGTTTTTGATTTTTGTTATTTGTTCCTTTTCTCTTTTTTATTTGTTAGCCTAGTTCACCAACTTTTAATTTTGTTGATTCCCTCAGATGTTTTTCTTTTCGCTCCACTCTAATCTTAATTATTGCTTTCTTTCTGCTAACTTCGGAGTTAATTCGCTATCTTTGTAGTTCTTCAAGAAGTGGAGTCAATTTGTTGATGTGCGATCTTTTTCTTTTTTATATAAGGCATTCATAGCTATAGATTTTCCTCTGAGGATTACCTTCATTGTATCACATAAGTTTTGGCATGTTGGGTTTTTGTTTTCATTCATTCTGAGAATTTATAAGAGAGAGTCTATGTTAGGACACAAGAAAGCCTCAATACATTTCAAAAGATTGAAATCAGACTAATACTAGGTAAATTCTCTCTGAACAGTGCAATGAAGCTAGCTCAAAATCAATTAACAGAAGGAAAATCGAACAATTTACAAAATATGTGAAAAAAGCAATCTTGAGCATCCAATAGTTTAAAGATGATTCAAAAGTTAAATTAAAAAACTCTCAATATGAATGAAAACAAAAACCCAATATGCCAAAACTTACGTGATACAATGAAGGCAATCCTAAGAGGAAAATTTGTAGCTATGAGTGCCCATGTGCACTTGAGAAAGATGTGTGTTTTGCTGTTGTTGAGTGAAGTGTTCTATATATGCCTGTTAGATCTAGGTGGTTTATGGAGTTGAGTCCTCTATTTCCATGGTGATATTCTGCCTCAGTCTTCTACTCAGTACTGTAAGTGGTTATTGAAATTTCCTACTATTATTCTAGAGGTATCTATCTCTCCCCTTAATTCTGTCAATGTTTGCTTCATGTATTTGGGGGCCCTGTTAGGAGCATATATGTTTATAATTGTTACATCTTCTTATCGAATTGATGCTTTTATCAATAAATAATGTCCTTATTTCTCTCTTATAAGTTTTTTGAGTTAATGTCTATTTTGTCTTATATTAGTATAGCTACCCTGGCTCTCTCTGGTTATAATTTGCAATTTGTAGGTTAGTTTTTCCCCTTTCTTTTCACTTTCAACCTATATGGTTCTTTAGATCTAAAATGTGTCTCTTGGTGCGCGCGTCGCCACGCGCCAAGCGACACTTACATCCACCTGCCTCCCCACAGGGCTCTGAGCAGAGGCGTCTTTCCCGCCCGCTGTGCTGCGCAGGCGCGCCCCGCCGCGCGCGTCCCGTCTCCTGGCAACCGCCTCTCTCCACTTCTTTCCCTTGTCTTCCGGGCCTTGACAGAGCGGGCATGCGCACAGCAGTCCCTCGTCGTGCCTTCCCTCGGCTCTGAAACGCCTGCAGCGCGGTGCGCCCCTGTCCTCCGCGGTCGCGCGCGGTTCTGGACTCGCCTTTAGTCAGGCGGTTCCTCCCCGGCGCTGCTCCTTGGCGCTCGGAGGTTGGCGCGCTCTCCTGCGTTTGGGGGAGCCCCCCAGGTCTCTGGGGCAGAGCCAGCCTGTCCCGATGAAATAGACACTAGTGTTTTACAGCAGTTCTCGGATGGTCTTGATAGGGTATAGGCCTAGGCATTTCAAAAGGAAGCTCACGCTTTGAAGAGACACAATTCCTAGCATTGCCAGCAACCAAGTTGAAGAAACGTTTCTCCTACCTACAAAAGTACCTGAAAGCCACGTTGATATTTGTTCACCTGTCCCAATGGGATTTCCTCTTAGTAAGTCTGCCCTCAGGTATCTGCTATGCAGATCGATTCAAAAGTGGACGATCACTTAATGCGAGGAGCTGAGGAAAGCAGGTTGGAACCAGTGACTCGGTTATTTCAAAACACCAAGAAGATAAGATTAGAAGACACAAACCAAGGAGACTTTACAAGGAGTAAAGAGACTGGCAGGGGATCTCTTTCAGCAAAAGCTTAGGGTTCAGTGACATATATTAAAGAAAGTGATGAAGTAGAAAGGACAGATGTGGAATGAACTTATCTGTACACATTACAAAGAAGCCAAGATTGCTTTTGATTAAGAGAGGCTATTGAATGAAAACTCAACCTCATTAGGAAAACTTAATCAAATGATGGAAAACTACTGCTTACATTTCACTATGTATGAATCAACTTAGCTTTTTTTTGGAGGGGGGGGTGCTGCCTATTCAAAAGACAGTTGCTTTAGGGAGAACGAGCCTTCCAAAATTCAAAACATACTTCTCTGTTATATTCTATCCTTCTAAAAACCGGAGTTTAGTAACAGTATTTAAATGGCACCAAAACATATAATGTACTTATAATGCATTTCTTTAACAACTGATAGAAAAAACAGTTCTTAGACAGTTTGATAGCAGTATTTCACACTATTTCTGGGGTACCAGTTTTATATATTTCCAGTTTGGGAGTTTGCACTAGGGCACTCTAACTGCATTTTTGCATTTCTGTTCTGCAAAAGATCAGTGCAGATAAATTTGTAAATGACTGGTAAGTTACGTTATCTTCATAAGCATTTTGTATTTTAAATCTTCCTTTAAAAATGTTTTTTCCCCACATTGAATTAATTTGAGTTAGAAAATAATTGTTCCTAGGTATAATAGTTTATCCTTCACTTGCTATCATTTTATAACACCAATAATTGCTATCCTTATTAAAATATCTAATAGTGTGAAATAGCAGTATTATCTCCAGCAATGTTAGATGAAGTTAAAACTATTTTGGACAAAATAAAAAATAAAAACTAAATAAAATGTGTCTCTTGTAAACAGCATACACTTGGATCTTGCTTCTTGATTCATTTTGCAAATCTGCCTATCTATCGGAGTATTTAATACATTAACACAAGGTAATAACTGAAGAGACAAGACTTACTTTGGACATTTTGCTCTTTGCTTTTTGCATATTATATACCTTTTATATCCTGCCTTTCCTCCATCATTTCCATCCTTTTCATTTTTAAGTTCTATTGCAATGAGCCATTTGGAATGACCTCTCATAAACCTTTCTGTAGCTATTTTTTGTATTTTTGCATTTGGTTGCCATGGGGATTGAATCTGATATCCTAAGTTTATTACAATTTAGTTTGTATTGATATCAACTTAACTTCAATAGCTAGATATACTCTGTTCCTATATACTCCACTTCCCTCTTTCCATTTGATGTTATTTTGTGAGAATTATGTTTTTAAACAGTATCCTCAATGTATAATGTATTATCCTAAATAATTGTGGTTGTTTTATGCATTTGGGTTTAAGCTATATAAAAAATAAAAGACATTATTTCAAATGAAAAAAGGGGAAAATAATATTAGCATTTACATTAACTCATGTAGGTATCTATAATGGAGGTCTTTATTTCTTTTTATAGCTTGCAATTAATGTCTTATATTCCCTCCCCTCAATATGTAAGACTCCTTTTTACATTTATTAAAAGGCAGATCTATTGGTAATGGACTCCCTCAGATGTGATTTATCTGAGATATCTTCATTTCTCCCTGATTTTTGAAAGACTGTTTTTCTATTTATCATATTCTTGGTTGGCAATATTTTTCTTTTAGCACTTTGAATATGTCATCCCACTAACTACTGGTTTCCATGGTTTCTAAGAAGAAGCCACAACTTAATCTCACTAAGGATCCCTTGTGCATGCTCTATCACTTCTTTCTTGCTATTTTTTTAATTATCTTTTTTTAAAAGATACATAGATCACACAAAATATTACATTAAAAAATATAAGAGGTTCCCATATACCCCAATCCCCCACCCCATCCCCACTCCTCCCACATCAACAACCTCTTTCATCAGTGTGGCACATTCATTGCATTTGATGGATACATTTTGGAACACTGCTACACATAATGGATTATAGTTTACATTGTAGTTTACAGCCTCTCCCAGTCCATTCAGTGGGTTATGGCAGGATATATCATTTCCTACATCTGTCTGTGCAATATCATTCAAGACAACTCGAAGTCCTGAAAATGCCCCCGTATCGCACCTCTTCTTCCCTCTCCCTGCCCTCAGCAACTCCCGTGGCCACTGTCTCCACATCAATGATACAGTTTCTTCCATTGCTAGAGTCACAATAATTCTATAGTAGAATACCAGTAAGTCCACTCTAATCCATATTTTATTCCTCCATCCTGAGGACCCTGGGATGGCAATGTCCACTCCACCTCTCAATCAAGAGGGGGCTTAGGTAGTACATGGCTGATGGATGGAATTCTCCTGCTTGCAGTTGTATACTCTCTCAGTTCTCTGGTGTGGTGGTCGACCATACTCACCTCCCTGTTAGCTGACCTGGTTAGTCCAATGAACCAGAAAGTAGGTTTTGCCACTCTGCTGAGGCTCAGGGCTCAGCTGGCACATGAACAATCCAGACATTCAAGTCTCCTGAGCACACACCGACCCCAGGGCCAACCACAAGTTCAGTAAAAGTGACAGAAGAGGCATGTGTAGAGAGGTCACATCTGAGTCCAACTCCATCACACTTTGGAGCACAAATTCCAAAGTATGGCCCACTGGCAAGGCACTGGACTCCAGAGCCATCTGTCACAATCGTAGGATCTGGGTGTCTCTGTAGCCCTCAGGAGCACCACTACTTGGGATTGTATCTATTTTGGCTGTCACTGAGATCCTGCTGAGATGTTCATAAAAACAAAGCCTCTAAAGACCTCCTGACTCATTTTGAAGTCTCTTAGCCATATAAACACAATCTGAGGGAGTGCTGAGTTCCCGTTCCCGGGAACTCTGTCCCAATCCCCAATGGAGGAGCAACAATCTCTTGCTATTTTTAATATACTCTTTTTGTCTTTGGGCTTTGATGATTTCACACTAATGTGTCTTGGTGTATATCTCTTCGAGTTTTTCCTGTTTGGAGATCATTGAGCTTCTTAGACTTGTATATTCGTATCTCTGATCAGATATGGGGAGCTGTCAGTCATTTCTCTAATCTTTTCCCCCATTCTCACACTCTTCTCTCTCTGGGACTCCAATGATGAGTCTATTTTCTCCATTGACAGTGTCCCACAGGTTGCTCAGGCTCTTTTCATGTTTTCTTTCATCTTTATGCTCTTCAGACAGGATAATTTCAGTTGTCTTATCTTCAAGTTTACTGATCCTTTCTTCTGCATGCATCAATTGGCTGTTGAAGCACTGTTTTGAATTGTTTAATTGAATTATTGCACATTTCTGCTTCAGAAATTCTATTTGGTGCCTCTTTAGAGTTACTATCTCATTATTGAAATGATCACTTTGTTCATGTATTGTTTCCCTGAAATCCTTTCATTCTTTCTTGATGATTTCTTTTACTTCACTGATCTCTTTAAGTGAGTTATCTATAATCTTTTATTAGTATTTCCAGTAACTGGACTTCCTCTGTGATATTTTTTGTTGAATTCTCTTTTCCTGTGACTGGGTCATACTTTCCTGTCTCCTTGTTTTTTAATTTTTCTTGATAACTGGACATTCTGAGTATTATATTGTGGTCATTCTAGAAACCTAGTTCTTCCACTCCTCAGTCTGCCAGACCAAGAAAAAGAAAAGAAAAGGAGGGGAAAAAAGGAATGGAAAGAGAGAGAAAAAAAAGAAAAAAAAACTACAAAGAAACAAAACAACCCTGTGATGGTTAGGCTAATGTGTCAAGTCGGCCACGTAATGGTGCCCAGTTGTTTGGTCAAGCAAGCACTGGGCTAATTGTAATACAAAGACATTTCATGGACCTTGATCATCAGTAGTTCATTGCATAGATAGATGATTACTACTACAATCAATAAAGGAGATTGAGGTCAGCAATGAGTGATGTCTTATCCAACCAGTTGAAGGCCTTAAAAGGGAAGTGATTTCAGCATTCAGAGAGAGCATTCCCAGCTCTACTTTGGACAGCCACCATCTCCTGGGAACTCACAAGGAGCTTCATTGGAGTCCCTGGTTTGCAGCCTGCTCTGCAGAATTTGGGCTTTTGAATACCCACAGTCATGTGAGAGAATTTTATAAAATTTCATACACTATTTACAGATATCTCCTGTCCATTCTATTTCCCTAGAGAACACTGACTAATACAGCTTGGTGCCAGGAGTGGTTCTTGAGGAACAGAATCTTAAAAATGGGATTTCTAAAGTAGTTCTGGGAGTTTTGCAATTGGCTCTCTACTCTGATTGGATTCAAGGACAATAATGACTCCCTTTCCAATAATCAAGAGGTCACTGACAGTCCATGGCAAGAGTTGGCAATAGAGATATACAAAATGTCACCACTGGATTCAGCTATTTCCATGCTTAGAAGAGGCAAGGATCTGGATGAGAGTGTTTTCAACACCTTAACAGAGTTTTGTGGAGTCAAAAGGTACAATGATGTTGGTTGGTCATTCCTAAATACTCTGTATACAGTAAAAAAAAAAAAAAAAGGAATGATTAAAGCTTCAAATTTGCAACATGATTTGAAAGTTTCTATGCATGCTCTGAAAGAAAACCTTATTTCATGCAGCCACAGACTTGAGACCTCTGAAAACCAGACCCAGAGTCTCATTGTACAAGAGCTGAGTTACAATGGACACTAAAAGCTCAACCTTGCAGGGTGTCTGAGGGCAATGATTGGAAAAGAGTGGAATCCTGAGGATTGAGTTGGAGACATATGGGTTGATAATTATGGTAACAGTTGGCACACTGAAACCCTAAATTTTGCTGAGACTTTGCCAGATATATCTGTAATGGTCTGCCCTGTGAAGACCACTAAGTGTCAAGCTTGTATTAGACAGCCTCTAGCCTGTCCCAGGTAGTCCAGACCTCTTCCCAGCCCTGGGGCACACTAGCCAAATTCCAGCCTGCACTACCCAACCTCCACCCTGCCCTGAAGAGTCTGCCATCCAACCCCTGCCTGAAGAAATTAATCCTGTATCACCAGAGAAAAATGAAAAGGAATGTCCTAAAGTTAACAGCTTGCAAGACATTTCTAATCCTTCTTCTTATCCACCCCCACCACACCTCTTCTCTTTGAGACCTATTAAAAGACTAAAATCAAAACAAGTCTCCAAAGGCAAAGTACAAAGTGTGACCCATGAGGAAGTACACTATACTCTAAAAGAACTACTTGAGTTTTCCAATTCATATAGACAGAAATCGGGGGAATATGTGTGGGAATGGATATTAAGGATATGGGGTAATGGCAGAATGAATATAAAGTTGGATCAGGCTGAATATATTGATATGGGTCCACTAAGCAGAAATTCTGGATTCAATACTGTAGCTTGAGGGATTCGGAGGGGATCCAACAGTTTATTTGGGTGGTTGGATGAAACATGGACCAAAAGATGGCCTAGGATGTCTAAGGTCAAGATGTCTGATTTACCCTGGTATACTGTAGAAGAGAGAATTCAGAGGCTTTGAGAGATTGTAATGCTAGAATGGATTACCATTTAAGACCTGCCCACCCAGGAAAGTCCAGGACACACCTTTAACCAGGACTGTGAGGAATAAATTTGTAAGAATAATTCCATCTTCCCTGAAGAACTCTGTGGCTGCTTTTCTCTTTAACCCAGATATTACTGTGGGAACTGCTGTCATGGAACTAGCATCCTTCGACATTATGGGGATGATTAGATCTCTGGCTGGTGAAAGCCAAGAATCAGCAGTTAATCACCAAAGGCAAGATGGGTGTGGCTACCACAGTGAAAGGCAGACTCAAAGCAGCAATCAAAAGAGTCTGAGTCACATAGAGCTGTGGTGTTGGCTAATAGAACATGAAGTATACCTAGAAGTAAAACACATGGGCAGTGTACAAAATTCCTACTTGATCTGTATAAGCAGAAGAGTTCTAGATCGAGTGAACAAAACCTTAACTTGAACTACAGATGCTGAGAATCATGGCCCCTAAATCAATTCCCAGACTTTACAGACATAGAGCCCCTTGAATGAGGAAAAGACCAGGTTCCCTTGGGGAAGGATCCTGTTAAATTGCCAAAAATTTATACTGTTAATCTTCATCCCAGCTTTCCCCAAAGAGACCTATGGCCTTTTACCAGAGTAACTGTGCACTGGGGAAAAGGAAATGATCAGACATTTTGGGGATAGACACTGGCTCAGAAGTGACATTAATTTCAGGAGACCCAAAACATCACTGTCATCCACCAGTCAGGGTAGGGTCTTATGAAGGTCAAGTGATGATGGAGTTTAAGTCAGGTCTATCTCACAATGTGTCCAGTGGGTCCCTGAACCCATTTGGCAGTTATTTCCCCAGTTCCAGAATGCATAATTGAAATAGACATACTCAGTAGCTGGCAGAATCCATACACTGGATCTCTGACTTGTGGAGTAAGGGCTATTATGATAGAAAAGGCCAAGTGGAATCCACTAGAACTGTCCTACCTAGCAAAAAGTACTGCAGTACTGCAGTCCCTTTCTGAGATGTCCCTGAAGGACCTCGGTGAGTGTAAATCTTCCCAGTGGGCAGAACTTGGAGCAGTGCACCTGGTTGTTCATTTTGCTTGGAAGAAGAAATGACTGAAGGTGACTTTATACACTGATTCGTAGACTGTTGCCAATGGTTTGGCTGGATAGTCAGAAATTTGAAAGGAATATGATTGGAAAATTGGTGACAAAGAGGTCTGGAGAAGAGTTTTGTGGATTGACATTTCCGAATAGACAAAAACAAAAACAAACAAACATGAAAATATTTGTGTCCCATATGAATGCTTACCAGAGGGTGTCTTCAGCAAAGGAAGATTTTAATAATCAAGTGGTTAAAATTACCTGATCTGTGCCTCGCACTCAGCCTCTTTCCCCAGCCACTTTTGTCATTGCCCAATGGACTCATGAACAAGGTGGCCATGGTGGTAGGGATGGAGGTTATATATGGGCTCAACTACATGGACTTCCTCTCACAAGGCTGACTTGGCTACAGCCACTGCTGAGTGCTCAGTCTGTCAGCAGCAGAGACCCACACTCAGCCCCTGATATGGCACTATTCCCTGAGGAGATAGGCCTGCTACCTGGTGGCAAGTTGATTATATTGCAGCCCTTCCATCATGGAAGGAGCAGTGATTTGTTCTAACTGGAATAGATACATACTCCAGATATGGCTTTGCTTTCCCTGAACATAATGCTTCTTCCCATACTACCATCCATGGATTTACTGAATGTCTTATCCACTGTCATGGCATCCCATATAGCATTGCTTCTGATCAAGGAACCCACTTCACAGCAAATGATGTGGGGGGAATGGACACGTGCTCATGGAATTCACTGGTTTTACCATGGTCCCCATGATCCTGCAGCAGCTGAATTGATAGAACAGTGGAATGACCTTTTGAAGACTCAATCACAGCATCAACTAGGTGGCAATACCTTGCAGGGCTGGGGCAATGTTCTCCAGGAGGCTGTTTATTCTCTGATCACTTTATGGTGCTGTTTCTCCCTCAGCCAGGATTCATAGGTCCAGGAATCAAGTGGTGACAGTGGGAGTGGCACTGCCCACTATTAATCCTAGTGATGCACTAGGAAAATTTTTGCTTTCTGTCCCTGCAACCTTAATCTTTGCTGGTCTACAGGTCTTAGGTCCAAAAGGAGGAGCAGTTCCACCAGGGAACACAACAATGTTTCCACTTAACTGGAAGTTGAGACTGCCACCTAGCCACTTTGGGCTCCTCTGAATCAACAGGCAAAGACGGGAATTACTTTACTGTCTGGGTTGATTGATCCTGACTATCAAGGGGAAACAGGACTCCACCTAAATAATGGAGGCAAGGAAGACTGCCTGGAAGGGCCTTTAGCGTGTCTCTTAGTACTACCACACACTGTGATTAAAGTCAATGGAAAACTGCAACAACGCAATCCAAGCAGGGCTAAAATAGTTCAGAACCTTTAGGAATAAAAGTTTGGGTGATCCCATCAGGAAAAGAACCACAGCCAGTTGAAGTGCTTGCTGAGGGTGAAGGGAACATGGAATGGGTAGTAGAAGAAGGTAGTGAGAAATATGAACTTCAACCATGTGTCCAATTACAGAAATGAGGAATGTAATGGTCATGAATCTTTCTTCCTTGTTTTGTTATGAATATGATTGTATATGTACATAAAATGAATATGTAAAAGGTTCTCTTTCCTGACCTTTTCCCTCATCATATGGCAGATGTTATATTAGTTTCTTGTTATAATATTTAAGGATGTCAAGTTTAAGAGTGAATATTACCCAAGGACTTGCACCTTATTCTGGAGGGAATTAGTATGTTTCTGGTTGTACACAGGGCAATTGAATATTGTTGGTGGAACTATGTATGTCTGTCATTGTTTTTATTTAGAGACTTAAGTATGATTTAAGGTAATGTGTTTGGCTGCCAGGTTAACAAGTGGTGGACTGTGATGGTTAGGCTAATGTGTCAACTCAGCCAGGTAATGATGCCCAGTTGTTTGGTCAAGCAAGCACTGGGCTAATTGTAGTACAATGACATTTCATGGACTCTAATTATCAATAATGTGATTGCATAGATGGCTGATTACATCTACAATCAATAAAGGAGATTGCTGTCAGCCATGAGTAACAATCTTCCCCAGACAGTGGAAGGTCTTAAAAGGGGAAATGATTTAAGTATTCAGAGAGAGAATTCCCAGCTCTACTTTGGACAGCCACCATCTCCTGCGAACTCATCAAGGAGTTTCATTGGAGCCCCTGGTTTGTAACCTGCCCTGCAGAATTTGGACTTCTGCATTCTCACAGTTGCATGGGAGAATTTTATAAAATCTGTTTCTATTTACATGTCTCTCCTGTCAGTTCTGTTTTCCTACAGACCACTGACTAATACAAGCCCCCTCCTAATTAATCTACTCCTTCTCCAAGTCTCTCAGTAGATACCAGTAGGTAACTGGAACCTGCTGTTGCATGAGCTGAAACTAAAGCTAATCTGCTTGTTATTCAGGAATCCACAAGACAAAGAAACAAAAAAGAGAAAGGAACCAACGTAAAATAAAGGGGCCCTGTCTCTGTTCATCTCAGTAGATGCTGTTGGAAGACCAGAATCACTACCAGAGAGAGTGCTGATAATGAGGCTAGCAGGTCCCTTGGAGATACACCAGACCAAGAAACAGAGAGAGAGAGAAAATGAGAGAGAGGAGAGAGGAGAGAGGAGAGAGAGAGAAGTAACCAACCAAAAGAAAAGGAAGGAGAAAAAAGGTGCACTGGCTCTTTATGACCTGGTAGATGCTGGTGAGAGGTTAGAGGCTGGTTCTTTTAAGATGACAAAAACCAAAGCTGGCATATGTGCTGGTCTCTCAAGGATCCCTAGATCAACCTCAAGCACAAACCCGAGCTGTGGAGGATGAGGTTTCCTCTGCCCACTATGGCCACAGCCAGCTGCTCCTGGAATCCTGGCTTTGTTTTTATAGCCACCACCATTTCTGCTCGCAGTGTGTCAGCTGAGGAATGGAAGCTGGTCACTGGTTGGAACTTGCATTTATAAAAACTGAACTCAGAGTAGGCTTTCCCTTTATCTTTAACAGCTGTGGTTATTCTAAGTGTACAATCTGGTTCCAGGGTTACCATCTAGTTAATTCTATTCTCTTTTTCAAGCTTACTCATTTTACTGGTGGAGAGAGAAATCAGTAAACTATTCTACTTTTTTGCCCCAATGACTCATCCTTGACTTCTTAAGGGGGAGAGGCAGCATAAGATTCCCTAGCTACCCTTGGAAGGCAGAGGAAGAGGAGAAGCAACTCAAGTCCCTTGTGCCCCAAGATCAGGCCTCAGGATTGAGGCTGCTCTACAGGGCCCCCCTCATTGTTAGTCTTCATATTTGCCATTCCAGCTGACCAGGACAGACTGCTACTGAATTCTGCAAATGGAGGGCATGCTGAGGTTGGCCAAGAACAGCCCTTGCATAGGGATATCACAAGCCCCAAGCTTGTTTGTAGCCAAAGAGGGTCAGAGGAGGCTTATGCAGACCACGGTAGACTCCTTAGCCCATGGGCCCTGTGTTCATCCCGGTGGACATGAAAGATGGGATGCCAACTGGATGAAGAAGTGCTTAGAGGGCAATGGCATCCTCCATTTTGTGGCTGCCTGGATGAGCATGTGGCCAGGGATGCTATCCACTACTCCAGGAAAGAGGGATTATGACCACTTAGAAGGCAGCGCCAGAACTGGAGAGAGAGAGACCTGGCTGACTGGCCCCATGGCATTCAGCAAGTTGCTTCATCTCTTTGCATCACAGAGTCCCCATCAGTAAATACCTGCCTTGCCAGATTGTGCCAATGATGAAGGTGGTTTGTAGGTAGTTTACCTAGCAAGGTGACTGATGCAATATTGGAGGGTGAATATGGAGCGAACTGCCAGGGAGGCGGAGACACAGACTTTGGGAAATGGGAGGGTGCCCTGAACCAGCCATGACTCCTGGGCTCAGTCCTCCTCCCACATGCCACCAGGAGGCAGGGTGTGGGGTTTAGAGTGCCCCTGCTGGAAATTGGACCTGGACCCAGGTCAGGCACATCCAAAGTGCTCTGGGACCTTTTGCCCATGGATTACACAAGTCAGTTCATTTGTTAATTCCTTGACTCACAAATTATTGCTGAACATCTCTTTCAATATAATTCAGTATAACATCTCATCAGTCAACAACTGATTTAGGTAGCAAGGAGAAGGCAGTATCAAAACCAGAAAAAGTCTCTGTCCTCATCGAGCTTTAATTTTATTGGGAGAAAATAGAAATAAATATATACTAAATACATGAGAAAAATAAACAGTGTACTAGAGGAGGATATGAGGGGAAAACCAGGAAGACATGGGGGGGAGGCAGGAAATGCATTCTCAACCAAGAGCTGAGGTGTTCCTCAAGTGTCTAGTGATCTTTGTCTATCCATTGTCATCTAAGAGTGTGACATTAAAATATGATTGTGGTTCTGTGTGCCAGAAGCCCTTCATAATTTGTGTATTCCATGCTGGATTTTCTCATGACTTTGGGTTTCCTGTGATACATTCTATGGGCAATGAGTACTTGCTTCCTTCACTGTTCTAGAGTCTAGACACTCCTTCCAAATCATCTCAGACTGGAAACTAGACAAGGTGTGGTGAGTTGAAGACTATTGCTTCTCATATACTTTTCATAATTATTCTTCTTTAGGAGGTACTTTTCACACAGGGCAAAAAGAGAAGAGGAATAAAGAGAAGGAAAGTGAACAGTGTTAACATTAGCTAGGAAAAGGAATGGTCTTACACATTGTACTAGGGGTTGCCAAGGGTAAAATTTATATTGTGGGTGGGTTTTCAGAAACTAGTGCTTTGCTATTTCTCAGTACTGGGGTAAGATCCAGAGTGTTTGTGCCTCCTGCAACAGGCAGGACAGGTGCTTTGTGACTGGAGATGGGTTCTTATCCATGCTAGCACCAGGAAGTATAGCAAACGAACTGACCTGCCTGAGCCACACCTTTCTCATCTGCAAAATGAGAGTATTGCTTGGATCCTGGGGTTGGTTTGGAATTGGAAATCATGCATGTAAAGTGCCTGGGACATAAGCACCCCATTAGTGACAGTCCTGATAGAATTAGAATAATATGTCCTTAGTTTCCTCATTGACTGCTGGCAGTTTTAGATACAGCCTAGAGGAGGCAGTAAAGAGGGTGGGGAGGAGACAGTTGCTCTTGGGTGTATGGCAACGCATATGAACAGGACACTGAGAATTGTTTTAGTTTCCTCATTGCCAAATCAAATACCATACAATGGTTGGCTTAAACAATGAATGTTTACTGGCTAATGATTTTGGGGCTGAGAGAAGTCCAAGTCAAGATGATGCTTTCTTCCCAAAGACTGGTGTTTTGGAACTGGCTGCTTATATCTTAGATCCTGAGCTCCTCTGTCATGATGCAATGCACATGGCATCCTCTCCTGTCTCCTGCTTCTCTTCTAGGCTCTGTTGACTTCCACCTTCCAGCTGCTCCCTTTGTGGCTTTTTTTCTGTGCCCTTACCTATAAAGTCTTCAGTAATAGGATTAGGACCCATCCTGGACCACATCCTATCTGAAGCAACCTCATCAAAAGGCACTGTTTGCAAGGGCTCAAACCCAGAGCAACAGATTTAGTTTAAGGAGATTTCAATCTCTGGACTGACCATGTGCCAGCTAGGCCCTGAGCCTCAGCAGAGTTGCAGCTCCTACCCTCTGGTTTGTTGGACTTGCACAGGTCAGCTAACAGGGAGGGGAAGATGGTCAACCACCACACCAGGGAACTGAGAGTGCCTACAACTCCAAGCAGGAGAATCACATCCATCAACCCTGTGGGATCTATGCCCCCCTCAATATAGAGGTGGAGTGAACATCACCATCCCAGGGTCCACAGGATGGAGGAATAAAATATGGATTAGAGAGAACTTACTGGTATTCTACTATAGAATTACTGTGACTAGTAATAGAAGAAACTGTAGCATTGATCTGAAGAAAGTGGCCATGGTATTTACTGAGGGCAGGGAGAGGGAAGAGGAGATGAGATGTGGGGGCATTTTGGGGACTTGGAGTTGTCCTAAGTGATATCTCAGGGACAGATGCTGGACATTATATATACTGCCATAACCCACGGAATATTTTTATGGGACACATAGCTCCAAACCACCAGAAGGGTGCACAAGTTTGTGGGTACGGTGTTTACTGGAGGAGAGAGGAAGGGCCTCCAGATGGTTGGGCCCTCTGATGCGTGGCTTAGGAGAGACCTGAGCAGTCGCAGATCCAGAGAGAGAGCCCAGAAGGGAACAGGGAGCCTGGGACCACCCCATCTCCATGGCACTATGCAGGTCGACAGATCTGTGGGCTTGCAAAGACCTTGAACCCTGGATAGATACACAGATGTGAGCAGCTTCCTACCTGGCCAGAAACTTCCTTCAACCTCCTCACTCTCCTTCCAGGCAGTGAATATAACCTGGAGAAGCTTCTCCATTTGCTCAGTGGGAGAAAGAGCCTGAAAGTGGGGGCAGGAGTGGCCTGTGGCTTTCCCTGCTGGGCAGCACCTGATGAGGCAGCAAGGCAGTTGTCTGGGTCTCCTCCTGCTCACCCCCTGGCATTGACAGCTGGAGAACTTCCATGCCAGGAGTGCCTGCACTGTGCAGGTGGCTAAGAAAGAAGGGAGAGAAGAAGGTCCAATCTGCCCCCCTCCCTTCTGCAACAAGGGTTCCAGAGTGAATGTCTTCTGTAAGGGGGAGGTCGGGGAGACTCTGAAACCCAAGAATGCGAGTGTCCAGGGCAGCACGTCCGCATCAGCCGTGCCATGACCTGCTGATCTGGGCTGTGTCCTCCAAGGGACTTTGGATGGGACTGATGCAAAAAGGCAGACACTGGGAATGGCCATTGCCAAGGAGGGGTGGACCCAGGAGAGGAGGACCTTCAGAATCCACTGGGGCTTTGCTGGCCAATCCATCGCCCCCATTCTGGGCCCTCTCAGCCCCACCTAGGGTCCACCCCTCCTTTGGCCTGGGACTGACTTGGGGAAGGCCCAGGTCCAAGAAGCTCCAGTGACCTGGACAAATGGACCAGGGCTCACCCCCCTGCCCTGCTCACCAGATGCGCCTTGGTGCCTGAGGGCCGCTGCTCTCCAAGGCTGTGCCGGGGAGGGAAGAGATTGTTAGAGAAGCTGCTGGAATTGGGGGACACATAGAAACTCTGCTTGCCCAACCAGTGTACCTCGTCCCCTGACCTTGCCTTTTTGTTTTCAGGTCGGGCAGTGTGAACAACAACTGGCTGGACATTTACTACTGGGTGGAAGATTTAGTGAAAAAGTTCCAGAAGTACGGCTTCTCCGAGCTGTGGGCCCCTTGGGCTGTGGGAGCTCGGCCCCAGCCAGGCAGGGCACACATCCCTTGGAGCCTCCAGGGGCCTGCATGTCCCTCGGGTGGGAGCCCCGAGCCCAGGGCTCTGAACCAGAGCAGAGGACAGATGGACAGATGCAGATGCCAGTGGATATCCCCTGTGGTGGCCAAGGGGTGGTGCCAAGGGGGGGGGAGCTCAGTAAAGTCCATCCACGGCCAGGACAGGGAGGTGGTGACCAGCTCCCCAGAGGGGCTAATTGGTGGAGGAGGGAGGACGGGAGATGGGGGAGGGGAAGGAGGGACAGAGCTGCAAGAATATCACAGTAGAAGGGAGACGCCTTAGGGACGTGAGTGCAGGTCTTGATGTCACTTTCAAGTGTGTGCAGGTGTGCACAGGTGTGTGCAGGTGTGCACAGGTGTGTGCAGTTGTGCACATGCATCTTCTGGGGTGTTGGGCGCTAGGGGTGGGCAGAACGCCATCCTGGCACCTGCTCTTGCATGAAGCCTCCAAGTCCTTCACTGAATGAAGCTGTGGGCACTGCCTGGTGGGGAGTGGGCCCAGATGTGAGATGCGGTGGGGAGGGGGCGGCTGGCTGGGGGCCTGGCCTGGCTGCCTGGGTGTGCAGCTTCCAGCTGTAAGCCACCTCTCACGAGTGGGCACTTCCTCGCAGCCCAAAGCTGAGGATATCCTTCATCTTGTACTCCGATCACGGCACTACCCTCTTGCCACTCACAGCAGACAGGTAAGTGGCACCTTGCCTTCTCCAGGCAGAGGCAGGAGGAGTGGGGCTGGTGGAGCACCTGGTGGGCTGCAGGGCTCAGGGCCCTTGGGGATGCCAGTGCCTGGAGCCCCAGCTGGGCTGAGTGGGGAGCCAAAAGACTGGGGGTCATGTGGGCCTGGGGGTGGCGTGCAGAGAACCATGCTGGGAGGCTGGCACTGCCTCTCTGGGGAGAGGGGTTGTGTGTGTATAACAGGAATGGGGGGCTGGGGAGTGCAGGAGATGTGAGCTTGCAGGGGGGACACGTCCAGGGAGCCCCGAGTCCTCAAGCAGCAGCCCTGGGGGCGCGTGGCCTGCAGCAGAGCTGGGGCAGCCTGGACTGATGCTCCCACAGGACTGAGGAGGGGTGGGGCAGAGGGGTGGGGTGGGGCCTGAAGGGTCCCTGGACCTGGGAGCAGAGGGAGCCTGACCCCCTTGGGGGGTGTGGGGAGCGTGTGGCCATGGGTGGCAGGTGCAGGGTCCTGGAGGATCTGCTGTGGGGACAGAGGCCAGAGCACAGGGGCTGAGCGGCCCCCACTAGGCTGTCAGGACAGTGAGATGGGGAGGGGGAGGGGGTCCTAGGGGAAGAGGCACCTGCAGGAGGAGGGGCTTGCCCAGAGAGGCGGAGCCTGCACACCAGCCTCCAGGGGTCCCAGCCCCACCTCCTAGACTGGGTGGGCCTGTGAGGTCACCCCCACTGCCCCCCCCACAGCCCACGCTCCTCCCAGCTTTCAGCCTCTCTCCCCCAGCAGCCCAGGAACCCTCTCTGGCCTGTTGGCTACTCCCTCTATCGCCTACACAAGCAGCTCGTGGGGCTGAGCCCCCCAGGGGGTTGCGGAATGGGAGGGGGAGGGCGGCCGAGAAGCAGGACGAGCTTTCCCAAACTAAACCTCCCATGGGCCGCATGCCGGGGTCCCACAGGAGTTCGTGAAAACACCAGTCCCTCATGAGGCTGACTTGCAGCTGCACGTGCAGGGATGGTCAAAGGCAAGACCCCCTGGGACTGGGGGCCGTGGGCCAGGGATGAGCTCCAAGCAAGCTAGGCCGAGCCCATGGGACAGCGGGGACCTGTCTGCATGTGAGATGCACCCGTGTCCTTGCACGTCCACGCAGAGCGACTGTGGGAGGCCACGCCCACCTCCACTGCCTTTTCTGTGTTTTGTTTCAGGAAAAAAATCCAGGAAGGTCTTAAGGAACTTAAAGCTGTAGTACCTGTAGGAGCTACGTACATGGATAAAGGATTTGAAATGGTACAGACTGCTAGAGCTCAGAGAATTTTTCCAGATTGATTAAGTTTTCAGACTATTCCTTGGATCATCTAATGCCTCTCTCCCAATGTTCCTTCATTTATTGCAGGCAAATGACCAAATTGCAAAAGCCACCGCTGGAGGTAAGCCCCCTCCTGCCCTCCGTGGTCTCAGAGGTCAAGGGCAAGGCCAGGCTTGGGCATCAGCGCATTCCGGGTCCCGATCCCTCCCCCACGTTCTAGCTCTGAGCTGGAGGAAGTTCCTCACGGTCTCCGAGTTACAGATTCCTCCTTTGGACAAGGAGGCTAAGATAATACCCACCTCGCCTTTATGAGAACTAAGGTGCCTTCCTGCACCTTTGGTCTTGAGAGGCTGCAGGTGCGTCCAGGTGAGGCCACTTCCCTCTCTGACCTGCAGTTGGGAAAAGAAAAGGAAGCAGCCAATGTTCCCGCACAGACGTAGGGTTTGGTTTACAGAACGGTCTTCTCGATTGCCGCCCTTTGCTGCCCACTGTGGCCTCTGAGCTGCACTGTGGCTTTCGGCTCTTCTTCCTTCCACCCTGTGCCTCCCTCCCTGATGGTGCTGGGTGCTGTCCTCAGACCAGGACTGACGTCCTTCCGGGTGTTACCGGATTTTATTTAGGTTCTTTGACTATGCTGCAGAAACAAATTTCAAGAGCATGTCAGGGGAGTTAGGCTAGTACTT
Organism: Dasypus novemcinctus; assembly: GCF_030445035.2. Lineage (NCBI taxonomy): Eukaryota > Metazoa > Chordata > Mammalia > Cingulata > Dasypodidae > Dasypus > Dasypus novemcinctus. The sequence goes on along the minus strand of NC_080678.1, from coordinate 107,555,334 downwards.
TACTCAGGTAGGGAGGAACAAGAAGTGGGAGAAAAATAACAGATTAGGGGTTCCAGGTAGAGAGGAAGGGGCTGAAAAGTGATAAAGAGAGCTAATTTACAAGCTACACTTCCCCATTATAGATTATAAATGCCCAGGTTTACTTGTGTGGCCACATGGCAGAGGGAAAATGGTGAGATCAGTGCCCAGAGGGCAGGAACAGGTCCAGGGGCAAGAGGGGAGTAGAGAGTGAGAATGTGCATTCAGGCCCCACGCCTGGCTTTTTGAACTATTAATTATTCTGCCCCTTTGCTAATGGCAGGGGAGGGGTTCCAGCTATTTGCTCTTTTGACTGATTAACTCGCCCATCAATTCCCCCGTGAGCACCCAATGACAAAGTCCTTGGGGAATATCCGGGGCTTCTCCTGCCTTCCAGAAGAAGTCTTTGTTCTGAGAGGCAGAATCTTGGGGAGGGTCCTCCAGCAGCCGTCTTGGGGGTTACTGATGTCCACGTGGGCTTCTTGCCAGGTTCCAGACCCATCTATTGATTCCCTATCTTACGAACCTACTTCCTTCCCCCCTCAGTGAGTTTACACTGTCAATCTTAAAGGGGTGCTGAAGGGAGATGATCATTTTTCTGTAGCTACATTCTACTGGTTAGGGGCAGTAGGCTCTACCTGACAAGTGTAAAACTCCCTTGCTCTTCTATCTCGGTTGGAGGAAGATGGATCTGGCATCCTGTATGAAGCTGGATGAAATCCTCATATGGCTAACAAGATGTTGATTCTGGAAGAAATAAACTTAATTAGAATTTTTAGAATATATGGTCCTACTGAGAGAACACTGGACCACAGAAGTAGAAAAGGCCAGGTGTCTGTAAAGGCTGCATTTCTCTGACAGTGGTGGGTTTTATTTTGCAGCTTTTGAATACTGTTTAGGACTGTTTTAGAGTAATTTACATAGAGACGACATTCTTCCTTAAGGAAAGGACATACTGTTCCCGTGCTGTAGTTAGCATGTCAGGTGCCCTGCGATTTTGCATCACCACAGCAGCAAGAGTCTGCTTGCTGTTTTGGAGCTTCTAAGGCACAGCTGGTTCCATTTATGATGTTAGGTAGCTCTAGGGAGTAGCTAAAACAGATAATGGGATTTGGTATAGATTGCCAATCCCAGGTTTCAATGGAGGTGGTTATGCCTAAAGTAGCCAGGAGGGAGATGAGAAGAAACATTGCCTTTTTCAAATGAAAACAGACAAGCGTTTTCTTAAGGTGATGGGTTAGAGACCCAGATGATACTTAGCTTTGTCTCTTGAAGAGGTATCTTAGGCCATCCAATGGCTGGCACTCGTATGACACATCAGGTGCTTCTGGTGAGTCAGTACATCCTTGGACAGCTGGCTTAACTCGGGATAAGTGTACACAGCTGGCAATGCCTTTAATTTTAACAGTGGTGGGAGTGATTAAAACCACAAGCTAAGGTCCTCTCCAGTTAGGCTTTAATTGAGAGTGAGGCCTGTTTTCTTGCCAGATTTTGATCAGAACCTGGTCTCCAGGTTTACTTTGGGTAAAGATAATTCATGGGTAGGAAGAATTTTGTTTCCAAGCTCCTGGATGACTTTTGATTTTTCCCTATGTTGATAAAATATTTTGTGAGCTCTTGAATTTCTGGATCTAGTACCAGGTCCTGGGTAAGGAAAGGCTGCCCATAGACCATCTCAGAGGGGCTAAGCTGAAGTGGGTCTTTGGGAGCTAAACATAGCCTTAGTAAGGCCATGGGCAGACTGGTGACCCAAGGTGATGCAGTTTCCTGGCAGAGTTTAGCTAGAATCTGTTTTAAGGTGCAGTTAACTCTCTCTGCCTTCCCTGAGTATTGGGGCCTCCAGGAGACACGGAGATGATATTTAATTCTGAGGACAGCTGATAGGCTTTGGGTTAGTTTACTAGTAAAGCCCATTATCACTTTGGAGGGACTAAGGAAGTCCAAACCTGGAACTATTTCCTTATGAGAGCTTTAGGCACCTCATTTGCTGTTTCTCTTCTAGTGGGAAAAGCTTCCACCCACCCAGTAAAAATATCTACCACTACTAAGAGGTACTTAAGCCCTGCAAGATGGCATGTGGGAGAAGTCTATCTGCCAGTCCTCTCCAGGGTATGATCCCTGCACCTGGACAGGGAGGTTTAAGGGGGGAGGATGGTGAAGCCTCCCATTGTCTGAGTTATTAACTGCACACAGGCAGCAACTCCCGGTAACTTCTTTGACTGTCTTCACCAGGCCCTGTCCTTCGAAAACCTGTTTGGCTAAGCTGGTTAGGGCTCCCCTCCCCAGACGAGTGGCTTGGTGAAGTCCATGAAGGACTTTCCACTGCACTGCTCCTGGCAGGTAGACTTGAGTATCCTTACCAAGCCACCCATCAGCCTCCAGGGTGAAGCCCAGGCTAGCTGCCCTGGACAGTGCATTACTGTTATTTCTTGAGGTAACACTATGGCTTCCAATAAATCTAGGATTTCTTGCCTGTGCTTAATAGGTGACCCACTGTTAGTAAGCAGCTTCGTTCTCACCATACAGTAGAGTGAACATGAAAGACAACGAAAGCATACTTAGAGTCTGTAAATATTAGCCTGTTTCCCAGCTACTAGCTTTAAACTTTGGGTAAGGGCAATCAACTCTACTTTCTGGGCTAAAGTTCCAGGGGGGAGAGATTTGGCTTCTATGGTTTCAAATTGAGAAACCGCTGCATAGCCTGCCCTTTTAATTCCTTCTTTAATAAAACTGCTTCCATCTGTGAACCATTCAATGTCTGGGTTCACAAGAGGTGCATCTTTTAAATCTGACCTGCTTGCGTAGTTTTGGTTAAGAGTTTCAAGGCAGGAGTGGAGAAGGGGCCCCTCAGGGTCTGACTTTGGCCGTGTACTGTAGTAGGGTGGCTGGGTTGAGAGTCTGACACATTCTTATCTGCACCTTAGGGGTCTCTAGTAATCGAGCCTGGTATTTAATTAACCAAGTACCTGTAAGCCACTTGTGGCTCCGGGTCTCAAACATGTCCTTCACCTGGTGTGGGGTGAAGACTGTGAGAGGTTGTCCCTAAGTTAGTTTGGTGGCTTTCTCAATTAAAAGGGCTGTTGCCCCCATTGCTCTTAGACAAGGTGGCCATCCCTGTGCTGTACTGTCCAGCAGTTTGGAGAAATAAACTACTGGTGGAGAAATTTCACCCAGTTTCTGGACTAACACTCCTAGACCCATCCCCTTCTCAGTTATGTATAGAAAGAAAGGCTTCCTTAGGTTAGGAATTCTAGGGCTGGAGGGCCAATTAAGGCTCATTTTAGGACAGGGAAGGCAGCTTCCTGGCTTGTTCCCCACTCTCAGTGTTGGTTATCAGCCTCTGTAATAGCACTGTGAGTGGCTGGGCTATCTCCCCAAACTTAGGTGTCCCCAGTCTACAGTATCCAGCCATTCTAGGAAAGTCCTCAGCTGCTTCTTTGCTTGAGGTAGGGGAGTACTAGTGATGGCTTGAACTCTTTCTGGGAAGAGAGACCTTTCCCCTGGGGCAAGGAGGAATCCTAAATAGGAGACTTTCTGCTGAGAGATGTGTGCCTTGGATGCTGACCTCCTATAGCCCCTATCAGCTAGGAAATGAAGGACCGAAAAGGTGTTGACATCGGAAACTTCCTTCATTGGACTGCAAAGCAATAGGTCATCCACGTATTGTAAAAGGACACTGCAGCCAGTGGAGATCAGCTAGGTCCTGAGCTAAGCATTCTCAAAAATATGGGGGCTGTCTTGGAACCCTTGAGGCAACACAGGCCATGTAAGCTGGACTGTTGGCCTAGAGTTGGACTCCTGCCATTCAAAGGGAAAAAGGAATTGGGAATCCAGGGTGAGAGGAATGCAGAAAAAGGCATCTTTCAAGTCTAGATAAACCAAGACTAGTCTTGTCTAGTCTTGGTTTAAATAGCACTGTACAGTGGCTGGGCTACTGTACACCAGTCGCAGTTTCCGGGACCTGATTTAGTAGAGTGTAATGGTTGGGTACAACTGGATGAATGGGTATTACAAAGCTACTGACTGTTGGGCTTTTTCACAGGAAGAATCGGCATGTTGCTGGGAGATTGGCAGGGAATTACTAGGCCATTCCCCAAGAACAATTTAACCGTGGGCTGGAGGCCTTTAACAGCCTCCTCCTTGAGGGGGTACTGCTTTCTATGAGGGTATGGCTGGTTAGTATCATAAGAAATGGAAACTAGGGGAACTGGAAGAACCCTTCTGGGTATCCCAGTTTCCCAGACAATAGAATTTACTCTTGATTGCCTGGGGCATAACTGCTGATGAGACACCTGATTTTGATTGAGAGAACCGTGGCTAAACACAGTTCCACATTCTTCCTTTGAGTCCTGGGCTGTAGGCACCTTAGAGGTTCTATTGATCCCTCCTAGTTGAATGCAGGGTCCCAGGGTACAAAGCAAATCCTTTCCCAGTAAGGGGTTGGGACATTTAGGGACAATTAAAAATTGATGGCTTATGATTAGTTTTCCTATATGGCTGAGAAGAGGCTCAGTGAAAGATCTCATTTTAGTTTTACTGTCAACACCCGCTACCGCATAGGTTCTGGGGGAGGGAGGTTTGGAGTGACAGGTCAGAACTGAATAGGTGGCTCCTGTATCAAGTTAAAAAATTAATTTCTTTTCCTGCCATGTCGAAGGTCACCTGGGGCTCCTCTAGTTCGACGTTCCATGGAGTCATCCAAGGAGCTGCTCTTTGCCCTGGGCCCCCTCAGTCCTCCATGTGGGGAGGGGGGCTGGTGCCACTAGGCCCCGGGCTGGGCGCCACCTCCCCTTCAGGATTCGGTGCTCTCCTGAGCCCAATGCCTGTTTTCCCAGACTGGGGCAGGGACTGGGGGCTCCTTACATAGTTCAGGGCAGCTTTTCTTCCAGTGTCTTCCACAATTGAAGCAGGATCTCACCAGTCTGGAGCCTGAGCTGGGGTGACCCTGGGATGGTCGGCTGCTCTTTATGGCAACTGCAAGTAGCTGAGCCTCCTGCCTGTCCCTCTTTGCCCTCAATTCCTCAAAGGTCTGGTCACAGTTGTCAAAGATGGAAAATGCTACTTTTAAAAGAGAATTCATTTAGGTCCCAGGACCTAGAGCTAGCTTTTGGAGTTTCCTTTTCATATCTGGAGTTGCCTAGCCGATAAAATAGGTTTCCAATACAACCTGTCCCTCCAGTGAGTCTGTATTAACTTGGGTATACTTTCTCCTAGCTTCTAGTAGACTCCCTTGAATCAGGGCAGAATTTTCCTTTTCCATCTGGGTTATTTCCTGCAGCTTATTATAATTAACAGACTTAACAATGTACTTTTTCTTTCCCTCTAGTAGGCATGCTATTGCATGGTCTCTTCCTTATGTCTGTTTGCCCTCTTTGGTAGTTCCAGGTAGGATCAGCCTCTGGAACTGCCACAACCCCTATAGCTTATTGCTGGGGCTGCTGGGCAGCCTTCCCATTGGCATGCCCCTGGGCTGCTTCCCAAATTCAGCAGTTTTTTGCAGGGACGCAGCACAAGACTAGGATGACATGTGTGTCTCCTCATGCCAGCTCAAAATTTAGGGTTAACTTCTGGAATTCCTTGGTAAACTTATCTGGGTCTTCTGAAAATCACCCCAACTGTTCCTTACACTGAGTTAAATCTGTCATAGAGAAGGGAGTATGGACTCTAATTGTTCCTGCTTCCCTTATTGGGTAGAGGCCGTTTTTGCATCCCCTATTAAGGTGGAAAGATGCTCCACTTCCAGTGACTCCCACTGGGGTAGCTATAGGCACATGAGGCATGGAAGCAGGGGCTGGAGGGGGAAACTGAGGAGGGGATCATCTAAGATACTCACCCTCCTTTTCAGGGAGTGGTTTCACTTTCTGAGCATAACATAACTTACAAGATCCACTTCACCTCATGTCCTGATATAGAGCCATAAAAAGCTGAACATATGAAACCTCTGACTGCTTTCTTTCCTTCTCACACAGGAGGTCTGTCTGCAAAATATGGTCATAATATAGGGCACCATTTACAGGCCAATTTTGGCCACCTTCCAGGCTATACTGTGGCCACGCAGTGTAGCAAAAGAAGATCAGTTTTTCCTTCCACCCTTCAGTTGGTAGGGTTGTCCAGTTCTCGAGAATACCCCCCACTGGGGAGTCTGCTGGTATGCTAGCAGCTGCACCCATTATTCTAGGAAGAATGAGGAAGCACTTTTTAGTCGACGGTTCTGGCATCCCAGAGTCCTAGTCTGACTAAAATGTTCACCACTCCACATAATTTGGAGCTGAAGCTCTGTCTCAGTGTCTCGAGAATTTCAATATTCAGAGCCTGCCTGGCCTACAAGCATCCTTGTGGGCGACCTAGGTCCTGGGTGATATTTTATTCCAGATATCAAATCAGTGCACCCAAGCCGAGTTGGTGGGGGACTGAGCAGCAGCCCCAAATCAAAGCACCTGAGATATCTGTCTCAGGGGATATTTGGCTGCTCTCTGAATGGATGGGTCCAAGGAATGGGGCCCTTCAGTTTCCTGCTCTGGTTCTCGGCACCCTGACTTTCCAGGGCCCAAGACCCACTGCACTCGACGTGCCCAAGCCTTCAAAAGTCTTGGGGGACATGCAGAGTTACTTCCCACCACCCAGGGAATCAGGGGCTCTGACGCTGGACATTTCTGGGGCCACCTGGACTTGGAAGACAGATCAAATAGATCAGATGCCCTCCAAGCCCAAGAGAGCTTCCTCCTCCTCTCCTTTCAGAAGCTCAAGGCTGTCCTAGTTCTATGACTTTACTGTCTGATAGTTTCCCAGTTAAACCAGCCATCAAAAGGCCATTAAGTGATTGATGATCAATTGCTCTAGCTAACAGGCTTTGGGGCCCTGGGGCAATAGCTTCCTGGCTAGACAAAGGCACTTTCCATTTTTACTGTTTTTAAAACATTCCAAAGCATTCTAACACAAACCTGTAAAGAGAAATTCATTAGCAAGAAGTAGAAAGGTAAAACACCGGTAAAGGTTAAATCAGGGGTATCCTGGCCTGTGGTCCTCAGGGAAGGGAACAGCATCCGTCTTGGCTCAGCCCATCTTGGCTCAGCCCACTGCCTTCCCACTTCATGCCCCAGGTAACTGGGTGTGGCCAGATAGGAATGCCCTTGGCAAAGTTGTGGATGCACTGGGAGGGGCAAGCCCCCTGCTCCGCCACTGCCAGGCACCTCCTAGCAGACAGGGCAGGAGAAGGCAAAGGCAGGCAGGCCTGAGGACAAAGACTCCAGCTGCTAAAAGGGCTTGAAAAAGAAGTTTCGCAGGGCCCAGTGCTCTGCCGGGAACCTCCATCTTGGCAGGGCCATGATTTAAGCCACTGCCCTATGACACAGCCATCCTGGCTGGGGTCAGATGGCACAAGCCTCTGTGCGTGGCAGTGACAGAGCCCCAGTCTCTTCCCTCCAGGGATTACATCCTGTGGGGGCTCATAGGCAAACCTGTTTAAAATGGGGAGCCCAAGGAAAGCATTAAGCAGGCTGTAGGCCATAGCTTCACTCACCAATAAACTCTAGGACCGGCTCTGCCAAATATGTTAATGGATTTTATCTAGGTTCTTCAACTATGCTGCAGAAATAAATTTCAAGAGCATGTCGGGTGAGTTAGGCCAGTAATTTATTCAGGTAGGGAGGGAAGAGAAATAGGAGAAAATAACAGATTAGGGGGCCCAGGTACAGAGGAAGGGGCTGAAAAGTGATAACGAGAGCTAATTTACAAGCTACACTTCCCCATTATAGATTATAAATGCCCACGTTTACTTGTGTGGCCACGTGGAAGAGGACAAATGGTGAGAGCGGTACATAGAGGGCAGGAATGGGTTCAGAGGCAACAGAGTGGAGAGAGAGAGCACCTCAGGCCCCCCACCTGGCTTTCTGAACTATTAATTATTCTGCCCCTTTGCTAATGGCAGGGGAGGGGTCCCAGCTGTTTGCTCTTTTTATTGATTACCCCACCCATTATTTCCCCAAGAGGGCCCAATGACAAAGTCCTTGGGGAATATCCGGGGCTTCTCCTGGCTTCCAGAAGAAGTCTTTGTTCTGAAAGGCAGAATCCTGGGGAGGGTCCTCCAGCAGCCATCTTGGGGGCTATTGATGTGGACTCTGCCAGGTTCCAGATATTCCTTATCTTACTAGCCTGCTTCACAGGCTTCATAAGTGGGATGCACTGGGGTTTGCAGAGCCCTTAGCTGGGCACATGGTCCCCCATCAAGGGCCTTGGCCAGGGGCCCTGGTGCCCAGGACACTGGCAGGCAGGAACCCCCAGGCCTGATGGTTCATGGTCCCCTTGCCCCAAACCTGCAGCCCACCCTTTATGGTAGGTCAGCCTGCAGCTCTCTTTGCTGTTCTGGAGTCTTCCACCTCTCAGGTGTATGAACTGGGTTTCCCTTCCTAGCACAGGTGGAACCATCAGGTGGGGGAGGGTGGGGCAGCCAGGTGTCTGGGGCACCAGGTGGGTGCTGGGCTCAGGCCCTTCTCCCTCTGGGGTCTGCTGCAAAGCATGCAGAGTAGGGTGGCTGACACATGTGCCTCCCGGTGAGCTGCCCACACCTTGCTTGTGAGGACTTGGTGTGGGGCCCTGGGCTGTGTCCCGCATGGGCAACCCTGAGGTTCTGCCACCTGCAGCCCCCTGGTGCACCCCAGGTGCCGTTCCCATCTGGCCCCTCTTTGCTTGTCCCTCAGGTAAGAAGGTTTCCAGCATGATCATAGCCTTCACTGATGGGACGCTAGAGCCAGTCGTGTTTTCAAACACTAAGTCTGAAGTGAGTTCAAGCCACAGTCATGTGCATTTTGCTCCACATCTTTGGGTGAATTGTACTTAACACCTTCTCTCTCTCAGGCTCGAAAGGCTCGGCATATGGGGGCGACTATTTATGCTGTGGGTGTAAAAGACTTTTTGCAATCGCAGGTAATCAGAACTGGAACGCAGGGGCTTCTCTAAAGCCTGGGTGGGGGAAGGTGTCAGAGGCTGCTTTCCCAGGCTAGCCCAGGGATGGTTTCCTAACCCCCTCCAATTACTCGGGGCCACCCCTGCCCACTGCAGAGGATGGTAACGGTGGGCTTGGGCACACCCCAGCTGACGGTGGACGGGCCCCCCCCATGAGTTCTGCTGCAGATGAAAGGATCTAGTCCAAGGGTGATGGGCAGTCTGCTGCCTGTGGACCCCACCGCCCCTTCAGTCCCCTGGCTGTGGGTCCCTGTCACTCTCCTCCTCATAGCTGGAAGGGTTCACAGACACCAAGGAGCATGCGTTTGGGGTGCTCGGAGGTTTCAAGGCCCTGCAGAGCATCACTGACAAGGTGAGTGGGAGCTGGACACGAGGAGGGGTGGGCGTGAGCAGCTGTGGGAGCTGGACACGAGGAGGGCTGGGCGTGAGCGGCTGTGGGAGCTGGACATGAGGAGGGGTGGGCGTGAGCAGCTGTGGGAGCTGGACACGAGGAGGAGTGGGCGTGAGTGGCTGTGGGAGCTGGACACGAGGAGGGGTGGGCGTGAGCGGCTGTGCTAGAGGAGGGGCCGCTCTCAGCCTGCCCCTCCGCCCCGCTCTGTGTTCTAGCTGGGGGAGAAGAGCTGTATTGAGCTCAAGTCTCTGGATCCTGTTGTTGCCTGCGTGGGAGGTAAGAGCTGAGGAGTCACCGCTGTGGTCACAGGTGTGTGTGTGGAAATGCGTGTGTGTGGGTGAAAGGGCATGTGTGCCCGTGGTTTGCACACGTGAGTGCTTGTGTGCATTTCTGCATGTTTCTGTGTGCCTGCATGTACAATAATGTGGTGATGTGGGCATATGTGTTCTGTGGATTGTGTGCATGTTCACATGTGTCTGCTTGTATTTTTGTATTTAGTGTACGTGTGAGTGTGTGTGTATGGGCATGCATGTGTGTGCATGCAAGTGTGAGTGTATGCACCAGGGTGAATGTGTGCATACGTGTGTGCCCGTGCATGTGTGTATTTTTGAGAAGGTGCATGTGAGAGTGGATGTTTGTGGATGTGTGTGCATGGCATGTGGTCTTGTGTGCATGTGGTTATGTGCATGTGTGTGTCTACGTGTGGACATTTATGTGTTTATGCTTTCTATGTGTTTGTATGTTTGAATTTGTATGCATGCATTGTGTGTGTGGCGTGTGAGTGTGTTTGAAGTATGCAGGAAGGTTCACTTCCCTGGAGCCCCTCAAGCTCGGGGCTGGAATTAGCGGGCCTGGGTCAGGAGGCAGTGCCATGCAGAGGAATGGGTTTCAGGCAGACAGACCTGCGTGGAACAGCGACGGCCTGGGGACCCCCTGCCCTCCCTGCAGCTGCTGTAATGTTTGCCAGGGGTGAGGCCCCAGACGGCCTCTCTGTGTCAGCCCTTCTGACATGCACGCTGAGCCCAGCGTGGGCTGGGGGTGGTCCCTGGTGGCCAGGGAGAGGCAGGAGCTGGTGTAGCTGCCTCAGGGCTCTGCACCCAGAGGTAGGATGGGACTGCCCCTGTCACAAGGGCTTCTCGGGAGCAGGGTCCCGGGGGCTTCCCCGCCACCCTGGGTACCAAGAGGACAGGGTGAAGGAGCAGCCCCTGTGTGTACAGAAGTCCCACGGCTCCAGGCCTGGGGGCCCCACTCAGGCAGCCTGGGTGCCTCGGGCCTGCCTGGGCCAAGCTCTGCTCTCACCTGTACCCAGGGGGTGACTCCGCCCACTGCCAGCACCCCATGGGTTTAGGGAGTCCCGTGGGATTTCGGGGTCAGAAGCCCCTGACTTGCCACTGGGGTTGGGTGATGGTGGAAGGAGCCTGAGGACACAGGGCAGCCCAAGCCCCTCCCAGTGGAAGATGCACCTGCACGGGATGGTTCCTGCAGTGCCGGCCGCCTTCCCTGAGCAGCCTTGGATGTCTCTTTTGGGGAAAGCCCACCTTGAGTGGCAAGATTAGAAGGAACTCAGCCCTGCACTCTTCCTCACAAGCCTATGTCATGTTGTCCTTGCAGGAGAATACCGAGTGGTGGTTCGGGGAAGTGGCCTTCAGAACACAAGGGACAAAAGCTCAGTTATTTGCAGATTTAAGTTCACTGACAACAGCATTTGGGGTAAATATCCGCCTCAGTTCATTGGAGTGAAAGGACCCCACACAACACTGTGTCGCCTCTCAGCCAACCTTTCCCAGCCCTCGCCGACTGTGCACTGGGGTTAGAGGCAGCGTGGGCAAGCAGGGAGTGGGCCAGGCTGGTGGGGGGCTGGGGGCCTGGCCCCCTCCCACCCTGACTGGAAATGCCCCGGGCACCTGGAGCAGGGCTGAGCTCCTTCCCAGGGCCAAGGACGGAGGCCGCAGGCGGCTCTGAGGGCATGGGCAGCCAGCCTGGGCCCTGCGCCCTGCCTGGTCCACTGACCCCTGCAGGGAAGGTGGCTCATCCTGAGCTGAGATGAGGAGCCCTGGCCAGGCCTGGGCTCCAGAGTCCGAGGCCCAGGGCCAGGGCCTTGGCTCCTGAGCCTGTTTTCTTTCCTGTAACACGAGCATGCTGGTCACAAGATCTCGTAAGGAGAGTGGGAGGTGCCCTTGAGGGCATAATAATTGTGTGAAAATGTAAGAAGCAGCCTATTACTTGGAGGCACTGAGGTGCCAGGCACGTGGCTGTGGGTGAGCGGCCTGAGGAAGCAGAGGGCCCGGCAGGCAGCCCCCTCAGACACAAATCCCGGACATCGCTCAATTCATCTGCAAAAATTCTAATTTCTCTAAAAGAGAACTTGTTCCTGTAAAAGTTAGGGCAGGCCACATATCCTAAGTAGATGTCCCTTCACCTCTAATTTCCATGCCTTCCCAGTTTTTTGTTGTCACAGCACTTTGCACTCTGACATTTATTTCATTTGTAATTTCACTTTGTTGGATCGTCTGTTCCTCTACCCAGGCCCTAGAATGTCCCTCCCTTGACAGCTCTCTGCCTGCCTTGTTTCTGTTAAATACCATCTTAGTTTGCCAGAGGGCTGCTGACGCAAAGTACCAGAAATGGGTTGGCTTTTGAAATGGGAAATTTAGTACAATAAAACTTCCAGTTCTGAGGCCATGAAACATCTACATCAAGGCACATTCCGAGACGCTTTCTCACCAAAGTCAGCCGCTGGTGAGCCCGGCGCCCTGCCACGTGGCAAAGATGGCGGCCATCCCTGCTGAGGTCCCTGCCCTCCCTTCCGGGCTCACCATCTCCTCAACCTCGAGCTGCTCGGTGGGCCCAGCCCCCTGGGGGCTTCGCTGCCAGCGGCCCTCGAGTCCTCTCTCACGTGGCCGCATCAAAATGGCAGAACTCCCTTTTCCTGTGTGTCTATGTCTGTGTCTCTGTTTATATAAGACCCAGAAAGAGGGTGGAGGCCCAACCTGAGTCAGGCCTCACTCACGTGATGCACTTGAAAGGGTCTCACACCCACAGGAATGGATTATTTCAAGGCATAATATTTTAAGGGGTTTCACCAAACGAAAACTCACAAATACCACAGCTGCCCAGCATCTTGGGCAGGGCCAGGGATCCCCAAGTGTCTCTAAGGAAATGAAGGCTGAGAGAGAGGCCAATTGTCAACGTGAGTTCAGCTTGCTGAGGGCCGCAGGAGGTGGTGGCTGGATGAGCTGGCTAGTGCACTCACCTGCTCATGGGATTTGCCTTTTAGATGAAACAGCAATCACTGTGGAAGAGAAATTCATAACTTGCCCAGGAGTAGAACTGGAGGAACCTGGAGAGTAAGTGCCCCGGTCTGGGGACCCTCGTGGCAGGAGGCCAGATGGGCAGTGGTTTAGGGGTCCTGGGTGAGGACACCCTCAGCCAGGGCACCCGGGGAGCCCTCTGTACCTACCCTGATGGGTGGTCCTGGGGGTGGGCAGGGATCCACATGGCCCGGCTCTGCTGAGGACGGCAGGAGGTGGAGGGTGCCTGCCTTAGTTTCCCCACTGCTGTGACATCTCCCAAGCCATGGGTTGTCTTGACAAGAGGGATTTCTTGGCTGCTGGTGCTGGGGCTGGAAGCTGGCTCCCTCCAGGGTGGGCAGCGCTCTGGTGCTGGCAGCTGGCAATCCTGGGGTCCCGTGGTTCCCCCACCACATGCCGTGTGCTCTCCTCTCTCTGCCGGGTTCCCAAGGACTTCCAATGTCTTCTCCTCCAAGTGGCTTTCCCTTGAAAGCCCCCAGTCACAGCACTAAGGGCAGTCTCATTCCCCTGACCGCAGCATAATGATGTCCTCAGAAGGTCCTTTGATGATGGGTTACACCCCAGGACTGGGTGCAGGTCATGAACATGGTTTTTTCTGGGGAATGTGCTTCAGCCCATCTGGTTCCAAAGGGCTCCTGCCACTCACCGGAGCTGAGCCCACGTGCCCTGTCCACACAGAGGAGCTGAGGGAGCCCCCATGTGGCCGCTGCTCATGGGGCACGTGTCCTCACGGTGGGCAGACAATGCTGGGCTCCTGGGGCCGGCCGTGTCCCTCGGGGCCTCCAAGCCAGGCCCACCTCGTGCTCTGGGGAAGGAGCTCTCACCCCATTCTCTGCACTACCCCAGTGCCTTGCTGGCAAAGTCACTGCACCCAGGAGAGCTGGGGGCCATGGGGAGACCTGCTTGTCACTGGCCCACCCCCTCTGTGCTTTAGGAAGGTCTTCGTTGAAATCAGCCTCAACAAAGGGAATAACTTCTTTGCCAACAACCTTAGCTTCACCAGTGTCCTGTGCGTGAGTACTGGGTGGGGGCGCCCCCGTCACAGGGCCTGTCAGACCAGCCCTGATGCGGACACACTGGGGGGCAGCTGGCAGCCAGGGTGAGTGGGTGGGGCAGGGGTCCACCAGGACCAGAGTCCAGGCCTGCGGCACCTCTGGCCATGTGGGCCCCAGGCCCACCCCTCCTGGTCAGGGTCCAGGCAATGGAGTGGGGGACCCTCTGCTGAGGCCCCTCCCAGCAGGGGAGCTGGGAGGCCTGTGGGGGGGTCTGGCCCCCTCCCAGGCCTCGTGGCACCGCCCGCTGCCATCATGCAGGCGTCCTCGGCTGCCCCTCTGCCCGCTGCCCCTGAGCCCTACAGGAAGCTCGTCCCTTGTTGTGGACGGGACAGCTTGGCGGGACGGAGGGGTGGATGGGGGTCGGCCCTGGGGAGGCTCGTGGGCCTGAAGGAGCCCCTGCCAGGGCAGCCACCCACAGCTCCAGGCGGGTGGACATCCCGTCCCCGGGCAGCAGGCCTCGGGTGGTGGAGAGCGAGAGGTTGGGGCAGGGGCCCGGGTCGAGGACGGCACTGGCCACAGGCCTGTGTCAGGGAGCAGCCCCGAGGACACGGCCAGCTGCTGACAACGCTCATGCCTCCCCTTGCCCGATGCTCTCAGACCCCGGCCCAGCGTGGGCTTTCTTGGAAGTCTCCCTGCATCTCCCAGGCGCCCGCCAGGCAGGATGGGCCCTTCCCTCTACCAGGGTGTGGAGAGCTGGGAGGGGCTCAGGAGATGGGGGGCCTGGCCTCTGGGCGGCCGGCCCCTGGCCATCTGGGTGCGGTGTCCTCTGTGTCCCCACAGCCCCGTCCTTGTCAGCCAAGGCCTCCTCTTGGGGTTGGGTCCTTCAGCCCAGAAGCTTCCGGGCTATCTTGGCAAGCCTCGGAGGCAGGGGCTCGGGGCATGGTCGCAGGCAGTGACCACGGTCCTGGTCCCTGCCAGGGCCCTCTGGGGATTCGGCCCTGGACTCCTGACCCCCCTGGGGTCCCTTGAGATGGGGGCCTGAGGGGAAAGGGCAGTGGACACGAGGGTCCAGGGGCAGGAGCCGGGAGGGGGCCATGCAAGGCTGTGGTCCTTCCACAGGGAGAGTGCCCTACCACCCCCGTTCGCAGCACTCCATGCCAGGTTCAAACTAAGCCACACCCCAAAAAGACCACCACCACCATGACGACCACGACGACGACCACCAGCATCCCTGCCAAGCCCCGAAAATTCCCCCTGCTTCCCGTGGTGGTCAGCGTGTTGTCGCTGACAGGCCCACTGCTGCTGTGCTGCCTCTGCTACATCTGCTGGCCCGTGAGCACCCGCCCCCTTGGCCCACCTGGCGGCACCCTCCTGGGGGCAGGTCCCAGCAGCTCCCAAGACTGACCACGGCTCAGGCTCCACCCCCCCAGAGCCTAGCGGCGCCCTGGCCTCTGGCCCCGCCTGCCACGTGGTGCTCATGGGGAGGCTGTGCATGCTGGGCCAGGCTGCTCTGGTGCCCACAGCCCTTCTAGAGGTGACCAGAGGCCAGCGTGCAGCAGGGCAGCAGGAGGACAGAGAGGAGTGCTCCTGGGCTAGGAAGGAGGGAACTTAAAGGGGCTGGATGACCATCCCGAGGGCTGCAGGGAGGAGGAGGAGAAAGTGGGGGTGGCATGGGGGGCAGAGAAGGAGCAGGCGGGTCCCTGCCCAGGGAGCGCTCGAGGGAAAGCCTGCGGGGACCATCCCGCAAAGGGCTCTCGGCTTGGGGTGGCCTCAGCCTGCCTGGCCTGCCCCAGCCCTCCAGGGAGGGGTGGTGTCCCTGTGACAAAGGAGGAAACTGAGGCTCAGAAGCAGCTGTGCTGGCCACAGCCCCACAGGCATCAGTCTGTGCCCCGCGGCTCCGAGCAGGGTCCCCACCTCTCCCAGGGGCTGAGGCTGAGCCCAAACCTCACCTTCCAGCATAGGTTATGTCTTTTTTTAATATTTATTTTGAAAGAAGCTTTATATTACATAAATACTACATAAAAAATATATACATAAGGGATTCCCATCAACCTCACTGTCTCCCCCTCCCACACTTTCCCACATCAATAACAACCTTCCTTAGTGTGGCACATTTGCTAAAATTGATGAACACGTATTGAGGCATTGCTACTAACCATGGACTCTAGTTTACATTACAGTTGACACTCTGTCCTGCACAGTTGCGTAGGTTATGGCAAAATCCATAATGCCCTGTACCCATCATTGCCTTGTCCTGGAGGACAACTCCAATGTCCTGAAATTCCCCTCATGTGACACCTCTTCTTCCCTCCCCCCCCAGAACCTCTGATGGCCACTGCCT
The DNA here is from genome assembly GCF_030445035.2 of Dasypus novemcinctus. Taxonomy (NCBI): domain Eukaryota; kingdom Metazoa; phylum Chordata; class Mammalia; order Cingulata; family Dasypodidae; genus Dasypus; species Dasypus novemcinctus. The sequence goes on along the minus strand of NC_080678.1, from coordinate 107,539,317 downwards.
TTATATCAATGATAGAAGTTCTTCCATTGCTAGAATGTCTATAATAGAATAGTAATAAGTCTACTTTAGTCCAGTGTTCATTCCCCAATCTTGAGGATTTGATGATGGTGATGCAGTTTCTGATTGAGAGGAACCCTGTTTCCCAGGTGGTAGGTGGATGTTACTCTCTCGCTTGCAGTTGCAGACACTCTCTGTTCCTTGGAATGGGTGTTGTCCATCATCATCTCCTTGCTAGTTGTGCTGGATGAGTCCAATGAACTGGAGAGTAGGTGCTGCAACTCTGCTGAGATTCAGGACCCAACTGGCACATGGATGGACCAAAGATTTTAAGCCTCTGGAACATACATTTAATAAGTAGAGTGCTAATTATATTTCAAATAAAAGGGAGCAGAAGAGCCTTGTTTAGGGAAACTATACAAGAGTCTAAGTCTGTTACACTGAGGAGCATAGATTCCAGAGTAAGGCCAGCTGATAGGGTGCCTAACTCCTGAGCTGCTCTGTGCTGCTTTTGGTGTTTGGGTGTCTCTAGCTCTTAGGAGCCCTGCTGTTTGAGGCATTGTTTACCATGGCAGTCAATGGGATCCTGCTGAGCCTGCTGAGATGCGCAGAGTGTAACCTCTGGAATGACCTTCTGATTCACTTTGAAATCTCTTAGCCATAAAAGCTCATTTGTATTGTATATTTCTCCCTTTTGGTCAAGGTCTTTGTCTGCATGCATTGTTGGTTGGTGTTGGTAATAATCCCTTGGTGCCAGGGGGGCTCATCCACAGGCATCATGTCCCATGCTGGGAAAAGGATAGTGTGTTTATATGCTGAGTTTGGCTTTCAGAGAGGCCACATTTCAGCAATAAGGAGGCTTTCAGGAGGTAACTCTTAGGCAATGTATAACACTAGGCTAAGTTTCAAATTCACAAGGAAAGGTCCGTGAGTATGGTAGTCAATATTGAGGGCCTGGTATCATGGTCTCTCCTCCTTCACTAGGCACTGCCCTTGTACTTGGGAGATTCTTGCCATGCTGTTAGGGAATGCAGCAGCCCTCCCCAGGATGGGAATTCAATATTCTTTGGTTATTGTGTGGGTCTTCAACCATCCAGACAGTGAACGCTTGAACATATTCATATGCCTTCGAGGCATGCCCCAGGTGGACCCCTTCCCACATTTCTGTAACCTAAAGCTTCTTTGAAGATAAAGTGGAAAAAATAAGACCCTGGGGGAATATACAGGAGAAATTATTACTGTACATACAAGACAACAGACCTTACAGTGATGAAAGACACAATGTCTAAAAAATTTTTGAACTATTTTAATTTTTAAAGTTTTTATTTTTGTATGTTACTTGTTATTTTAAATACTAGTATTATTTCTTTTTCTTATTAATCTTATTTGGCTATGTCTTTTTAACATTCTAGTGTAAAAAGAAGCCACCGGACCCATGTAGGGTAAGTCCTATGTGCGTCCTGACTTCCTGTGAGCTCATCTGCCATGCACCGAGCCTCCCGCTGCCCATGGAGGGGTCCGCTCCCACCCCAGAAGCTCCACCGCCTGTGCCAAGAGCCTGTAGAGCAGGAGGAGGGCGTGCAGGGGTGGGGGGATGGGGACTGCTAGGGAAGCCAGGCGTCCCCCTTCCCGGGCTCCCACCAAAGGGGCAGTGTGGGCAGCCTGTGGGGGGTCTGCCACAGACCCTCCTGAGACAAGTGGGACACTTGGCCCCTGCTGACTGGCAGGATGGTACTTGCCCAGGACTCAGGGAAGCTTCTGGAAAAGGAGCCTCATGTTGCAAGGACCCACCTCTGGGATCTTCCATGCCCTTGTCTTAATGATGGTCTCCTGGTGAGCAGAGGGGCATGGCCAGGTCAGCCCTTGGGGCCTGCAGGGCTGAGGGTGGGCGAGGGAGCTTACCTGGCATGGAGCTGTGAGGCGCGCCCACCCGGGGGAGCCCAGGGCTGGGTTCAGGGCAGCAGCCGTGGGACCAGGTGGGCCTGGGGCGGTTGCGCTTTCAAAGCTGGAGCCTGGTGGCTGAGGGGCGTCCCCTGCCCATGCGTGGACCCCTGGCTGGCCCAGCACGTGGTGTCTTCATTTGCCAGGGCTGCTCTGACAAATGCCATGCACCAGGTGGCTTGAACCCAGAAGTCACTGTCTCTGGTCTGGAGGCCAGAAGTCCAGCTTTCTCCCGGGTCCACAGGTTCTGGTGCCAGTCACTGCGGCCCTCGGGGTCCTTGGCTGGCCTCGTGCCTCGTCCACATGGCACTGTCCTTGGTCCCCTCTGTCCTCTGCCTTCAGGCTCCTCCTGAGTCACGTTTCCTCCTTCATGAGGCTCCTGGAGTGGACAGAGCCCCCGCTTCTCTGTGGCCACCTGTCCAGTAGTGATGTCCTGGGCATGTCCTGTTACAGATGGCTCCCCCCACAGAGCACAACTGCAGGCATGAACCCCTCTCTTCTGTGGCCCTCGGTCCAGGCCCCACACGGGGCACAGCCTCAAGGAGGCTCTGCCAATGGGGGCGTCAGAGGAGCGAGGGGACAGGGGAGCTTTGCAGCACTTTGGGGATGAGCCAGATGCCATCTTGTTTGCCCCAGAGGATGCTCCCTGGGAGCGCGGGTGCTGCTGATGGAATCCGGGGTCCCTCACTTGATTGTTCCTTATTCATCCCACAAACATCGGCTGAGTGGCAGCACCAGTCCCCCCGGTTGTGCCGCCCTGGAGCAGACGCTTTCTCTTCCTACAGACAGTGTGCTGCAGCCCGCCGCGGCCCATGGTGATGTCCGCCCGCTGTGACTGCCTGGACACTGGGCGTCTGAGCCAAATGGAGGTGAGGAGGGCCCCCATCATGCTGAGCTTGAGGTGCAGAGGTCCAACCAGAAGTCTCCACTTGTGGGGTAGTGAGGGTCCTGGGCATCTGGCTTTCTCCCTAGGTGCCAGGGGCCAGGGTGGGCACAAAGCAGAGGGCCCCATGCCCCCAGGGGCTGCAAGGCTGCCCCCCTGCCCCTCCCCTCCCTCTACCTTGGGAGCACAGGCCTCCCTGCCCCTCCTTGGGCTGCTGCCCAGTGCCCTGTGCCCCCATAATGCTCCCCTCAGGGACCTTTCCTGGCTCCTGGTGTAGCTCCTCCAGCCTGTGAACTTGTCCCCTAAATGAACCACTGACACCCCCACACCAAAAGAGTGTCTTGTTCCAGATTCTGACGCTGTGACCACAGTGACCACCACCCCAGCAGGCACGCAGGCTGCCAGGCTCCTGCTCCCAAGCTCTGCGTGTTCTTGGGGTTCAGCTGTGGTGCCTGACCCTCTCTGGCAGTGTCACCCCACCATGCCGTGTCCTCATGTCATGTCCCCTTTGCAGGGCAAACTGGAACTCCTGTGTGCTCTTGCTAGGGAGAACTGCAGCTCTGTGCAACTGATGCGGCCCTCGTTGGGGAGCATGGTGAGCAGGCAGGGGTGCTGCCCCCATGGCGGGTGGTCACCCACAGTGCTTTTCCCTTGTGACAGTTGCCCACAGATGGAGTCCCCAGCCCTGGGAAGTGGTGCTTAGGAGCACATAGGCCCCAGGGGACTGAACGTGGCCACCAACATGCTCTTTGCCTTGTGGTCTCTATTTTTATTTTTTCTTTAATTAAAGCCATTCTCAGGATGTGTGGTGACATCTCATTCTGGTTTGGATTTGCACTTCCCTAATGGTTGGTGATGTTGACATCTTTTCAAGTGCTTATTTGCCAACTGTGTATCTTCTTTGGAGAAATGTCCATTCAAATTATTTGCCCATGTTTCAGTTGAGTGGTTTAACTTTTTGTTGATAAGTTGTAGGATTCATTTATTTATTCTCGATATCAAACTCTTACCAGATACATGGTTTCCAAATGTTTTCTCCAGTTATGTAGATGGTGTTTTCACTTTCTTGATAATACCCTTTGATGAACAAATGTTTATAATTTTGATGAAATCCAATTTAACTGTTTTTCCTTTTGTTGCTCATGGTGGCGGTATAATGTCTAAGAATCCATTGTGTAACTTATTGTCTATCCTACAGTATGAGCCATATGCACTTGAGGAGAATGTGTATTATGCTGTTGGTGGATGAAGTATTTGTATATACATCAGGTTTGGTTGGTTTATAGTATTGTTTAAGTCTTTCTTTCCTTATTGATCTTCGGTCTAGAAGTTCTATTCATTATGGAAAGTGGTGCATTGAAGTCTCCTACTATTAATGTAGAAATATCTACTTTTCCATTCAATCTCTCAATATTTACTTCATATATTCTGCAGTGCTGCTATTAGGTGCATATATGCATTCTCAATAAATTGACCCTTTTGTCAATATGTAGTGTACTTCTTTGTCCCTTATAATAGTTTTTTTTACTTTGTCTGTTTTATTAGGTATTAGCATCTTAGTATAATATACGAGTGTATTAATATTGTATATAAGCATACCCATACTGGATCCCTTTTGATAATCCTACTTGTGTCTGAATTTAAGGAGAGTCTCTTCTTAACAACATAAAATTGGACCATGCTATTTTATCCATTCTGCCAATCTCTGCCTTTTGACTGGAGAGTTTAACCCATTCACATTTAAAGTGACTACTGGTAACACAGGCCCTTCTGCCAGTTTATTTGGATTTTGCAATTCTTATTCCTTTTTTGTTCCTCAATTCTCCCATCATTGCCTTCTTTTGTATTATCTTTTCCTTTCATAGTGAACCACTTTGAACACTTTCTCATTTTTTTCTGCATGCCTTCTTCTGAAATACATTGTGGTTACCATGGAGTATGCATTTTAATACCTTAACAAATGTGTACCATAGGGTATGCATTTAGCCTCTTAACAAAAGTGGTTACCATGGGGTACAAATTTAACATCTTCAATCTTTAACAATGTTGTTTGATTTATTACCGGCTTAATTTCAACAACATTTACAAACTATGTTCCATAGCCTTCTGCCCCCCATTCTTTATGTGTTCCTGTCACAAATTAAATCTTTATACATTTTAAAGGTTGGGTGTCCCAACCCATGGGTGTATCATTACTTTTATGCATTTGCATTTTAGATCCCATAAGAAGTGAAAACTGAGTTACAAATTGAAAGTACTGGTGTTTATAATTAACCATGCTGTTATCTTTATCAGAGATCCTTATTCTTTTATGCAGCTTTGTTCTACCATCTACTGACCTTTTGCTTTTAATCTGAAGAACTCCCTTTAGCATTGCTTATAGTCCAAGTTTAATGATGATGACCTCCCTATGCTTATGCCTTTATTTATCTTGGAATTTCTTAATCTCTCCCTCATTTTTGAAATACAGTTACTCAAGATAAAAGTTCTTGGTTGGCACTTATTTTCTGTCAGCATATTCAATATGTCATCTGTATTAGTCAGCCAAAGGGGTGCTGATGCAAAATACCAGAAATTGGTTGGTTTTTTAAAGGGTATTTATTTGGGGTAGGGGCTTACAGATACCAGGCCATAAAGCATAAGTTACTTCCCTCACCAAAGTCTATTTGGAGCAAGATGGCTGCCAACGTCTGTGAGGGTTCAGGCTTTCTGGGTTTCTATGTTCCTGGGGCTTGCTTTCTCTGCATTCAAGGTTCCTTTCTTCCTGGGACTGACTTCTCTTTCCTCTGTGAGCTTACTTCCTGGGACTCCAGCTTAAGCCTTCAGCATCAAACTCCAGCATCAAAACTCCAACATCAGAAGACCTCCAACTCTGTCCTTTGCAATGCCTTTTATCTGTGAGTCCCCACCCACCAAGGGTGGGGGCTCAACGCCCTACTGACACAAGAAGATTAACTAATTACTTAATTAAGTAAGCCTCTGAATCCAATATAATCTAATATGCCCAGAGGAAAAGATAAGTTTACAAATATAATCCAATTTCTTTTTGGAATTTGTCAATAATATCAAACTGCTACACCATCCCCCTGCCTTCTTGCCTCAGTGGTTTCTGATGAGAAATTGGAACTTCTTCTTATTGAAGCTCCCTTGAAGATGATGTGTTGTTGTCTCCTGTAATTTTCAGGATTCTCTGTTTGTCTTTGGCATTAGATAGTTTGATTATAATGTGGTGGTTGTGGATCTCTTTGAGTTTATCTTATTCATAGTTCATTATAATTCTTGGATATGTATATTCATTTCTTTACTTAAATTTGGGTAGTTTGCATGCTTTATTTCTTCAAATAGTCTCTTAGTCTCTTTCACTCTGTCTTCTTCTAGGAATCCCATAATGCATATTTTGGTAAACTTGATGTCCCACAAGTCTCCTGGTCTCTCTGTTTGCTTTTCTTCATTCTTTTTCCTTTCTGCCCCTCAGCCTAAATAATTTCAATCATCTTCTCTTCAGGTTCACAGATATTTTCTTCTGCCAGCTCCAATCTGCTATTGAACCCATACAAGGAATTTTAAATTCCATTATTGTGGTCTTTCATTGCACTATTTCTGGTGGGTTCCCTTTTATAATTTCTCTTTATTGAAATTCTCATTTTTTTCACATATAATTTTCCTGATGTCCTTTAGTTCCTTATATATGTTTTCCATTCTCTCCTTGAGCATATTCAAGATCATTTTCTAAAAGTCTTTTTATGTTCAAAGTCTGGTTTTATTTGTTGATGGTTTCTGATGTTTTATCTTGTTCCTGTGACTGGGCCATCAATTCCTGCCTCTTTATATGCCTTGCAGTCTTTACTTGCACACTGGATGTTTTAATAGTTTAAGGTGTTACCTCTGGAATTTAGTCCCTGGGCTTTCTGGGGCCCTGGAAGGAAGTCAGGCCTCACCCTCACTCCCAAGGCGCCCAGTCCATGGAGGAGCAGCAGCCAAGGTCAGAGGCCAGAGCACCTAAGACTCCCTGGGGAGGGCAGGGGAGCCTCTATAGAGGGGGTGACAGCCAAACCCTCCAAGTGGGAGTAGAGGCTGGATGCCAGCACTCCAGGGAGAGAAAAAGCATATAGGACCCTACAGGTCCAGGTGGGGCCTGAGCCCAGCCCACGGGGCCAAGGAAACTGCAGCCTCTGGACCCAAATCAAATGACTTCTCCATGACCTCCTGTCTCTTCTCTGCCCTACAGGGGAGGTGCTGCGCCTTCACCCCAATGAGGGCCTGGAGGGTGCCGGTGATCTCTGACCCAAGACTGCACCTTTCTCCCAACTATGAGAGTGTCCCCTTCCCCGTGTGCCCGGGGTGCTGCCATTCCCCCGGTGCATATTCTCAGTCCTCCCGGATGCTGCCGCTGGTCTTGCCCTGCTCCCGGGCACAGGCCGCCTGCCCTCCACGAGCCCTGCCTGCAAAGCCCTAAGGCGAAAGCACCAAAGGGCCAGGATTGTTGACTTGCTGAGGTGGACACATAGTTTTGGTTTTACAGTAAAAAAGATGTTGGCATTTGTTGCTGATGATTAAAAGAGTTTATTACATCTTGAGTTTTTGTCCTCTCTGAGATGCATGTACACTCCACCTGCTAGAATAACACATCCCGGGGCCCCGTGGGGATGGCCATGGATTGTGCCTCTCACAGCACCTCGTCTTCATCCATCTGCCAAATTCCACTCCATGAAAAAGCCCAAAGACCCTTTTTCATGTGAATCCAGTCCTAACTTCATGCAAAGAGAAGCCTTTGAATTTCTCCTCTCCTTTCTCCATGTCCCTGGTCTCCCACTTTGGAGTCCCACATTCTGAACGTGTCATAGAAGGTGGTGAGGAGCCCCCAAGGCCACTAGCTGGAAGCACGACTTCTCCGTCCAGGTGCCCCGAACTGTGCCCAAGCCCAGAAGGATTCCACTGAACCATGTCCTCTCCACTAGAGAAGAAAAACAATTCCCCATCTGGTTTCATCTGCCCCTGCTGGAGAATCCACGCCCAAGAAGGATGAGTTTTAGTGAGCAGCGTCCTCCCGCCAGGTGTAGCCCACGGTCTCTCTGTGTCTGTGAAATCGCCAGGCCCACAGGCCCCCGGAACCTGGTGTGAGGTCCCTGAGCCCCTCAGGAGGGTCTGCAAGGGCAGCTGTGACTGAGGGCACCCAGGCATTCTCTATTATATTATTATTTCATTTAAAAAATTTATTGAAATATATCATTCATACATGAACATACATAAATAATAGGTATACAGTAAAAGTTGTACACTTACAACACATCATACTGGGCTCCCACACATCACCCCACCACTAATACCTTGCATTGTTGTGAAGCATAGCAAACTATAACAGAGCATCATCAAAGAATTACTCCTAACTACAGTCCATATCTTACATTTGGTGTATTTTTCCCCAACCCACCCTATTATGTTTTTTATTCATAAACCTTACAATTTATCTAAAGTGTAAAATCCATTGGTATAATCAAGAATTGGGTATTCATCATTTCTATCAATTTTAGAGCATTTTCATTATTTAAAAAAAAAAGCAAACCACTGTCATACCTATATATTAGCAATTCTGATGACAAATTCTCTTATGTGCTCTCACCATTTCTACTCATTTACAAACATTTCCAAACTACTTTTTACTGATTCTGTTCAGATTAAACCCAGCTTTCCATTCCCTAACTACACTCTCTTCTCTGGTGACATATTCTAGTTAGCCATTCTTCATTTATTTATTTATTTTTTAAGATTCATTTATTTATTTATTTGTCTCCCCTTCCCCCCCACCCTGGTTGTCTGTTCTCTGTGTCTATTTGCTGCATCTTCTTTGTCCACTTCTGCCGTCAGCAGCACAGGAACATGTTTCTTTTTGTTGCTTCATCTTGCTGTGTCAGCTCTCTGTGTTTGTGGCACCATTCCTGGGCAGGCTGCACTTTCTTTCACCCTGGGCAGCTCTCCTTACGGGGTGCACTCCTTGTGCATGGGGCTCCCCTACGCGGGAGACACCCCTCCATGGCAGGGCACTCCTTGCATGCATCGGCACTGTGCATGGGCCAACTCCACATGGGTCAAGGAGGCCCGGGGCTTGAACCGCAGACCTCCCATGTGGTAGACGGATGCCCTAACCACTGGGCCAAGTCCACTTCCCAGCCTGTCTTTATTGGTCTTACTAGTTAGGAAACTAAACTCTCCACCTCAGTCCTGTCTTCTTGAAACTTTCAATTGAGTGTAAGGCAAGAACAGGTTTTGGTGTTTAATCAATACTGATTGAAAGAAATAACCATAATTTCTCCCATGTTTAAAAAAAATTTTTCTGGAGGGGCCCGTTTCTGTGTATGCAGGTTGTATGTTCAGGCTTACCCTGGGACAAATAACCATTGACCTTCAAAGCCTTCCTGCCTGGCCTTGCTGCTGCTTCAGAGTACCCCCTCTCCCCCTCCCTGCCCCTCGCCCTCCAGTGCAGCCGAGTCCCCCATCTGTCCAGCCAGCTCCCAGGATGGCCTTGGGGAGAGCATTTCCCACTTGCCTCCCAGGCTGTCTGTGTGCCAGCAAATCCTCTCCCAAGCTGGTGGTAAGAAGGTTGTTCCTTTGACAAAATGCCGCATAAGGCGAGGCCGAGCAATGGGCCAACTCAGAGCCAGGAGCGAGGGAGAGGGGCTTAAAGCCCTGGGGAGGGGCTCGGCAGTCAGTTTAGGCCCCATTTGGAGACTCGATCCCAGATCAACTGTACAAGCGGCTTCCCCACACCGCGCTTCCTGGCTTTCTCTGCAGGATGTGAAGCCTGACTCAGTCAACTCTTTTTTCTGTTTTCTTTTTATTTGTTTCACAAAGACTAAGAGCTCCTGTTTCTGTAGATAAGAGAATGCTAATGAGGAAGAACAGGACATTGCACTGCTGGCTGTTGGAGACACTCATTCCGAGGACCTGGCTAGCACGTCCTCCACCCCAGGGGCAGGAGGGGCCACAGGGTCCTGAGGACATATGGGTAGGAGGGAGCTACACCCCTGAGTGTGGTGACCCGCTGGCTGGAGGCCCCAGCAGGCCACGTGCCAGGTGTTCCAGGCAGCCCTGACCACTGCAGGGGAGGGCGTGGCAGGACCCTCTGGACTTCGACACCAGCCTGGGGAGGGGGAGCCCCCATGGTGAGAGGGGGGCTTCAGGAGCTCGCAAGGCTGCAATATTTTTTTTTCAAAATTAATATAGTTTTTTAGTATTATTTTTAAATGTTACATTAAAAAATGTAAGAGTTTCCCATATGCTCCCGCACCCCACTCCTCCCACATCAACAACCTCTTTAATCATCGTGGCACATTCATCGCACTGGGTGAATACATTTTGGAGCACTGCTGCCCCGCATGGGTAATGGTTTACGTTGTAGTCACACTCTCCCCCACCCATTCAGCGGGTTACGGCAGGATATATAATGTCTGGCATCCATCCCTGCAATGTTGTTCAGGACAACTCCAAGTCCCGAAAATGGCCCACATCACTATTGCCTAACATGGAAGCTTCCAGGGACCCACAAAACCTGCACAACTCTCCACAGGCCACTTCCAGATGCCCCCAGCCTGCGGTGTCCCTCAGTGCCTCTGCCCAAGGGGCTGTTTTCATGGAAACATCAAAGCTGCCCTGCCAAAAGCTGCTAACAGCAGCACAGGCCTGACCTGCCTCAGGCTTTGCAGAGGCAGCAACCCCAGAGCAGAGGACAGGGCTGAGGGGGTGGGGCTGGGGGCGGGGCCTGGGTTTGAGCCCGAGGGGGCGGGGCCTGGGGTTGAACTCTGGGGCGGGGCCTAGGGTCGAGCACCGTGGGGGGGCAGCCGCGGGGGGCGGAGTCGCAGGGAGCTGAGCTGCGGGGGGGCCGCGGCGGGCATCCAGGCCCAGGGCTCCAGAAGCTGGAAAGCCTTAGGAACCAGCCTCGTTTCCTCCTGCAGGCTCCTGCTCTCTAGGTGCTGCCCGCACCCCCCAAAGCCCCTGCACGGAGGACTGAGGGGCTCCCAGGCAGCTGCCCAGCGCCCCTACTCATCAGGGTCCCTCCAGGTGACCCACTGGTCACGTGACTCCAACAGAGCTGCTATCAGGGCCCAGGCAGGGGGAGGGGCAGTTAGGAGGGGGGCCCCAGGGCTGTCAGCGACCCCAGAGTTGTCTCCACATGTTGGGGAGCCTCTGCCTCTGTCCTCACGGGAGGCCTTGGCATCAGGAAACCGAGAAGGGACGCGGCTGGAGAGGTTGGGGTGCAGGGCCCTGCCCCGGGTGGGCCGGGCCGGAGTCTGTCTCAGATGCGGCTGAGCCTGGGGTGCAGGGCCTTCCTGCCTCAGCACCAGGCGCCCAGGCGGGGCTGGGGGTCGGGAGGCCCATGTGAGGTGCAGATGGCTCCCAAATGGCGCTCGTAGCTTACATTCATCTCCTTGCCCAATGGCATGCCCTGGCTTCCGGGAGGACAGCTGAGGGGGCTGTGAGCAAGCGGGGAGGGTTCTGGGTGAGAGAAGCGAGCCCTGAGAAAGGCCCTCTTGTGTGGGAAATGCCTTCAGAACCTTCTGGATGTGGAGACGTTCGGACCCCTGAAACAAGGAGAGAGGAGCCTGTCCCCCACAGGTGAGCCCCGGTGACAGGGGAGTCACGGGAGCAAAACGAGGGCCCCCCAGAGGCTGACCGGGAAGGGAAGGCGACAGGCGCGGGGAGGCTGGCGCATGTGCCCCTCCTCACAGAGCCAGCCGGGGGGCCCGAAGGGGCCTTGACGGGCACCTCCCACCGGATCCTCACAGTAGTCTTGGGCTTGCCGGGACAATTCCGAAGTCGCTATGTGCAGATGTGATTTCCAAACTGGGTGTTATTGAGGTCTTCTCGTAGGGTTTATGCGTCCTCTTAATTCTGTGTGCGTCGTTGCCAGGCTCTGTTGCAGGTTCTGTGTGGAAACTGGGTCCATTTTACACACATTTTACATGTGTGGGTGAACGCGTACCAGCAAGCCGTGTATCCCCGTGCCCTGTTTCCGCATGGGTCACTCTGCTGGGATCTGGGGCCCCCAGGGTCCTTCCCAGAGGTGCCTAAAGGATGCACAGCCTGCAGGCCGAGGCCGTGCCCCGCCCTCGTGTGGTCCCCGCGAGTTCCTGTCCCCTGGCCTGGACAGGGCTGGCATCAGCCTCCCTCTCCCGCTTCTCGCAGGGGACTCGGTGCCTGAGAATGGGCTCTGCGGGCGTGGAAAGGAGTCGGCCCTGCACCAGCGCCTCGGCTTAATGATTACAGGGACGTGACCCAGCCAGTCCTGGGAGCATCAAACCAGGATGGGGCGAGGTCACTCACCCACTACAAGGCTGGGCTCTGAGCCATGGTCCCTGGGCTAATGCCCTTCTCGGGCAGACGAGGGCCAGGCAGGGCCAGGAGGAGGTTTGGGTCTCAGCTCCCTGTGGGAGGAGCAGTCATAACAGCCCTGGCCTTGGGCAGGAGCCCTGCGTGGTCAGGAAGGCCATGCTCTCCAAGAGGGGACAGAGAACAGAGCAGGGATCCCTGAGCTGAGAACTTGCCGCATCACAGTCTTGGGGGCACATTAGGGAGCCGGCGGTTCCAGCAGGGCCTGGCAGGAGCCTCTCCAGCGCTGGGCTCCTCCCATCCTTCCATGTGGGGGAGAACACATATTCCAGCCAATATTTTAAGTGACAGGTGGGAGGGATTGCTAATACTACATTATAAGGTACCTTAACTACCTGTGAGGACATAGTGTTATTTGAAGGTGGATTTGAAAATTCCTATTTCAAGCTTTAAAGAAACTAGTAAAATAATTTTAAAAGAAATATATTTCTTATGCTAGGAGAGGAGAGAAAATGGAATCATAAAATGCTTACTCAAAACCACAGAAGACATAAAAAGAAAGAAAAAGATGTTAATAGGGAAAAGTGGTGGGGGAGGAGGTAGGGTATATGGGAATCTATATTTTCAATGTAGTCTAAAGCTTCTTTAAAAAGAAGTGAAAAAAAAGAAGGAAAAAGAAAGAACAAGGACAACAGATAGAAAATAGTTACAAAATAATATATATTAATCCAAGCATGTCAATTGCTTTAAATGTGAATGGTGTAAATACAGCAATTTAAAAACAGACTATCAGCGTGGATTAAAAAAATATAAAGATGACCCAACTCTTTGTTGTCTAAAGAAACCCATTTTAAATATAAAGACAAACATGAATTAAAAGTAAAAAGGATGGAAAAAGATGCACCACACAAACACTAATCAAATAGAAAGCTTTAATAATTCTGTTAACTTCAGACAAAGCAGATTTCACAGTAAGGAAAATATCAGGGATAAAGAGTGGCATTACGTAATGAAAAAGTGGGCAGATTTTTCAAGACACAACAATCCTGAATGTATTTGTGCTTAACAGTAAAGCAACAAATACATGAAGCAAAAAGGGTAGAACTGCAAGGAGAAAAGACAAATCTCTCTGGAGACTTCAGTGCCCCTGTATCAGTTACAAACAGATCCAGTAGGCAGAAAATCCAGAATACATTTGACATGAACAGCAACAATCAACTAGATTTAGTTGACACTGATGGAATTCTTCCTCGTATAACACCAGGATACACATTCTTCTCAAGCATCCAGTGAACACTCACAAAGATAGCCCAAACCCTGATCCATAAAACACATGAACAAATTTAGAAGAATAGAAATAAGGTAAAGTATGCTCTCAGATCACAATGTAATTAAAGTAAAAATCAGTAACAGAAAGACCACTAGAAAATCCAAAAATATTTGAGGATTAAACAACACATTTCTAAAAAACCCATGTGTCAAAGAAGACATCTCAAAGAAAACATAAAATTTGTCTCAAAGATCAGGGCTACCTGCCAGATATTGAAGCTGTTTTCTTCTTTGCCTTGCTATCACTTTGATGGATAATTTATACAATCTTGGCAGAATCAGGAAATGTATTCAATTATATATAATATTTCCACTTAGACCAAATGCATTCCTGATTGTCCTTTAATTAGATACCTCCCAGCAATTGGATACTTATATATGGTGGTAAATTACAGAAGCTTTACCTAGACCTTTGGGATCATAGGTTTTCTCTTAGAAATATCGAATACCTGTCTCCCCTCACTTAATTTTATTTAAAGCCTATAGGCTAAAGGTTTAGATGCCCCACTAGTCCAGAAAATATATCCGTTTGGTTTGAAAAAGCAACATTTTTTTTCTCCACACAGTATGTTAAGAATATGAATGCCAACATGAATTTTTAAAATAAGGAAATCCAATTTAATTATTTTAGCTTATATACTTTTATTGAAACATATCTCTTAAAATTACAAATTTGAATACTGCTAAGGATAAATTATATTTGCACATATTGCATAATAGGAAACATACAGAAATTCCAATACTAACTTGTTTCTTTTTCTGTAGATACCTAGAAATGTGTTACCTTAAATCTAATTCATGGCTTCGGAAAAGAGCATTTTGCCTTTGCTTGTCTTTCATTATGAGCCAATCTCCTATAATAGATTGATCACCATTGGCAGTACTGATCACTAGAATTTTAACTGGATGGCAAAGTTTAAGTAACTCTTGCTTAATTGTATTTCTTCTAAGACTCGCTTAAATATCAAATCAAATTTACTTAACTTATGATTGAAGCAGTTCTATCAATTTCAGACATAACACTTTCTGTCATGTTTGAAACAAAGTACTCCCCAAAATATACCACTCTATGAATATCAGAAAATAGGGCACTCTCAAATACCAGGCACATTAAATTCTGAGTCTACTTAAGATTGGTTTATATTGAGAGGAAAAAAATGTGTCTGCTTTCAGGAGGAAAAAGGGCTTCATTCAAACAAATTATCCAAAATTTCCTCCTGATGATGGTGCAGCTATCAAAATAAACATCATCACACTTGGCACATGTGCAATAGAATGAAGTTAGAGACACCAGTCAAGGTCTTAGTTTTCCTTCTCTGCAAAAAAGAAAAAAAAAATGATGAAATGCATTTATGTTTCTAAGCTGCCAACTTTCAAATCACCGGTATCTTTTTATACCAAAAATATATATTCAACTCCCATCCCAGTCCAGAGAATACCATAAACATTTTATGTATAATATATCAGTAATAGGTCACTTATTTAAAAATAGAAAATATTAATTAACAGAAATCCATCACCATCTCATATTTCCTGTCCTTCCAAAGCAAAATAAATATTTCACAAAGCCATGAGTGTTTCATGCAATGTACATATACATTGTACTTGGGAAACTATGTGTATGCTAGTGTTCCAATATATTTGTTTATAGATGTGCATTATTGCCATTTGCATGTGAATAATGGTCAACCATTTTCTATTTGAGTCCCTTTGCTTGGAGGGCAGCATTCAGCCCTGCTTAAATTATATGCACTTTGTAAGATATTGGAAAGCTAAGCTGTAAGACAAAACTCTCACTGTTGGTTTTCCTTCCTGGAAAATGGTGCATAAAGCCTTGTTTAAGTGAGTGATACTACTGAAAATAGAATACATCCCTCTGAGCCTCTCCCATGACCAATCAAGAATGAGTCAAATCTGAAACATGAATCTAGAAGAATAATGCAAACGTCCAGCTTCAATTTACAAACTGAAATGTACAAAGCCCAATCTTCGGCAGATCAAAGGTAATAGAGACATTCTGACAGTAAATTGTGTGGCTGTCCCTCAATCCTGTGACCCACGAGGTAAGACAGTGTGTGAGCAAAGTGGCGAGGCACAGGAACACAAATCACACTTTGTAGGAGGAAGAAAACTAAGAGGAAGTTTCTTTTTTTGAATTTAATTTACATCTATTTTCTCTAGATTTACATTTTCACATTTGTCACATCACAGATTCAAAACATAGGCACGCAAGTTTGACCCATTCATTTTACAGATCTGGAGGAAAACCGGGATCAGAAGATCCTTACTGGCAAGTTATAATACATGTGGCACAGCTTGTAAGTCAAATGACCCACTGTGTCTGGGGTCAAGCAAACAGTGTCATAGATGACATTATAATGTGTGGGAGTAACAGTCCCCTGTTTCACAGGCTGACTCACAATAAAGAAACCATACCTGGAATTATAGGACACATGAGAATCAGCTCATTGTAGAAGAAAAGCACGTAGTGAGTGGAGGCTCTGAAAACATTTAGTCTGTTACTCAATAGAGACGCATTCCCCAAGCAGAAAGTGTTTCCTTATATGACTGTCTGTTGAACAGGTAAACAATGACACAACTCCATAAAGGACATTTAAACCATTGGGATGGTACTGTCAGGTGCTTTAGACTAATAAGGTATACACAGATGTCTAGACAGAAAAATAAAATTAGCACATTTGCTATTACTTACATATTATGTCTCAACAACATACATTTCAAAAATTTATATTTATATTGTGTGTGTGTATATATATATATGTTGTAGGTTGTATATGTCAAAAGAACTTTTATTTACTCTAGTTTAAAGATTTACCCACATTGTTGAAAGATCTTATTATCCAGAATTACATAATAAAGTGTTCCTAGTCCATTCCGTTGCCTGTTGAGTAATTCCCCATCATACACAGGCTTCAAAATTCATTATCCATTCTCTTGTTGATAGTTTCCTCCTAATTTTTTTTCCAGATTAAAGACATGAGGAAGATTCTAATGGGTGGTTTCTTGGGCACAAAACGCAAGTCTTTCTCTAAAGTATATAGCCAGATTGGAGCTTAGGTTGAGCACCTACAAGTTCAGAATTGGTCTCTTTCTGGTGAACTGTCAGTTTCATTTATTTCTTTATATCAATATATCCAAGGCCAGAATTTTGGGTTAATATTCTGGTGTATTTTTCCATCCCTTTTTTCCCCCAATTTTATCATACTTTTAAGATTTATTAGGAGTGTTTCTTCTAAAGAACAACTAACTTACTGATTTTTCTCCAACCTGTGTTCTGATTTAAGAGGCAAGGTTAATCTGTTTAAATTATCGGGTTTGTTTTATGTGGACCCTATTATTTTGTTCTTTAAATTTATGTTTTATCTGTGTTTTTGTGTAATCCTTTCCTGTCTTTTAGTAGATTGATCAATATTTCTGCCTTTATTTCATTTTCATTTATCCCTCCTCCCACTCTATTGAGATGGAAGTCAAGTTTTATTTCACTTCATGGTTTCCCATATATTTTAATATATATAGTCAACTTAACAAGTCTGAAGTTAATCATTTAAACTTAAATTTAACCATTCTACCTAGCAACTGAGGATCTCTGGATTCTTTAGCCCTGATCCCTATTTTCCCATGCAAATGGTGCTTATGTGCAATATTTTATATCTACCTAGTTCTTACATACTCCCCAAATTTGACATTTATAAGGTCAGTGTTTTAAACTCCCAAATATTTTTGATAGCATTGCTTCTTGAATCTCATTCCTTCTTTATTTGTTCCCTTTCCTTTCCCCTAAATATATACTTTATGGTCATTATATTTCAGGGAGGGTCTGATGGACATATACAATATGTGTAACTATCTAAATCTTGTTTTATTTCACCCTCACCTTTGAATGATAGTTTAACTGGGTACCAAACTTTAGGGTGAAAGTTACTTGTTAGCATATTGAGGATATTATTTCAATGTCTTCTCCTTTCTATGGCTGAATGGAATTTTTATTGTTTATCAATAATATATTTTCTTCTTCTGATTTTAAAATCTCCTGTCTCAGATATTTTGATGTTTCACTATGTGTCTAGGTATGGATTTATTTTAATTGTTCTTGCTTAGGTTCTATTATTCCTGAATCTAAGGAGTCAGGTTTTCAGCAATTCTCTCTTTAATATTGACCCCCTTCCTGCTAGCTCCACCTTTTTGAACTTCTACTCAACCTATAGCAAATCTGCTCACTTAGTTTTACATTTTGATAATCTGTATTCATACTTTCCATCTCTCCATGACTCTGCACTGAGTTCTGTGAATTTCTTTGAATGGATTTTACAGTTAATTATTTCTGTTCTTTTGTGTCTAATCTGCCCTTTAAGCGTTCTATCTAATTTTCTCACTTCTACCATCTTTATCATTGCTAGATATTCAATTACAAAGTTATCTTTCTATTCAACATTTATCAGTTCTCTTATGTTCTGTTCCATTATACATATATAATCATTTAAAAATTCATTTATATAAACTATTTTTTTTTCATGTTTAGTTCTTTTTATTAGGGTAAGTGTGTTTTCTCTCCTGTAACTTGTTTCACTTGCAAACGTATATAAACTATTTCTAACACTTTACCTGAAACTTGTGTGTTTAGCCCTATGTTGTATTGCCTGCAGCTTCCCTCTAAGAGTTGCTTCCTCAAAAAAAAGACAAAGTAATTTCTGAATATCATTTTCAATTATTTCATGATGTCCATATTATCCAGTCCTGATTTTTAAAAATTAAACTCTGTATTTTGTTGCCAAATAACTGTGAATATTACTTTGGTATTGAATCACCCCAGTTCAGAGGAGATAGGTATTACATGCAGAAAATTTGCACATAAGAGAAAGTGGGCTTTGGTTTAGTTTAGATGTTGTCCCCTAGAAATGCAAGAAAACATTTAAAAAGAATAAACCTCCTTAGTGTGTTAATTAAATACTTTGATTTTTAGGTTATATTTACTAAGAATTGACTTTGATGATTGAGGAGTGTCAATACAAAACACAATTTACTCTCTCCTATAATTGTAACATACAATTTAGGGCCCCACTAGAAAACAATGTTTTTGGGTCATAGACTCCTATGAAAGTGAGTTTAAGAAACCGATCTGGCCAGACCACCAAGCACATTTCCTATGTCCAAATAAAGACCCACAGTGTAAAAGTAATAATATAAGCTCAAATTGGTGTAAAGAACCAAAAATACTTTTTAAGGAGAAGTTATTTGAATTAAGTGACTTTGCTAAACTGAAGTAATTTAAGAAAAGTATACAATCAGATCTTTAAAAAATGAAAATAAAACTACAAAAGGGCTTATCATTCCCTCTGGGCAATCATGCCTGGAAGTGGAATTTGAATTCTTCCTTGAGACTCAACAAAAAGTCTGATGTTGATACATTTCTTCATCACAATTACAGTTAGTTTGGTACTTAAAAAAATTATGATAAGTGCTACTGTGTCTACTCAGTCTTATCTTGAAAGCATTCAATATGTGAAAGATCATATACATAGGATCTCCTAAAAGAGTTTGCAGGGAGTGGGTGTAGCTCATAGGTGAGAGCCTGCTTCCCACGTAGAAGGTCCTCCATTCAATCCCCAGTACCTCCTAAAGATAATAATCATATGGGGACAGCAGCACTCTAGGTACTGAATATCACTGTTTTAGGTTCATGTGTCTATTTCAAGATGTAAATAAAGAGGTATTTACTCAGAGCCAGCCACCCACTCCCCAGGGGAAAGGTCCTTTCCTCCAGCCTTAGGAGCTATTCCTGCTATTCTGGCAGGGCAGCAGGGCCAAAAGACACACAGATGGGGCTAGAGAAGCCAGCTGGGAGGGTTCCCCCATCCTGGTAACTGCAAAACTCTGGGTGAAGGGGAGAGGAGTGCAAGCCACTGGCCAGGCTAACATCATGGATCTTGTGAAAATCTGAGGCCACCAAGCCTTCCTACTTCAGGGCTGGAATGGAGATTGAAAATGGCAAAGTTTTTACCCTGGAAGGAAAGAAATATCTGCTCCTCCAATATTCCAATTCTGCCTTTTTTCCCTCTGACTCTGGTGTGGGACCCAAAGTCAAAAGCAGTAGGGTCTCTCTTCTCTCCTCCCCTTGCCTGAAGCCCACCATTGGTGTCAAGTTCCTGGTCCTCATAGTTAACACTTGGAATTCCTTTGGAAATATATATATATTTTGGTTTTTAGTTTTGCTTTGGAAATGTTAAAGACTCAAGTGCAGATCTCACATACACACATGCACACATACACATAAAGGTGGCCCTTTGCAATGTAGATACTTACTCAAAGGACTTAGCAACTAGTTTTAAGGAGGTCGAGCTGTGGTAGTCCATAATCTAGCAATGCTTGAAGATGTCCATCTCCCACCCTATCCCATTACATGATAATAACAGATGGCAGGGCTCTTAGCCCAGGCCTTCATGGCAGCTGAAAAGAAACCAGACCCCTGTGTTAATAAACAGTAACCACTGGTAGTTTCAACAAATTTGAGGCTCCTTTTTGACACTACAGCACTTAGGGTCTTTCACAGCCTAAACCTTCAGTCTAGTCCAGGACTTCTCACCACAGGACTGTCGACATTTGGGGGCCAGATAATTCTTTGCTGCAGGAGGTTGCGCTATGCATTGTAGGGTTAGCAGCGTCCCTGACCTCTGCGCACTAGAGGCCAGTCACCAGGCACACCCCCACCCCAAACTGTGAACCATGACATTTGGAAAGTCTCTAGACAAGGACCAGTGTCCTCTGGGGATGGGGGTTGGGAGGGCAGAAGGTTGCCCCAGTTGAAAACTATTAGTGTTGACCACACAAGCAGGTCTTCAGCCCATCCACAAGCTCTTGCCCTGATTTTTGGAAAACACATCGAGAGTACCATGTGCGCTGAGATTATAAGTGATTGGTTTGGAAAACAAGAGCCTTGGAATCTTACTTCCCTTCTGAATGAATCTATAACATCAACATCACAATCGGAATTGAGGATCTTATTAAAGATCAATTCTATAACCCCCTACAGAGCTCACCAAAGTCTTGTCCCTTATGACATCAAACATTTTTACAAAACATTGATGTGTGCAAAAGGAAGAGATAAGGGGGCATTTAACAGCAATACTACAGATTACACCCACTTTCACTATGCATGGCTGCTGCACTTTCCCCTATGGGAGAACGCAACAACAACAACAACAAACAAAGAGCCAGAACTCCTGGGGGCCTCCTCCTGGAGATGGAGTTCTCAAACTCTGGCTCATCTACAACCATCTGCTTTGAGAAAGCAGCTCTCTTGGGAATGGTGACAGCATTTGTAACAGCCACTTAATATGTCAAGAAAAATTCTACATTTCCCTCAAGTTTCAACTGTCTTCTTGTGTTTTAGTTTACTTCAGTGCATCATGACCACTTGTGTGCATTTGTCTGCCTGCCTCTCCACCAGAATTTAAGCTCCATAGGAAATGGCAGGCTTTTTTGGTCTACAGATTAATGACTGCAATCTGAGTATTTAGAAAATGGTACTCAACAATATCTGTTGAATGAATGAAAGCTTAATTTGTCCTTATCACTGCAATATTGTTCTCTAATTCCCCCCCCCCCCAGAAAAACATAGCAAAAGAAAGTTTTCATTTTGACAGAGAATATGGTGGCTGGTCAAGTTAATCATCTGTCAAAATATAAACGGTTCTTCTTGGGGAGCAGACGTCACTCAAGTAGTTAAGCACCTGCCTCCCATGTAAAAGGTCCTGGGTTTGATCCCCAGGACCTTGTAAGGAAAAAATTTAAAAATAAAAAGGTTTCTCCTTAAAGAATACTCTTGGTAGTTATGCTTCACTGACCACAAACATTATGATGAAACAAATGGTGATTTACGACAGTCATGTATCATGTAATGCACAAGGAATTATGTACTGAAGTGTGCACAAATTCATTTCAGGGAGCAGTGTGGTTTGTACCCAAGAGCAGAAAAGAAAAGGGCCCCTGGAGAAAAGGAAAGGCCTGGTAGCTAGAAGCAGCCTTCCTCTTCTGGGTAGTTTATGCACAAATAGATGAGAACCCCCAGATCCTCCTTCCTGGCTGCGTCTGCCTCCCAGTTGGGTTTCCATGTTTGTCTTCCTCCTTGTACTGATGATCCACCTAGAGAGGCAGGCTGCATTCCAACAATGGTCCCCCAAATGCCCTACTCCAAACCCAGATCCTATGTATATACTGAGTTACCACCCCTGTGATGATATATGCTATGGGGCAGAGTTCCCCTTAAAATAACATTTTCCAAGGAGGAATAATCTAATTACAGGAGACCCTCTAAAGCAGAGTGTTACTTCTGGCTGGTGGCAGAAAAGACAGAGGGATTCACATCAGAAGGAAGACTCAGTGTGCCCAGGCTGGTTGGAGATGGAGGGGCCACTTAAGAAATGTGGACGTGCTCTAGAAGCTTATATGACCTGACAGCCAAACCCCAACAGGACCTCAGTCCCACAACCACAAGGGATGGATTCTGCCACATCCACGTGAGCTTGGGAGAGGACCCCAGGCTTCCAGGCGATGATGCAGCTCGGCTAACACACTTGGACTTTAAACTTGTGAGGCCTGTGCCCATACCGTGCCAGGTTTCTGAGCCACAGAACTGTCCAGTCACAAACAGATGTTACCTGGAGCTGCTAACTTTGTGATGATTGGCTAGGTAGCAATATAAAACTTTGTGAAGCCTTCCACTGTATTTTGGAAATATACAGAAGGGCAAAGAACAACTTTTCTTTCCAGCTCCTGACCTCTCGAGAAGCTGGCAACTTCTTGTTTGGCTCACCTCTCCAGTTTTACCCAAAGACCGCTCTCATTCTCTAGGCTTAACACCAACTAAACAACATCCTCAAAAGCTTACTCACTGTGTTAAATCTTCATTCAAGCTTGACACAATCCTGCAATTAACTTCTGTCAATTTTCAATATCATGGAAACAATCGATACCAATAAACATTGCTTACTTTAGCTTAAATTTTAAAATAAAGGTAGTTTTAGTTATAACAGAATCCAAGCAAACTTTAACCACTGAATTAAAAAAGAGTTCCTTAGGCTCTTATCAAACCCACTAAACACAAACAAATAAGGAGAAGCCAATGAGGGAAGTGGATGTGGCTCACGTGATTGGGCTCCTGTCTAGCATATGGGAGGTTTGGGGTTTGATCCCCGGGGCTTCCTGGTGAAGCCAAGCTGGTTCACATGGAGTGCTGGCCTGTGCAGGAGTGCAGGTGCAACAAGATGATGCAACAAAAAGACACAGAGGAGAGACAATGAGAGATGTGGCAGACCAGGGAGCTAAGGTGGCGCAAGAGAGTGATCACCTCTCTCCCACTCTGGAATGTCCCAGGATGGGTTCCCTGTGCCACCTAAAGAGAAGACAAACAGACACAGAAGGACACACCACAAATGGACAGAGAGAGCAGACAGCACGGTGGGGGGGATAAATAAATCTTTTTTAAAAAAAGAGAGTAGGCAACGAAATCCAACATACACCTGTGTCCACCTTCCAGAGCTCTCCTCCCATCTTGATAGCAATGCTCATTGGCATCTGTGATCTCTCTATGGTCCGCACCAGCAAGCACTGGCTCAGAATGGGACAGTCGGTACACAAGTATTTTTTTATGCTATCATACTTGTCTTCCCTGTTGTTGGACAGCATGCAGATGACCTTGAAAGCAAACACACGTGAGACTCCCAGAGAAACAGCAAGGCAGTGATAGGAGAAATGAAAACCATCAAGGAAGCAGTTGAGGTGGAGCAATGACCAGCTAGAGTAGACTGATTAAGCAAATATTTGGGTCCAAGAAGGTGACATTCCTAGAGCTTACATGAGAGCTGTGAGGGAGAGTGTGTGGAAGAGACAGGCTGCAATGTAGGCGATTCGGCAGTTGCATCAAGAGCTTAAACTTGCACAGGTCCTTTGGATCTAGTGTTTCAATTCCCTGGAATTTATCATGAAGCCAACAAGCAGGGTTAAAAAACCACTCACTGCAGGATTCCTTCATAAGGATATTCATGAGGTGGCAGATTTGGCCCAGTAGTTAGGGCATCCATCTACCATATGGGAGCTCCATGGTTCAAACCCCGGGCCTCCTTGACCTGTGTGGAGCTCGCCCATGCACAGCGTTGATGTGTGCAAGGAGTGCCCTGCCATGCAGGGGTGTCCCCGCATAGGGGAGACCCACATGCAAGGAGTACGCCCCATAAGGAGAGCCACCCAGTGCGAAAGAAAGTGTGTATGGCCCAGGAATGATGCCGCACACATGGAGAGCTGACACAACAAGATTATGCAACAAAAAGAAACACACATTCCTGTGATGCTGACAACAACAGAGGTGGACATAGAAGAAGATGCAGCAAATAGACACAGAGAACAGACAACTAGGTCTGGGGGAAAGGGGAGAGAAATTAATAAATGAATAAATCTTTTTAAAAACATAAGGATATTCACCATTTACTGGACAAACATGATCAGTCAAGTACTTACCAAGCATTTCATTGGACTCAGTACATTACTTCTACAACCTACTGAGTTAGGTACTAACCACAGAACAAGCTGGAGAGTTCTGGAAACTGCCTGTTTATAAGCAACAAAGGAGGGTATCAAACCTTCACTGGTCTCAAGGCCTGGGCAGTCGAGGAGAAAGGGCTTGTTCCTGATTCAAAAGGAAATTCTTTGAAATGTTGCTTATCACATCATGATGCTCACAGGACCCTCTGGGGAGGCATCTTTTATTAGACTAGGAAATTCTCTGATTTTGAGAGTGAGGGTTCAGTCTCTGTGCTCCTGTTCATCCCTCAATCTCTGGAGAACATAAGAAGAAAGATTCTGGGGCTAGTCCTCTCACCATCTAACCTACGCCCTTAGAATATGTAAGGAGATGCCTTGATGAAGAGAAGAGTCTATTGTACCAGGAGGTAAACTAGTCAAGTTCCCCTTCAAGAGGTGAAACAAAGGGTGTGTAGGTGGGTTGGTTTGTTTTCAGAAATCCCCAAATTAAAAGGCAGAGCTTAATTTTTTAGGCAGATACTAAACAAGCAAAGAAATTCCCATTATGATAATGAGTTGAAATCCAAACACTGACCAAACTCCATCCCATTCACACAGATTCTCACACGCAAAATGCCATGCTGTGAGAGCTCCCAACAGAAGATTTCTCTGCTCTGAGGACTTATGGCCACAACACCAGATGACAATATAAGATGGCACATGATGAAGAAATAGGAAGTGAGCCACAGCATTTGAAGAGAACAGGATTATGAAAGTGAGGCAGCTCATGTAAGAATGATAAGTACAAGAAATTCTTCGGTATAGCCTGAAAAGCCCTCCTTAGTGGAAATTGTGAAGGAGAGAGAAGTCTAGGTTTTAGGTACAAGACAATAGGACAAACAGCTTGGTCACATGATCAAGAAAGAACAAGCTCCTAAACAGCATGCTGGAGGAAGCAGAAGAAAGAGATGTGTTAGGAGAAAGAACTGAAGGAACAGTTGGTGAAGGAATTCCCATCCCAGAATGACAACTAGGTCTAAGGCACTGGCTAAGGGAAAGGAAAGGGAAGATTCCAAGAGAAATACTGAGCATTGGAAGAGACATGCTGGAGGAGATGGGTCATTGATGTAGTGAGTTATAAGTAGGGAGAGAACACTAACAATCACATTTGGAGATTACCATCAACCAGAGCACTTAGAAATCTAAAAACACCATACAAATTTAGAGACTTCTATGACAATTCTAAGTCTATGAACCTCAGAGAATTAGTATGAGATGATACTAAAAAATAGCTAAACTGCTGCTGCCTGAGTTCAACTACACGAGAGAGGTAAATTTGCTTTCCTGGGCTGGTTTCAGAACCACTTGGCAACACTCTAGCTTCTAAAATGCATGAGTATGCAGCTTTAGAACTACTCAACTGCTAAAGATGGATCATATATCAAGACGATATGTACCATCTCTATTTTTGATGAAGCATGTTCATCTAAGACCGTTAAATAGGATTCAATTTTATCACCCACCTCAATCCTATAAAATACGTATATCATCTATATACATAAGATAACATAGAACAAAACATATAACAAGAATTTTACATAGCTTATGAAATGAATTAGAAAATGGCATAAGATACAATGCTGAGACAAGCATCCTAGGGAAAATTTTGTTTTTGAAAACAAAAACACGTTCAATATTCTGAAAACATGATTGGGAGCTAGTTGTTATTACTACCCATGCCAATTCCAGATCAAGTTGCTATTTCTGAAGCCTCCTTCAACATGGATTCCACTAGCCACAAACCATAGTTCACAAAATCAAGGTTCAACATATGTCTAAGGGAGACAAAACAAAAGACTTTTTGTTTACAAAATTTTAAAGGGTTTTGTCAAAGAAGGAGACTCATTCCTACAAATTAATATTTCAGTTCCTCTGCTGCTGGATTGCCAGGAACCAATTTTTAAGCTGGAATGGATTTCTGCTCTACATACTTACATTTTGGACTTTTTATAGCTATGCCCATGTTTTTTGTCACCTTCTGCAGACTCCGTGCTCAAGACATGGCAGCGTTCTGATTTTTCCTGGTGCACAGCAAGGGCCAGCCATGGAGGGACTTTGTCCTGAGTAAGAGCCCACTTCTATTTCTTTTGACCAGTCTGCAAGTTGTGAATGGGAGACAAGCTGGAAAAGAATTCCAAAACACATTATAAATCTTAAATGTTTTACCAACTGTGACTTCCTACTGAAATACTACAAATGACAAGCTCAAATGCCGACTGAATTACTCACTTTTCCTTAAAAATATGAGTTAGTAAAATTGGAAATCTCCCACGGCTTACAGTCTTT
Source organism: Dasypus novemcinctus (assembly GCF_030445035.2). Taxonomy (NCBI): domain Eukaryota; kingdom Metazoa; phylum Chordata; class Mammalia; order Cingulata; family Dasypodidae; genus Dasypus; species Dasypus novemcinctus. The sequence continues at coordinate 107,512,964 of NC_080678.1, read as the reverse complement.
TCAATTGATTCTATGAATTTGTGTCTCATGGATAAATCTGGATTATTATGCCTTGAAAGAATGCCCACATTATTAAGTGATAAAGCCATAATACAAAGCTTACTATGTGCCAGGTATTTTCTACACATTCTTATTGCAAGCCTGTTTGTTCCCTCATGGGGAAGGGATGGCTAATTTGAGAAGACACAGTGGTCACAATTATAGCAGGACTGAGTCCATTCCTCTAGCATCATAATTCATTTGCCCCAAAGTTGACACAATAATCTTGAAACACTCTTACCGTTCTTTCTCCTTGGATGATTTTTACTAATTTCAAAACTCTCCCCGAGAAGGACAGAAATTTGCTATCAAATTTCAGGTCCCAGCACTGAAGCTCCCTTTGCACACACTCATCTCTGAAAATGGAAAACAGCTCATGACAATAAGCAAGAAGCAACCCCATCATTTGCAAAAAGCAGGTCGACTTTCCTTTGAGCCGGCGCTCATGCCTGCTGCTGCTGTGGAAATGCTGCGGACAAATACCGTCCAACTCCAGCGCAGTCTCGGTTTCGCGCCACTGTTCCTGTAAGCACTTGAGAGCCTTTCCTTCTCGCCCCTCTTAACCTCTTTCAATATTTTAATGATGCAACAACTAGAGTTGGCCAAAAAATGTCATTTTCTTCCCAATTGTCATTTTCTAGTAGAAGAAGCTGAAATGCCGAGGATCTAGACAGGCCTTGAGTTTGGTACACACAGCCAGAGAAGGAATACTTACTTTTGTGTAGTAATAATGATTTTTTTTAAATTCAGGTTGCCTCTTTTCTGGATCCAACCTCATATGGACCACCAAATCTTTCATCATCCTATAATCCTTACAATTCTTGTCTGTTAAACTTTTAGAAAAGAAAATCAAAAGGTCTATCTGAACAAGCAAGGCTACGTTTATGTCAGAGAAGACTAAACAGTGGCATCTGGGAGAGGAGGAACCCAGCAAGACTGGGCATCTAGTTCCAGGAGTATGACAGGTGCTGCCAGAAGCACATGTCTCCAGCCACAGGCCTGTGGGGCACAGATGGGCTCACTGTGAAAAGACCACATGGCCCAGCAGTACCTGTCGAAGGGAAGAGCTCAGGAATCAGCAGCACGGGTTCTCTCGGGTAGTTCCTCTGGCTCTTCTTCCACTTGCCCTGGCTGATGAAGGGTGGCTGCCTGGGATCCATGATCTCTTGATGGTAGTGCTGCACAGGAAAAGCAAGGGGGCATGGCCGCCATTCTCAGGAGGGATCTCAGTGACAGCCACGAGCAGGTGCACAAGGGTTCGCCTTGTTCTGCTTCTTTCTGAGCATGCGTGGAGGTGAGGAGGTGCACTGGTGGCTGTTTTCTCCAAGTTAGAGATGAGGCTCTAAGTTCTGTTTAGAATTCTCTTACTCTACACCTCCAAGGAACCATCCCTTGCTTTTCTCATGAGCAGACATATGCATTGCTGCACAATGCATGCCAAGGAGCACAGGGCCATTTTCAGAAGAGGCAGAAATAGGTGCAAAAGGCCAGAGGTGGCTGGGCTTTTGTTGGTGGTGGTTTTCTTTATGAAAGAAACCTAGGAGTGAACCTGTGCTGCTGTCTGGAGCTCTCCCATGCAGAAGCACGGGGTTTACACACGCTGGTAGTAGAAGCACCACCATCTTTCACTGGTCCCCACTCCACCACACAGCTGAACAGAGCTCGGGGTGTGCTGTCCTTCCTGTGGGAAGATTTGCATCTCGCACGCTAATCCTTACCCTTTTCATAAATACCCTCTCATCATCCAGTGCAACATCGACTTCTGAATCTAACAAATCTTGTTATTTCTATTCACATTATTAATAAGCTTCTATTGAAAGCCAGGGCTGAACTTCTCTTCCTGGGACTCATGTATAAATTTAGAGGATTTCAGGTTTTCATTACACTGTTAAAATTAAGCAGTTGCCTCCTTTTGTTCTGCCTTTCAAACAGGGTCTCTAGACATGACCCTAACAATTTCAAATGTCGCCCCCCATTTACTCAAGTATTTTACTGCAGGAGCCACCTCTTTATTTTTCATCCACAACCAAGTCTTCTACCTACTGTTTAAAGAAACAAAACAAAGTAGAGTTACTGTGGCTCTAAGACATTTAAAATGGAGCCAGCAGGTCACTCTAGAGGTCACTCTTACAGAGGCCTGAATGAGATGTCACAAACGATACCATAAACTTCTAAGTTGGCAAAGCCTCGAGCAACAATGCTTCTCAAAACCCCAAGAACCTCTGAACCACAACATAAACCATAAGGTAAAGAACTAGGTTAACCATCTAACCTGAAGGACAAGAGCACTCCAAATACCCTCCAACCACAAACATCTTGTCAAACTTCTTTCCTTTATAAACCCTGGCCTGGAAATGCCAAATGGGACATGATTTGAGGTGCTCCCTGAATCTGTGCTTCCCAAATTGAAATTCTAAGACTCCAGATAAATGGCTCTGTTGTCTTGCAGCTTAGTTTGCCATGTCTCAGTTGACACTACCAATACATGCAGGAAAGCAAGTTGCCCTATTGAAAATTGTGCCTTAACCCACTGCTCTGTGACATGGACACACATGAACTAGTAAACTATTCCCAGCTAATTCTGGGGTATCTGATAAGTGCCAGGCATGTGATACTGAAGATATTACTAAAAGCAAAATGGACAGTTTCTGCCCCCAGAAAGTCATAATCTAAAAGGGAAGCAATTAATAAAATAATCACCCCCATGTGCAGGTACCAGCTGAGATACCTGCAGTGAAGTACTATTACCTCCCTGGGGCCTCCCCCAGGCCCAAGGATGCAGGCAGGTACATGCATGGAGGTGGTTGTTGGGGTGTCCAAATGACTCTTCTGAGTCAATGAACCTTGAGGTGAAAGAGTTAGACTGACCAGACCCAAGTAGAGGACACATAACCTTTGACCATGGTAAAAGTCTGGAAGTTTCCATCTCCCCCACATCGTCACCCCCTTAGCTCTCCAGCTGATATCCATGCCCTGTCATTCGAATCCCTTCATCAAAAATGCCAGTGATTCCTTTGTTTCCTTAACCCTTCACCGAGTCGTGCGGGCTCGCCTTTAACTCTGGTCACCAGAATGGGGTTCGGTGGGAGCACCCAGCAACAAAACCCTGCTGGTTATTCACACCTGCAGCCTTGGCACACTCTTTGAGGGGTGCTCCCCAGCAAAGCCCACCTCTTCTCAAAACTCCTACGTGTCCCCTAGTCTCCCCCCTCTAACCCACTCAGCCAATGACCTGGTTTATTTTCCACTGAGAGATACAAGAATTCAGAAAGAAACTCCCACCCCTTCTGTCCACCTTTGCTACCTTCCCTTCTACCAGGAGGTAGAGTACAATGGATGGTGTGTCCTGCTCTCCAGAAAGCTCTGTCACTCTGCTTGAGCTCTGGATTCTAGACAATGTCACCTCCAAGGGTGCGTTCATTATCACTTATTCCGCTTGCATCCTAAATTATCATTTCATTCTGTGATATTTGAACATTCCCATCAGAATAAAAACATACTCTAGCTTTCCCTAACTTAAATATATTCTCCTCCAGCTATGAAACTATGCCCCTTTTCATTATTTTGGCAAAGCTGGCCACCGTTTTTCTTCAATAACTTCATAACTGGACTTCCATCCTCACTATTCAACTGTTTTCTCCTTGCAAAGGTCTCTTCTGGGTTTTGCCTTATTTAATTTCTTGGTAACATTCCTCCTTGAAATGTATTATTCTCATGGCTATATATTCTAGGTTATTCTCTTTTATAGCCCAGGTAATGACATAATATCCAGAGGCAGCTGGAAACAGCATCTCCAGCCTGTTCTCTCTCTGGAACTCTGACTTACCAACACACCCTAAAAGCAGGCTTCATTTACCCCTTGTAGCAGCACCTATGCCATGCCTCCTTGAAATCATTCCACCTCTAGGCACAAGAGGATGGCATTCCCAGCCTGTGGTCAGCTGCATTCAGTTGATAGGACTGAATTTGGGCTGATAGGAAGACAAGCAGAAGAGGGCATCACTGCCACTTCCAGCCAAAGGCACATATGCATCACTGCACCACTTCTACTGGTCTTCCTCTAACATGCCACCATCGGACCACTTGTCAAGAGGGAAGAGCCACAAAGGGTAACACCCTGGATCTTTGAGTCATGGCTTGGAGCAGAGTTTCCCTAAAGAGTCCACTCATGGTAGACTTGGTTCAAGACAAATTAAATCACTGATACAGGGAAGCGGACTTGGCTCAACAGATAGAGCATCCATCTACCACATGGGAGGTCCATGATGCAAACCCAGGGCCTCCTTGATCCTTGGTGAGCTGGCCCATGTGCAGTGCTGATGCATGCAAGGAGTGCCGTGCTACACAGGGCTGTCCCTCGCATAGGGGAGCCCTATGCACAAGGAGTGAGCCCCGAAAGGTGAGCCGCCCAGTGCAAAAGAAAGTTCAACCTGGCCAGGAATGGTGCCACACATGGAGAGCTGACACAAGGAGATGACACAACAAAAGAAGAGACACAGATTCCAGGTGCTACTGACAAAAATAGAAGCAGACACAGAAGAACACACAGTGAATGGACACAGAGAGGAGACAACTGGGGGGAAGAAGAGAGAAATAAATTTTTTAAAATCTCTAAAAATAATAATAGTAATAAAATAATAAATTACTGATACAGCATTTTGTGATCCTTTCAGATCCCATCTTCTGCCCTTCTTATAGTCTTCCCCATCTTATCAAATGGCACCAAAATCAAACCACTTCTTCATAAAATATCCAAGGGTTACATCACACTCTCCTCTTTTCTACACCCACTAATCCCAAGCCATCAAGTCCTGCCCATTCCCACCTACTTCTCCTGGCCACCTCCTCCCTTGCTAAACCATTTGACAACCTCCTCGCTGGTCTCCTTGCCTCCATTCTTTTCCACACCTCTGCAGTCCATTAGCAGACAGTCTACAAATCAATCAATCTATCCTTTCATTCATCTACAGGAAAAAGGTTCAATGAATATGAAATCAAATTTATTTGTCCCAGTCCCCAAAACTTCCTACAAGGTGGCCCCCACCTTGTAGAAGTTCTCAGATTTCTTCCTTAAGTCTCCTGAGCCATGCGAGCAGGGTACAATCTGGATACGGCAGCTTCTGAGCTGACGAAGCTGAGCTGCCACGTGTGGAAAATAGTCAACTAAGGCCATCAAGCCACAATTAAAGTAGCAATCAAGTGCTGAATCCCTTACTGTGATGGTGTGAGCAAGAGGCTCACCAGGGGAAAGGTTCTGGCTTACCTGTTCCCTTTCCCTCGTGAATAGGACTGGGTTGGATGGGGAGGTGGGGGGGGGTGCTGAGTCCTTGACTGCAGCTCCCACCGGAGATGCCACAGGCTGGCTGTGCGCAAGGCTGGTGTGGGGAAGGCAGTGCTGCCAGGTGAGACCCCCAGGTAAAGGCTCTGGGATCAGAGGGACCCCAAATCCGGGCAGCCCTGGACTCTCTTCAGTTCAGAAAGTGGATGTGGGCTCTGCCGGAATCCTCTCAGCAAGAATCGGATGCAGCAGATTGTCTAAAAAGCTTCTGGGAATGAAAAATCTCCACACCCCAGGGAAGACCCTCCCGGGGGGGAATAGTGTCAGGAAAACCTAACTGTAAATGTTAGAAGGGGAGCCTGATCACCTCCCAAGAGGACCCCAGTACCTCCAGAAATTCAGGGGAAAGTCATCTTCTCCAGGTCTGAAAGGAAAGAGGAAGAAAAAAAGAAACCTGATGTTTAGGTTCAGCTAACTGCAGTTAGCATCTGGTTCCACCTTCACTAAGATAGTGGAGGTTTAATTACAGTGGGAAAAACGTTGATGGGTTTAAGTCTAAATGCATCCTGAAAATTGGTCTGGATTTGGAAAATCTTGGTTACAGTAAAATTGTTTGGTTTTTGTAATACAGCTTGATCTGAGTATAAGTTTACACAGTGAAAAATTTAGCCAGAAATTTGGTGCTGAGTTGCAAATAAGCTTGCTTTGTAAACAGCAAGGGTAAACAGAAAGTCCTATTAAGGGTTTGGTTTGAAAGTTCCCTCCTCCAGGAAGCGGATTTGGCCCAAGGATAGGGTGTCTGCCTACCACATGGGAGGTCCACGGTTCAAACCCAAGGCCTCCTTGACCCATGTGGAGCTGGCCCATGTGCAGTGCTGATGCATGCAAGGAGTGCCATGCCACACAGGGGAGCCCTACGTGCAAGGAGTGTGCCCCATAAGGAGAGCTGCCCAGTGCAAAAGAAAGTACAGCCTGCCTTAGAATGGGGACACACACAGGGAGAGCTGACAAAACAAGATGACACAATGAAAAGAAACACAGATTCCCGGTCCTGCTGATAAAGATAGAAGCAGTCACAGAAGAACCACAGGGAATGGACACAGAGAGCAGACAACTGGGAGAGAAATAAATTAAAAATCTTAAAAAAAAAAAGTTCCTTATTTCTAGGATTACAGTGGTTGCTCAGGCGCAGCCGAGCTGGAGGAATAAAGTTGTGGGTCAGATTGATGAGCTTTGTGCTTCTGTCTCTGTTGTTCAGAATGTTTTCATGCCTCTGACAATGATGCTGAATTGTGTAATTGTGTGAAGTAGTGAACTTTGGTTAACCTGGAGCCCTCCCTTGCCACTGGCAAAGGAGTGAAATGATTGTAGTTTATAAAGCAAAAGCATGGAGTCTGAATGTGCACACGCTCTGCTCTCTTGCCTCTGGGTCCGTTCGATTTGCTGGGGCTCGAGGGTCATCTGTGTCTGCACCATGCACCCAATTTTAATGGAGCTGGCCCCAGTCAGGATGGCTGGTGGAGCAATGGCTTGAATCATGACCCTCCCAGGACAGGGGTCCCTGGGAAGGCACCAAGCCTGGAAAGTTTTCTCAAGCCATTTTAGCAGGCTGGAACTTGCTGCCATTACCTTCTCCTTCCTCCTCCCTTAGGGAGATGCATGACAGCAGTGGAAAGCCAGGGGCTGGCCTCTCCCAGTAAGTCCACACCTTCATCTCATAAGCCACATTCCCATCTGATCATGCCCAGCTGCCTAGGAGGGGGGAGGTGGAGAGGTGCCAAACAGAACCCAGATGAATGCAATAAAAATTCCTCCCCCCGGGTTTCACAGCCAAAATACATTTGCAAAATTAACTTCTGCCCAGATTCTGCCTCTCTGAATTTCTCTTCACATGTCCATGTAAAAATGCTTTGAAATGTTTTGAAAACTGTAAAACTGGTAAAGTACCTTTGTCCAGAGAAAAAAACTATTGCCTAGAACAAGAAACCTCTAATTACTTAATAGCCCTTTTAATGGTTTAGCTGGGAAACTGTCTGACAATAAAGTCATAAAAAACTGCAAAGGAAAAGAACAATTTGGCTTGGCAACATCATGCTAAATTTAATCAGCCTACCTCCCAATACCCCGGAAATGCTAAAGGTAAAAAAATGATAATAGTTTTTCCATTTTAATCTGTATTTAACTTTATGTTCAACTTTAAAATCTATGCTTAACCTTGTCACTTTGCCTGTTCCTAGAAAATAAAATTTAAAGTCCATTTGTTGAATAACAGTAAAAAAGTAGCTGGACTCAGATGTGATTTTTGTCCACAAGCCTCTCCTGTTACTTTTACCAGATCTGCAGTTGGTGCTGGGTTTAATGTATATCCAGGGGACCTGAATCTCTGGACTGACCATGTGATAGCCAGGCCCTGAGCCTTGACAGACTTGCAACTCCTATACTCTGGTTTATTGGACTTACCCCACTCAGCTAACATGAAGGTGAAGTAGGTCAACCACCACACCAGGGAGACAAGAGTGCCTACAACTGAAAGCAGGAGAATTGCATCCAGCATCCATGTGGAATCTAAGCCCCTCATGATATAGATTTGGAGTGGACACAACCATTCCAGGGTCCACAGGATGGAGGAATAGACTATGGATTAGAGCAGACTTACTGATATTCTATTCATGAAATATTGTGATTAGTAATCAAAGAAAATATGGCTTTGGTGTGGAGAAAGTGGCCATGGTGGCTGCTGGGGGTAGGGAGTGGAAGAGATGTGATGTGGGGACATCTTTGGGGCTTGGAGTTGTTCTGGGTGGTGCTGTGGGGAGTTACTGGACATTGTATGTCCTCCCATGGCCCACTGGTTGGACTGTGGGAGAGTGTGGGCTATGGTGTGGACCAGTGACCATGAGGTGCAGTGGCGCTCAGAGATGTATTCACCAAGTGCAATGAATGTCTCATGATGATGGAGGAGGTTGTTGTTATGGGGGGAAGAGTAGGGTGAGGAGGGTCGGGGGTATATGGGGACCTCATATTTTTTTAATGTAACATTAAAAAAATAAATAAAGGCAAAAAAAAAAAGTAACCAAGAAATGAATTTTTAAATACCAATACTGTCTTGCTTGTAAATTTAATGCATAACTCACGAATGAAATTCATTCAGTTACTAGAAAAGCAAAAAACTTCACAAGGTTGTTACTAATAAAATTCTTGTGACTTAATTAATAAATTCACCTTAAGGTAAAAACTTACTAAAAACTGTAACTAAAAATTAAAATCATTTTATAAGTACCTATATATATATATAAATTTATAACTAAACTACTATAGTGGAGTAAATATAACCTAAATTTCAGCTATTGTAATAGTAATATTAAATTAATTTATCTCTGTTTGTGGCTATTTCAAGGTTATCTAGTGCTTATTATAATAATAGTAATCAAAACTCAAACTTGACTGACAAAGGGGGACTTCCGGCAAGATGGTGGCTGAGTGAGCTTGCCTTGCCGTCTCTCCTGGGAAGAGGCAGCTGGGCACCGCTGGAGGTTCTCCGGGACCAGGCTTTTTCAGGATTTTTTCAGGGCAGGAAGTGTCTGGACATCGATTTGGTGGGAAGGTAACGGAAAGGACTGGTCTATAAGATATAATTTGGGACTTTTCAGGAGGGGGAGGCAAGATGGCGGCTGAGCGAACTTCCCGGTTACTAGCTCCTGGGGGGAATCAGCTGGGAGGCGTCAGAGACTCTTTGGGACCGGCTGTTTCGGGATTTTTCCTGGTCCGGAGGTGTCTGGACATCGATTTGGAGGGAAGGTAACAGAGAGGATCCATCTGTGAAATATACACAGAGATCCCAGCTACGTGTGGAGGACTCCCTCCTTGGGTAGGCGGAGCCGAGGCAGCTAGCACCGCGCCGGGCGGCGAGCGGGAGAGCCGAGCCGTGCTGTGCCGCGGCGGGCGGCGGGCGGGGGACCGGAGCCCAGCTGAGCCCAGCCGAGCCTGGCGGCGGGGTTTCTGTTCTTTGGTTTTTTTTTTCTTTTTGTTTTTGTTTTTTTTGTTGTTGTTGTTGTTGTTGTTGTTGTTCTTTTTTTTTTTTTCCAATCCTCTCTTTCTTGTCCCCCATATTCTTCTTATACTATTTTACCTTAACAATACAATAGGTCCTACAGGAAATACCTCACATTTGCTGGGTTTCCTCACCCTCCACTGCCTCATTCCTCTGTGAATAGATTTAGCCTATCTACACTATCCACTTTCCCCTACAACTTGATATCCTCCACCATCTGCTATCTCTACTATATTCCATCTCCCTTTCTTTGATCCACAAAGTGTCTAACTCTTAATTTCTAATACCTTTGTTTAGTTTTCCATCTGGTATTCGTCCCTGAAACTATTACCTTTCTTTTCTCTTTCCCTCTCTCACGAAAACAATAGCCTCTTAGTACGTACCACATTCCTCCCATATTCAGTCATCTACCTCATTATAGGTACTTTCCTACTACTATAACTCTACACAATTTACATGATCTAACCTCCATCCTCCCAGAACTCATATTGTCGCTTTGTAAACATATATCACCAATACTACTTCACACTTTTTCCTTCATTACACAATTGACTTTCCCCAGCACTAATACTTTCCTTTAAAGTGAGCTTAACTAGCAATAAGAAATTGGAATAAGAAGAACAAAGTGACAAAGAGAAGATATAACACTTACGCAAAAACAACAGCTAATTAATCTCCAAGACTAGACAAAGAAGCTAAGGAACTGATTAAACCTGTCAAGAAAAAATGTTGACAAGACAGCAACAAAAATCTACAAACCAAACCAGTAATCAGGAAAACATGGCTGAACCCAATCAACAAACTGAAAATCAGGAAGGGGGGCAGGACTTCGCACAAGCAATGAAAGATCTCAGAACATTTATCACCGACAAATTTGATGAAGTAATGAAAGAGGTTAACAGCGTGAAGACAACACTTGGAGGGGAAATTGCAGACATGCGCAAAAAAATAACAGATATGATGGAAATGAACACCACAATTCAAGAAATCAAAAATACACTTGCAGCAAATATCAGCAGACTAGAAGAGGCAGAGCAGAGAATTAGTGAGGTGGAAGACAGTGCTTTGGAAATCAAACAGATAGTAGAAGTGGTCAATAAAAAGGTAGAAAAAATCCAGATAGGACTTAGGGACCTGAATGATAACGCAAAACGCTCAAACATACGTATTATAGGCATTCCAGAAGGAGAAGAGAAGGGAAAGGGGTCAGAAGGAGTGTTGCAGGAAATAATGAATGAAAACTTCCCAAATCTACTGAAAGAGACAGATGTACATATCCAAGAAGCACAGCGCAATCCACTGGTCATAAACCCCAACAGGCCCACCCCAAGACATATACTTGTCAAATTATCCAATGCTCAAGACAAAGAAAAAATTCTAAAAGCAGCAAGAGAAAAGAAAACCATCACATACAAGGGAAACTCCATAAGATTAAGTGCTGATTTCTCATCTGAAACGATGGAGGCAAGAAGGCAGTGGTATGATATAGTCAAGGTACTAAAGGAAAAAAATCTCCAACCAAGAATACTCTATCCAGCTAAACTAGCATTCAAAAATGATGGAGAGTTCAAAATATTCACAGAAAAACAGAAACTGAAAGAGTATATCAACAAGAAACCTCCCCTCCAAGAAATTCTTAAGGGAATTCTGCAGGAAGAAAGGAAAAAACAGGACAGTCAGAGATGGAGGAGAGTGTAAAAGCAACAAGAAAGACAAAAATAGAAGGGGAAAATAAAATAACACAAACAAAATATAACAAACACAAATCCAACCAAAATATGGCTACCATAAATAACTCTCTAAACGTAATAACACTGAATGTCAATGGATTAAACTCACCTATCAAAAGATTCAGACTGGGACACTGGATAAGGAAATACGACCCATCTATATGCTGCCTACAAGAGACACATCTTAGACCCAGAGACTCATGGAGGTTGAAAGTGAATGGCTGGAAAACAATCATACAAGCAAACAACAACCAAAAAAAGGCAGGAGTAGCTATATTAATATCAGACAAAATAGACTTTAAATGCGAAACAATTGTGAGAGACAAAGAAGGATACTATATTTTAGTGAAAGGGACAATTTGTCAAGAAGATCGAACAATCATAAATATTTATGCTCCTAACAAGGGCGCCTCTAAATATGTGAGGCAAATGCTGGAAAAACTAAGTGAAAGAATAGATGCATCTACAATTATAGTGGGGGATTTTAATACACCACTATCAACTCTGGACAGAACATCTCAAAAGAGAATCACTAAAGAAACAAAACATTTGAACAGTATATTAGAAGAGCTGGATCTAATAGACATATATAGATCATTACACCCTACCACAGCAGGATATACATTTTTCTCAAGCGCACATGGAACATTCTCCAAGATTGACCATATGCTAGGCCACAAAGAAAGGCTTAATGAATTCAGAAAGATCGAAATCATACAAAACAATATCTCTGACCACAGTGGAGTCAAGCTGGAAATTTGCAAGGGGCAGAGACCCAGACTTCACATGACAATTTGGAAATTAAACAGCACACTCTTAAAAAAAACAGTGGGTCAAAGAGGAAATCTCAAAAGAAATCAATGACTACCTTGAAACAAATGATAATGATAACACAACATACCAAAATTTATGGGATGCAGCAAAAGCGGTACTGAGAGGGAAATTTATAGCCATAAATTCATATATCAAAAAAGAAGAAAGAGCAGAAATTGAAGAATTAACTGCACATTTGAAGGAATTAGAAAAACAACAACAAAGTAACCCAACAGGAAGAAGAAGGAAGGAAATAACAAAGATAAGAGCAGAACTAAATGAAATAGAAAATAAGAAAGCACTTGAAAAAATAAACAAGACCAAGAGCTGGTTTTTTGAGAAGATCAACAAAATTGACAAACCTTTAGCGAGACTAACAAAAAAAAAAAGAGAAAAGATGCAAATACACAAAATAAGAAATGAGAAAGGTGATATCACCACTGACCCCACAGAAATAAAGACTATCATAAGAGGATACTTTGAAAAACTATATTCCAACAAAAATGACAATTGAGAGGAAATGGACAAATTCCTAGAAATACATAAGCAGCCCATACTGACGAAAGAAGAAATTGATGATCTTAACAAACCAATCACAAGCAAAGAGATAGAATCAGTCATTAAAAATCTCCCAACTAAGAAGAGCCCAGGGCCAGACGGCTTCACAGGTGAATTCCACAAAACATTCCGGAAAGAACTAACACCAATCCTGTTGAAACTATTCCAAAAAATTGAAACAGAAGGAACACTGCCTAATTCCTTCTATGATGCCAACATTACCCTAGTACCAAAGCCAAACAAAGACACCACAAGAAAGGAAAATTACAGACCAATTTCTCTAATGAACCTAGACGCAAAAATTCTTAACAAAATACTTGCTAATCGTATTCAACAACACATTAAACAAATTATACACCATGACCAAGTGGGATTTATCCCAGGTATGCAAGGATGGTTCAACATAAGAAAATCAATCAATGTAATACACCATATAAACAGATTGAGAGAAAAAAACCACATGATTATATCTATAGATGCAGAAAAGGCATTTGACAAAATACAGCACCCCTTCCTGATAAAAACACTCCAAAAGATCGGAATACAAGGAAACTTTTTGAACATGATAAAGAGTATATATGAAAAACCTAAAGCCAACATTGTTTACAATGGCGAAATCCTGAAATCCTTCCCTCTAAAATCAGGAACAAGACAAGGATGCCCATTGTCTCCGCTCCTATTTAACATTGTCTTGGAAGTACTGGCTCGAGCACTGAGACAAGAACCAGATATAAAAGGCATTCAAATTGGAAGGGAAGAAGTCAAAATTTCATTATTTGCAGATGACATGATCCTATATATAGAAAACCCTGAGAGATCTTCAACAAAGCTCCTAGAACTTATAAATGAGTTTAGCAAAGTCGCAGGTTATAAGATCAATGCCAAAAATCAGTAGCATTTCTATACACCAATAAAGAGCAAGATCAGGAGGAAATCAAGAAACAAATACCATTCACAATAGTAAATAAAAAAATCAAATACTCAGGAATAAATTTAACTAAAGAGGTAAAAAACTTATACATCGAGAACTATACAAGATTGTTCAAGGAAATCAAAGAAGACCTAAATAAATGGAAGAATATTCCCTGTTCATGGATAGGAAGACTGAATATTATTAAGATGTCTATCCTACCAAAACTGATCTACACATTCAATGCAATCCCAATAAAAATCAACACAGCCTTCTTTAAGGAACTAGAAAAACTAACTATGAAATTTATTTGGAATAAAAAGAGGCCCCGAATAGCCAAAGACATATTGAAAAAGAAAAACGAAATAGGAGGAATCACATTTCCTGACTTCAAAACATACTACAAAGCTACAGTAGTGAAAACAGCATGGTACTGGCATAAGGAGAGACACACAGACCAATGGAATTGAATTGAAAGTTCAGATATAGAACCTCATGTATATAGCCATATAATATTCGATAAAGCCACCAAACCCTCTCAACTGGGAGAGAATGGCCTATTCAACAAATGGTGCCTGGAGAACTGGATAGCCATATGTAGAAGAATGAAAGAGGATTACCATCTCACACCTTATACAAAGATCAACTCAAGATGGATCAAAGACCTAAATATAAGAGCCAAGACCATAAAGACCTTAGAAAGCAGTGTAGGGAAACATCTACAGGACCTTGTAATAGGAAATGGCTTCATGAATATCACACCAAAAGCACGAGCAGCAAAAGAACAAATAGATAAATGGGACTACCTCAAAATTAAAGCCTTCTGCACCTCAAAGGAGTTTGTCAAGAAAGTAAAAAGGGAACCCACACAATGGGAGAAAATATTTGGCAACCATATATCTGATAAGAGACTTATAACTTGCATATATAAAGAACTCATATATCTCGAAAACAAAAAGATAAACAACCCATTTAAAAAATGGGAAAAAGATTTAAACAGACACTTCTCCAAAGAAGAAATACAAATGGCTAAAAAGCACATGAAAAAATGCTCCAAATCCCTAGCTATCAGGGAAATGCAAATCAAAACTACAATGAGATACCATCTTACTCCCATAAGATTGGCAGCCATGAAAAAAACAGTAGAATACAAATGCTGGAGAGGATGTGAAGAAAGGGGAACACTCATCCATTGCTGGTGGGAATGCAGAAGGATCCAACCATTCTGGAGGACAGTTTGGCAGTTTCTCAAAAAATTATCCATAGATTTGCCATATGACCCAGCAATACCACTGCTGGGTATATACCCATCAGATCTGAAAACAAGGACACAAACCGATATATGTACACCAATGTTCATAGCAGCATTGTTCACCATCGCCAAAAGTTGGAATCAATCCAAAAGTCCATCAACAGATGAGTGGATCAATAAAATGTGGTATATACACACAATGGAATACTACTCAGCTGTAAGAACCAATACACTACAATCACACGTGATAACATGGATGAACCTTGAGAATCTTATGTTAAGTGAAGCATCCCAGGCATTGAAGGACAAATACTATATGACCTCAATGATATGAAATAAGTTAACTGCCTCAGAGAGCTAGAGTCTGGAAAAGTGGCTTACTGGAAATCGGGGGGTGGAGGAAGGATGTGAGTTAATGTCTGTAGGGGTGGAATCTGTGATGAGCTGGGGGTAAGTATGAGCACAAAGAAGGGACAAAATGGGGGCAAGGGGTTACCTTCGGGTGGGGTTTTCTGGGTTTGAGGGGGGCTGGGGATGGGAAGAGGGGTAATATGGTCCAAGAAATAGGTGGGAGGGAGGGGTAACATACAAACATGGGAGAGTGCCAGAAGTTCATTGAGAACTAAATGCTGAGTAAAACGTATCAAAGTATAAGTAGGAGGGTCACCTGGTTAGGACGCTCAGGGGGTATGGTCTGATGCGGGACGGACTCCGGAGGGAATAGCTGAAGGCTCATTTTGCCAAGGTGGGTTCTACCATTGGGTGGGGTGGACCCATATCCTGGGGAAGACTAATGCCGTCGAATAGAGAGAACTGTATCTCTCGTGAGAAAGGACAGCTCCCAGGGCATTAGATTGGCAGGCGTTGTGGGCGCTAAGGGGAGGGGAAAATGGACGTGCAATGGATAGAACAAAGGTAAATAAGGGGGCAAAAGAGGAGTTATGTGAGAGTACACGAGGATGAATATAAAACAGCTAATATTACACCAAAAACATATAGGGGACGACAGACTAATAATGAAAACCATAAGACAAAACATAGGATAACTAAAAAATTTAGAAAAATGTACAACCTAAAGTATGGACCACATAGTAAGCACAAATGTTACCTTGTTTGAAAACTATAGTTTCGGAATCTGTACATCAGTTTCAGGAAATATGATATGAATAAGTTAAAAGATTATTGCTGTGGAAGGGAAAAGGTTTTATGGTGGATCTGGGGAAATACTGTATATTGTATATATGAATTTTGGTGATCTAAGACTCTTCTGAAGCTGACATTATGTTGGGATTCACTTTATAGGAAGTTTTGGATCACAGAGTGGTTCAACAATGGCAGCGGAGGAATACTGATATGGGATGTTATTGACAGGATATATATGGTTGACAGGGAGTTATACAGGGCATATGCCCAGGGTATATGGTAATGTCTATATATACTCATAGTGGAAACAATTAAAAACAACAGCTGGGGGGGTACTGGGCTCCTGGCCGGGGGGTCACTGTTGTGGGCCCTGGGAGAGCAGCGGCAATCCTCCAGGTGCAACGGCAAGAACCAGGAAGGAAGGAGGGCCCAACAGTGGGCTCTTGATACTAATGGCTACACTTTTGAGCCTATGCACCTGCAATAAGAACAAGGCCTAGAGTAGCATTGTGCCTGGGGGTTTCCTCCTGACAGCCTTCATGTTACTCAAATGTGGCCACTCTCACAGCGAAACTCAGCGTGTAGACGTGATGCATTCCCCCCAGCGTGGGACACGACACCCGGGGATGAGCCTCCCTGGCACCGAGGGATCACTACCACATACCAGCTGAAGAAGCAACTAGAAAATGACCTTGAATTAAAGATTCAATGCGGAACAGCAGAATATACCTGTCTACATATAATAACATGACTTCGGGAAGCGGTTTGACCTAATGTAAGGGGGAAATGGAAAGGAGAAATGAGATTATAAGGCTGTGAGTCTCTAAAAAAGAGTCTGGAGGTTGTCAGAAGGAATACCCCTATGTACAACTGAACAGAGTCTAAGAGACAGATAAGGTAGATACAAACCCAGGTATTGGTTCTTTTGAGGGATAAAGAGACCCACGGGTTCTATGGTCATGGCAGAAGGGGTTCACTGCCATGACAGATGGCCCTTCTTTGGAGCTGGTGTTTCTGCGTGATGGAAATGGACTCAGAGGGGATCTCTTTTCACAAGACTTTCATGCTACTTTATTGGAATTGTAGTTGGTGCTGAGTTTAAGATATATGTAGGGGATTTGAATCTCTGGACTGATAATATGACACCCAGGCCCAGAGCCTCAACAGACTTCAGCTCCTACACTTTGACTTATTGGACTTACTCCACTCAGCTAACATGGAGTTGAAGAAGGTCAACCACCACAACATGGAGCCTAGAGTGTCTACAACTAGAAGCGGGAAGAGTGCATCCAGTACCCATGTGGAATCTAAGCCCTCACTTGACATAAGTGTGCAATGGATACAACCAATCCAATGTCCACAGAGAAAATGTGAAATGGGTGTGGGAATGGTAGCCATGGTGGCTGCTGGGTGTGGGGAACGGGAGGAAGAGATGAGATGTGGAGGCGTTTTCGGGACATGGAGTTGTCCTGGATAGTGCTTCACGGACATTTACGGGACACTGTAGATCCCCCCAGGGCCCACTGGATGGAACGTGAGAGAGTCTGGGCTATGATGTGGACCATTGACTATGGGGTGCAGTGATGCTCAGAGATGAACTTACCAGGTACAATGGATGTATCATGATGATGGGAGAGAGTGTTGCTGTGGGGGGAGTGGGGTGCGGGGGCGGTGGGTTTGAATGGGACCTCATATATTTTTTTTAATGTAATTAAAAAATAAAAATAATAAATAAATATTAAAAAAAAAACTCAAACTTATCTTATAGTTATTTTATAACTAATTTAACCCTAAAATTTCAACTATTGTGATAGTAATATAAACTACATTTGCCTTTGCTTATGGTTCCTGCAGGTCTGGCCCACCCCTTGACAATTTACCTTGATAATTAGACTTTGGGAAACTTATAGTTGGATTTAAAAAGAATTTATGTATATCACTTTTGTGTCATTCTAAATATTTTTGTTCTTCTCATTTCTTTACCCTTTTAAAAGGAAAGCTGCCTTTTTCCTTGACCTTTCCCAATAAAATAAATTAATTCTGATTGGCCATGTCCACCAGGAATCAGAAATAACTGTTGCCAGGTTTTCCAAAAGTAAGCAGTGCTCTTCCCAGTGTACGAGGCCTTTCTTTTGCCCAAAAGGCCTTACTAAGCAACCCCAACTGTTCAGACTGTCTCAGAAGGAAGTGAGTCAGAGCTACCGGGTTTCTTTTCAGTCTAAGCAGAAGCCCCAAATGCTTGCCAGGTTCCTCCAAACAATGTAACCAGGAAAACCAGTGAGAAGATTATACTCTGGATTAGCCAGCAAAGAAAAAAAGTTTTAAACAACTAAGTGGTGTTTCTGTATCAAACTATGCATGTCTGCCTATTTGCTCAAATTGTTGAAGTTAAATATGCAGTTATATAAGTAATATATATATATATATTCCTAAAACCCAAATTAAACTAGGCAGTATTAAAAAATCATATAGAAATCTGAATACAAAAACTATTTGAAAAGATATAAAAATCCTTATTAAGCTACAATTGGAACAAATTACGTAATTGCTTTATATTCCAAAGCCTAAAAATCAGTATGCTTTAAAAATTATTCACAGTTTTAAAATGATCAAAAACAGAAGATTTTAAGCCCCTGTACAGAAAAAGAAAACAACATTCTTTGTTTAAAAAATAACAATTTCAATTTGTTTAGCTTAAGTATTATCTCTTTGGTTTATGGGATACCAAGTTAATAAGTTTACATTATATATATGGAATCTTTAAAATAATAAAAGCTCTAAGCTAATGTTTAATAAAATTAAATTAAATATAGGGCTGCTTTCTCTTAAATGCACAAAGTAAATCCCATTGCTTACTAATTGTAATCTAAGGTAAATTTGCCAGTCTGTAATTGTTGTAAATTGTAAAGAGTTTATAAAAACATCTTCCCAACTGAAGCATTTAAATGGCTCTAGTTCTAAGGGCCATTATTAACTAGAAGCCTGGATTAATATGAACAGCAATAAGTAACTTCATAGCAATGAAACCTGTCTGAAAGTCACCTCAATGTGCATATTCAAGTAGCAATAATAAAAATTTCCTCTATTCCATTGGGAATCTTCTGTTTTAATTTTACCAATAAAAATAGTTTTACTTCCACAGCTAAATTAAAATGCCTGCTAATTAACGTCTTTAAGATAAAAGTGTAAAAGCAAAAAGCAAAGGGGAAGCGGGCATAGCTCAACTGATAGAGCATCCAACTATCATATGGAAGGTCCAGGGTTCGATCCCCAGGGCCTACTGACCCGTGTGGAGCTGGCCCATGTGCAGTGCTGCTATGTGCAAGGAGTGCCATGCCACACAGGGATGTCCCCATGTAGGGGTGCCCCATGCCCAAGGAGTGTACCCTGTAAGGAGAGCCGCCCAGTGTGACAAAAGCACAGCCCACCCAGAAGTGGCACCACACACATAGAGAGGTGATACAGCAAGATGACACAACAAAAAAGAGATGCATTTTCCCAGTGCTGCCAGATAATGCAAGCCGATGCAGAAGCAAATGGACACAGAGAGCAGGAGAAAGGGGAGAGAAATAAATGAAAATAGATTTTGTTTTTAAAAAGTAAAAAGCAAAGTACTAAAAAGTTAAGTTCATTTAATATGTAACACATTGCACTGAAAATGTTTAAAAGGTATATAAAAATCAAGAAATAAACTTGAGCATTGTCAAACTCTCTTTTACATTCAAAACAGGCCTTGAATATATTGTAGGTTGCCTCTCCATATGAGTTATTGGCTAGTTTGGTCACTGACCCCTAAAACAATAAAAATATCTACTACTTCTCTGACTGTGGTTCTGAAGTGGATGGAAACTGCTTTGCAGTTTCAACCTCCTGCAGCAGCCAGCAGTGGCTCAGTATAGCCAAATGTACAATGGACATCATCTTCAGACTGGCACTGTTTCAGAGTGCCAGAGAGCACTAGGCACCAGGCAAGTAAAATGTACTCCCTAGTTTCTCTCTAGAGTCAACAGTACTGCTTCTGTGAAGAACATACGAAGTGGAACTATAAATACCAGAATACTGTAAGTAGAACTTGAAACACAATTGGCATTATGGCCTGCTCCCAGGGAGAGAAAACATGCGAAGTATTGCAAACCTGAAACTTAAAACTGTTAATTGAAGCTCAAAACCCTTATGCATTAAGTAACCACCATCTTGACTGAAAACAGTGGAGTCAACAATCCTTTTAATCTAAAGGCCACCAAATGGGGGCAGCCTCTCCCAGCTAAGTACCTAAATTGTTATCTATTACAATTTCTCTCTGAGGGTTAACCAAGAACTTAAAATACATATATATTGTTCGCCACCAACTTTTAAAAGAGGTGCCATCTTTACGGGCACCTAACCTTTTCTACCTCTGCAATCCAGTGTACTCTTAAAAAAAAACAAACATGTATTCTAATTAAATTTGTTTCTTTCAGAATGAGCATCTTATTAGCCATGTGAACACTTCATCCTGCTTCAAACAAAATGCCAGATCCATCTTCCTCCAGGCAAAATAAAATAACAAAGTTTTTACACCTCATCAGGTAGAAACTACAGCCCATGGCCAGTAGGAAGTAGCTACGGAAAAAAGATCATCTCCCTTCAGCACCCCTTTAAGATGAAAGTTGTAAACTCTCTAAAGAAAAAATAAAAATTAATCCACGTAAGCACCAGTAACCCCCAGGATGGCTCCGGGTGCCCCACCCCCAGGATTCTGCTGTCCAGAACAAGAACTTCTCCTGGGAACAGGGAGAGGCCCCGGCTGGTGCCCAGGGGCTTTGTCCTTCAGCCCTCACTGGGAAATTGATAAATGGAGTAATCAATCAAAACAACAGACAGCCACCCACCTCACAACTCCAACAATAATCATGGCAAAGCTTAGCAAGTAAGCTAGCATAAAGGGGGGAAACGATAGGAGCCCTGGGTGGGGGCTGCACATCTCTTTGTAAATAACTGGGGCTGTGTGTGTCAGACAAGGAAAGGCTGAGCTTCACCTTTCCTAATGATGCCAACCACTCCAGTCCCAGGAAGCCAATTAACAATGTAAGCTCTAGAGACTTGGAATATTCAGGGAGGATGCAAACTAAACATGTTAATTCAAGCCTACCTGGAATGTGGGAAATAAGTGTTAACTCAAGTTATTGAGAACTCAAACAAAGGACCATTTGGCTCTTCCTCTGTAGGAAAAGAACCCAAAAATCCTATTTGGGGCCTGGGTTTTTGGACAGAGAGGCTCCCAAGCCAGTCGTAAATAAATTTTTGCCTTCCCAAAATTATTACTGAGCCCTGGCCTTCCATGTGCAATAATATTTTTTTTTTAAAGATTTATTTATTTATTTAGTTTTCCCCCCTCCCCTGGTTGTCTGTTCTTGGTGTCTATTTGCTGCGTCTTGTTTCTTTGTGCGCTTCTGTTGTCATCAGTGGCATGGGAAGTGTGGGCGGCACCATTCCTGGGCAGGCTGCTCTTTCTTTTCATGCTGGGCAGCTTTCCTCATGGGCACACTCCTTGCGCGTGGGGCTCCATGTGCAATTATTGAACCTCTTGACTTCCACAGCACCCTTCTGGTTTATTGATACAGTCTGACTCTCAAGTCAAGGATAGTTTCTTGCTGGAGGAGTTTATAATTCACATTAGCACAGGAGGAATGCTGTTTTCATATTGAAGAATAGAAGCTGTATAAGCAAGCCAGAGCTCCAACCTGCCAGAGAGAATGGGTTCATGAGGGTATCAGAGTTCAGTTTATGGTGATCGTGCTGGGATATTTAAAGGTGAATCTCACACTTTATTTTAAATTTACATCAAACTGAAAGCTTAATTTTTCATGGTTGGTGGATACCATTTAAAAAGCCAGCACTTGGGAATCATAAAACTTAAAATTGGAGTAACTTTCTTAAGTCTACAGGAGGTGAAACATTCCACCATATACAAACTGATGATCAGGAATCTTAGGTCATTTGTGTTTTAAGAGTGATGTAGGCTATGGGTGGGAGGCTCTTTGTCTCTTCAGAGATAACCTAAGCTCTCTGACTTGTGGGTGTGAAGGTAAGAGGCTGCAGGCCTGCCCTTGGTAACAATGGCAAGGACTCCAGTCCCAGGAAACAGTTTAACAATGCAAGGTCTATAAACTTTAAGTATTTAGGGGAAATGCAAACTAAATATGCTAAAAGCTTACCTAGAATGTCTGAAGTCCATGCTAAAAGCTTACCTAAGATGTGGAAGATATATATGCTAATTGAAGCCTATTGAGAACTGAAACAAAGGGACCATTTGACCTTTCCTCTCTGTATAAAAGGGATTCAAAAATCTTGTTCTGGGCTTGGGATTCTGCGGCGGCTTGCTCGGTCGGTAGAGGTGGGGTCTGGCTGTGGATGAGGGGTCGGTCCAGCTCTGGACGAGGGGTCGGTCCCGCTTGGGATGAGGGGTCGGTCCCACTTGGGACGAAGGGTTGGTCCGGCAGCAGATGAGGGATCGGTCTCACAAGGGGTTGCATGGTTCGGCTGACGGGGTCGCCCGGAGAAGCAGGCGATGAACTGGGGACAAGGGAGGCCAGGCCCTTGTCGGGGGCTCTCAGGACTGGAGGGCGCACAGCAGAAGAACTACCGTGGAGACAAGGTAAACACGCAAGTCCACTTTATTGACGGAGAGGCAACAGTTTTATATGGGCTGGGGAAGGCTGATTGGTCGAAGCCACGCCCTGTTCTGATTGGTTGCCAGCGAAAGGTCAGTGGGCGGTACTGGATGGGGGAGGGGTGGTGGTTAGGGATTGGCTGTCGCTGTTGCTGGGGGAAGGGGCAGGGTTTAGGGATTGGTGGCTGCTGTTGCTGGGGTGGAGGGCAGACTTGAGTTTCCCACCCACGCCTGGTTGTTGCTGCTGTCGGGGGGAGGGAAAAGGGCAGACTGGATTTTTCCGCCCACGCCTGGCTGTTGCTGCTGTTGGGGGAGGGGAAAAGGGCAGACTGGAATTTTCTGCCCTGCGCCTGCGCAGGGAGAAAGAAGAAGAAGGGTGCCACCCCACAAGGCATCGTGTGGTGCCATCTGGGAGGAGGGGCGGCCACGGAAGCATGGCTGCCGAGAAGGGGAGACCCGAGGGCACTCTGCACCCATGCCGAGCTTCCTTCAGGGGTGGCGGTGAGTCCGACCAGCCACCCTATTATGGGGGCAGTGGAATTAGGCCTACCGTGGCCGCTCCCCCGCCAGGCCAGCAAACCACACTTCAGCCCGAGGGGTGACCGCAGAAATTGTATGTTACAATCATAGGAGAGAGTAAATTGTGCTTATATTGACACTCCTCAGTCATCAAAGTCAGGTCTTAGCAAATATAATCTAAAAATCAAAATATTAAATTAACACCCTAAGGAGGTTTATTGTTTTTAAATGTTTTGTTGCACTTCTAGGGGACAGCATCTAAACTAAGTTAAGCACAATTTCTCTTATGTGCAAATTTTCTGCATGAAATACCTATCTCCTCTGAACTGGGGTGATTCAATACCAAAGTAATATTAACAGTTATTTGGCAACAAAATACAGAGTTTAATTTTTAAAAATCAGGACTGGATAATATGGACATCAAGAAATAATTGAAAATGATGATTCAGAAATTGCTTTGTCTTCTTTTGAGGAAGCAACTCTTAGAGGGAAGCTGCAGGCAATACAACATAGAGCTAAACACACAAGTTTCAGATAAAGTGTTGGAAATAGTTTATATAAATGAATTTTTAAATGATTATATATATGTATAATGGAACAGAACATAAGCGAACTGATAAATGTTGAATAGAAAGTTGACATTGTAATTGAATATCTAGCAATGATAAAGATGGTAGAAGTGAGATAGAAAGAAGATAGAAGGGTTAAAGGGCAGGTTAGACATAAAAGAACAGAAATAAGTAACTGCAAAATCCATTCAAAGAAATTCACCGAATTCAGTGCACAGTCATGGAGAGATGGAAGGTATGAATACAGATTATCGAAGTGTAAAACTAAGCTAGCAAATTTGCTCTAGGTTGAGTAGAAGTTCAAAAAGGTGGAGATAGCAGGAAGGGGGTCAATACTTAAAGTGAGAATTGTTGAAAACCTGACTTCTTAGATTCAGGAATAATAGAACCTAAGCAAGAACAATTAAAATAAATCAATACCTAGACACATAGTGAAACATCAAAATATCCGAGACAAGAGATTTTAAAATCAGAAGAGGAAAATATTTTATTGCTAAACAATAAAAATTCCATTCAACAATAGAAAGCCTAAGACATTGAAATAATATCTTCAATATGCTAACAAGTAACTCTCACCCTAAAATTTGATACCCAGTTAAACTATCATTCAAAGGTGAGAGTGAAATAAAACAAGATTTAGATAATTATACATATTGTATATGTGCATCAGACCTTCACTGAAATATAACTATCTTAAAGTATATATTTAGGGAAAAGGAGAGTGAACAAATAAAGAAGGAATGAGATTCAAGAAGCAATGCTATCAAACATATTTGGGAGTTTAAAACACTGACCTTATAAATGTCAAATTTGGGGAGTATGTAAGAACTAGGTAGATATAAAATATTGCACATAAACACCATTTGCATGGGAAAATAGGGATCAGGGCTAAAGAATCCAGAGATCCTCAGTTGCTAGGTACAATGGGTAAATTAAAGTTTAAATGATTAACTTTAGACTTGCTAAGTTGACTATGTAAATTAAAATATATGGGAAACCATGAAGTGAAATAAAACTTGACTTCCATCTCAATAGAGTGGGAGGAGGGATAAATGAAATTGAAAGAAAGGCAGAAATATTGATCAATCTAGTAGAAGACAGGAAAGGATTAAGCAAAACACAGAAAAAACATAAATGTAAAGAACAAAATAATATGGCCCACATAAAATAAACCTGATAATTTAAACATTAACCTTGCCCCTTAAGTCAGATTGCAGTTTGGAGAAAAATCATTAAGTTATTTGTTCTTTGGAAGAAACACTCCTAGTAAATCTTAAAAGTATGATAAAATTGGGGGAAAAAAGGGGATGGAAAAACACACCAGAATATTAACTCAAAATGCTGGCCTTGGATATATTGATCAAAAGAAATAAATGAAACTAACAGTTCACCAGAATATTAACTCAAAATGCTGGCCTTGGATATATTGATCAAAAGAAGTAAACAAAACTAACAGTTCACCAGAAAGAGACCAATTCTGAATTCGCAGCTGCTCAACCTAAGCTCCAATCTGGCTATATACTTTAGAGAACGACTTGCATTTTGGGCCTAAGAAAGCATCCGTTAGACTCTTCCTCATGTCTTTAGACTGGAAAAAAAAATTAGGAGGAAACTAACAACAAGAGAATGGATAATGAATTTTGAAGCCTGTATATGATGGGGAATTACTCAACAGGCAACTGAATGGACTAGGAACATTTTATTATGTAATTCTGGATAATAAGTTCTATCCAACAATATGGGTAAATCTTTAAACTAGAGTAAATAAAAGTTCTTTTGACATATACAACCTACAACATATATATACACACACACACACAATATAAATATATATACATTTTTGAAATGTATGTTGTTTAGAGATAATATGTAGGTAATAGCAAATGTGCTAATTTTATTTTTCTCTCTAGACATCTGTGTGTACCTTATTCGTCTAAAGCACCTGACAGTACCATCCCAATGATTTAAATGTCCTTTATGGAGTTGTGTCATTATATCATTGTTTACCTGTTCGACAGACTGCTTCATTTAAGAAAACACTTTCTGCTTGGGGAACGCATTTCTGTTGAGTAACAGACTAAATGTTTTCAGAGCCTCCACTCACTACGTGCTTCTCTTCTGCAATGAGCTGATTCTCATGTGTCCTATAATTCCAGGTACGGTTTCTTCATTGTGAGTCAGCCTGTGAAACACGGGACTATTACTCCCACACATTATGTCATCTACGACACCGTTTGCTTGACCCCAGACACAGTGCGGCATTTGACTTACAAGCTGTGCCGCATGTATTATAACTTGCCAATAAGGATCTTCTGATCCCGGTTTTCCTCCAGATCTGTAAAATGAATGGATCAAACTTGCATGCCTATGTTTGGCATCTGTGATGTGACATATGTGAAAATGTAAATCTAAAGAAAATAGATGTAAATTAAATTCAGAAACAGAAACTTCCTCTTAGTTTTTTTCCTCCTACAGGATGTGATTTGCGTTCCTGCGCCTCTCCACTTCGCTCACAAACTGGCTTACCTCGTGGGTCAGAGCATTGACCAACAACCACACAATTCACTGTCAGAATGTCTCTATTACTTTGATCTGCCGAAGATTGAGCTTTGTATGTATCAATTTGTAAATTGAAGCTGGACGTTTGTATTATTCTCCTAGATTCATGTTTCAAATTTGACTCATTCTTGATTGGACATGGGAGAGGCTCAGAGGGATGTATTCTATTTTCAGTAGTATCACTCACTTAAACAAGACTTTGTGCACCATTTTCCAGGAAGGAAAACCGACAGTGAGAGTTTTGTCTTACAGGTTAGCTTTCCAATATGTTGCAAAGAGCATATAATTTAAACAGAGATGAATGCTGCCCTCCAAGCAAAGGGTCAAATAGAAAATGGTTGACCATTATTCACATGCAAATGGCAATAATGCACATCTATAAACAAATATGTTGGAACACTAGCATACACACAGTTTCCCAAGTACAATATATATGTGCATTGCATGAAACACTCATTGCTTTGTGAAATATTTATTTTGCTTTGGAAGGACAGGAAATATGAGATGGTGATGGATTTGTGTTAATTAATATGTTCTATTTTTAAATAAGTGAACGATTACTGATATATTATACATGAAATGTTCATGATATTCTCTGCACTGGGGTGGGAGTTGAATATATTTTTGGTATAAAAAGATACCAGTGATTTGAAAGTTGGCAGCTTAGGAACATGGATGCATTTCATCATATTTTTTTTTGCAGAGAAGGAAAACTAAGACCTTGACTGGTATCTCTGACTTCATTCTATTGCACATGTGCCAAGTGTGATGATGTTTATTTTGATAGCTGCACCATCATCAGGAGGAAATTTTGGATAATTTGTTTGAATGAAGCCATTTTTCCTCCTGAAAGCAGACATGTTTTTTCCCTCACAGTATAAACCAATCTTAAGTAGACTCAGAATTTAATATGCCTGGTATTTGAGAGTGCCCTATTTTCTTATATTCATAGAGTGGTATATTTTGGGGAATGATTTGTTTCAAACATGCCAGAAAGTGTTATGTCTGAAATTGATAGAAATGCTTCAATCATAAGTTAAGTAAATTTGATTTGATATTTGAGTGAGTCTTAGAAGAAATACAATTAAGCAAGAGTTACTTAAACTTTGCCATCCAGTTAAAATTCTAGTGATCAGTACTGCCAACGGCGATAAATCTATTATAGGAGATTGGCTCATAATGCAAGACAAGCAAAGGCAAAATGCTCTTTTCTGAAGCCATGAATTAGACTTAAGGTAACACATTTCTAGGTATCTACAGAAAAAGAAACAAACTTAAGGTAGTTTTTCTGTATGTTTCCTATTATGCAGTATGTGCAAATATAATTTATCCATAACAGTATTCAAATTTGTAAATTTAAGAGATATGGTTGAATAAAATGTTTAGGTTGGATCTCCTTATTTAAAAATTCATGTTGGCCTTCGTATTCTAAATCTACTGTTTGGAGAAAAAAAATGTTGCTTTTTCAAACTAAATGGATATATTTTCTGGACTAGTGGGGCATCTAAACCTTTAAACTATATGCTTTTAAAAAATTAAATGAAGGGAGACAGATATTCAATATTTCTAAGAGAAAACCTATGGTCCCAAAGGCCTAGGTAAAGCTTCTATAATGTATCACCATATATAAGTATCCAATTGCTGGGAGGTATCTAATTAAAGGACTATCAGGAATGCATTTGGCCTAAGTGGAAATATTATATATAATTGAATACATCTCCTGATTCTGCCAAGATTTTATAAATTATCCATTGAAGTGATAGCAAGGCTAAGAAGAAAACAGCTTTAATATCTGGCAGGTAGCCCTGATATTTGAGACAAATTTTATATTTCCTTTGAGATGTCTTCTTTGACACATGGGTTTTTTAGAAATGTGTTGTTTAATCCTCAAATATTTTGGGATTTTCTAGTGGTCTTTCTGTTACTGATTTTTACTTTAATTGCACTGTGATCTGAGAGCATACTTTGTCATACTTCTATTCTTTTAAATTTGTTCATGTGTTTTATGGATCAGGGTTTGGGCTATCTTTGTGAGTGTTCACTGGATGC
Source organism: Dasypus novemcinctus (assembly GCF_030445035.2). Classification (NCBI taxonomy): domain Eukaryota; kingdom Metazoa; phylum Chordata; class Mammalia; order Cingulata; family Dasypodidae; genus Dasypus; species Dasypus novemcinctus. The sequence goes on along the minus strand of NC_080678.1, from coordinate 107,484,842 downwards.
TTGAGAAGAATGTGTATCCTGGTGTTTTTGGAGGAAGAATTCCATCAGTGTCAACTAAATCTAGTTGATTGTTGCTGTTCATGTCAAATGTATTCTTCTGGATTTTCTGCCTACTGGATCTGTCTGTAACTGATACAGGGGCACTGAAGTCTCCAGAGAGATTTGTCTTTTCTCCTTGCAGTTCTACCCTTTTTGCTTCACGTATTTGTTGCTTTATTGTTAGGCACAAATACATTCAGGATTGTTGTGTCTTGAAAAATCTGCCCACCTTTTCATTATGTAATGCCACTCTTTATCCCTGATATTTTCCTTACTGTGAAATCTGCTTTGTCTGAAGTTAACAGAATTATTAAAGCTTTCTATTTGATTAGTGTTTGTGTGGTGCATCTTTTCCCATCCTTTTTACTTTTAATTCATGTTTGTCTTTATATTTAAAATGGGTTTCTTCAGACAACAAAGAGTTGGGTCATCTTTTTATTTTTTTAATCCACGCTGATAGTCTGTTTTTAAATTGCTGTATTTAGACCATTCACATTTAAAGCAATTGACATGCTTGGATTAATAGATATCATTTTGTAACTATTTTCTATCTGTTGTCCTTGTTCTTTCTTTTACTTCTTTTTTTAAAATTTCTTTTAAAGAAGCTCTAGACTACATTGAAAATATAGATTCCCATATACCCTACCTCCTCCCCCACCACTTTTCCCCATTAACATCTTTTTCTTTCTTTTTATGCCTTCTGTGGTTTTGAGTAAGCATTTTATGATTCCATTTTCTCTCCTCTCCTAGCATAAGAAATATATTTCTTTTAAAATTATTTTACTAGTTTCTTTAAAGCTTGAAATAGGAATTTTCAAATCCACCTTCAAATAACACTATGTCCTCACAGGTAGTTAAGGTACCTTATAATGTAGTATTAGCAATCCCTCCCACCTGTCACTTAAAATATTGGCTGGAATATGTGTCTTCCCCCACATGGAAGGATGGGAGGAACCCAGCCCTGGAGAGGCTCCTGCCAGGCCCTGCTGGAACCGCCAGCTCCCTAATGTGCCCCCAAGACTGTGATGCGGCAAGTTCTCAGCTCAGGGATCCCTGCTCTGTTCTCTGTCCCCTCTTGGAGAGCATGGCCTTCCTGACCATGCAGGGCTCCTGCCCGAGGCCAGGGCTGTTATGACTGCTCCTCCCACAGGGAGCTGAGACTCAAACCTCCCCCTGGCCCTGCCTGGCCCTCGTCTGCCCGAGAAGGGCATTAGCCCAGGGACCATGGCTCAGAGCCCAGCCTTGTAGTGGGTGAGTGACCTCGCCCCATCCTGGTTTGATGCTCCCAGGACTGGCTGGGTCACTTCCCTGTAATCATTAAGCCGAGGCTTTGGTGCAGGGCCGGCTCCTTTCCACGCCCACAGAGCCCATTCTCAGGCACCGAGTCCCCTGCGAGAAGCGGGAGAGGGAGGCTGATGCCAGCCCTGTCCAGGCCAGGGGACAGGAACTCACAGGGACCACACGAGGGCGGGGCACGACCTCGGCCTGCAGGCTGTGCATCCTTTAGGCACCTCAGGGGTGGACCCCGGGGGCTCCAGATCCCAGCAGAGCAATCTGTGCGGAAACAGGGCGCGGGGATACACGCGCTTGCTGGTACGCATTCACCCACACACGTAAAATGTGCGTAAAATGGACCCAGTTTCCACACAGAACCTACAACAGAGCCTGGCAAAGACGCACACAGAATTAAGAGGGCGCATAAACCCTATGAGAAGACCTCGATAACACCCAATTTGGAAATCACACCTGCACATAGCGACTTCGGAATTGTCCCTGCACGCCCAAGACTGCTGTGAGGATCCGGTGGGAGGCGCCCGTCAAGGCCCCTTTGGGCCCCCGGCTGGCTCTGTGAGGAGGGGCGCACGCCGCCAGCCTCCCCGCTCCTGTCGCCTTCCCTTCCCGGTCGGCCTCTGGGAGGCCCTCGATCTGCTCCCCTGACTCCCCTGTCACCGGGGCTCACCCGGTGAGGGACAGGCTCCTCTCTCCTTGTTTCTGGGGTGCGAACGTCTCCACATCCAGAAGGTTCTGAAGGCTTTTCCCACACAAGAGGGCCTTTCTCAGGGCTCGCTTCTCCCGCCCAGAACCCTCCCCGCTTGCTCACAGCCCCCTCAGCTGTCCACCTGGAAGCCAGGGCATGCCATTGGGCAAGGAGATGAATGTAAGCTACGAGCGCCATTTGGGAGCCATCTGCACCTCACGGGCCTCCCGACCCCCAGCCCCGCCTGGGCGCCTGGTGCTGAGGCAGGAAGGCCCTGCACCCCAGGCTCAGCCGCATTTGAGACAGTCTCTGGCCCGGCCCACCCGGGGCAGGGCCCTGCACCCCAGCCTCTCCAGCCTCGTCCCTTCTCGGTTTCCTGATGCCAAGGCCTCCCGTGAGGACAGAGGCAGAGGCTCCCCAACATGTGGAGACAACTCTGGGGGCACTGACAGCCCCGGGGCCACCTCCTAACTGCCCCTCCCCCTGCCTGGGCCCTGACAGCAGCTCTGTTGGAGTCACGTGACAAGTGGGTGGCCAGGAGGGACCCTGACCAGTAAGGGCACCGGGCAGCTCCCTGGGAGCCCCTCAATCCTCCATGCAGGGTCTGTGGGGGGGCGGGCAGCACCCAGAGGGCAGGAGCCTGCAGGAGGAAACGCTGCTGGTTCCCAAGGCTTTCCAGCTTCTGGAGCCCTGGGCCTGGCTGCCCGCCATGCCCCGGACCCCCACAGCTCCACCCCCCTTGGCTCCAACCCAGCCCCGGGCCCTGCCCCCTCAGCCCTGTCCTCTGCTCTGGGGTCTCTGCCTCTGCACAGCCTGAGGCGGGTCAGGGCTGTGCTGTCCGCAGCGCAGCTTTGATGTTTCCATGAAAACAGCCCCTTGGGCAGAGGCACTGAGGGACACCGCAGGCTGGGGGCTTCTGGAAGTGGCCTGTGGAGAGTTGTGCAGGTTTCATGGGTCCCTGGAAGCTTCCATGTTAGGCAATAGTGATGCGGGCCATTTTCGGGACTTGGAGTTGTCCTGAACAACATTGCAGGGATGGATGCCAGACATTATATATCCTGCTGTAACCCACTGAATGGGTGGGGGAGAGTGTGACTACAACGTAAACCATTATCCATGCGGGGCAGCAGTGCTCCAAAATGTATTCACCCAGTGCGATGAATGTGCCACGACCATTAAAGAGGTTGTTGATGTGGGAGGAGTGGGGCGGGGGAGCATATGGGAAACTCTTACATTTTTTAATGTAACATTTAAAAAAATAATAAAAAACTATATTAATTTTGAAAAAAAAAGATTGCAGCCTTGCGAGCTCCTGAAGCCCCCCTCTCACCATGGGGACTCCCCCTCCCCAGGCAAGTGTCAAAGTCCAGAGCGTCCTGACACCCCCTCCCCTGCAGTGGTCAGGGCTCTTGGATCACCTGGCACGTGGCCTGCTGGGGCCTCCAGCCAGTGGGTCACCACACTCAGGGGTGTAGCTCCCTCCTACCCATATGACGTCAGGACCCTGTGGCCCCTCCTGCCCCTGGGGTGGAGGACGTGCTAGCCAGGTCCTCGGAATGAGTGTCCCCAACAGCCGGCAGTGCAATGTCCTGTTCCTCCTCGTTAGCATTCTCTTATTTATACAACCAGAAGCTCTTAGTCTTTGTGAAACAAATAAAAAGAAAACAGAAAAAAGAGTTGACTGAGTCAGGCTTCACATCCTGCAGAGAAAGCCAGGAAGCGCGGTGTGGGGAAGCCGCTTGCACAGTTGACCTGGGATCGAGTCTCCAAATGGGGCCTAAACTGACTGCCGAGCCCCTCCCCAGGGCTTTAAGCCCCTCTCCCTCGCTCCTGGCTCTGAGTTGGCCCATTGCTCGGCCTCGCCTTATGCGGCATTTTGCCACAGGAGCAACCTTCTTACCACCAGCTTGGGAGAGGATTTGCTGGCACAGAGACGGCCTGGGAGGCGAGTGGGAAATGCTCTCCCCAAGCCCGTCCTGGGAGCTGGCTGGACAGATGGGGGACTCGGCTGCACAGGAGGGCGAGGGGCAGGAGGGGGAGAGGGGGCTCCCTCAAGCAGCAGCAACGCCAGACAGGAAGGCTTTGAAGGTCAGTGGTTATTTGTCCCAGGGTAAGCCTGCACACACAACCTGCATACGCAGAAACGGGCCCCTCCAGGAATTTTTTTTAAACATGGGTGATATTATGGTTATTACTTTCAATCAGTATTGATTAAACACCAAAACCTGTTCTTGCCTTACACTCAACTGAAAGTTTCAAGAAGACAGGACTGAGGTGGAGAGTTTAGTTTCCTAACTAGTAAGATCAATAAAGATTGGCTGGGAAACGGACTTGGCCCAGTGGTTAGGGCAACTGTCTACCACATGGGAGGTCTGTGGTTCAAACCCCAGGCCTCCTTGACTGGTGTGCAGCTGGCCCATGCACAGTGCTGATGCATGCAAGGAGCGCAGTTCCACGCAGGGGTGTCCCCCGCGTAGGGGAGCCCCATGCACAAGGAGTGTACCCCATAAGGAGAGCCGCCCAGGGTGAAAGAAAGTGCAGTCTGCTCAGGAATGGTGCCACAAACACGGAGAGCAGACACAGCAAGATGAAGCAATGAAAAGAAACAGGTTCCTGTGCTGCTGACAACAGAAGCAGACAAAGAAGACACAGCAAATAGACAGAGAACAGACAACCAGGGCGGGGGGGGGGGGGGTGCCGGGGGAACAAATAAATAAATAAATCTTAAAAAAAAATAAAAATAAAGAATGGCTAACTAGGACATGTCACCAAAGAAGAAAGTGTAGTTAGGGAATGGAAAGCTGGGTTTAATCTGAGCAGAAATGGCAAAAAGTAGTTTGTAAATTTTTTGAAATGAACAGAAATGGTGAGAGCACATAAGAGAATTTGTCATCAGAATTGCTAATATAGAGGTATGACAGTGGTTTGCTTTTTTTTTAATAATGAAAATGCTCTAAAATTGATAGAAATGATGAATACCCAATTCTTGATTATACCAATGCATTTTACACTTTAGATAAATTGTAAGGTTTATGAATAAAAAACATAATAGGGTGGGCTGGGGAAAAATACACCAAATGTAAGATACGGATTGTAGTTAGGAGTAATTCTTTGATGATGCTCTGTTATAGTTTGCTATGCTTCACAACAATGCAAGGTATTAGTGGTGGGGTGATGTGTGGGAGCCCAGTATGATGTGTTGTAAGTGTACAACTTATACTACATACCTATTATTTATGTATGTTCATGTATGAATGATATATTTCAATAAATTTTTTAAATGAAAAAATAATATAATAGAGGATGCCTGGGCGCCCTCAGTCACAGCTGCCCTTGCAGACCCTCCTGAGGGGCTCAGGGACCCCACATCAGGATCTGGGGGCCTGTGGGCCTGGCAATTTCACAGACACAGAGAGACCGTGGGCTGCGCCTGGTGGGAGGACGCTGCTCACTAAAACTCATCCTTCTTGGGCGTGGATTCTCCAGCAGGGACAGATGGACCCAGATGGGGACTCAATTTTCTTCTCTAGTGGAGAGGACACGGTTCAGTGGAATCCTTCTGGGCTTGGGCACAGTTCAGGGCACCTGGACGGAGAAGTCGTGCTTCCAGCTAGTGGCCTTGGGGGCTCCTCACCACCTTCTATAACACGTTCAGAATGTGGGACTCCAAAGTGGGAGACCAGGGACATGGAGAAAGGAGAGGAGAAATTCAAAGGCTTCTCTTTGCATGAAGTTAGGACTGGATTCACATGAAACAGGCTCTTTGGGCTTTTTCTTGGAGCAGAGTTTGGCGGATGGATGAAGACGAGGTGCTGTGAGAGACACAATCCATGTCATCCCCCACAGGGCCCCAGGATGCGTTATTCTAGCAGGTGGAGCGTATATGCATTTCGAAGAGGACAGAAACTCACCATCTAATAAACTCTTTTAATCATCAGCAACAAATGCCAACATCTTTTTGATTGTAAAACCAAAACTATGTGTCCATCTCATCAAGTCAACAATCCTGGCCCTTTGATGCTTTAGTGATGAGGCTTTGCAGGCAGGGCTCGTGGAGGGCAGGCAGCCAGAGCCCGGGAGCAGGGATGGGGGTATGCAGTGGGGGGACGGCAGTACTGCGGGCACGCCGCAACAGGGACCCCCTCGCGGCAGGGTGGGGCTCACAGGGTTGGGTTGCAGACCACCGGCATGCATGGGGCTCTCACTGGGGCAAAGGTGAGGCACCTCCCCTGTAGGGCAGAGAAGAGAGAGAAGGTCATAGGAAGGTCATCCGACTTGGAAGCAGAGGCTGCAGTTCCCTTGGCATGGTGGGCTGGGCTCAGCACACCTGCACCCATCGGTGGACCTTTCCCTGGGTGCTGGCCTCCAGCCTCCACTCCACTTGGTGACAAGGTTTGGCTGTCACCTCCCCTGCAGGGGTCCCCCCACCCTCCCCAGGCCTGACCTCTGACCTTGGCCTCTCCCTGTGGCCCGACTCCCTGGGGCCACAGCATTGACTCCCCCTGGGGCCACAGCATTGCCTGGTTTGGGCCCTGGTGAGTGTCTACTGAAGGAGGACCCCTCCCCAGGGCCCTGGGCCACTGCGGTACGTGAGGCTGGGGGCTGCAGGGGGCCCCTGAAGGCAGAGGGTCTGCCCCGCCCACTGTGCGAGGAAGCCCGTGCAGACCCTGCGTCTGTCTGCGGCACCCGCCGCCCCGGCGCTGCTGTCCTCCCTGCCCCTCCCTCCCGGGCTTGCCGAGGACCCCCACCCTCCACTCAAGGCCCCTGCAAGCGACCAGAGCACATTGGCCCCTCCCTCACTCCAGCGAGGACGTGTCTCCCCGCACCTTCGGGCAGCCCCCTGGGAGAAGGGAGACCTCCGGCCTTCTGGGACCCCTGCTCGCCTCCAGCGGGCAGCACCCCAAGACCCTGGCGTCTGCCTTTAGAGCCCAGCACCCCCGGTGCCCCAGAGGCCAGCCTCAGCAGGACAGGCCCAGCAGGGCCCCGGCGGGTGCTTGCCCACCCCCCTCGGCTCAGGCCCGGGGCCGCGGTCCTCCAGCTCGCCTGTGTACCCGTGTCTGCCTGGCCTTCCACGAGGGCCTGCCCATGCCCCGCTCCAGACCAGGCGCCTGATGTCAAGACAGCCCTGCTCTCAGGCACGTGGCCCCCCGGCTGCTGGAAAGCAAGCCCAGGGCGCCCAGGTCCTCGAGGGGCCTGCAGAGCTGTGCACATCACCAGGTGAGGCCAAGGGGCCTGGAGACCCCCTCCACCCTGTGGATGGAGGACGGGCCAGTGCACGCGCCCGAAGCCATGGAGCTCAGGAAACTTCCACGGCAGCTGGAGGAAGCTAAGACACCACCCAGGACAGCCAAGCAGGGGCCCCAGGAAACGGTCATGTCACAGCCTCCAAGCCACACAGGAATGGCCACTGGAACCACGTGAGGTCCCCGGGCCCTGCTGACTTCATGCGTCTCTCCCCACACCCCGAGCACACACCAGGGCCTGTCCTGTGTGGTGGGGTCACCTCAGGGCCTCATGCACGAGGGACGGTGGAGGACACAGGAGGCAGGTGGAAGCAAGCCCCACGCAGCTGGGGTTGAGGAGGGGCCTGGCACCTCAGGAAGCTCAGGGCTTTCCTCTGCAAGACACGGGGCCTGACCCCCAACCCGGGACACAGTGGGTATTGGATTTGGGGGCCACGAGCTGCCCGGGAGTGTTCAGAGAACCTTCCAGCACGCGGACACGCTGCTGCTGGGTGGACTCCTCCTGGGTCAGAGACCTGCTGTCCCCTGGCTGGGGTCACTCATTTGCCCCATGGTGCCTGTGCTGACCTGCAGCAATCCCACCGTGTCAGGGACCAGGGTAGCCTGCTCAGGGGGCTCAGAATGTGGCCAAATCTTACATTCACTAAGCTCTCCCCATCTCTAAGCTTTTATATACACTCTTCTTCTCTTTGGAATGCCCTTTTTTTTCTCATCTACTCATCTTTTAAAAGATAACCCAAATTTTACCTCCTCCACAAAGTCTCATTTCCATCAAAAATGACTGCGCCTGGGGAACCAGCAAGATGACAGCAGAGGAAGGAGCTCCTAGAGTCGGCTCCTGCTACAGGACAGTTAGCAAACACCCAGAGCTCTCTGGAGCTAGCTGAAGATCCTGTTTGGGGGCTCCAGGAGACCAGAAGGGCATCCTGCCACATCCTTGAAGGAGTGGAAGGAGGAGACTGCCCATCTGCAGAGAAGACTCATAAGTACAGGCTCCACACCCTGGAGGCCAGTGCCCATCCTCCACTGGAGGCACAAGCCGCCTCGGGAGCTGTTCCGTGGCTGGAATTGAAAGCTCCACTTGCCCAAAATGGGGGAGGAAGAGATGGGTGGGCACCAACTTCAGTTACTGATGGGTAAACTCAGTCAGCTACAGTATGATGCTGAGAACAGCTAAGGTTTGAGCCTGTCCAGGTCAGAAAGAGGCCAGGAGCCACCATCTTAACTCCGTGCCTGGCACGAGGGGAAGCGGGGTGGACTGAGGATCCCAGTGCTGGTGGGAACTGGCTTCTTTCCCTCCAGGTCAGATTGCAGCTCCAGCCTCGGCCCCAGAGCCACCTCCAGCAGGGAGGAAGCTGCAGGGACCTGTGCCAGCCTCTCTGGGAAATTACTGGCCAAACCATGGACACAGGTGATGATCCTACTCTGGTGGTGCAAGTCACCCCAGGAGCTGTTCTGTGACGGGAATTGGAGGCTTCATTTCCCAGAGACAGGGGAGGAGGAGATGGTTGACTGCCGATTTCAGCTACTGATTGGGAGACTTGGCTGGCTAAGAGATAACCCTGGGAACAGCTGGGGTGAGAACCAGCCCAAGTCAGAAAGAGGCCAGTAGCCACCATTCTGACTCCACCCCCAGCCTGAGGGGAAGCTGGGCTGACAGTTTCTTTCACAAAGATCAGCCTGCAGCCTGCCTAGGCTTCAGCCCCACCTCTGGCAGGGAGGAGGCTGAGGAGCCCTGCACCAGCCTATACAGGCAACAGCAGGGAACTCTGGCTGGCATAGACTGAAACTCAGAAGACTACCAGGGGAACTGCAGTCATCTTAGACCTGCACTGCAGAGATTGCTGCCCACACCTGCAGCTCCATCCTTGCCCCAGGTAGGGGAGAAAGGGATGTGAAGCTCCATCAGTCTCTCTGGGCAACTACAGTCTAGGCCTGCACATGGATTATTCCACACAGCTATGACTCTGTCCCTGTCCCTGGCAAAGGAGAAAGTTGGAAGAAGCTTCATTGGTCCCTGGTGCAATGAGGGCAGCTTGAGCCTCCACAGCTTACAGGACCAACTACATGCTTGGCTCCTACTGCATAACCAGCAAGGGAGAAAGGGCAGGAAGCCCTAAACTAGAGAGAAAAACTGCACCCAGAAAAAATACCCTAGTAAGCTAGATGCAAAGACACCGACAAAAAAATTACAATCCACACCAAGAAACAGGAAGCTATGTCCCAGGAAAAGGAACAAGATAAGCCTCCAGATGACATAAAGGAGTTGAGACAACTAATCATAGATGTTCAAACAAATCTCAATAAATTCAATGAGATGGCTAAAGAGATTAAGGATATTAAGATGAGTACAAAGAAAATTTGAAAGCATACATAGAAAATTAGCAGACCTTATGGGAATGAAAGGCGCCATCAATGAAATTTAAAAAAGATTGGAATCATATAATAGCAGATTTGAGGAGGCAAAAGAAAGGATTGGTGATCTTGAAGAAATGGCCTCTGAAAGTGAACATACAAAAGAGGAGATGAAGAAAAGAATGGAAAAATTGAACAAGGTCTCAGGGAACTAAATGACAGCAAAAGGCATGCAAACATACGTGTCCTGGGTGTCCCAGCAGGAGAAGAGAAGGGAAAAGGGGCAGAAGGAATATTTTTTTTACTTTTTTTGGTCTTTATTTGTTTTTTTAATGTTACATTAAAAAAAATATGAGGCCCCCATATACCCCTCACCCCCCTCACCCCACTCCTCCCCCCCCATAGCCACAACCCCCTCCGTCATTCATTGCATTTGGTGAATACATCTCTGAGCACCACTGCACCTCATGGTCAATGGTCCACACCATAGCCCACACTCTCCCACAGTCCACCCAGTGGGCCATGAGGACATACAATGTCCGGTAACTGTCCCTGCAGCACCACCCAGGACAACTCCAAGTCACAAAAACGCCCCCACATCACATCTCTTCCTTCCACTCCCTACCCCCAGCAGCCACCATGGCCACTTTCTCCACACCAATGCCACATTTTCTTTGATTACTACTAATCACAATAGTTCATGAATAGAATATCAGTAAGTCCACTCTAATTCATACTCTATTCCTCCATCCTCTGGACCTTAGAATGGTTGTGTTCACTCCACATCTATATCAAGAGGGGGCTTAGATTCCACATGGATGCTGGATGCAATCCTCTTGCTTTCAGTTGTAGGCACTCTTGGTTCCCTGGTGTGGTGGCTGACCTTTTTCACCTCCATGTTCACTGAGTGGGGTAAGTCCAATAAACCAGAGTATAGGACTTGCAAGTCTGTTGGGCCTGGCTATCACATGGTCAGTCCAGAGATTCAGAAGGAATATTTAAAGAAGTAATGGTAGAAAATTTCCCAACCCTATTGAAGGACATAGATATCCCTGTCCAAGAAGCACAACAAACTCCCATCTGAAAAAATCCAAATAGACCAACTCCAAGACACATACTCAAAATGGATCAAGAAACTAAAACTAAAAGCAAGAACCATGAACCTTCTGGAAGAAATTATTGGAAAATATCTTCAAGACTGTTGTGGAAAACTGGTTTACCTGTTTGTTACTGTAAATGTTACACCTGTTAAATGTAGCTGTTGTTAGATGTTGCAGTTGTTTCCTGTTTTTGTAAATGATGTTGTAGTTCAGATAGCAAACAACTGCTTGGTAGTTTCCCAATAAATGCAATGGGAAAACCAGGGTTGAGGCTCTCATTCCAGAAGCCGTGAGTCCCCTGGTCTCAGGTTTCTCTCCCCTCTTGTGTCTCTACCTTTATTTCTGTGTTGCCTTCCCTTCAAGCCAACCTATTGTGAGCTGAATGTAGCACAAGACCTGGTGGTAGGTGGTGGATTCTTAAAGGAGATAAGAGAAGAACTGAGTGGACTACTGATGTTTAATGTATGTAGAAGTTTTAATTAGCTTTACTGTAAAATCATGGAAATGTATAGAGTGGATGGTAACACACAGTGAGTAACAGCTAGTTTATAAATGGGGATGTGACTGAAAATGGTAGTCTAGTTTTGTAAATGCCACTGACAGAATGCTTGAGAATAATCTAGGAACTGGGTAGCACAGTAAACCAAGAGGTGGATGAGAACTGCTGTTGATGGTACAGATTCAAGAGTGTCCTTTGTTAGCTAGAACAAATGTATATCACTACTGCAGGGTGATGGGAATGTGGAGAAGCATGGGAAAGGTATGGCTGGAGTGACCTATGGACTGTGGTTAGTAGTAACAATACGATATTCTTGCATCAATGCAAAAGATGTACTGTGTTGGTTCTGAGGCAGTATGGGAAATGTGAGCCAAATGTACACTATGGACATGGCAGTAATCAGATGATATTATTTTATCTGTGGCAAATGACACACCACATTGTGGTGTATTGATGGAGGGGTGCTTTGTTTGGGAATTCTGCACATGTACATGATTAGTGTTATAGGTTTACAACTTCTGTCATAAAAAATACATTTAAAAAATAATAATAGGGTGGGTTGGGAGAAAAACACACCAAGTGTAAGATAGTAACTATAATTGGTAGTGAGATTTTGACAGTGTTCTTTCATAGTTTGTAACAAACATCTCATAACAATGCAAGGTGTTGGTGGAGGGTTGATGTATGGGACCCCTGTATGATGTCATGCACGTTTGCTTTGTAAGTTCACAACTTTTACTATACACTTAATTGTTTATGTATGTTCGTATATAAATAATATAAAGATAATAATCAGATTGGTTAGGGGAAAATACTTTGCTTAATAGTAATATTTTGACAATGCTCTTTAATCATTAGTTGAAAAGGTTTAAAAACAATGCAAGTTATTGGTGGTAGGGCGAGATGTTATATATGTTTGTTTGATGTCATATATGCTTGTTTTGTAAGTTCACAACTATTATACATTTATTGTTTATGTATGTTTATGTATGAGTGATGTATTTCAATCAATGAAAAAATAAAATAAAATGCCTGTGCCTCCTGGGACTTCCCAATCCTACCTGCAATCACAGCACTTCTCCCCCAGCACTGACCCTGAGCCACAAGACCCTCTACTCATCTGGCCTGGGGACTGCGACTCTTGGGCTGGGGAGGGGCTCCTGCCTGGGTCTGGTTGGTGTGTGGCCTTTGTATTTTGCAGCACAAGGGAGTTTTATTATTTTTCCCTGTTTTTCAGATGAGAAAAGTGAGGCTTTGAGAGGTTAAGAAACTAGGCCAAGTTTACACAAGTAGTAACTGGTTAAACAAAGTTCTTCCTATGGTCACCCCTGGAAATGTTACAGGGACCCCTTCCATCCTTCCACAATTGTCCCCCAAAGAGGTTTTCTGTGCCTTCATACATGCCAGATCCAAACATGCCTCTTGGTGTCAGAGAAATGACCAAAAGTAACATTGCAGGCCCTTGTCCAACCATAAATGCTCATTCATCCATCCATCACACCTCCATCTACCCACCCATCCATCCATTATCCATCCTCCCATCCATCCATCCACCCACTCTTCCACCTTCCCATCCACCCATCAACCCATCCATCCATCCTCCCATTCATCCATCTATCCCTCCATCCACAGAGAGTGCTGCATCTACAGGCCCAGGCATAGGATGATAAGTGCTTCAGAAAGCTGATCCTGTCCACACTGATGCCTGCAGGGCAGGCAGGTGACTGTCCCCCACCCTCTCTCTGCGCCAACACTAAGTATCATCACGAGCACCTTGACCACTGGGCTGATGAAGATCATGTTGATTTCCCACTCTCTCTAGACTCGCTGCCTCTCCCTTCACCCAGAGCATGCCACCCTGGGATAACATCCATCGAGTTCTACTTATTTACAGGAACTTTGGGTTTTGTCGCTGTTGGGCATAGAATGGAATATTTATCTTTGTTTTTCGCTCCTTTATTTCTGCTCATTTATTCTAGAACATGAGCAACTGATTCTGGGGCTGGTGCTCCCCAAGGGCTGCAGGTCCCTCTGCTTTCCTTCAGGGCATAGTCTACGGGACACTTGCAGTCTCTTGCCCCAATCATGCCCATCCTGGGGCTGCAGGGGCACCCTGGAATGATCTGAACAGGTGCTGATAGAGGGGCAGATGTAAGCGCCTGGACACCTCCACCCAGGAGAGGAGCCCTCTGGGGGCTGCAGGGATCCTGAGTCCATAGCATGGGCATGAGGGGGTGAAGGGATGTGAGGTTGGGAGGGGCAGCTCTCCTTCCTCTCTGGCCATCAGCGATTGCCATGTGAAGCCAACTACCATTACGTCTCCTCAGCTCACTACTGCGCAGCTCAGGACCTTTCCTGAAGGGACCAGTAGAGCTGATAGGGAGCCTCAGCATCCAGGGCTCTAGGGCTTGGACCCTGTTTCTGGATCTCCTGGGAAAGTGGGAGGGAGGGGAGCCAGGTTCCATCACAGTCCAGAGGCACGAGCAGAGACGTTTCTAAAGATTGCTGGTGGAAGGACACTGTCACGTTAGGATTTCCCCAGCCCTACGTCTGTGCCCCCTTTGGTCCAGCTCCATCACGGGCAGGATGAGAAGAACAAGACTCAGCTGCCCGTTGGGCACCCGTGCAGTCTCAGACCCACCCCAACACGCTCCAACCAAGGCCCACAAACACAGGCGGATTCCCATGGAGAAGGAGTCTGCTGGGACATGGTGTGGAAATCAAGACACCAGTGCCCGCGAGAGCCTTGCACGTACAGCCCAGTCCACTACAGAAACGTGCTTTCCAGGTGTTCCCAGGGTCCACCTGATGGCCAGATGCAGGCCAGCCAGGGGCTCTGCGGGGAGAGGAACTGCCCCCTGCAGCACCCAGCCCTTCACTGAGGCGGAGCCTCTGTCTCCACACCTGGGAGGTGCAGAGGAGGCGGCCAGGCCAGGGGTGAGGGCCAGCCAGGGGTGGGCGGCTGCCTCCCTGCGCCCAGGTGAGGACGCCAGGTGAGTGACCTTCAGGGCCTCAGCCCGTGCCCAGAGTGAGCCTGTGCCCCAACCCAGAGCAGTCCTGGAGCACCACCGGAGCCACAGACATGGCGGTCAAGGGCTGGGCGCCTCCAGGGCCCCTGCCCCACCTGCACAAAGCGTGACGGGGGAGGCCGCACAGGGTGGACAGCAGTCTGGGTCAGGGGGCCCGCAGCCACATGGGCACAGCTGCCAGGTGATGTAGGATGACCACACGAGATCCCAAGTGCTGACCCGAGCACAGGCAGTGCAGGGCGAGGAGGGCGCTGGGCTCCAGAGCCAGGCTGCTGGGTCCCTGCCCATCCCTGCCCCGCAGTGGCTGTGTGAGGTGGGGCAAGGCACGAGCCTGTCTGTGCTCCTGCTTCCCGGTCTTTACAACTGCACATAACCACAGCGCCAAGGCTTGAGCTGGAGGAGGGGCTGGAGGGGAGGAATGTAGGGCCCCCTGAGGGCAGCTGCCCAGGAGGTCCACCACGGGCACAGCACCACCCTGGTTCCAGGTGCACACACAGCGCTGCCGTTTACCCCCTGTGCCGGGGAGCCCACGCCAGGGGACCGTGGCTACCTGGAAGAGCCCGTGGGGGCTGCACCCAGAGGCCCCCACGTGGGAGGCCACTTCCTGGGAGGCATAAAGCCAGCCAGCTGACCCCCAGGGCTGCAGGCGCAGGGGGCTCATGGGCCAGGAGTGCTGAAGCCGGGAGTCGGCCCTGCTCTGCAAGTCCCTTGCCCTTGACTCTGGCTGTGGCCCTTCAGCCTCCAGCCTGGACAGTCCCCCGCCCATCCAAGACCACAGGGAAGGAGCGTGTGGGCAGCCACGGCCGGCCCCTGGGGCCTGCATGCTCCTGAGGCCGTTTCCCAGGGCTGGGCCCCTGCCTGTGAGCAGGCGTCACGAGGAAAAGCACTGGGGCGTCGGCCCGCCGCGGGTGCAGCACCGCGCCTGCTCACCATGCACTGGAACAGGGGCCGCACCAGGCACACTGGGGAGCAGCGCCGACTCAACAGGGCACACAGGAGGTTCAGCTTGCCCTGCAAAGGAGACGTGGCATGAGGATGCGGCACAGCTGAGCGACACGTCCAGAGAGGGTCAGGCACCCCCGCTGAGCCCCAAGAACCCGCATGAGCTCGGGAGCGGAGCCTGGTGGCCTGCGTGCCTGCTGGGATGGTGGTCGCTGTGCTAAGTGTCAGAATCTGGAACAAGACACCCTTTTGGCATGGGGGGTCAGTGGCTCGTTTAGGGGACAAGTTCCCAGGTCGGGTAGGCTACACCAGGAGCCAGGAGAGGTCCCTGAGGGGGCAGTCGGGGGGTGTGGGGAGCTGGGCAGGAGCCCACAGTCTGCAGGGAGGCCTGAGCTGGGGTGGAGGAGGAGGGGGCAGGCAGGGGCCAGGTGGGAGGTCCCGTGCCCAGCTCGGGGGCAGGTTCCTGATGTGGTAGTGGGAAGGGCAGAGAACAGTCCAGAAGGAGCCCTGGGCCAGTGGAGGGCAGCACCTGGCTGGCCTGAGCCACAGGGTGGGGCAGGTCTGGGCCAAGCAGGCCAAACAAGTCACTGTGTCAGGACAAGGGCAGGGCTGGCTGTTCCAGTGCTTTCCAGGGCTGCAGAGGAGCACGGAGCAGACGCAAGAGCAGGACGGAGGGGCCCAGCCAGCAGGAGGTTGGGGCTCTTGTCCTCCAGGTGGCCCTTTCACCCCAGGACCCTCAGCCTGGCAGGGCTCTCCTGACCAGGTGGGCAGCAGCATGTCCAGGGAGTGGTAAAGGGCTGAGACTTGGGTTCCCAGGACTCAAGGCCCAGCACTGGTCACTCAAGGATGGGGTCTTGGGGCTCCTCCTCCCTGCAGCCCTGCACCCCATGTCACCAGCCATGAAGCCAGCAGCTCTTGTCCTCATTCTGCCAAAAAGGCTGCTGCTGGGCTGGGCACAGCTGTGGTGTCTCCAGAGAATTGAGAAGGCGCTAACAGTGGCTGCTCAGCACGTCTCTATTTCTCTGACTCATTCACCCCTCTTTGTGGCTCAGGCTGTTTTTCACCCTCCACTGCTGGCTGGGGTTTGAAACCTGAGCCACACCTGAGCTGAGGAAACCTGGGTGGCAACTGGTTACCTGCCTGATGTGGGCTGCCTGCCACCACCCAGCAACCAGGTGGGGCAGGGGCAGCTGGGCTCGGTCGACTTGGAGCGCCTGGGACACTGACCCCCAGCTTCGTGCCCTCCCCTGGCCCCTGGCACCCAGGGAGGAAGCAAAGTGCCCTGGACCCTGGACTCCCCCAGGTGGAGCCTTCCAGCAGGGCCTCTGCACCTGAACCATCGCCCTCTCCCCTGCCCCAGCCCTCCTCACCTCCATTTGCCTCAGATGCCCAGTGTCCGGGCAGTCACAGCAGCGGGTAATCATCATGGGGCATGGCGGGCTGCAGCACACTGTCTGTAGGAAGAGAAAGCGCCTGCTCCAGGGGGGAACAACCGGGGGGGCTGGTGCTGCCACTCAGCCAATGTTTGTGGGGTGAATAAGGAAAAATCGAGTGAGGGACCCCGGATTCCATCCACAGCCCGCGCCTCCAGGGAGCATCTCTGGGGCAAACAAGACGGCATCTGGCTCGTCCCCAAAGTGCTGCAAAGCTCCCCTGTCCCCTCGCTCCTCTGACGCCCCCATTGGCAGAGCCTTGCCTTGAGGCTGTGCCCTGTGTGGGGCTTGGATTGAGGGCCCCAGAAGAGAGGGGTTCACGCCTGCAGGCATGCTCTCTGGGGGGAGCCGTCTGTAACAGGACATGCCCAGGATGTCACTATTGGATGGGTGGCCAAAGAGAAGCGGGGGCTCTGTACACTCCAGGAGCCTCATGAAGGAGGAAACGTGACTCAGGAGGAGCTGAAAGCAGAGGATGGAGGGGACCAAGGATGGCGCCGTGTGGCCGAGGCACGAGGCCAGCCAAGGACCCCAAGGCCTGCAGTGGCTGGCACTGGAACCCTGCGGATCCGGGAGAAAGCTGGCCTTCTGGGCTCCAGACCAGAGACAGTGACCTCCGGGTTCAAGCCACCTGGTGCATGGCATTTGTCAGAGCTGCCCTGGCAAATGAAGACACCACGTGCTGGGCCAGCCAGGGGTCTGCGCATGGGCAGGGGACGCCCCTCAGCCACCGGGCTCCAGCTTTGAAAGCACGACCGCCCCAGGCCCACCTGGCCCCACGGCTGCTGCCCTGAACCTGGCCCTGGGCTCCCCCGGGTGGGCGCCCCTTGCAGCTCCATGCCAGGTAAGCTCCCTCGCCCACCCTCAGCCCTGCAGGCCCCAAGGGCTGACCTGGCCAGGCCCCTCTGCCCACCAGGAGACCATGATTAAGAAAAGGGCATGGCAGATCCCAGAGCTGGGTCCTTGCAACATGAGGCTCCTTTTCCAGAAGCTTCCCTGAGTCCTGGGCAAGTACCATCTTGCCAGCCGGCAGGGGCTCAAGTTCCCCACCTGTCTCAGGAGGGTCCGTGGCAGACCCCCACAGGCTGCCCACACTGCCCCTTTGGTGGGAGCCCAGGAAGGGGGACGCCTGGCTTCCCTAGCAGCCTCCAACCCCCCCACCCCTGCGGCCCGCTCCTCCTGCTCTGCAGGCTCTTGGCACAGGCAGTGGAGCTCCTGGGGTGGGAGCGGACCCCTCCATGGGCCTCAGGAGGCTCGGTGCATGGCAGATGAGCTCACAGGAAGTCAGGATGCACTTAGGACTTACCCTACATGGGTCCGGTGGCTTCTTTTTACACTAGAATGTTAAAAAGACATAGCCAAATAAGATTAATAAGAAAATGAAATAATACTAGTATTTAAAATAACAAGTAAAATACAAAAAAAAACTTTAAAAATTGACATAATATAAAAAGTTTTAGACACTGTGTCTTTCATCACTGTAAGGTCTGTTGTCTTGTATGTACAGTAATAATTTCTCCTGTATATTCCCCCAGGACCTTATTTTTTCCACTTTATTTTCAAAGAAGCTGTAGGTTACAGAAATGTGGGAAGGGGTCCACCTGGGGCATGCCTCGAAGGCATATGAATATGTTCAAGCGTTCACTGTCTGGATGGTTGAAGACCCACACAATAACCAAAGAATATTGAATTCCCATCCTGGGGAGGGCTGCTGCATTCCCTAACAGCATGGCAAGAATCTCCCAAGTACAAGGGCAGTGCCTAGTGAAGGAGGAGAGACCATGATACCAGGCCCTCAATATTGACTACCATACTCACGGACCTTTCCTTGTGAATTTGAAACTTAGCCTAGTGTTATACATTGCCTAAGAGTTACCTCCTGAAAGCCTCCTTATTGCTGAAATGTGGCCTCTCTGAAAGCCAAACTCAGCATATAAACACACTATCCTTTTCCCAGCATGGGACATGATGCCTGTGGATGAGCCCCCCTGGCACCAAGGGATTATTACCAACACCAACCAACAATGCATGCAGACAAAGACCTTGACCAAAAGGGAGAAATATACAATACAAATGAGCTTTTATGGCTAAGAGATTTCAAAGTGAATCAGAAGGTCATTCCAGAGGTTACACTCTGCGCATCTCAGCAGGCTCAGCAGGATCCCATTGACTGCCATGGTAAACAATGCCTCAAACAGCAGGGCTCCTAAGAGCTAGAGACACCCAAACACCAAAAGCAGCACAGAGCAGCTCAGGAGTTAGGCACCCTATCAGCTGGCCTTACTCTGGAATCTATGCTCCTCAGTGTAACAGACTTAGACTCTTGAATAGTTTCCCTAAACAAGGCTCCTCTGTCCCTTTTATTTGAAATATCATTAGCACTCTACTTATTAAATGTATGTTCCAGAGACTTAAAATCTTTGGTCCATCCATGTGCCAGTTGGGTCCTGAATCTCAGCAGAGTTGCAGCACCTATTCTCCAGCTCATTGGACTCATCCAGCACAACTGACAAGGAGATGATGATGGACAACGCCCATCCCAAGTAACAGAGAGTGTCTACAACTGCAAGCAAGAGAGTAACATCCACCTACCGCCTGGGAAACAGGGCCCCTCTCAATCAGAAACTGCATCACCATCGTCAAATCCTCAAGACTGGGGAATGAACACTGGACTAAAGTAGACTTATTACTATTCTATTATAGACATTATTCTAGCAATGGAAGAACTTCTATCATTGATATAAAGGCAGTGGCCACCAGAGGGTCTGAGGGGAGGGGGAGGGAAGAAGAGGTGTCACATGAGGGGAATTTCAGGACATTGGAGTTGTCCTCCAGGACAGGGCAATGATGGGTACAGGGCATTATGGATTTTGCCATAACCTACGCAACTGTGCAGGACAGAGTGTCAACTGTAATGTAAACTAGAGTCCATGGTTAGTAGCAATGCCTCAATACGTGTTCATCAATTTTAGCACATGTGCCACACTAAGGAAGGTTGTTATTGATGTGGGAAAGTGTGGGAGGGGGAGACGGTGAGGTTTATGGGAATCCCTTATGTATATATTTTTTATGTAGCATTTATGTAATATAAAGCTCTTTAAAATTAAATATTTTAAAAAAAGACATAACCTGTGCTGGAAGGTGCGGTTTGGGCTCAGCCTCAGCCCCTGGGAGAGGTGGGGACCCTGCTCAGAGACGCGTGGCACAGACCGATGCCTGCGGGGCTGTGGCCAGCACAGCTGCCTCTGAGCCTCAGTTTCCTACTTTGTCACAGGGACACCACCCCTCCCTGGAGGGCTGGGGCAGGCCAGGCAGGCTGAGGCCACCCCAAGCCGAGAGCCCTTTGTAGGATGGTCCCCACAGGCTTTCCCTCGAGTGCTCCCTGGGCAGGGACCCGCCTGCTCCTTCTCTGCCCCCCCCTTTCTCCTCCTCCTTCCTGCAGCCCTCGGGATGGTCCTCCAGCCCCTTGAAGTCCCCTCCTTCCTAGCCCAGGAGCACTCCTCTCTGTCCTCCTGCTGCCCTGCTGCACACTTGATTCTGGTCACCTCTAGAAAGGCCATGGGCACTGGAGCAGGCTGGCCCAGCATGCACAGCCTCCCCGTGAGCACCCCATGGCAGGTGGGCCAGGAGGCCAGGGCACCTCTAGGCTCCAGGGGGTGATGGAGCCTGAGCCTTGGTCAGTCTTGGGAGATGCAACCATAGCAGGGGCGCTCACCTGCCTGCTCAGGTAGCAGGGCACTCACCTGCCTGCTCACATAGCAGGGCACTCACCTGCCTGCTCATGAAGCAGGGGCACTCACCTGCCTGCTCAGGCAGCAGGGGCACTCACCTGCCTGCTCACATAGCAGGGGCACTCACCTGCCTGCTCATGAAGCAGGGGCACTCACCTGCCTGCTCACATAGCAGGGGCACTCACCTGCCTGCTCACATAGCAGGGCACTCACCTGCCTGCTCACATAGCAGGGGCACTCACCTGCCTGCTCACATAGCAGGGCACTCACCTGCCTGCTCAGGCAGCAGGGGCACTCACCTGCCTGCTCAGGCAGCAGGGGCACTCACCTGCCTGCTCACATAGCAGGGGCACTCACCTGCCTGCTCATGAAGCAGGGGCACTCAGCTGCCTGCTCACGTAGCAGGGGCACTCACCTGCCTGCTCACGTAGCAGGGGCACTCACCTGCCTGCTCACGTAGCAGGGGCACTCACCTGCCTGCTCAGTCAGCAGGGGCACTCACCTGCCTGCTCACGTAGCAGGGGCACTCACCTGCCTGCTCAGGTAGCAGGGCACTCACCTGCCTGCTCACATAGCAGGGCACTCACCTGCCTGCTCATGAAGCAGGGGCACTCACCTGCCTGCTCAGGTAGCAGGGCACTCACCTGCCTGCTCACATAGCAGGGCACTCACCTGCCTGCTCACATAGCAGGGGCACTCACCTGCCTGCTCACATAGCAGGGCACTCACCTGCCTGCTCAGGTAGCAGGGCACTCACCTGCCTGCTCATGAAACAGGGGCACTCACCTGCCTGCTCAGGTAGCAGGGCACTCACCTGCCTGCTCACATAGCAGGGCACTCACCTGCCTGCTCACGTAGCAGGGCACTCACCTGTCTGCTCACATAGCAGGGCACTCACCTGCCTGCTCAGGTAGCAGGGCACTCACCTGCCTGCTCATGAAGCAGGGGCACTCACCTGCCTGCTCAGGCAGCAGGGGCACTCACCTGCCTGCTCACATAGCAGGGGCACTCACCTGCCTGCTCAGGTAGCAGGGCACTCACCTACCTGCTCACATAGCAGGGCGCTCACCTGCCTGCTCATGAAGCAGGGGCACTCACCTGCCTGCTCAGGTAGCAGGGCACTCACCTGCCTGCTCACATAGCAGGGCACTCACCTGCCTGCTCAGGCAGCAGGGGCACTCACCTGCCTGCTCAGGCAGCAGGGGCACTCACCTGCCTGCTCACATAGCAGGGGCACTCACCTGCCTGCTCATGAAGCAGGGGCACTCAGCTGCCTGCTCACGTAGCAGGGGCACTCACCTGCCTGCTCACGTAGCAGGGGCACTCACCTGCCTGCTCACGTAGCAGGGGCACTCACCTGCCTGCTCAGGTAGCAGGGCACTCACCTACCTGCTCACATAGCAGGGCGCTCACCTGCCTGCTCATGAAGCAGGGGCACTCACCTGCCTGCTCAGGTAGCAGGGCACTCACCTGCCTGCTCACATAGCAGGGCACTCACCTGCCTGCTCACATAGCAGGGGCACTCACCTGCCTGCTCACATAGCAGGGCACTCACCTGCCTGCTCACATAGCAGGGGCACTCACCTGCCTGCTCACGAAGCAGGGGAACTCACCTGCCTGCTCACATAGCAGGGGCACTCACCCGACAGCACAGGTAGAAGAAGCAGCACAGCAACAGGAGGAAGAGCAGGGCAGCTGCGCCAGCCACCACGGGGATCCAGGGGAAGTCGCTGCTGCCGGTGCTGATGAAACTTTCAACAAGTGGTGGTAAGGGGATCTCCAAGCCACGGGGCTCCGCCTCCTCACCACCGCCCCCGCCCTCACCCTCGGGGGGCCCCTCCTGGTCAGTGCGTTCATCGCTGCTGTCGGCATCACCACTGCGGTACTTGGAAAGCCACTCGAGGGCTCTGGCTGCAAGACGCCTGAAGAGCTTTGTGGGGGGCTTCTCAGGAGGCTTTCCAGGGGCCTGCTCGGGGACCTTTCCAGGGAGGTTTTTTGGGGAGGCCTCCTGGGGCATCTCAGGGGCTTTCTCAGGGGTTTGCTCAATGAGGCGCTGGCTGTTGACCTTGCTTGGGTTCCCAGCCTTGCCCTCGGTGGGTTTGGCAGCAGGATTCTCCCCCTGTGGAAGGGCCACCATCACCATCCAGCCTTGGCTGCCAAAGAACAGGTGTGGCCGAGGGCTGGGCTGGGGCTGGGTGGCCCCCTCCCGACTCCCGTCCCCTGGCATTCCACCCCCAGCTCCTCCTTTCCTCAGGCGCTCCACCTCGGGGGACCCCAGGGGGGCCAGGAGTCCATGGCCAGATGCCCAGACCACCTTGGCAGCACCCAGGGCCACAGACGCCACGTGTGGCGGAGGCTGCCCCATCCCCCTGCCTGAACCCCGACATGGAGGGGTGGGCCCTGGGGCCCACACAGCCAGGGGTGCTGCAGGCCTGGACTCTGGTCTTGGTGGACCCCTGCCCTACCCACTCGCCCTGACTGCCAGCTGCCCCCCAGTGTGCCTGCATCAGAGCTGGGCCAATGGGCCCCGTGACAGGGGTGTCCCCACCCAGTACTCACGCAGTCCTTTCCACTGAATTTGAGGTTGTTGGTGATGAAGGTTATGCCTTTGTTGAGGCTGATTTCAACGAAGATGGGCCTAAAGCACAGAGGGGGTGGGCCGGTGACAACCAGGTCTCCCCTGTGGCTGAACTTTGGCCCCCAGCTCTCCTGGGTGCAGTGACTTTGCCAGCAAGGCACTGGGGTAGTGGAGAGAATGGGGCAAGCTCTCCTTCCCCAGAGCACGAGGTCGGCCTGGCACAGAGGCCCCAAGGGACACGGCCAGCCCCAGGAGCCCGGCATCGTCTGTGCACCGTGTGGCCATGTGCCACATGAGTGGCAGCAATGGGGGGGTTCCCTGGGCTCCTCCGTGTGGGCAGGGCACATGGGCTCTGCTCTGGCGAGTGGCAGGAGCCCTTTGGAACCGGATGGGCTGAAGCACGTGCCCCAGAAGAAACCATGTTCACCACCTGCACCCAGTCCTGGGGTGTAACCCAGCGTCAGTGGAACTTCTGAGGACATCGTTATGCTGCAGTCAGGGGAATGAGACTGCCCTTAGTGCTGTGACTGAGGGCTTTCAAGGGAAAGCCACTTGGAGGAGAAGACGCTGGAAGTCCTTGGGAACCGGCAGAGAGAGGAGAGCACGTGGCCGTGTGGTGGGGGAGACACGGGACCCCAGGATTGCCAGATGCCAGCACCAGAGCGCTGCCCATCCTGGAGGGAGCCAGCTTCCAGCCCCAACACTGGCAGCCAAGAAATCCCTCTTGTCAAGACAACCCATGGCTGCTAGATGTCCCAGCAGTGGGGAAACTAAGGCAGGCACCCTCCACCTCCTGCCATCCTCAGCAGAGCCGGGCCACACGGATCCCTGCCCACCCCCAGGACCACCCATCAGGGTAGGTACAGAGGGCTCCCCGGGTGCCCCGGCCGAGGGTGTCCTCACCCAGGACCCCTAAACCACTGCCCATCTGGTCTCCTGCCACAGGGTCCCCAGGTTGGGGCACTTACTTTCCAAGTATCTGAGGTTCTACTCCAGGACAAGTTATGACATTGTCTCCAGAAGAGCTTGCTGCTTTATCTAAAAGAGAAAACCCACAGCAGAAGGTCAGTGCACGTCCATCCATCCACCACCTCCTGCTGCCCTCGGCCAGACAAGTGGACCCTGGCAGGGGGCCAGCCTCTCCTTCAGCCATCGTCTACTCTGAGAAATTGTGGGATCCCTGGCACTGGGCAGCCGATGGTATTTAAAAGAAACAAGGCAGGCAGAGAGACGTTCTCAAGGCAGGAACGTTCTTGTGACTGGATGGGGAGGCAATCCCATAAAATAGAACCATGAACAAAATAAATGTCAGGGAGTGTGAAGTGCATGACAACAAAAACGGGGAAGGCACAGAGCACAGAAGTGAAGGGACATCCTCTCAGAATGGGTGGCCTGGATCATCTCTTACAGGTACAATTTCTCGTTTGGAGACATTACGATATTTGCAGATGAACTGACGTGATGTCCGGGATTTGCTTCAAATAAGCAGCAGCGGGGATACTGACGTCACCAGCTTGGCATGGGTGGGCCATTACTGACAGCAGGTGATGAGTATTTCAAGTTCATTCTACGATTCTCACAACTATTGTATGCTGTTGAAACTTCACTAAAAATCAGGCCTCTCCAAGGAGGCAGTGCTTGCTCTGAGCCCCAACAGGTGAGGAAGCCATCAGGGAGAGGTCTGAGGGAGGAATCTTCCAGGCTGTGGAGGGGCCTGTGCCAAGGTCCTGAGGTCAGAACTACTCGTGCTTGTGCAGGGAGGAAGGGAGTGAGCAGGACGGGCAGCATGGGCTTTATCCAAGGACAGCGAGTGTGCCAGGGCCTGACAGATCCCGGGGTGGTGTGGACTTGAAGGCAGCAGGACTTTTGGTGGCTGGATGCGGGGGAAGCAAAGAGGCACGAGGGGGCCGTGAGCTTTGGAGGAGAGGACTGAGTGGCTAGGGGTGCCCTTTCCTGCAATGGGGAAGCCTGACATGGGAGGGGATTTTGGATGCTTTGGCTTTCCTTTAGCCTTTGGTTTCTGTGGGGTTTGGGACTGGGGCACAGGAGGCTGAGCGCAGGTCCACAGCTGTGGGGGCACCTCTCAGTCTGCAGCCTGAATGCTCACTGGCCCCTGGACTGGGGTGAAGAGCACTGCAAAGCCGCCCTCTGAGTGGGGCTTGGCCTCACAGTCATCCCCTAGGCTGGAGGAGCAGGACCTTTGCTTTCCAAGGCCCGGGCCCAGCTGCGCCCAGGAAGGAGGGTGAGCAGCGTCATCCACTGTCTCTCTGCAGGATGGAGGCTGGGTTTGCCACCACCTGCAGCCCATGAGGGCTGTGCTCAGAGCTGCTGGGAGTGCTGCCCTCTCCAGCAGAAGGACCCTGGAGGTGGCAGGCCAGCCCCCTCACAGGGGTGGCTCTTGTGGAATGTTTTCATTTCAACTAGGCTAGTTGAGTTCCAGGAAGATGGCATTGGAGTAGGCAGGCAGGGCTCAACTCTCTCACAAAAACAATGGAGAAAGGGCCAAAAGCTGTCCTAAGGACCTGCTTTGGGAGTCAACAGACCAGGACAGTGCTATGCAATTCCCAGGAGGGCAGGGAACAGAGAGATGAAGAACCCAAAACAACAAACCTGAGCTATCAAATGCCCACCATGGCTGGGAAGGGCTCCCCTCCCCCATCCCAAGATATTAAGCTGGGGTAAAAGCCTGGCTCACTGCAGCCCAGTGCGGGGGGAACAGATGTCCTCCTCCCTGCCAGCTGTTTCAAGGGAAAAGGGAAGGGGCATCAGAAGGCTTCTCTTCCATGAATTCAGCCAGCAAAGCCTGCTGTGAATTTCAGCTCTGACTGCACCACACAGGAAATTAGAGATTGAAAGAAACACTTCCACAGAAAGGTTTTCCAAGAAACACCATGTGCTGGATGGTCTGGAAATTGCATGGACAAAAACTGCTTTAAGGACTCTCTTAACCCCAATTCCTGGGAGAAAATCTGCACACCATTAGTGAATCCCTGGCCCGGTTTTGATAACTTAAGCTGGGTAATTTTAAAGACTCAGAATAAGGTGAACCAAGTATCAAAGAAGAGCTGGGGTGGGGCGGGGGGGGAGGCAGCAAACAGGCAACAGAAGAAATTGGCTATCAGAGCAAATTGATTGACATATTCAGATGCCTAGACATGAGCAAAAAATTACAAGCCATATTAGGAAGCAGGAAGAGATGGCCCAGCCAAAGGAACCAACCAAATATCCTGAAGATATACAGGATTTAAGAAAATTAATGAATGATAATCATGCAACACTCCCAAATCACTTCAAAGAATTGAAAGAAAATATGACTACAGGGATAAAGAGTATTAAGAAGACACTGAGTAAGCATAAAGACCAATTTGAGACTGCAAAGAAAAGTAACAGAGCTTATGGGAATTAAAGACACAATGGATGAAATTAAAAATAGAAAGATGAAGAGGAAGACCCCACATTTGAGGAAGAAAATGAAGAAACTGGAGGAGGTGCAGAAGGTGGACAGGGTAATAGAAAGAGACTTTTTTTCTAAGGAACTACAGTGTATGTTGTATGGATTTGGGGATGACCAGAATCCTTATACTGAGTCAGTGGATATTCTTGAAGACCTTGTCATAGAGGTCATCACTGAGATGACTCACAAGGCAATGTCAGTTGGAAGACAAGGTCGAGTACAAGTTGAAGATATCATCTTCTTGATTCGAAAGGACCCAAGGAAGTTTGCTAGGGCTAAAGACTTACTATGAATGAAGAATTGAAACAAGCTAGAAAAGCATTTGATCACACAAACTATGGATCTTGATCCTTTTTGTACTTCTTAAAGCTTCCTTATCTTCTGGGTCAAATATATATAGTAACTGCATATTTCCTATAGTAAGGTCCGGATATCTAACCATGAAAATGAAAGCTGGAGAAACATACAAGTTTCAGCCTTTATTTTCCTGTCTTCAATTTTAGAGCTTTTGAGTCTTTAATTGCCTGTCTTTATATTGTCATTGGGTTTTAATGATCATATATAAGTCAAAGTACCTTGCAATTCATGTAATTCCTTCTGACTTTTGACTAGATGATGAAGTAGTACTTATGTGTTAGGTGTCCTTTTTTGTCATTGTAGGCTATATTGTAGCTGTTTTATATGTGACAAGTAAATGGCACCTTTGATCCTGTGATAGCTGGGACATGTTTTTTATATTTTCTTAAGTTTCTAGACAAAACTCTGATATTACTAATGAAGTGAACTGGTTTGTGTTTCTCTTAAGTAGATGATGATATAGGAAAATACGGTATTTTTAGAGAATGCTTAAGTGTCTTAAGTGGTCATTTGTTTTAATTTTCTTCACATAGCAAGAGTGTTTTGTTTTTTGAGAAACTAAGTTTCATGTAAAGGCCTCAGTGTTGGTAGGCTTTTTTAAATTTAAAATCTTTGGGGTTTATACATTCTGTTTGTCAAGCTTTACAACTGAGTTTCCCAAGTCAGTTTAAATCTTCTAAAAAGAAATGCTTTCAGTAGCATGAATGGCATTGCTTAAAAAGCTGATGGCAGGATAAGCATTTGGGGTAGTGTTTTATTAATATATTTGTTAGTACTTGTTCATTGTGGAAATGTGTACTTGCCTAAAAGCATATGTGGCCACAGAAACCACTTGTAGTTCAGGATATACAGGTTGTGTGTGTATTTAACTATCTTGTATTAAATTATTATTGCACTTAGCTTAAAATGAGAGTTGAAATTGCATTTAAAGTGATCATTGAATGTAACTATCTGTGAAACTGAATGTTTTGTTTTGTGTGCTGCTTTTTCACATTATCTATAAATCAGTGCTTGGGGAAATTCTACTTTCTTAACCTATTCATACAAGGAATAAAGTATGAAAAATTAGAAAAAAATACATTAGAGGGAGGAGGTGCAAGATGGCAGCAGAGTAGGGTGCTCTGAGAGTTAGCTCATCCTACAAGGCAGTTGGTGATCTCCCAGAACTATGTAAAGCACCTGCTTAGGGTCCCTAGGAGACCAGATGAGCATCCTGCAACATCCTTGAAAGAATGGAAGGAGGAGACCTACCATCTGCAGAGAAGATTCATGAGTAGAGCACTCTACACTATGGAGGCCAGTGTCCATTCTCCACTGGTGGAGAAGCTGTCTCAAGGGCTATTCCATGGCTGGAGTTGGAAGCTCCATTTCCCAAAAATGGGGGAGGAAGAGATAGTTGGTCCCTGAATTCACGTAGTGATTAGTAAACACGGCTGGCTAAAATATAACCCTAAAAACAGTTAAAGTTTGAACCTGTTCAAGTTGGAAAGCACCCAGTAGCTGCCATTTTAACTCTGCAAAAGCAGATCTCAATACATTCAACAAGATAGAAATTATACAATGCACCTTCTCTGATCTTAATGGAATAAAGCTGAAAATCAGCAAGAGGTGGAAAAAGGGTACATTCACAAATATATGGAAATTAAACAACACACTCTTATATAATCAGTGGGCCAAAGAAGAAATTTCAATAGAAATCAATAAATATCTCAAAACAAAAGAAAACAAGAGCACAACATATCAGAACATATGAGAAGCAGTGAAGGCAGTGTTGAAAGGGAAATTGATGGCACTCAATGCTTATACTAAAAAAGAAGAAAGAGCTAAAATCAAGAAGAAAAAAACAACAGCAAATGAATCCCAAAGCAAGTAGAAGTAATGAAATAACAAATATCAGAAGAGAAATAAATGAAATGGAGAACAAAAAGCAATAGAGAAAATTAACAAAACTCATAATTGGTTCTTTGAGAAGATTAACAAAATCAACAAACCCTTAACTAGGCTGACAAGGAAAAAAAGAGTGAACATGCAAATAAATGAAATAAAAAATGAAAATGGGGACATTACTACTGATCCCACAGAAATAAAAGATATCGTAAGAGGATACTATGAACAACTGTACACCAAAAAACTAGACAATGTAGATGAAATGGAAAAATTCCCAGGAATGTATGAACAACCTACACTGACCCTAGAAGATATAGAAGACCTTGACAAACCAATCACAGGTAAAGAGATTGAAACAGTCATCAAACAACTCCCAAAATGACAAGCCCAGGACCAGATGGTTTCACAGGTGAGTTCTACCAAGCATTCAAAGATGATTAATACAAATCTTACTCAAGCTCTTTCCAAAAAATGGAATAAGAAGGAACGCTACCAAACTCATTCTATGAAGCCAATATCACCCTAATACCAAAGCCAGATGTAGATATTACAAAAATTTTTTAAATTGCAGACCCATTTCCCTAATGAATACGGGTACAGAAATCCTCAACAAAATACTTGCTAATTGATTCCAACAACATATTTAAAAACTTATTCATCATGATAAAGTGGGTTTTATACCAGGGATGCAAGGGTGGTTCAGCACAAGAAAATCAATCACCATGCTATACCAATAAGCAACCCGCAATGCACAAAAACATCAGTGATGTTTCTATACGCTAATAATGTGCAGTCTGAGGAGGAAGTCAGGAAAAAAATTTCATTTACATTAGTGATTAAAAGAATCAGATATATAAAAATAATTTTAACCAAGGATGTAGAGCTCTTGCATTCAAAAAACTACAATGCATTGTCAGAAGAAATTTTTAAAAAGACCTAAATAAATGGTAGAATATTCCAAGCTCATATATTGGAAGACTAAATATCATTAAGACATCAATTCTACACAATTTGATATACAGTCAATGCAATCCCAATACAAATTTCACCAGCATTTTTTAAACATATGGAAAACACAATTATTGAATTTATTTGGTAGGGTAATGGGGTTCTGATTAGGCAGAAACATCTTGAAAAGGAAAAGCAAACCTGGAGGACCCTCTCTTCCAGATTTTAAATCACATTACATAGCTACAATGGTTAAAAAAAAATAGCATGGTACTGGCATAAAGACAGACACATATACCAGTGAATCCAAACTGATGGTTTGGAAGTAGACCCTCATATCTATGGTCAAGTAATTTTTGGCAAGCCTATCCAACCCACCCAACTGGGGCAGAGCAGTCTATTTAACAAATGGTGCTGGGAGAATTAGATATCCATAGTCAAAAGAAAGAAAAGGAACCCTTATCTCATGCCTTATACAAAAATTAACTCAAAATGGATTAAAGACCTAAATATAAATGCAAGAACCATAAGGCTCCTAAAAGAATATGTAGGAAAACATCTTCAAGACCTGGTGGTAGGTGGTAGATTCTTAAACCTTATACCAAAAGCATGAGCCACAAAAGAAAACATGGATATATGGGACCTCCTCAAACTCAAATACGTCTGTGATGCAAATGACTTCATCCCACTAAATGGGAGAAAATATTTGGAAGCCACATATCTGATAAGGGCTTGATTTCCATTCTAAATAAAAGAGAGCATACAACAACAATAAAAAAACAAGCAATCCAACTTAACAATGGGCAAAAGATTTAGATGGACTTTTCTCCAAAGAGGAAATACAAATGGCCAAAAAGCACATGAAAAAGTGTTCCATATCACTAGCTACTAGAGAAATGTAAATCAAAACGACAATGAGATCTCATCTTACACCACATAAAATCGCCATAATTTAAAAAACAAAACAAAACAAGTGCTGCAGAAGATGTGGAGAAATAGGAACACTCCTTCACTGTTGGTGGGGTTGTAAATGGTGCAGCCTCTGTGGAAGACAGTTTGGCTCTTCCTCAGGAAGTTACATATAGAACCTCCATATGATCCAGTAATTCCTTTACTAGGAATATATCCAGAAGAACTGAAGTCTGTGGCACAAACAGAAGAACACGTGGCACACCGATGTTCATAGCAGCATTATTCACAATTGCCAAAAGATGGAAATAACCCAAGTTTCCAACAGCCAATGAATGGCAAACAAAATGTGGTATATACATATGATGGAATACTATGCTGCATTAAGAAGAAATGAAATTGGGACACCAATGATAATATGGATGAATCTTGAAGACATTATGCTAAGTGAAGTAAGCCAGACACAAATAGACAAATCTTGCATGGTCTCACTAATATGAATGAAATATGAAGAATAAATTCATGGAGTTAAACCCTAGAGGACAGGTTATCAGGAGTTATGAGGAGGTCTGAGAAGGAGTACTGATGCTTAACGTATGTAGAATTTTTAATTAACTTGACCGTTAAAGCATGGAAATGGACAGAGTTGATGGTAACATATTATAGTGAATAACAGCTGGTTTATAAATGGGAATGTGGCTGGAAAGGGTGATCCAGGGATGTAAATGCCAACTGAAAGAAAGCTAGAGCTTAATCTAGGGACTAAATAACACAGTGAACCCAGAGGTGGAAGAGAATTGTGGTTGATGGTACAGATGAAAGAGTGTCCTTCTGTGAGCAAGAACAGATGTACATCACTATTACAGGGTGGTGGAAATGTGGAGAAGCATGGAATAAATACAACTGCTGTGACCTATGGACTGTGGTTAGCAGGAATAATGTAATATTCTTGCATCTATGCCAAAGATTACTATGTTGATCATGAAGGAATATGGAAAAAGTGTGCCAAATGTACACTATGGACCATAGTTGGTGGTAATGGTCTAATTATATTTTCTCATAATCTGTAACAAATGTTTCACTATGGTGTGGTGTGTTGGTGAAGGGTGAAGGGCTGTTGTACAGCAATTTTACACATATGCATGATTGTTTTATAGGTGCACAACTCCTGTAATAAATATATATTAAAAAATAATCATAGGGGGAAGTGGCTGTGGCGCAATAGTTGGGCTCCCATCTACCATATGGGAGGCCCTGGGTTTGCATCCTGGGGCCTCCTTGTGAAGGCAGTCTCGCCTGCATGCTGCGGAGCACCACCCAGCCTGCAAGCAGTGTGGAGAGCTGACTCAGCAAGATGACACAACAAAAAAATAAAGGAAGACAAAAACACAGAAGAACGTGCAGCAAATGGACACAGAGAGCAGACAGCAAGCAATCCACAAGGGGGGAGGGGAAATAAAATAAATACATACAAACACAGAAGAATGTGCAGCATACAGACACAGAGAGCAGACAGTATGCAAAAGCCATAAGGGGGGGGGGGATAAAAATAAAATAAAATAACATAACAGACAAAAGCAGTTTATCAAATAATAATAATAATAATAATAATAATAAGGTGGGTTTGGGGGGAAATGCACCAAATATAAGATACAGACTATGGTTAGTAGTAATATTTTGATGATACTCTCATAATTTGTAACAAATATTTCAGAAAAATGCAAGATGTGGGGTGGGGTGATATATGGGGTGGGGTGATATATGGGACTCTGTATAATGTCATACATGTTTGTTTTGTAAGTTCACAACTTTTACTACACACTGTTTATGTGTGTTCATGTATGAATGATATACACCAATACAACTGATAAATAAATAATTATAACAATAATAATAAATAATATTTTTAAAAATACATTAGAACTTCCAGAAAGATGGCTGACTAAAAACACACTGGACTCTCTTCTTTCCTTAAAAATTATCTAGACGGCAGACATAAACAGCTTGGGAAAATAATCTTCTAGGGTTTAGGACACCAGGGGATGACTGGACACTTCCCAGAAGAGAAAGGGGCAAGGGAAAATAATTGTGTCTACAAAACTATGCATTAAAAGCCATAGCTGCAAATGCCAGCACCTTCCCCCACAATATAAAAGCTTTTGAATTCTCAGGCCTCTGGATTGATGGCTACAAATGGGGCCCTAGGGATCTACCTCCCCAGAAAAAGTGAGAGAGAAGGACACAGCCTAAGGCTGCCCCAGCTTTTGACCCACAAATTTGGTCTGCTGTGTCCCATGGGTCCTTCCAAACCAGATGGGGCAACACCATTGTTTGTCTTAAGAGCTAGCAAGAGATTAAAGAGATCCAACTCTCTCAATCTCCCTCTCTACTGACCAGGACTGGTTTTTGAGGTCACAAAGGGGAGAGAAATTACTTCCCACCTGGGAAATGAGAGGGGGCAGCCAGCAAAGTTTGGAGAACTGCCCCTGAGAAAGTGTCAATTACAAAGCTATTAGCCTCCAGACAGGAAACTTTGTCACAATGATCCAGTCAATGTTGCAGCAACACACTTCAACTGGACATTGAAAGAGGGTTACCAAAGATCGCCATCTGCTGGGTGACCAAGTATTTGCATGTGAGAAAATTAAAATTAAATAAGAAAGAGGCTTTTTCTGGCCTTTGCAATCTCCCTGCACGAAGCCCTAGGAAGCAGGTCTGCTCCCCATTACTGGGTTCATAGCCCAATTTGATCAACTAACCAGGACAATCCCAGAGACTCAGAACAGATTGAACCAAAAATCAAAGAATAGCAGTAACACATAGCCTCTTGCCACTAAGGCCCTATGAAAGAGGAAAAAAATTTAGCATCTGAGTAAACTCACCACCCTAATCAGATGCCTGGATATCAAAAATTACAAGCCATAGTAAGAAAATGTTAGAAATGGCCCAAGAAAATGAATATATCAAAACTTCAGAAGAGATAGAAGATTTGAGACAATTAATCAATGTGATGAACACAAATTTCCAAAATCAAATTAATGACTTGAAAGACAAGGCATCCAAAGACATAAAGAATATTGAGAAAACACTAATTAGTGGCCGCCAGAGTTTCTGAAGGGACAGAGAGGGAAAATAGGTGCAATACCGGGTATTTTCAGGACATTGTAATTGTTCTGCATGACACTGCAGTGATTGGTATAGGCCATTATATATTTTGTCATAACCTATAAGATTGTGTAGGACAGAGGTTAAAAACTATAATGTAAATATAATCCACGGGTAGTAGCAATGCTTCAGTATGTGTTCTTCAATTGTAACGAATGTACCACACTAATGAAAGATGTTGTTAAGGTGGGAAAATGTGGACGGGGGAGAGGATGGGACATATGGGAATTCCCTATAATTTTTATGTGACATTTATGTAATCCAATGCTTCTTTAAAAATAAAAATAATATTACAATAGAAGATACTGAGCTAACACAAAGAAGAATTTAAAAACCTGAACAGAAATGTAACAGAGCTCATGGGAATGAAAGACAAAATAGGTAAGATCAAAACCACATTAGAGGCAATCAACAGTAGATTCAAAATGACTGGAGAAAGAATAAGTCATATAGAAGACAGAATGCTGAAACTGAAGAGAAAAAAGAAGAAAGAAAGAAAAGAATGGAAAAAATAGAGCAGGGGTTTGGAGTTGAATGATAACATGAAATGCAACAAAATACGTGTCAAGGGAATTCCAGAAGGAGAAAAGAAGGGAAAAGGGGCTGAAAGAATATTTGAGGATATAATAGCTGAAAATTTCCCAACTCACACAAAAGAAATGAACTTACATGTCCAAGAAGCTCAGTGTATCTCAATCAGAATAAATCTGAATAGACCCACTGCAAGAGTCATACTACTCAGAATGTCAAATGTCAAAGATACAGAGAAAATTCTGAGAGCAGCAAGGGAGAAGCAAAACATCACATACAAGGAACACCCAGTAAGACTTAGTGCAGACTTCTCATCAGAAACCATGGAGGCAAGAAGACAGCAGTATGATATGATACAAATAGGATATTGAAAGAGAAAAACTGCCAGCTGAGAATCCTTTATGCAGCAAAATTGTCCCTCAAATATGAAAGCCAGTGTAAAACATTCACAAACAAATAGAAACTAAGATAACTTATTAAAAAAACAAAAAGGATCTACCTTTGCAGAAAATATTAAAGGAAGAGTTACAGCCTGAAAGGAAAAGATAGGAGAGAGAGGTTTGGAAAACAGGATAGAAGAAGGAATAGCAGAAAGGATAACCAAAAGAGTAAAAAGACAGATGAAAACAAATCTTTGATACATGAAAACCAAAGAATAAAATGCTATAAGTAAATAATGTACATACAGTAGCATTATTGAATGTGAATGGATTAAACTCCCCAGTCAAAAGATATAGGCTGACAGAATGGATTTTTAAAAAAGAACCATCCATATATTGCTTACTAGAGTTTCACCTTAGACCCAGGGATACAAACCAGCTGAAAGTGAAAGGTTGGAAAAAGATGCTTCACACAAACAGTAACCAAAAAAAGAGCAGAGGTAGCTATATTGGACAAAACTGACTTGAACTGCAAAAAAAAAGTTATAAGAGATAGAGAAGACCATTATATATTAATATAAGGAACAATCCACCAGGAAGAAATAAGAGTCATAAATGTCTATGCACCTAGCCAGGGTGCCCCAAAATACATGAGGCAAACTCTGACAAAACTAAAGGGAGAAATAGATACCTCTACCATAACAGTTGGAGACTTTGGCACACTAGTCATATCATTAGATAGAACAGTTAGAAGATCAACAAGGAAACAGAGAACTTGAACAATACGTGTTAGGCCTAACAGACATATGCAGAATGTTGCACCCAAACTCAGTGGGTTATAATTCTTCCCAAGTGCACGTGGATCTTTCTCCAGGATAGACCACATGGTAGATCACAATACATTTCTCAAAAAATACAAAGAGACTGAAATTATACAAAGCACCTTCTCAGATCATAATGGAATGAAACTTCAAATCAATAATAGACAGGAACTAGGTAAATTCACAAATGTGTGGAAGCTAAGCAACACACTCCTAAATATTCAATGAGACAAAGAAGAAATTGCGGGAAGCAGACATGGCTCAACCAATAAAGTGTCTGGCTACCATATGGGAGTGTCCGGGGTTCGATACCCAGGGCCTCCTGACACATGCGGTGAGCTGGCCCATGCACAGAGCTGCTGCACACAAGGAGTGCCACGCCACGCAGGGCGGCCCTGCATGGGGGTGCCCCATGCACAAGGAGAGCCACCCTGCATGAAAAAAGCACAGCCCACCCAGTAGTGGCACCGCACACAAGGAGAGTTGATGCAGTAAAATGACATAACAAAAAAGAGATGCAGTTTCCAGGTGCCACCGAGGGTGCCAGTGGACACAGAGAGCAGACGGGGGTGAAGAAGGGGAGAGACATAAATAAAATAAATCTTAAAAAGAAAAGAGTCCTTTAAAAAAAAGAAGAAATTGCAAGTGAAGTCAGTAAACATATTGAGACAAAGGAAAATGAGAACACAACTTATCAAAAGTTATGCGATACATTGAAGACAGTCTGGAGAGGGGAAATTTATAGCCCTAAACACCCATATTAAAAAGAAGAAAGAGCAAAAGTCAGAACAGGCTGAACTGGAGAAACTAGAAAAAGAACATCAAACCACTCCCAAAGCAAACAGAAGGAAGGGAATAATAAAGATTAGAGCAGAAATAAATGAAATTGAGAATTAAAAAATAGAGAAAATCAACAAAACGAAAAGCTGGTTCTTTGAGATCAATAAAACTGACAAACCCCTAGCTAGACTAACAAAGAAGAGAGAAGATGCAAATAAAACCAGAAAGGAAAGAGATGCAGCTATGACCCTGCAGAAATAAAAAAGATTATAAGAGAATATAGTATGCGAACAAACTAGACAACCTCGATGAAATGGACAAATTCCTAGAGATCTACAAACAACCTACACTGAAGCTACGAGAAATACAAGAACTTAAATCACATTTGAAGATATTGAATCAGTCATCAAAAAACTCCTAACGAAGAAAAGTCCAGGACTAGATAACTTCACAGGTGAATTCTACCAAGCATTTTGAGAAGAACGAACACCAATCCTGTTTAAATTCTTCCAAAAAATTGAAGAGAAGGGAAAATTACTCAACATATTTTATGAAGCCAGCATCATCCCAATAACAAAACCAGATAAAAACACTGCAAGAAAAGAAAATTACAGACCAATCTCTAATCAATATAGATGCAAAAAGTTCTCAACAAAATACTTGCCAATAGAATCTAATATATCAAAAGACTTAAAGATCATAACCAAGTGGGATTTATTACTAGTATGCAAGGGCGGTTCAACATGAGAAATCAATCAATGTAATACACATTAAGAAATTGAAAGGGAAAAAAACACATGATCATCTCAATTAATGCAGAAAAGGCATTCGACAAAATCCAGTATCCTTTCTGGATTTAAAAAAACACTTTGAAAGTTAAGAGTAAAAGGAAAATCCCTCAAAAGGCATATATGAAAAACTCACAGTCAACATGGTACTTAACTGGGAAAGTTTGAAAGCTTTCCCTCCAAGATCAAGAATAAGACAAGGATGCCCACTGTCACCATTGTTATTCAACATTGTGCCAGAGTTCTAGCCAAAGCCATTAGACAAGAGAAGTAAAAAAAAAAAAAAAAAAAAAAAGACATCCAAAAGGGAAAGAGGAAGTAAAACCCTCACTCTTTGTGATGGCATGATACTATATTTAGAAAATTCTGAAATGTCTATGACAAAGTTACTTGAAACAATAAATGAGTTCAGCAAAGTAGCAGGATATAAGATCAACATGCAAAAATCAATAATGTTTCTGTACACTAATATTAAATAATCCAAAGAGGAAATCAGGGGGGAAATTACATTTACAATAGCAAGAAAAAGATTCTAATACCTAGGAATCAATTTAACCAAAGACGTACAGGAATTACATGCAGAGAACTACAAAATAATGTTAAAAGAAATCAATGAGGAACTAAACAAATTGGGTTTGATTTCCAGTGCTTCCTAAGGAAGACACCACAGAGAGCTGATGCTGCAACAAGCAGGCACCGCAAGAGCAGATGCAACCGCTGTAACAAGCAGATACTGCAACCGCTGCAACAAGCAGACTGCCACAATCAGCAGACACCGTAATCAGCAGAAGTCTCAACCACCACAATGAGCAGACACCACAGCCAGCAGGGAGTGGATGTGTTTCAGGGCTTTGGACACTTGCTTCCCACATGGGAGGTCCTGGGTTCAGTTCCTGGTGCCTCCTAGAGAAGATGAGCAGACACAGCAAGCACAACGAGCAGACAGACAAGGGAGCCATCTGGGAGCAAGTTAAAAACAAACAAACAAACAAACAAACAAACAAATAAATAAATCTTTATTTTAAAAAATAAGATTATATGCCATGATCAAGTGGGTTTTATCCCAGGTATGCAAGGGTGAGTCAACACAAGAAAATTAGTGTAATAAACCACATTGATAAATTGAAGAAGAAAAATTACACGATCCCTTTGAATGATGCAGAAAAGGCATTTGAAAAAATATAGCACATTTTCTTGATAGAAAATACTCCAAACGATAGGAATAGAAGAAAGCTTTCTCAAAATGGTAAAACACATAAGTGAAAAAACTAGTTAGCATTGTATTCAACGATGAAAGATTGAAAGCTTTCCTGCCGAGATCACTGACAAGACAAGGATGCGCACTGCCATCACTGTTATTCAACATTGAGCTAGAAGTTCTATCTAGAACAATTAGGCTAGATAAAGAAATAAAAGGCACCCAAATAGGAAAGGAAGAAGTAAAACTTTCACTATTTGCTGATGATATGATCCTATTTCCAGAAATTCCTGGAAATTCCACAGCACAGCTATTAGAACTAAAACACAAGTTCAGCAAAGTGGCAGGACACAAGATTAATACCCAAAAGTCAATAGCGTTTCTATACACTACTGATGTGAAATCTGAGGAGGAAATGAGAAAACAAATTCCATATTTGCAACTGAAAGAATCAAATATTTGGGAATAAACTTAACCAAGGACATAAAGGACCTATATTCAAAAGACTAGAATATTGCTACAAGAAACCAAAGAAGACTTCAATAAATGTAAGGACATTCTGTGTTCCTGGATTGGAAGACTAAATATCGTTAGGATGTCAATTCTACCCAAACTGATTTACAGATTCAACACTACATTAAAAATCCTGGCACCCTTTTTATCTTCTCAGAAATGGAAAAGCCAATTATCAAATTTATTTGGAGGAGTAAGGGGCCCTCAGTAACCAAAACTGTCTTTAAAAAGAAGAGCAAAATTGGAGGACTCTCACTTCCTGACTTGAAGTACACACTTAGCTACATCACTAAAAACATGGTACTGGCATAAAGACAGACAGATTGACCAATGAATCAAAAACTCAGAAATAGATCCTCATGTCTACAGGCAAGGGGCTTTTGACAAGCACTCAAGTCCTCCCAGCTGAGCCAGAACAGTCTCTTTAATAAATGGTGCTGGAAGAACTGGATATCCATATCCAAAAGAAAGAAAGAGGATCTCTATCTCACACCTTATTTTTAAAAATTAAATCAAAATGGATCAAGGACATAAATATAAAAGTGAGAACCATAAAACTCCCAAAATAAAATGTTCTGGAATTTGATAGTGGTGATGGATGCACAACTCTGTGAATGTACTAAAAATCGCTGAATTGTACCTTTTTTAACATTTAACTTTATGGAATGTGAATTATGTCTCAATGAAGCTGTAAGAAAATCTTTGTCAGTAAAGTTAATGATGTCCCATTGTTAAAATTAATAAATAAAGAAAGAAAGACAGAAAAAAGAAAATGTAGGAACGCATCTACAAGATATTGTGATAGGCTGTATTTTCATAAACTTTACACCAAAAGCATGACCAACAAAAGAAAATAAAGATAAATGGGACCTCCTCAAAATTAAACACTTTTGTACCTCAAAGGATTTTGTCCAAAGGGTAAAAAGGCAGCTGACTCAATGGTAGAAAATAGTTGGCAATCACATATCTGATAAAGATTTAATATACATGCTATATAAAGAGATCATATAACTCAGCAATAGAAAGGCAAACTACCCAATGAAAAAATGGACAAAAGACTTGAAAAGACAATTGTCCAAAGAAGAAATAAAAATGGCAAAGAAACATGAAAAAATGTTATACAGCACTAGTGATTAAGGTAATGTAAATCAAAACTACAATGAAATATCATTTCATACCTGTTACACTGGCCGTTATTAAAAAGTCTGAAAATTGGAAGAGTTGGAGAGGATGCAGAGAGATAGGAATGCTTATTCACTGTTGGTGGAGATGTAGAATGGTATAGCCACTGTGGAGGACTGTTTGGCAGTTTCTAAAGAAGTCAAATATAGATTTGCCATGTGACCTGGCAATACCACTACTGGGTGTATACCCAGAAGAACTGAGAGCAGTGACAAGAATAGATGGATGTTCATAGCATTATTCATGATGGCCAAAAGCTGGAAACAACCCCGGTGTCCATCAACTGATGAATGGATTAACAACTTGTGGTGTGTACACATGATGGAATATTAAGCAGCTTTAAGAAGAAATGAAGTCATGAAGCATGTGACAACATGGAAGAACCTGGAGGACCTTATGATGAGTGAAGTAAACCAGACACAAAAGGACAAATACTGTATGGCTGCACTATTATGAACAAAATGTATTATGTAAACTCATGGAGTTAATAATTTAAATATAGGTCACCAGAAAATAGAATGAGGTTAGAGAATAGAGAGCTGAGGGTTAATTTGTACAGAATTGGTAAAAAGGTTGTTTGTAAATCTTTGGAAATAAATGTCTTTAGCACGTACTATTGTGAAAATAGTACAGGCTAAAGACAGAAAATGTGGAACAGGTGAGAACACATCACGGTATTTGTAACTAGCAGAGCTATTATATGGCTATGACAGTGGTTGAAAGGGTATGTTTAAGGTAATGTTTATTACTAGAAAGAAAGCTAAAAAATGTAACATGGGATTGTATAACAGTGAAACCTCATGTAAAATATGAATATGTGTGATACTGCATGCACACTGTAAATGCAAATATACTAGACAAAGAGCAGAACAGCTCTGTGTATGGCAGGTGAAGCATAGATTGAGAGGTGTTGAGTTTGGTTTGTTTGTTGTTTGTTTATTATTATTGTTATTGCTGTTATTGGAATGATGAAAATGCTCCAAAAATGATTGAAGTGATGAATGGCACAACTATGTGATTATAATGAATACCAATGATTATATCCTTTGGAAGGATTTATGCTTTATTAATATGATTCAATAAAATAGAATTGTTTAAAAAAAACTAAGTTTGTTATCAGTTTAGAAATGCTCGCTAATTTTGATGGGACTAGCATCCAGGTGTTATTTCCTGAGTAACTTAATTTTTAAAACACATGGATCAAAAATGAAAGAGAACCCTCAGTTATGGCCCTAACCACTTCATTAATTTTAGGAACTCATAGGTCTCATGAAGAAATATTTGTAGGGGATTACAGTTTCTTTGATTCCAGTTCAGTCTGTTTTTCTTCCATAAATTTTAGGAAAGTAAATTTCCCTATGCTGCATTTGAGATTGGACACAGTAATTACTTGGGTTTTGGATCAGGGTAATATTTTATTCTCTATTCTTTCCTCTACTTCCCTGTGGCCACATCAATCTTATAATTAAGAATCTCTAACAATTGTGATTGTTTTTCTCTTTTCCACCACGGATCAGGGCTCTTCTCAACAAAAGGTTCATTTCCATGGGGACGGGTGTGTTGGCCCATCTCAATTGTCAGAGGAGCCAAGAAACTGGTGATCTGGACATATCTGGAAACTCATCTTCAAAGTAGGTTCTGAGGCAATGTGGGAAGGTTGGGATTCCCTGGAAAACAGAGCCCCAGGGAGTGGATGACCACAGCATGTCCAAGGTCAGGGGCAGGAAGCACAGGGCACTGCAGGTGCTGCCAAGTCACAGCCAAGATGGCTCATGGCCAAGACAGCTGTGTGAGGGGCAAGGCAGGCAGATCAGGAGGGAGCGGCCACCCAGAACGAGCTCATCACCCGAATTCACAGGCCTTCCCCATGTCGTGAAAACAACATGCGGAAGACAGAACTCATGGAACAGGGGGCCATACTGGCTATTAAATTTTTCTTCTCATTTCTCAGTTTTCCAAAAGTTTTCCCAGGTGTTTTAATAAGAGGAACATGTGATTGGAAGGAACAAGACAAATTCTTCTCAGCACATCAGAGCTGCTCACGATGTGCCACATGCCATGGCTCTGCCCACGTGGTGTGACTGGGGGCCCGGTGCCCAGCACTGACTCAGAGGGGACACCAGGGACCCCCAAGGGGTCACAGGAACCCCCAGTCCTCTTGGGAAGGACCCAGAAGCATTTCCAGGGCCGTCAGATGGGCTCCGCCTGCACCTGGAACTCTCTTCTAGGTGAACTAGAAGGCACCCTCCATGGTTTTGGCTATCAGCACTGGGGAGCTCGGGTCCACCCACGCTGGGGAAGGGCAGGTAAAGGGGAACAGCACTCTCCTGAGTGGAGAGCCAGCACCAAGGTCCTCCCTGTGCTCTGCCCACCTAGAGGAGCAGATGCCCACCAGTGCTGGAGAAGGGAGCAGTTCTGGGTCTACCAGGCAGCCAGGCAAGGCACTGGCCCAGGAAAATGCAACCATAACAACCGGAGGCAGCGAGGAGCTGGCAGGCAGAGGGTGCTGAGGGCCACCCAGCAGCCCAGGCTCTGGGGAAGGCCCACCCAGCCCCAGCTCCCCGGGGGCCACCTGCCAGGCCCTCTGCTTCCTAAGGCTGCTCACCCTCGGCCACGTGCCTGGCACCTCAGTCCTGCCAAGTAATAGGCTGCTTCTTACATTTTCACACAATTATTATGCCCTCAAGGGCACCTCCCCCTCTACTACGAGATCTTGCCACGACCATGGCCCGTGTTATAGGAAAGAAAACAGGCTCAGGAGCTAAGGCCCTGGGGCCTGGGCCTCAGACTCTGGAGCGCAGGCCTGGCCAGGGCTCCTCATCTCAGCTCAGGATGAGCCACCTTCCCTGCAGGGGCCAGTGGCCCAGGCAGGGCACAGGGCCCAGGCTGGCTGCCCATGCCCCCAGAGCCACCTGTGGCCTCCATCTTGGCCCTGGGGAGGACTCCCTGCGAGGCAGAGCTCAGCCCTGCTCCAGGTACCTGGGGTCTGTTTCCGGTCAGGGTGGGAGGGGGCCAGGCCCCTCACCCATCTGACCCTGTGTGGCACGCTGCCTCTGACCCTACTACGTCTACTGAAAGAGGCCAGCAAGGACAGGCAAGGCTAGGCGTCTCAGAACCAACACGTGCTGTGGGGTCACTCGGGACTCAGAGGCATCTGGGCGGGTACTTACCTTTGAACTTGGTTCTGCTGAACTTGAATCTGCAAATAATGTCCTTCTTATTCAGGGCATTCGCAAAGCCTCTTCCATGCACCTTGATATCAGGGCTTTCTGCAAGGACAACGTGGAACAGGCTTGTGAGGACACACTCAGGGCTGTGTTCGCTTGGCTCTTCTTTCAGGGCAGGCTGCCCCAGAATGAACACCCAAGGTGACTCAGGCAAGGAAGCAGCTGTGGGGACACCACCTCTGGGGGACACCGCCTCCAAGCAGCCTCTTCTCACCACTGATTCTTAGAAACCCTGACTGTGCCCTGCCAGGCCTCTCCTTAGGGTGAGCTCCGCCCCTGAAATCCCAAGGGGCTCCCTAAAGCCATGGGATGCTGGCAGTGGGCAGTCACCCCTTGCTTTACAGGTGAGAGCAGAGTTCGGCCCAGGTGCGGAGGGCCTCCCACACTCGCAGACCCGGCACCAAAAGTCACAGTCGAGCAGGTCCCCGCTGGCCCCGCTCAGCAGGGGCCCATGGCCGTGGCCGGGGAGAGGGCTCCTGCCCAGTTCCCAGGTGGGCGCGGGGCTCAGGATTCCACATCAGGGAGGAGGCAGCGGCCGGCCGATGAGCAGGCGCCCCTGCCACACTGGGAGGCCCTTCTCCTCCTGCACTGAGCTGGGGCATGCTGGACGTCAGGCTTGGCCATGTCTTTCCTCCACGCCTGAGCCGCACTTGTCGGGCTCCCCGTCCTCTGATGCTGTGACTTGCAGGTTTCAAATGGCCGCTCAGGTTTGCGCAGCAGGGATGATGGCTAATTTTTTCTGTGTGACGTCCGTCTCATGTGTTCCTGTGCTCCACCGGCTGGTGCTGTGTCGAGGGGGCTCTAAATATGCTTTTCCTTTCTTCTTGTTCGTAAACATTTTTTTTTGAGAGGGGAAAAATGTACTTGCACACACATACCCACAAGCACCCTCACAGAGCCACTCACAAATGAGCAACTTCCTGCACACTTCAAACACACTCACACACCACACATTCACACAAACACATGCACACACATATAGACACCCAAATATAAACAAAGGCACATACACATGCATATGTGCACACACCACACATCCAAACACACATATTCATGCTCACACGTATATATGCATACATTGCAAATACACACACACTGCATGTACATAGACAGATACATACACAAACATGATTCTCACACACGCCCATGAACACACAAAAACACACATGGATATGCGTGCATGCACATACACAACCCAAATGCACACATACACATGCATGTACACACATGATGATATCCACATGCACCAACATATGAAGTCTGAAACACATACACACAAACATGCACGCATACACACATACAGGTTCATGCTCCTCTTATA
Organism: Dasypus novemcinctus; assembly: GCF_030445035.2. Taxonomy (NCBI): domain Eukaryota; kingdom Metazoa; phylum Chordata; class Mammalia; order Cingulata; family Dasypodidae; genus Dasypus; species Dasypus novemcinctus. Next base: position 107,440,454 of record NC_080678.1, on the reverse strand, counting down.
CTCGTATCTGTGCACAAAAGCATGCCTGCCCACACACACAATTGTTCTGGTCCACTAGGCTGCCGAAAGCAATATCCCAGAAATGGGTTGGCTTTTACAGTGGGGATTTATTAGCATACAAGTTCACGGTTCTGAGCCTTGGAAAGGTCCAAATCAAGGCACCATCAAGATGGTATCTTCCTCCTGAAGACTGGCTGCCAGTGACCCTAGCCTCCTCTGTCACACTGCAAGGTCCTTGGTGGCATCTGCTGGTCTCCTCTTCCAGGCTGTGTTGCTTCCAGCTTCTTCCTTCCATGGCTTTCTCTCTTTGTGTGGATTTCATTGTCTTATAAGGGACTCCAATAAGAGGATTAAGACCCACCCTGAGCCAGGCCTTAACTGAAGGAACCTCATCAAAAGGCCCTACTTGCTATAGGTCCACACCCACAGGAATGGATCAGCTTTAAGAACATAGTTTTCTGGTCTACACAGGTTCAGACCATCACACTCCACCCCGTGAACTCCAAAAAGACATGTTCTTGCCATATTGAAATACATTCATTCCATCACAACATCCCAGAAGCCTTAATTCATTTTAGTAACAATATTAAGTAAACTTCTTATCAAAATCAGTTACAGCTGTCATCTGTCCTGGGGCACAATTCCTCTGGCTGTGGACCTGGGGACTCAGAGAACAAGTTACCTGCCTTCAAGAGACACAGAAGGGATAGTCATAGGGCCAACATTCCCACTGCCATAGGGAGAAATTGGAAGGAAAACAGGGGTCACGGGTCCCAAACAATTCCGAAACCCTTCAGGGCAGACCCATGAGATTTCCAGGTCTGAGAGTCGTTATGGAACAACGGTGTGACCTCAGGCCCTAGTACATCAGAAGCCCCACCCTTTCCAGGTGTTTGACAGGATCCCTGCCCACCCCAAACACTGGGGTGAAGGCTCCAGCATCATCAAATGTTGAGGTGACAGCCAGCTCTCAGCCCCACCTTGTCAAGCATCTGGGTGGCAAACAACCTCTCCATCATCCCCAAGGCATCTGAGAAATCTGGGGTGGTGGCACTCTTCCAACAACAAGGCAAAAGGTTGCTGCCTCCAAGCTCCTGGGCGTACTCACACCTTCACATAGCAGGGCTGACCTCCAAGCTCCTGGGCATACTCACACCTTCCACATGCCAGGGCTGACCTCCAGGCTCCCAGGCGCACTCACTCCTTCCATATAGCAGGGCTGACCTACAAGTTCCCAGGTATACTCACACCTTCCACATAGCAGGGCTGACCTCCAAGCTCCTGGGCATACTCACACCTTCCACATGGCAGGGCTGACCTCCAAGCTCCCAGGTGTACTCACACCTTCCACATGGCAGGGCTGACCTCCAGGCTCCTGGGCATGCTCACACCTTCCATATAGTAGGGCTGACCTTCAAGCTCCCAGGTGTACTCACACCTTCCACATGGCAGGGCTGACCTCCAAGCTCCCAGGTGTTCTCACACCTTCCACATGGCAGGGCTGACCTCCAAGCTCCCGGGCATTCTCACACCTCCACATGGCATGGCTGACCTTCAGGCTCCTGAGTGTACTCACACCTTCCACATGGCAGGGCTGAGCTCCAAGCTCCTGTGTGTACTCTCACCTCCACATGGCAGGGCTGACCTCCAAGCTCCCGGGCATTCTCACACCTCCACATGGCAGGGATGACCTCCAGGCTCCTGGGTGTACTCACACCTTCTACATGGCCTGGCTGGTCTGCTCTCTTGGCTGAATACTGTCTACAGTCCAGACCTCAGCTGCCATGGTTGTGCCTTTGAAGTCATTTTTCCATCAATCTACCCCATTTCTGTTCCTTATAGACCAAACCGGTAATGGCTCCATTCATACAGATTTTGCAAAAAACTTGTTGGTTTCACAGGTAGAACACTGGGGTCCAGGCCATAAGACAAAAGATCTTCTGGAGATCCTCCCTGGATGTTTGCATTCCCAGTCCTGATGCACACTGATGACCAGCTCCCTGTTCAGAGATGTTTTCACATGGGGCACTATTCTCTGGAGACTCGCTTTCCAGAAGCTCAGAATTTACCAAGTCATCAATATCTGCTCTCTTTGTGCCCATCAGTTCAGTCCTCACTTATCCCTTTCCTCTCACATTTTACTATGAGCTTCAAGGAGAAGCCAGGCGGCATTTTCTACATTTAGTCTCAAATCTCCTCAGCTACATTTCCAAGCTTGCCATTTCCAAATTCTGTCATCTTCCATATGATATCAGGACTCAACTTTGCCAAATTCTCTGCCACTTTAAAACAAGAATCGGTTTCTTCCAGTTTGCAACGACACACTCATCATCTCTGAATAAGGCCTCATCGGAAGTTCCTTTAGCATCTGTGTTTCTACCAACAATTTCTTCAAAGTACTCTGGGCCTTTCCTATCAAGCACCACCCAATTCTTCCCACCTCTACTTTTTATCCCATTTAACAGCTTTTTTTTTTTTTGTATTTTTTAACGTTATTGAATTATATCACTCATGCATAAACATAGATAAAGAATTAGTGTAAGAAACATAAAGCTCATACAGGGCTCTCATACCTCATCCTATCACCAATACCTTACATTGTTGTGGAGCATTTTTTACTCATGATTAAAGAGCATCCTTAAAATACTACTAATAACCAAAGAATCTTATATTTGGTTTATTTTTCCTTAACCCACCCTATTATTATTATTTTTTATGTTTATATCATTTATACATGAACACACATAAATAATATGTGTATAGAAAAGTTGTGAACTTACAAAGCAAACATGCATAACATCATACAGGGGTCTCATACATCAACTCACCACCAACATTTTGCATTGTTGTGAGACATCTGTTACAAATTATGAAAGAATATCTTCAAAATCTTACTCCTAACCATAGTCCTTATCTTTTATTTGGTATATTTTCCCCCCAAACCACCCTGCTATTATGTTTTTAATGTATTTTTATGATAGAAGTTACAAACTTACAAAACAATCATGTACATGTACAGAATGCTTATACAACATCCCTCTGTCAACACATCACACCATGGTGGAACATTTGTTACAGATTATGAGATAATATCATTGATCATTACTAGGTCCATAGCATATATTTGGCACACTTTTTCCATACTCAAACAGTATCAACACAGTACATCTTTAATATCGATGCATGAATATTACATCACTGCTGTTAACTACAGCACATAGGTCACTCCAATTGTTTTCCCGTGCTTCATCACATTCCCACCAACCTGCAGTAGTGATGTACTTCTGCTCTAGCTCACAAAGAACTCTTGCATCTGTACCATCAACCACAATTCCCACCCACCTCTGGTTTTACTGTGTGATTTAGTCCCTAGGTAATTCTCTAGCTTTCTGTCAATTGGCATTTACATTCCTAGACTACCCTTTTCAGCCACATTCCCATTTATAAACCCGCTGTTACTAACTGTAATGTGGTACCTTCAACTCTATACAGTTCCACACTTTTACAGTAAGGTTAATTAAAACTTTTACATACATTAAACATCAGTGGTATACCTCAGTCCTCCTCTTATCTCCTTTAAGACTCCACCACCTACCACCAGGTCTTAAAAATATTTTCCTACATTTTCTTCTAGAAACTTTATGGCTCCTGCTTTTACATTTAGATTTTTGATCCATTTTGAGTTAATTTTTGTAGAAAGTGTGAGATATAGGGGGGTCCTCTTTCCTTCTTTTGACTATGAATATCTAGTTCTCTGAGCACCATTTGTTGAATGGACTGTTCTGCTCGAGTTGGAGGTGTTTGACAGGCTTGTCAAAAATCACTAAACCATAGATGTGAGGGTCTTATTTTTGAACCATCAGTCTGGATCCATCGGTCTATGTGTCTGTCTTTATGCCAGGACCATGCTATTTTACCACTGTAGCTAGGTAATATGAATTAAAGACTGGAAGTGAGAGTCCACCAACTTCACTTTTCCTTTTAAGATGTTTCTGGTTATTAAAGACCCCTTACCCTTCCAAATAAATTGGATAAGTGTGTTTTCCATTTATTTTTTAAATGCTGGTAGAATTTTTATCAGGTTTGCATTGAATCTGTTTATCAGTTTGAGTAGAATTGATATCTTTAATGATATTTAGTTTTCCAATCTGTGAGCATGGAATGTTCTTCCAATTATTTAGGTCTTTTTTTTCTTTTAACAATGAGTTGCAGGTTTCTGAATAAAAATGCTTTACATTGTTGGTTAAGTTTATTTCTAAATATTTGGGTTTTATCTTTTGTATTTTATTTTCACTATTCTTTTTACACTTTTACTTACTTTTACTGATATGTTCTTCATTTGTAGAATCTCTCTTAAGCCTCTCTCTCCTGTCTTTTCTTTTCAGGCTCTAGCACGCCCTTTAGTATTTCCTGCAAAGTTGGTCTCTTGGTTACAAACTCTCTCAGTCTCTGTTTATCTGTGAATATTCTAAACTTTCCCTCATTTCTGAAAGACAATCTTGCTGGATATAAGATTCTTGGCTGGAAAGTTTTCCTCTTGCAGTATCTTAAATATATCATACCACAGTCTTCCTGCCTCTGTGGTTTCTAATGAGAAATTGGCACTTAGTCTTATTGGGTATCTTTTACATGTTATGTATTGCTTTTCTCTTGCTATTCTCAGAATTCTCCCTTCGACTTTGGCATTTGACATTCTGATTAGTATGTGCCTCACAGTTGGTCTATTTGGATTTATTCAGTTGGGAGTACATTGTGCTCCTTGGACATGGATATCTATATTCTTCAATAGGGTTGGGAAATTTCCTACCAGTATTTCTTCAAATATTCCTTATGCCCCCTTTCCTTCTCTTCTCCTTCTGGGACACCCATGACATGAATGTTTGCACTTCTCTTGCTGTTATTTAGTTCCCCAAGACCATGTTCAATTTTTTCCATTCTTTTCTTCATCTGTTCTTTTGTGTATTTGCTTTCAGAGTTCATTTCTTCAAGTTCACCAATCCTTCCTTCTCCATCTTCAAATCTGCTATTATATAATTCCAGTGTATTTTTAATCTCATTTATTGCACCTTTCATTCCCATAAGATCTGCTATTGTTCTATGTATGCTTTCAAATTCTTCTTTGTGCTCATCCAATGTCTTTTTCATTTCCTTAATCCCCTTAGCCATCTCATTGAATTTATTGAGGTTTGTTTGAACATCTATGATTAGATGTCTTAACTCCTTTATGTAATGTGGAGGCTTGTCTTGTTCTTTTAACTGGGCCATATCTTCCTGTTTCTTGGTGTGGATTGTAATTTTTTGTTTCTGCTTGGCATGTGGCTACTAAATGTATTTATTCTGGGTGCAGTTTCTCTCTTTAGGGCTCTTGCCTTTTCTCCCTTGCTCGTTATTTAGTACAAGCCAAGGATGTCATTGGTGCTGTAAGCGGTGGAGGTTCAAGCTACCGTCATTGCCCCAGGGACTGATGATGCTTCTCCCAGTTTTCTCCTTTGCCAGGGGTAGGGACACAGCTGCAGCCTTGTATAATAATCCAAGTCATACAGGCCTAGACTGCAGTTGCCCAGAGAGACTAATGAAGCTCAAGCCCCTTTCTTCCCTGCCTGGGGAGGAGATGAAGCTGCAGGTGTGGGCAGCAATCTATGCCATGCAGGCCCAAAATGATGACAGATGACCTGGTAGACTTCTGACTATTTGGTCCGTGCCAAACAAATGAACCCATAGTTAGCCGGAGAGGCTGGTGTAGGGCCTGCCAGCTTCCTCTCTGCTAGAGGTGGGGCTGAAGCATAGGCTAGGACTGCAGGATGATCTTGGTGAAAGAAGCTGGTCCCTACCTTCACTGTAATTTTCAGTCAACCTGGCTTACCCTCATCCAGGGGGATGGAGTCAAAATGGTGGCTACTGGCCTCTTTCAAACTTGGACTGGCTCAAACTTTAGCAGTTCTTAGGATTATATTTGAACCCGCTGAATTTTCTAATTAGTAGTTGAATTTGGTGCCCAAACATGTCTTCCTGGTTTTTGGAAGTGGAACTTCCATTTCTAGACACAGAATAGCTCCTGACGTTGCAGGATATTTGTCTGGTCTCCTGGAAGCCCCAAACAGGTGTTTTAGACAGCTCTGGGGGATTACTAACTGCCCTGTAGCACAAACTGACTCCAGGAGCTCCTTATTCTGTTGCCATTTTGCTGGTTGTCCCATCTAACAGCTTTTTAAACATTTTTGGTATTTGCAATAGCAGCTACCCACTTTCTTATTACCAAAATCTGTTCCAGTTTGCTAGGCTGCCAAAAGCAACATACCAGAAATGGGTTGGCTTTTAGAGAGGGGATTTATTTGCTTTCAGATTACAGTTCTGAGGTCTTCTTCCTGAAGACCACCTGCTGATGATCCTGGACTCCAATGTATGTTGCATGGCACATGGTGCATCTGCTGGGTGTCCTTATTTCCAGCATCTTGCTTCTGTTGCTGTCTCTCTCTTCTTCTGAATTTCATTCACTTTAAACAACTCCAGTAATAGGACAGAGAACAACCCTGGGCTATGCCTTAAATGAAGTAACCTTATCAAAAGGGAAAGACCCTACGTACATTAGGTTCACACCCACAAGAGTGGAATAGCTTTAAGAACATGCTTTTCTGGGGTCTATACAGCCTCAACCACAACAACAACACATGTACATACACACACACACAAACACATACCAACACCCACATGCACATATATACACTCATGAAAGGCACACACACACAATTCACACACATACACACATGCATATCCACATACACACATGGATGTACATGCACATGCACACACATACCTCTGTCTACACCAGTGACACCTCAGCCCTTACCTCCCATGCAGACATTGGTAGGTTCCAGATATTTAATTTCGATGCAGCTCTTCTCAATTACCTAGAATCCACAGTGGGCAGAAGGGCAGGGTGTTAGCTGTGGGGAGATTCTCGACAAGCCCCTCCTCACTTTCAGTTTCTCACACCCATCGGGCTTCTCACGTCCAGTTTCCACTCACCTGGGAACTGATGCTTGACAGGGAGTTCAGATCAGGGACCCCAAACACATGGTCCTTGGAATGTGCAATTCCTTCCAGCTACGAGGGAGAGGAGGTGGTTGGGATGCACAGCCAGGGCATGGAAGGGGCAGCTGGTTCCACAAATGGGATAGTGCCTGGCCAACACGTCAGGGTCTGGGCAGTGTTTCCCTGGAACTAGATCCTTCATCTGCAGCAGAACTCATTGGGGACGGCCTCCACCCTCAGCTGGGGTGCAACTGAGCCTGCCAACTCCATCCTTTAAAGTGGACGGGGTAGACCCAAGTAATTGGGGGGAGGGTTAGGATGGCATCCCTGGGCTACCTGGGGAAAGCAGCCTCTGACACCTGCCCCCAATCCGGCTCAAGGGCGGCCCCTGCATTACCTGTTCTCACTTACCTGTTTTTGCTCAAAGTCGTTCGCACCAATGGTGAAAACGATAGCTCCCATCTTCCGAGCCTTTCGAGCCTAAGAGAAAGAAGGCGTTGAGTAGAATTCCCCAGAATCAGTGCAGCATAATGGCTGTAATGATGGATTGGACTCACTTCCTCCGCAGCCAGCCAGTCTGCCCCTTGAGGTATGTTTGCAGCCGTCAGAGCATAGACCACTCTGGTGACCTTCCTACCTGGAGGACAAGCAAAGAGGGGCCAGGTGGGAATGGCACTTGGGGTGCACCAGGGAGCCATGGCAGCAGAACTGCAGGGCTGCCCATGCTGGGACACGGCCCAGTGCCCCACACCAAGTCCTCGCAGGCAAGGCGTGGGCAGCTCACCGGGATGCATGTGCCAGCCACCCTACTCTGCAGGCTTTCAGCAGAGAAGGGCCTGAGCCAGGACCCACCTGGCAGACAGGAGACTGAGCCCAACTCAGGGCCCCTTCTGCCAGGCTGCCCCACCCTCCCCCACCAGATGGTACCACCTGTGCCAGGAAGGGAAACCCAGCTCATGCACCTGACAGGTGCAAGACTCCAGAACAGCAGGGAGACCACAGGCTGACCTGCTGAAATGGGTGGGCTGCAGGTTTAGGGTAAGGGATCCCTGAGCCGGGCTGGCCTGGGGGTTCCTGCCAGTGTCCCGGGCCCCAGAGCCCCTGGCCAAGGCCCTTGAAGGGGGAACATGCGCCCAGCCAAGGGCTCTGCAAACCCCAGTGCAGCCCCCTGAGAAGCCTGGAGGGACGTCAGTCCTGGTCTGAGGACAGCACCCAATACCATCAGGGAGGGAGGCACAGGGTGGAAGGAAGAAGAGCCGAAAGCCACAGTGCAGCTCAGAGGGCTCAGCAGGCAACAAAGGGTGGCAGTCGAGAAGACGTTCCGTAAATCAAACCCTATGTCTGCGTGGGGCCCTCATCTGCTTCCTTATCTTTTCCCAACTGCAGGTCAGAGAGGTAAGTGGCCTCACCTGGATGCACCTGCAGCCTCTCAAATCCAAAGGTGCAGGCAGATACCTTAGTTCTCGTAAAGGCGAGGTGGGTATTATCTTAGCCTCCTCGTACAGAGGAATCTGTAACTGGGAGACCGTAAGGAACTTCCTCCAGCTCAGAGCTAGAACGTAGGGGAGGGATCGGGACCCGAACGCGCTGATGCCCAAACCCGGCTTTGCCCTGTGCCCCTGAGAACACAGAGGGCAGGAGGGGGCTTACCTTGAGAGCTGGATTTTCTCATCATCATATTTGCCTGCAACAAAAGAAGGAAATGTTGGACAAGGGGGTTAGATGAGCAAGGAGCCCTCTAAGAACGTGATACAGAGGCATGAACTCCCCAGGCTCCAGCAGCTGTACCTTCTCTAGTCCTACATTCACGTAGGAAGATGGCACCAGATTACGCTCACGCATGAGTCTCCGAAGACCTTGTTGAAGATATTCTCTGAAACGCAACATGGAGAAGGCAGTGGAGGTGGGCGTGGCCCTCCCACCGTCACTCTGCGTGGACGTGCAAGGACGCGGGTGCATCTCACACGCAGACAGGGCTCCGCTGTCCCCATGGGCTCGGCCTGGCTTGCTGGGTGCATCCCTGACCCACAGCACCCAGCACCCAGCCCCAGGGGCCCTGCCTCTGACCATCCATTCCACAGCGGGGGCATCCCTGCACATGCAGCTGCGAGGCAGCACTCACGAGGGACCAGTGTTTCTGTGGAACTCCTGGGGGACCCCCCGCAGGTGGCCCATGGGAGGCTGAGTTTGGGAAAACTCATCCTGCTTCTCCACTGCCCACCCCCTCCCCTGTTCAGCAGCCCCCTGTGTGTGTGGGGGGGCTCAGTGCCACTAGATGCTTGTGTCAGTGCTAGAGGAAGCAGCAAATAGGCCTAAGAGGGTTCCTGGGCTGCTGGGGGAGAAAGGCCGAAAGCTGGGAAGAGGGTGGGTTGTGGGCAGAGGGGGGGGGCAGTGTGGGTGGCCTCACAGGCCCGCCCAGCTCAGGAGGTGGGGCTGGGGCCCCTCGAGGCTGGTGTGCAGGCTCCCCCTCCCTGGGCAAGCCCCTCCTCCTGCAGGTACCTCTTGCCCTAGGACCCCCCTCCCTGGTCTCACTCTCCTGACAGCCCAGCTGGGGCCACCCAGTCCCTGTGCTCTGGCCTCTGCCCCCACAGCAGATCCACCAGGACCCTGCACCTGCCACCCACGGCCACACGCTCTCCACACCCCCCAGGGGGTCGGGCTCCCTCTGCTCCCAAGTCCAGGGACCCTTCAGGCCCTACCCCACCCCTCTGCCCACCCCTCCTCAGCTCCGGCAGGGAGCACCTGTGGGAGCACCAGTCCCAGGCCGCCCCAGCTCTGCTGCAGGCCACGTGCCCCCAGGGCTGCTGCTTGAGGACTCAGGGCTCCCTGCACGTGTCCTTCCTGCACGGCTCCCGCAGCCTCCTGCCTGGGGGGGCCTTCCTGCCCCAGGCCAGCTTCCCCTGGACACCACGTCCCCACCCAGTAGCTTTCCAAGACTTGCTTCCTCCCACCTCCAAACCCACATGACACCCACTCCCCCTCCATGCTCTCACCCCTGCCCAGAGCATCAGCCCTTGCAGCTCCTCCTGGAGTACCATGGGGAGGCCTGGCCCCCCCGGCACCCCCCTCGGGTGCTGCCTCCTGCCTCCCCTGCTGCCCTGGCTTCCCTCCAAGGTGCGGGCAGCCTGCTCTGCTCCAACCCCAGGCACCACCCCCAGGCTGACATGTACCCAAGGCTACTTTGGGCTCCCCACTCGGGATGGGGCCCCAGCTCTGGCGTCCCCAAGTGCCTGGACCCTGCGGCCACCAGGCACTTCACCAGCCCCACTTCCAGGCTTTGTGACCCCATTCAGGCCACCACATGCCCCCACCTGTGCCTGTCCCACGCCTGCGGGACCCTGCCCTTGGGCTCCTCTTTTTGACCCACTCTGGCTTCCCCAGACCCTTTGCTCCAGCACCCTGACTGCCGCCATCGTCCCGCCTGGTTCGGACCCTGCCCCCCCAAATCTAGAGGGGGATGAGCAGGCACAGAGCTGGGCTCACAGCACAAGCAGGGCTGAGACAGAACATGCACGAGTCTCCACCAGCCCCCCTGGGTCCCTGGACTCTTCAGAGACTCTGATGAAGGGACGTGCTGCCAGCGGGTGCTCGGGACAAGGGAGACAGGGCAAGGGGTGAGGAGAGAACAATGGGGGAGGCAGTGCCAGGTGCCAGGCGTCCCCGAGGAACCCGGGTCCTGGGTGAGGGCCAGCCTGACACTGGGGCTTGCTCCTCACTGCCCTGTGGGGCCTCTGGGTCCACTGAGGACATCCGGGGGTCTTACTCGTCTGACGTGAGGTCCATGGACACGTAGGCCTGAGAGTCGAACGTGATGAAGGCGATCCGCATTTTCGGGCTGCGAGGAAGCACCCACTCGTGAGAGGCCACTCACAGCGGGAAGCCGCATGCCCAGGCAGCCAGGCCGGGTCCCCGCCCAGCCGCCCCCTCCCCACCGCGTCTCACGTCTGGGCCCACTCCCCACCAGGCAGTGCCGACAACTTGAGTGAAGGACTTGGAGGCTTCACGCAAGAGCGGGTGCCAGGATGGCATTCTGCCCACCCCTAGAGCCCAACACCCCAGAAGACGCATGTGCACACCTGTGCACAACTGTGCACACCTGCGCACACCTGCACACACCTGCAGTGACATCAAGACCTGCACTCGCATCTCTGAGGCGTCTCCCTTCTACTGTGATATTCTTGCAGCTCTGTCCCTCCTTCCCCTCCCCCATCTCCCCTCCCCCATCGCCCCTCCTCCAACAATTAGCCCTCTCTGGGGAGCTGGTCCCCACCTCCCTGTCCTGGCCATGGATGGATTTTACTGAGCTCCCTCCCCTTGGCACCACCCCTCGGCCACCATAGGGGGCGTCCACTGGCATCTCTCCATCTGTCCTCTGCTCTTGTTCAGAGCCCTGGGCTCGGGGCTCCCACCCAAGGGACATGCAGGCCCCTGGAGGCTCCAAGGGATGTGTGCTCTGCCTGGCCGGGGCTGAGCTCCCACAGCCCAAGGGGCCCGCAGCTCGGAGAAGCCATACTTCTTTAATTTATTGGTGATGTCAGCAACAAATCTGTTTATGCTCCTCCAGCTTTTCCCCACAAACGTCGACCTGAGGACAAGAGGGCATGGGTCAGAGGGACGAGGTGCCCTGTTGGGCAAGCAGAGTTTCTACCTGTCCCCCAATTCCAGCAGCCTCTCTAACAGGCGCCTCCCTCCCGGACACAGCCTTGGAGAGCAGCAGCCGTCAGGCCCCATGGCTCATCTGGTGAGCAGGGCAGGGGCGCCCCCAGCCCATTTGCCCAGGTCAGAGGAGCTTCCTGGACCAGGACCTTCCAGTGCTGAAGCCAAGTCAGCCCCAGGCAGATGGAGGTGTGGACACTGGAGGAGCCGAGTGGGCCAGGATGGGGGTGACGGATTGGCTGGCTGAGCCCATCAGGTGCTGACCAGCAGGGAAAGCCCCAGGCCCTCCCACCCACACTTTCAGGCTCTTTCTCCCTCTGTGTAAATGGAGAAGCTTCTCCAGGTTGTGTTCAGTGCCTGGAAGAAGAGAGGTGGTTGGAGGAGGCTGAGGCTCAGAGCCCCTTTTGGCCAGGTGAGAAGCTGCTCATATCTACGTATCTTCCCTGGGTTCAAGGTCATTGCACATCCACAGATCTGTTGTGTACAGCTTTGTGGAGCTGGGAATGACTCAGGTTATGGAAGGAAGTGGTAGGTGCCTGGGTTCCTTGCAGCCCTGCAGTCTGAGGGCCTGCAGAGGTAAGTCATGGGGGCAAGGCTGGCCCCAGGCCTCCTTATTCCCTGCTGGCTCTCTCCCTGGATCTGTGACCACTCAAGTCCCCCCTATTGCATGCATCAGAGGGACCAACCCACAGGGAGGCCCTTCCTTTCCCTTCCAGCAATTAATATAACTTTGGGCAGTTTGGAGCTCTGTATCCCATAAAAAAAACATGTTCTGAAACTAAATCCATTACTCTGGGTATGAACCCTTGAGGATAAGGACTTTGATGAGGTTGCCTCAGTAGTATGTGGTCCAGAATGGGTCCTAATCCTGTTACTGAAGACCTTATAGGTAAGGTCACAGAGAAAAAGCCAGAAAGGGAGCAGCTGGAAGGTAAAAGTCAACAGAGCCTAGAAGAGAAGGGGGAGACCAGGAGAGGCTGCCATGTGCATTGCATCATGACATAGGGGCTCAGGACCAAAGACCTAAACAGCCTGCCCTGGGAGGCCAGTCTTCGGGAAGAAAGCATCATCTTGGCTTGGACCTCTCTAGCATCAAAACCATGAGCCAATAAATTTTTGTCTTTATTTTTCAATGTTACATTAAAAAAAATGAGGTCCCCATATACCCCCCACCCCCTTACCCCACTCCTCCTACAACAACAACCTCCTCCAACATCATGGGACACTCACTGCACTCGATGAACACATCTCTGAGCACTGCTGCACCACATGGTCAATGGTCCACATTTAAGACCATACTCTCCCCCAGTCCACCCAGTGGGCCATGGGAGGACACACAATGTCCAGGAACTGTCCCTACAGTATCACCCAGGACAGTTCCAAGTCCTGAAAATGCCCACACATCACATCTCTTCTTCCCACTCCCCACCCCCAGCAGCCACCATGGCCACTTTCTCCACCTCAATGCCACATTTACTTCCATCACTAATCACAATTCCAGAATAGAGCATCAGCAAGTCTGCTCTAATCCATACTCCCCTCCTCCATCCTGTGGACCCTGGGATGGTTATGTCCACTCCACCTCTGTATCAAGAGGGGGCTTAGCTTCCACTTGGATGATGGATACAGTTCTCCTGTTTGCAGTTGTAGGCACTCTTGGCTCCCTGGTGTGGTGGTTGACCTTCTTCACCTCCCTGTTAGCTGGCTTTGTGTTTAATCCAACCCACTGTATGGTATTTGCTTTAGCAATGAGGAAACTAAAACAAATCTCCATGTCCTGTTTACAGACATTGCTATACACGCAAGAGCAACCTTTTCCTCCCCTCCCTCTTTACTGCCTCCTCTAGGCTGTGTCTAAAACGGTCAGCAGGGCAGCGCTCCAGGGTGTATTCACCAAATACAATGAATGTGCCTTACTGATAAAAGAGGATGTTGATGTGGGAGGAGTGGGGGTGGGGGGCGGGGAGTGGGGAGTGGGGTATATGGGAACTTGCATTTTTTAACATAAGAGTTGTGTGATCTATTTATCTTTTTAAAAAAAAATTTTAAATAAGTAAAACCGCCAGCAGACAATGAGGAAACTAAGGACAGATGGTTCTAAAGATATCAGGACTATCATTTATGGGGTATTTATATCCCGGGCACTTTTTATGCATGACTTCCAATTCCAGGACAACCTGATGACCGGTGTTACTACCATTTCACAGATGGGATAACTGAGGGTCAGGCAGGTCAAGTCGTTGGCCACACTTTCTGGGGCTAGCATGGATAAGAACCCGTCTCCAATCACAAAGCACCTGCTCTGCCCTTTGCAGGAGGTGCAGGCACTCTGGGTCTTCTCTAGCATTGGACAACTTCTGGACTGCAAAGCTCTAGCTTCTGAAAAGGCACTCACAGTACAGACTTTACCCTTCTCAGCCCACAGGAAAAAGTACAAGGCCTCTCCTTTTCCTAGCTAATGCTAACACTTCTCTCTACTCTTCTCTTCTTGCCCTGACTGAAAAGGGCCTTCCAAAGAATTACAATTACAAGAATATTTATAGGAAGCAAGAGTCATCAACTCACACACACCATCTAGGAAAGTTCCCAGTTTGAGATGATTTTGAAGGAGGGTCTAGGCTACAGAAAGAAAGCAAAGGCTTATGGCCAGTAGAATGAGTCACAGGATACCCAAAGACTGGAGAAAGACACAGTGTGGAATAGCAAAAAGCTTCTGGCACAATGAGCCATGATAGTGTTTTTGTGCCCCCCTTTTACATGAGAATGGACAAAGATGGTCAGACACTCGAGGAACACCTCAGCTCTTAAAATTTGTGACCAAAATATCAGTACCTACAGCAAAAACCAGAAAAATTCAGAAGAATCGGTGAGCAGGATAAAATGTAAAAATTCTGCAATTCATAGTCTCAGAGAATTAAGAGAATATCTATGAAAAAATCGGGAAGCTAGTTATATAAGAGGGAAGCTTCTACATAATCAGAAAGCATGGGAAACTAAAAGATCCCTGAAGTAACAAGATAAAAAATAAACATAACAAATCATTAAAAACTAAACACCATAATAAATAGCTCAGCTATAAACAATATATTGTAATTGCAAAGTAAGCAATAAATACTTAGTCTGAGATTATTTAACTCTGTTAGGAAAATGGAAGAGTTCAAGAGATAATATGTAAACTTTAATAAGAAACTGTACTCAGTACAACCATGTTATCAGAATAATGTGCAACATGCTCACAAAAGAAGAGGTTTTGCAAGTGGCTGCTTCTGGAAGGTAGGACTGGAGGTCAGGAGATGGGAGGTTAATTTTCAGTTTAGATGGGGCCATTCCTGCAGGGTATGAAAATGTTGGTCCATGCAAGGAAACCTGACCTAAAATTCAGAGTTATCTTCACGTGTCTCCGTAAAGAATGTGTCCCTGGGCACTGGACATGTGTGAGTGGAGGTAGATTACCAGTGCAGTTCTATCCCCAGGTGGAGATTGAGCCTGATGACCTGTGAGGTCCCTAACCACTCTGTGAGCTGTGAATCCTGAAACCAAGCAGCAAACAAGACAGGGTGGAAAAAATATGTTTCAGCATCAAGCCTGTACCTTCCTCCTGATCTTCCCACTGCCTGAATATACTGAGGTCAGACCACAAAAGCCACATGGGGCCATTGGCCTGCAAGGGCATCCAGTGAGCTGCTAGGTCTCAAGCATCTTGGGGAGAGGCCCCAACATTTGGCTACTAGGACTGTCCGGAGCAGGCTGATGCTTCTTGGGCAGTGAGATGACAACTCCCAGCAGGAAGTGGTGGATGGCAGGAGTGTCAGAGGAAAGGACAGGAGGCAGGCAGGTGGGACCAGGCATCCCATCCAGCCTTTACCCTGGAATGCCCTTTATTCCACACCTGCACATCAGCCACAGGTGCCTCCTTGTGGCCTTGTGAGGGGTCCTGAGAAGGTGAAAACAAGAGAACCTGGATGGCCCTCTGAAAGGGAGAGCACAGAGTAACTGCTGCCTTGTCTGTCTCTGTTCATCCTTGTGCATCTGCTGCCTTCCTAAGGTCAGTTCCTGGAAACTGACTTAATCCAGCAGTACACCAGGATCTCAAGGATGCTGAGGAAGGGGGTACAAGTCACAGCCAAGGCTGTAGGGAAGCTGTGTGGCAGCCTATTTCATGGGTTGAAAGAATTTTGTTGGAAGACTCCAGGCTCACTGCCTCCGGCCGTTGGCTAGATCTCTGCTGTGACACTGGCTCAGGCCTGGTGTGAACTGGGGGTTCCAGGCTGCAGCCCCCTGAGGCAAGCTGTGTGAAGCCTCAAAGAAAAGATGGACCAACTGCATGTCACAGGCCAAAGGGAGATGAAGGGACACTCGGAGATGCCCAGGAGAGGAGCAGGACAGGCAGGACCTCTCCCCTTTGGAAGAGAATTTAGGACAGGTTCTAGATCTGTCATCAGCCTTTCAGAAGCCGCTCCTCAACCATCTACTCCAGGTTGCGGTCACCCCTTGGGCTGAAGTGTGGCCTGGCGGGGGAGCGGCCGCGGCAGGCCAAGCCGCTGCCCCCATAATAGGGTGGCTGGTCGGACTCACCGCCACCCCTGAAGGGAGCTCGGCATGGGCGCAGAGTGCCCTCGGGTCTCCCCTTCTCGGCCGCCATGCTTCCGCAGCCACCCCTCCTCCCAGATGGCGCCAACGATGCCTTGTGGGGCGGCACCCTTCTTCTTCTTTCTCCCTGCACAGGCGCAGGGCGGAAAATTCCAGTCTGCCCTTTTCCCCTCCCCCGACAGCAGCAACAGCCAGGCGTGCGCGGAAAAATCCAATCTGCCCTTTTCCCTTCCCCCGACAGCAGCAACAGCCAGGCGTGGGCGGGAAACTCCAGTCTGCCCTCCACCCCAGCAAGAGCAGCCACCAATCCCTAAACCCTGCCCCTTCCCCCAGCAACAGTGACAGCCAATCCCTAACCACCACCCCTCCCCCATCCAGTACCGCCCACTGACCTTTCGCTGGCAACCAATCAGAACAGGGCATGGCTTCGACCAATCAGCCTTCCCCAGTCCCTATAAAACTGTTGCCTCTCCCTCAATAAAGTGGACTTGCCTGTTTACCTTGTCTCCGCGGTAGTTCTTCTGCCATGCGCCCTCCAGTCCTGAGAGCCCCCGACAAGGGCCTGGCCTCCCTTGTCCCCAGTTCATTGCCTGCTTCTCCGGGCGACCCCTTCGTCGCTGGCTTCGCCGGGTGACCCCGTCAGCCGAACCGCGCAACCCCTTGTGAGACCGATCTCTCGTCTGCTGCCGGACCGACCCCTCGTCCCAAGCAGGACCAACCCCTCGTCCAGAGCTGGATCGACCCCTCATCCAGAGCTGGACCAACCCCTCATCCGCAGCCAGACCCCACCTCTACCGACCGAGCAAGCCGCCGCACCAGGTCCAAGAAAGAATTAACCAGCTGAAATCCTTTGGCCTTCCTTCAGTTAAATCCCCCCCCAAATTTGGCTGCAAACCCCAGAGATGAAGAAGTGACAGGACAGTCCAAATCCAAAGCACTCATGGGGAGGCTGCACAGAGAGCTGGTTAAGAAAGAACCAAGGGATTTTACATCCTGACCTTGAGATCCCCAAGCATGGAGAAGGGCGGGCCTGGCTCACATCCCACAGAGCCTGGCCTGGAACCCAGGTCGGGACACCTGGCATGTGCTCTGAGGCTTGTGTGCTGCCAGAAAAGAGCCATGTCATGGGCAGACAAAGGGTGTGGGTGGGTACTGTGGTGCTACAGAGAGCGGAGGGGGGTGGGGGCAGCCCCGGACGTCCCTTCCCACCTCCCTTGCCTGTGGGGCTATCCCCCCACCAGGGGGCTTGGGCGTGGGCCCTGGAAATGCAGAGGCTATCCCAGCTGCAGGGATCTTGGCCAACAGCTGAGGACAGGCACAGTCAACCCAGCAGAGACCCAGGCGAGGGCTTCCTCACTCAACCTGAGCCTTTCCTTTTCTGTGAAAAGAATCAAGAGTGGGCCTGCCTCATTCTGGTCGAAACCTGGAAGGATAAAGCTGCAACTGAGAAGGAACATTCCTTCCTTCTTCACAGGGTCGAGGCACTGGGCTCATTCCTCCAGTGTTGCCATCCAGCCTGATGGAGGCGGGGCTGGAGACTGAGGAGGAATGTCAGTGTGGGGCCCTGGCTCACAGCCCCCAGAGCAGAAAGTCAGGCAGGGACCCTCAGGGACTGCAGCACGCCATCAGCAAATACTGGAGACTTTGGGAAGAGCATGTCCTTGATTGGGCCTTAGTGTGGGACTTTGAAACCTGTGAGCCAATAAAAGGCTGTTCTAAGCTAACTCATTGTGTGCCTCAACAGTGTCGGCAAACCAAGACAGATTTTGGTACTGGGAGTGGGGTGCTGCTTTTAAAATTATCTAAACATATGGAAGTGGCTTTAGAATTGGATAATGGGTGAGGGTTGGAAGAATGTGAAGCACTTGTTTAAAAAAAAAAAAAGCCTAGATTACTTTGAAGAGACGAGTGGTAGAAATGTGTATATTAAAAGTAAATTGTATACAATTTCTATTTGGTTTGATCCTAAAGTTTTGGTAAGGAATGGTGGCGATGGTTGAACTGCATTGTGAATGTAATTAGCAACACTGATTCATAGCCCTGAATTACATTATGAATGTGGGTAAAGGGGAAATGTCAGGTTGTAAATATGTTACTAGATTAAATTTTTTAAAGAAAACTTAGGACTGTACAACTCAGGCAGAGAACCAAATTGTAAACTATGGACTACAGTTAATAATACAATTATAAAATGTCCTTTCATGAATTGTAACCAATGTAAAACACTAATGTAAGGTATTAATAATAGGATGGTATATTTGAATTCTTTTTCTTGCATGATTTTTCTGTAAGCCTACAACTGTTCTAATAAAAAAAGAGAAATTGGCAAACAAATGTTTCTGGTGAGGGTTCAGAAATAACTGAAAGGTGTAGAGAAAGCTTCTTATCAACTTAGAGAATACTTGTATTGCAATGAACATAATGTTTATAGAAATATGGACATCAAAAGTGCTTCTGGTGAGGCCTTAGGAGGAAATGATGAATGTGTTCTTGGAAACTGGAAGAAAGGCAAATCCTTATTATGTAGCAATGAACTTGGTGAAATTGTGTAGCTAAGCTGGATGGAAGACAAAACTTGTAAGTGAGCTCTTGGATGTTTAGCTAGGAAATTTCCAAGGTAAGTGTGGAAAATGCTGCCTGGTATCTCCTTGCTATTTTTAGCAAATTGAGGGAGGGAAAACAAGTCTAAAAGGAAACAGCTATTGATGCTTTGGAAAGTTCTCAGCCAATCAAGACAACATATTCTGATTAGGCACGGAAACAGCTCTATTAGGGCCCTCCCCAAGATTGGAGGAAGGGAGCTCCGAAGAACACGGTCCCTCAGGAGGCTTTGGTTGAACTGAAATTTGCAAAGATGAGGTGTATGACTCATGGATCCAACCAGCCACTTCAGAGGAAGTCAGGCTTGGAAATGCATTTATCCAGGAAGGATCTGTGGGAAATCCTTTTGTCTGGTAGCATGGGCACTCTTGAACTGCATGCAAAACTGACAAGAATTTTGAGAATTTTCTGAGTACAGGCACTGCCAGCCTTGGCACAAAGGGTCAGAGATGGGACAAAATCAAGAAAAAATGACTGCAGGGGCAGAGCCATGGGAGCAGAAGTCTGGGCTAACTTCTCGTTTGCACTTCAGTCCTTGCTTCCATCCTTCCTCCTTCATATCCATTCTCTCCACAGATGCCAAAGGCTCTTTTGAAAACACAAGTCTGACCCACCACACTTCTGATGAAGGCCTCCTTTCAGTGACCCCCAAATGCCCTTGAGATGAAGAGCAAACCTTATTCATGGCCCCAGGTCCCTGCCATCTGGCCTGTCCTCTCCTCTTCCTCTTCCTTTCTCCCCTTCCTTCTTTAAGCTCCTAGACCACCTGACATCTGCTTTCTCTGGATCTCTGCACAGGCTTTGCCCTCAGCATGGAGTACTTCCCTAGGACTCAGAGGTGCCCCAGTCAAGGAAGTGGGCACACAGTAGGGGCTCACCCACATTTTCCAAGTCCATCCAGTGTAAACACCTGGTCCCCAAATCCTGGGTGTCCCTGAATGGGCGTGATAACCAGAGACCCTCCACACAGCTAACAGATTTTTTTTTAAAATTCCCCCCACCCCTTGCAGCTTGTTTGTTGTCTGCTTTCTGTGTCCATTCACTGTGCTTTCTTCTGTGTGTCTGTACATTTATTTATATTTATTGCCCCCCCTTTGTGGCTTGCTTTTTGTCTGCACTCTGTGTCCATTTGCTGCACACTCCTCTATGATTTTACTTGTCTCCCTTTTAGTTGCGTCACCTTGCTGGGTTGGCTCTCCACGGTGTGCAGGCGAGCCTGCCTTCACAAGCCTACCACCATATGGTAGATGGGACCCCAACTGATTGAGCCACAGCCGCTTCCCTAACAGATTATTTTTGCCTCCAAGACCACATCAGCAGCTCCCAGGGACCCCAGCCATTGGTTTAGGACTGGGTCCTGGAGTTGCACACTCCAGAGTTTCTATTCTGTCTCCAGGTCTTCCTTCTAGAAGTGTCAACAGATCACTTTCAGTCCATGAGCCTCCTCCTCTCATTCTCTACAAAGTAAGGGTAATGCCATTTACCCACAGTGTTGTCAGACACTCAGTCAGGGGCGTTCACTTCCTCCTTACACTTACCCCAGTCCAGGCCACAACTCACCTTCCCCACTCAAACTGTCAAAAATTTCATGGCCTCTGCTTTCAATATGGGTTTGGAATGTGGCCAATTACCGTATTCTCCACCAACCTATATCCTCCCCATCATCTTCTCCAACCCCCACGTGAATGTGCGCCGAGCTCAGGAAAGAGGGCACATTAGTTCCCTGGGGTTAAGAAGTCCACTGTGGTCCTGATAAGACTTCTGCACCCACCTCTGGCCACATGCCACCTTGAGGATATGCAATGTGTATACAAGGGCGATTTCTTTGGAAAGCTCAGCATATACTCCATTTTCATAATCCAGTAGCATCGTGGACTGGCAATTGTACAGACTGAGTTTGAGAAAGGGACCGTGTAGAGCATCATCAATCCTAGGGTCTTATCTGGGCCATAGGCAACTTGAGTTGCTCACCCTGTCCCCTGCCCTCCAAGGATACCTAGAGGTACCTGTGCTTCCTCCCCTCTTTTAAGAAGCCAAATGAGAGCTATTAGGAGCAAAATAGTAAAATAGGAAGTATTAAAGAATCTTCCCTCCACCTCAAAAAAAATGAGCTAGAAAAAGAGAGTGTAATTAACTAGGGGGTAACCCCAAAACCAGATCAGACATTCAGAACAATGATGGGAGTTCAGGATGTAAGGAAAGACTGCCAATAATTCAGTTTTTGTAATGAAGACTAGAAACCATGAGACCTGCAGTGCTGGCAGTGGAGGTGGCACAGCTATGGCAACATGTCATAGATTCTAGGAGTAGCTGGCTGTAGTCACTGTGGGCAGAGGAAACATCAGTTTCTAAAAGTCTGGCTGGAGGTCAAGGTCAGTTTGGGAAATCCTGAGACACCAGCA
Organism: Dasypus novemcinctus; assembly: GCF_030445035.2. NCBI lineage: Eukaryota > Metazoa > Chordata > Mammalia > Cingulata > Dasypodidae > Dasypus > Dasypus novemcinctus. The sequence goes on along the minus strand of NC_080678.1, from coordinate 107,419,173 downwards.
CACATGCTAAGTTCAGTCTGGGCCCACTCAGCAGAAGGGGGTTCTGGTAAAGATCCAAGCATCTTTATATTTGGTCGGTATCTGTGATGGTTAGACTAATGTGTCAACTCAGCCAGGTAATCGTATCCAGTTGTTTGGTCAACCAAGCACTGGGCTAACTGTAGTAAAAGGGCATTTATAGGCTTTAGTCACCACTGATTTTACTGCATAGATAGCTGATTACATCTACATCAGTCAGGGAGATTTCTGTCAGCAAGGAGTGACACTTTATCCAATCAGTTGAATTCCTTAAAAGGGGAAGTGATTCAGCACTCAGAGAGAATTTCCCATCTCGTCTTTGGACAGCCAACATCTCCCAGAAACTCATCAAGGACCTTCATTGGATGTTCATCAGAGCCATGCTTTGCAGCCTGCCTGTGGAACCTGGACGTGTGCAACCCCACGGTGACATAAGAGACTCTTATAAAATCGCATACTATTGACAGATATCTACTATTGATTTTGTTTCTCTAGAGAACCCTGACTAACACAGTTTCATTTCTCTTTTTGTGTGTATTTTCTGGTGGATGGGTCATGAAGGACCTGCAGAGACACAAGCCTTGATTTTGGCTTTCCTGGCAACAATAGCTTCCAGCTTTCCACAGGCATCTACTTAGAGAATTAAGGGGTGGCAGACATTTTTGGAAGGGGTGAGGGTATGTTTTTTTCCTTATTATTCTACCCCCTCACTTTTTTGTCTTTTATTTGATCTGGAAGACTGAGGAAGGCAATAGCTAGCCTGCAGAGTGACCACAATACTCGAAACTCAAAATGTCCAATTCTCAACCAAAAATTACAAAAATGCAAGGAGACAGGAAAGTATGACTCATTTGCAGGAAAAATGAATTCAAAAGAATCTTTTAACAGGAATCCCAGTCACTTGGATTACTAATCAAAGATCATAGATCAATTCTCTTAACAGGACAAATGAACTAAAGGAAACCAGGAAAACAATATATTAACAAAATTATTATTTCAATCATGAGACAGGAATTATAAAGAGGAATCAAATAGAAATTCTTGAACTAAAATTATTCTAACATGAGGAAAATTCAATAGCATGGACAGACTGAAACAAGAAGAAAGGATCAGCAAACCAGAAGATAAGACCATTGAAATTATGCAAGTTGAGAAGCAGAAAGAAAAAAGAATGAAAAAGTGAAGAGAGTATAAGGAAATGGTAGGACAATATCAAGTGTACCAATTCATATGTCATAGGAATCCCAGAGGTAGAAGAGAAAAAGTGGAAGAAAGAATTCTAAAAGAGATAATTGCCAAAAATGTCACAAATATGATGAAAGATAGAAATAAACTAATCCAATAAGCTCAATCAACTTCATGATAGATAAATTCAAAGAGATCTACATTAAGACACATTTTAGTGGAAATGGCAAAGCCCAGAGGTAAAAAGAGAATCTTGAAAACAGCAGGAATGAAGTGATACATCTTGTAAAAGGGATGCTTAGGAAGATTAACATTTGGTTGTTAATTCAAATATATGGAAGACAGAAGGCAATGGCGTGAAAGATTTGAAGAGTTGAAAGAAAAAAATGACTGTCAAAGGAAAATAATATATCTACAAAATTTCTCCTCAAATATGAGGGAGAAACTGTGATATTTCCAAATAAACACAAACTGAGGAAGTTCATTACAAATAGACATGCCTTATAAAAATGTTAAAGGAACTCCTTCATATTGAAAGGAAAGAACACTAGACATCAACTCCAAGCTGTTTGAAAAATAAAGACCTGTGGTTTAGGTACATATATGGCTAAATGTAAATGTCAATATTACTGCATGTGTCATTTGTAAAACCACCTTTTATTTATTATATGGCTTAAAGTTCAAATGCATAAAGTCAACCATAGTGATACATTATAGAGCACACATGTAAGAAGAACCTTTCAATAAATGTAACATAGGGAAGGAGAGAAATAGGAAAAGGTTATGTGTAAACTATTGAAAATAAACTATAATAGATCTATTATGTCAAATGTGAACCATATGTTAATCACAAAAATGTCCAAATTATCTACACAAATGGAAATGAGAAGTGATTTAAAATGGGTCATGATAAAGGATCACCTTAGCAAAAAAAGGTAGATAATAATGGAGCAAAGGAGGGATAAAAATGGATGAGACATACAAAAAGCAAGTAGCAAAATGCTAGAAGTCTTGCCTTTTAAATAAATACCTTAGTCTAAATGAATTAAACACTCAAATATAAAGGTAGAGATTGGCAGAAAGAATAAAGAAGCATGATCCAACTATATGCACTTACAAGAGACTCATTTTTATTCCAAAGACACAAATAGGTTGAAAGTGAAAAAATGAAAAAGAATGCCCCAAGCAAATTATAACCAAAAGAGAGCTAAGATGGATATCTGATATCTTTCATATCTGAAAAAATATATGGTAAGCAAACACTCTTACAAGAAACAAAGATGGTTATTATATATTGCTAAAAGAGTCAACTAAAATAGAAGATATAACAATTATAAAACATATATGCATGTAACAACAGGGCCCCAAATACATGAAGAAAAAGTAGAAAGAGCTGAAAGGAGAAATAGACAGTTCTATAATAATAGTTTCAACACACCATTTACCATAGTAGATAAAACATTGAGACAGAAAATCAGCATAGAAATAGAAAATTGAAATAGCACCATAAACCACCTAGAACTAAGAGACATATATAGGGCAATTTACCCAACGACACAGAACACATACATCCTTCAAGTGCACATGGATCATTCCATAGGAAGACCATATGTTAGGGCATAAGACTTGTAAATTTTAAAAAATGAAAATCATACAAAGTAACTTCTTGGAGCACAATGGAATGAAGCTAGAAATCAATAACAGAAGGATCACTGGAAAAATTATAAATATGTGGAAATTAAACTACAAACTCTTCAAAACCAGTGGGTTGAAGAAGAAATCACAGAGGAAATTAAGAAGAGATCTGATGTGGGGGCATTTTCAGGACTTGGAGTTGTCCTGGGTGGAACTGCAGGGACAGATGCTGGACATTGCATGTCCTGCCATGGCCCACGGGGTGGAGTGAGGGAGAGTGTAAACTACAGTGTAAACCATTATCCATGTGGTGCAGCAGTGCTGCAAGATGTATTCACCAAATGCAATGAATGTGCCACGATGATGAAAGAAGTTGTTGATGTGGGAGGAGTAGGGTGAGGGGAGTAGGGGATATATGGAGACTTCATATTCCTTTAATGTAACATTTTTTTTAATTAAAAAGGTAGAAAAAAAGAGAAAATACTTAGAAATATTTTTTTAAAGCCAACATACCAAAATTCATGGGATAGAATGAATGCAGTGCTGAAAAGGAAATTTATAGCAATGAATTCCTATATGAAAAAGAAGAGAAAAATCTCAAATCAATAACTTGACTTCACATTCTGATGAACCAGTGAGAGCAAAATAAATTCAGTGTTACCAGAAGGAAGGAAATAATTTCTATATTAGACCACAGATTAATGAAATGGAGAATGGAAAACCATTTGAGACAATCAATGGAAATAAACTTGGGTTTATGATAATTGGACAAAAAGGACTGTATTTTACCTACAGTGTCAAAGAAAAAATATACAAATAACTAAAATCAAAATAAAATAGTGATGTCATTACTGACTTTATAGAAATAAAAAGAATTATAAAAGAGTACTCTAAACAATTTTATACCAACAAATTAGAGGGCCAAGGTCAATTAGAAAAAGTCTTAAAAATACATCAACTACCTAAACTGACTCAAGAAGAAAGAGAAAATCTGTACAAATCTATAACAAATAAAGACACTGAATAAACAGAACCATTCACCAAAGGTCCAGGAATAGATGGTTTCAATAGTTAATTCTACCAATACTTCAAGTACAAAATAACACCAATCCTTCTCTGATCCTTCCAAAGCATTCAAAAAGAAGGAACACTTTATAATTCATTCTATAAGGCCAGCATTACCTGGATACCAAAGGCTAATAAGGAAAGAAAATTACAGAGCAAGTTCCCTTGTGAATACTGATGCCAAAAACTTGAACAAAATGCTAGCAAACTGAATCCAACAGCATGTGACAAAAGATTGTACCCATGACCAAGTGGTATATATCCCAAAATTCAAGACTGGTTCAATATATGAAAATCAATCCATGAATAGAATGAAGGAAACAAAAACACATGATCATCTAAATGGATGCAGAAAACACACTTGGAAAAAAACCAGCACCCTTTCTTGATAAAAACACTTAGAATTCTAGGATTAGAAGGGAACTTTTTCTTTATGATAAAGGTCAATTACTAGAAAATGACCTTAAATAAAAGGGTCAACTCGGACCAGCAGAATATCTCAGTCTACATATAATACCAGGAGTTAAAAATGCTTTTTGACCTGAATAAAAGGGAGAAATGGAAAGGACAAATGAGTTCATATGGCTATGAGTCTCCAAAAAGAGCCAGGAGGTTATCAGAGGGGTTGCCCTTACGCACACCTCAGCAGAGCCCCAGAGACAGATAAAGTAGATACAATCCCAGGTACTGGTTCTTCTGAGGGCTACAGACACCCACAGGTTCTATGGTCATGGCAGATGGAGTTCAGTGCCATGTCAGTTGGCCCTACTTTGGAGTTTGTGTTTCCGTGTGATGGAGCTGGACTCAGATGTGATCTTTGTCCACAAGTCTCTCCTGTTACTTTTACCAGAACTGTAGTTGGTGCTGGGGTTTAATGTATACCCAGGGGAATTGAATCTCTGGACTGACCATGTGATAGCCAGGCCGTGAGCCTCAACAGACTTGCAAATCCTACACTCTGGTTTATTGGACTTACCCCACTCAGCCAACAAGGTGAAGAAGGTCAACCACCACACCAGGGAGCCAAGAGTGCCTACAACTGAAAGCAGGAGAATTGCATCCAGCATGCCTGTGGAATCTAAGCCCCCTCTTGATATAGATGTGGAGTGGAAACAACCATTCTAAGGTCCACAGGATGGAGGGATAGAGTATGGATTAGAGTGGAATTACTGATATTCTATTCATGAACTATTGTGATGAGTAATAGAAGAAAATGTGGCATTGGTGTGGAGAAAGTGGCCATGGTGGCTGCTGGGGGTAGGGAGGGGGAGGAAGAGATGTGATGTAGGGTGTTTTCGGTACTTGGAGTTGTCCTGGGTGGTGCTGCAAGGACAGTTACCGGACATTGTTTGTCCTCCCATGGCCCACTGGGTGGACTGTGGTAGAGTGTGGGCTATGGTGTGGATCATTGACCATGAGGTGCAGTGGTGTTCAGAGATGTATTCACCAAGTGCAATGAATGTCTCATGATGATGGAGGAGGTTGTTGTTATGGGGGAGGAGTGGGGTGAGGGGGTGGGGGTTATATGGGGCCTCATATTTTTTGAATGTAACAAAAAAAATAAAGACAAAAAAGAAAAAAGAAAAACTCGCATCTAACATCTTGCTCAATGATGAAAACTGAAATCTTTCCCCTTAAAATCAGAAACAAGATAAGGATGCCCATTTTAATCATGCTATTCAATATTCAATATTGTACTAGAAGTCCTAGCCAGAACAATTAAGAAGGAAGAAGAAATAAACTGTATCCAAATTGGAATCAAGAAATTGAACTATCTATTTTGCAAATGATGTTGTCTTTTAAATAGAAAAGCCAAGGGAATCCATAAGAAAACTACTAGAATTAACAAATTCAGCAAAGCAACTGGGTACAAGTTTAACACATTAAAGATCAATTATGTTTCTATATACTAACAATGCACAATCTAAACACAAAAATAGGAAAACAATTCCAGTTATGACAGCATATAAATGAATAATATATCTAGGAATAAATTTAAGCAAGGATGTAAAATCTTTTATAGTGAAAATTTCAAAAGAGAATTGAAAGATATTAAAGAAGGCATAAATGTGTGGCATGACAAATCCCATATCCATGGATTGAAAGAGTTAATATTGCCAAAATGTCAATTCTGCCCAATAGAATCTGTAGATCCAACACAATCACTGTCAAATTACAGCAGCCATTTTTGCAGAAATGGAAAAGCTGATCCTCAAATTCACATAGAACTGCAAGGAACCTCAGATAACAAAACAATTTTGAAAGAGAAGAATTAGGTTGAAAGCATACCGTTTTCCAATTTCAAAATACACTACAAAGTTACAGTAATCAAAACAGTGTGGAACTGGCCTAAAGATAATGCATCGTTGGACCACTGGAATAGAATTGAAAGTACAGAAATAAGCCCAAACATATATGGACAATTGATTTTGTACAAAATTGTCAGTAACACACATATGTGAAAGATTAGATTCTAACAAATGACATCATTAAAACCTGGATATCCCCTTGCAAAGGAATGAGGCTCGACTCCTACCTCATATCATATACAAAAATTGACTCAAATTGGATGAAGGTCCTAATTATAATGGCTAAAAATGCAAAGCTCTTTGAAGAAAACAATCTTTATGATATACTATTTGGCTATGGAGTCATAGATATGATGCCAAAGTATGAACAACAAAAGAAACAATATGTAAGTTCCATTTCATGACAATTAAAACTAATTCATTAAGGCAGTATTAAGAAAACTGAAAATATTTTACAAAATGGGAGAATAGCGGCAGATCATAGACTAATAAGGGTTTAATGTCTAAAATATACAGAAATTTTTGCAATGCAACAACAGAAGCATAAAAAACTCAGTCAAACAAAAGCAAAAGCTTGAACATACCAAAGAAGATGCACAAATGAAAAATAAGCATATGAAAAGAGCCCCTACATCATTAGCCAGTAAGGAAATATAAAGGCAAACTAGGTTTATGTGGCCTTGACCAACCCACTTAGCCCCTCCAAGCCTTAGTCGCCTCATCCTAAAAGAGGGGAATCGAACACACTCCCTCAGTTGTCAGGGACTAAAGTGTCTAGTATGTTGCTTATCATGTAGTAAGTGCTCAGTTAATGTGATTTCACACACCCCTGGTGCCAGAGCTCCTCCTCCAACCCTGGCTGGGCTGTGCCCCCACTGGGCCAAACAGCAGAGCCTGGGAGAGCAGTAGGATGGCTGCCCAGCAGCGGGGGGCCCTCTGGCCTCACTGCCCTTTCCAAAAAGACTAAACTAGAGAGGCTGTCATCCCCTCCAGATCCAGCCGTTCTCCAACCCTGATCCACTCTCCAAGGGGGCGTCAACCAGGCGAGACCTGTCCAGGGTGTGTCAGAAGTCCCCCCACTAGGCAGAGGAAGGGATTCTCTTCCAAGATCTGCCTCCATCACTTGACCCTGGGTCTCTCACTCACCCCTAGGGCCTCACCCCTCCCACCCAGACTTGGATGGACACCCCCCTTTGCTCCTGTCCATTCCAGGGTTGTTTGGAGGATGAAAGAAGACAACCACGGTGAAACCGTAAAGTGCTCCAGCAGAATTACCATTGGTTGCACTTCCATTACTCATCAATGAATGCAAAGTTCACTGTCAACCCAACAGGAGGAGATGAAGGTAGAAGCAAGACAATCTCTCCAAGGCTGACCCTGCACCTCCCTTTCCTTCTTTGGAAGGACAACCTCACAGGGGCCAGGAGGCACGTGAGCCACTGCCCAGGGGCCAAGGCCACAAGCAGACCCGCCAGCTGCTCCTGAAAGTGACTGTGAAGAAGGAAGCAAAGCCACCAGAAGAAGCAAAGCAAAGGATTTTCCAAGCACCAGCAACACTTAAAATACCCAAAGAAAGCCACGAACCTGCTTCTTTGGGACCCTGTAGAGCCAGAAGTCTTATAGACTAAAGATCAGCCCACTTGAAGGCCACTTAAAAGAAGGGACAGAAGCTTCAGAAACATTGTGGTGGCTTATGTTCCCTTCCTTATAAAGAACTAAAAGAAAACAGTTTGACAGCCAAGAGATTTCAAATGGAGTCAGGAGGCCACGCGGGAGGTGACTCTTAGGCAGGTCTCAGGTGTCACAAACCACTCGAGTCTGCAAAGCCTCAGGCACAGGCTCCTCAAAATCTCAGGGGCATCCCCACACCAAAAAGCAAAGCGCAATGAAAGGACTCAGCTAACTCCTAACATAACCCCAACCATCCTCCAACCACAGTCAACTTTTGTGCTCGTCTTTTTCTTTGAAATCTCTTGCTTGGAGATGCCACAACACAACACTACTTGGGGTGCTCCCTGAATCTCTGCTCCCCGAATCGCCATTGAGGCCAAATGAACGTCTTGGTTGCCTTGCATCTTAGTCTATTTCTCAGTAGAAACCTCCAAAGGAAAAGTATCTGGACACAAAAGCCTGGAGCATCCTTCTGCCTCGGGAAACGAGGCGTTCCCAGAGCCACCTCTCTTGCGACTGACCCCTGGGCCTCCCGCAGCGCCCACAAAACAGGGGCTCCCCAGGCCCTGGACCCAGGCAGAACCTCCCTGTGGAGCCTGGACCTGCTCCAACAACCCTCCCCGCCCCCCACCCCCACCCCCAGTGCACCAGGCGCCCCCAGCAACTTACTTGTCCAGGACGAAATAGAGATCCAAGGAGGGCTGGCAGGTTCCCAAATCCCCTGTATTCTGGAGCCACGTGCCCCTCCCGCTCCGAACGTGATGGGGTCTGCCCCCCACGCTCAACACCTGCAGCTGCAGGAGCAGCAGCAGCAGCCATAAGGGCGCTGGCCCAGGCGCCCGGGGAGCGCGGCTCCCCATCCGTCTGGTATCTCTGGAAGCCTGGAGTCAGGCCCAGCAAGTCCACCAAAGTCTCTTCCAGGCGCTACCTCCGCCTCTGCGCGTGCTCAGCGGCCGCCGGCCCGCGCCTCTAGCCTAGACACGCACGACCTCGCCACGCACCCACGGAGAGCACCAAGCAAGACAGCGACTGGCTCTGGGCACCAGCCGCAACTGCCTGCTCGCCCCCTTCCGCCACCCCGGGGCCAGGTTATTACGACAGCCATGAGGCTGACGTGCCACTTTGTGACCTGCAGCACTGCGGGGCTGCTCACAACTGCAAGGGGGAGTCACAGGATCTGTGCGGGGTGGGAGGGGGCTAAAGAGGCGCCCCTTTCCCCCAGACCCTCACAGGGGGCCTCTAGGACTCTCAAAATCGCTGCGTTTTTGCTTAATAGCATGTTACCAGAAGGGTCTGGGTGCTGGCGGATGAGGACCCGGCACTCCCTCGCCCCCCACCCGCTCTCCCCACCCCGGCCTGGGAGCAGAGCCTGGAGGCAGAGGCTGGGCTCAGGCATCTCTCTGGTCCTGTTACTGTCAATCCTGCGGGGAACGCAAGTGGAACCCAGAGGGTGCTCGCAGGCTGAGGACGCCTCCCTCTCCTCGCCCAGCAGGAGGCGGTCCTCCCCTGACCAGCTCCAGGGGGAAACCGAGGCCCTGCAGGAGGGGCCAGCGCCGAGGGCCTGCAGCAGGCAGTGGGGGAGGCGGGGCCAGCCGCGGGCTCCGAGGGTCTCCAGACTCTCCCTTGGGGCTGCCTCTGGAGGGGTGGGGAGGGAAAGCCGGCTGGGGGAGCGGGAGGGGCTCTGGGAGCCCCCGTCTGTCCTGAGGGGCCCTTTCTCCTGGAGAGAAAGCCCTGTCCGGGCTGGCGCAACCCGCGCCCCAGGGTCCAGCTGCGACTCTCCTGGCTTGGAGGCGGAGCTGTGGGGACCCAACTGCTCAGCGCCCCCGGGCCAGGGCCAGGCGCTGACAGGGCCGCGGGGCCACGCCGCGGTTCAAGCCGGCAGGGAGGGGGGCCGGGGTCCCTCTGAGTCCCCCGGCCTGGAGCTGGCTCTGGGCTGGGGGTGCAGTGACGGGGCACGGGCTCTTCTTTCACATCCGCCCGCTCAGCACTGCGACCACCGCCTGCTCTGGCTGCGGGCGGGGGGGGGGGGGGGGGGGGGAAGTGCCCTGTCCGCGGAGGAGGGGAGCCCCGCGCTCAGCCCTTATCAGACCAGGAGCCTCGGGCCCGTGACCAGCCGTGCCCACACCGTGGAGTCGGATGCCAGCGGCGCTGGACCTCGTGGAGTCGGTGGTGGGGCCGCCCCGCGGGGCCGGCTGGTCCTTTGGGGCCTTTCTCCTCCACGCAGCTTCCCGGGGGGACGTGGGGTTCGTCCAGGGCTGAAGTGTTTGCTGAGGGAGGGAGCGCAAAGCCGGCGTGCAGGGGCTCAGGGTGCTAGCACATGTTGTGGAAGGGAGGGCCTAGGATCCCAGCTGCTGGGGGAAAAGGGGCAGGCAGAGGGTGCCTGGAGCCCCTGGGAGAAGGCGTCACTCCATAATTTTACATTATATGTTCAGTTCATAATAGCACAATCAAACAGTATTTGTTCTTTTGTATCTGGCTTGCTTCACTCAACATAATGTCCTCCAGGTTCATCCATGTTGTCATGTTTCCACATTTCTTCTTATGGTTGCATACTATTCCATTGGGAGAATACACCACAATTGGTTTACCCATTCATCAGTTGATGGATACCTGGGTTGTTTCCAGCTTTTAACAATCGTGAATAATGATGGGTGTGCAGAAGTCTGTTCGTTACACTGCTCTCAGTTCTTCTGGCTATATACCTAGTAATGGTATATCCAGGTCACATGGTAAGTCTATATTCGACATCCTTAGAAAGTGCCCAACTGTCCTCCACAATGGCTGTACCATTCTACATTCTAACCAACAGTGAATAAGTGTTCCTACCTCCAACACTTACACTTTTCCAACTTTTACTAGTGGCCAGTCTAGCAGGTGTGAAGTAATATCTCGTAGTTTTGATTTGCATTTCCCTAATTGCTAGTGATGTTGAACATTTTTCATGTGTTTCTTCACCATTTGTATTTCTTCTTTGGACAATTGTCTTTTGAACTCTTTTGCCCATTTTTTAATCAGGCAGTTTGACTTTTTATTGTTGAGTTGTATGGCCTCTATATATCATGGATATTAAACCCTTATCAGATATGTGATTGCCAAACATTTACCCCCATTGATTCAGCTGCCTTTTCACCCTTTTGACAAAGTCCTATAAGGACAAAGTGTTTAATTTTGAGGAGGTCCCATTTATCAATTTTCTCTTTCATTGTTTGTGCTATCGGTATAAGATTAAGAAAATATTACCTACCACAAGATCTTTTTTTTTTTAAAGATTTATTTATTTATTTGATTCCCCCCTCCCCTGGTTGTCTGTTCTTGGTGTCTATTCGCTGAGTCTTGTTTCTTTGTCCGCTTCTGTTGTCGTCCGCAGCACGGGAAGTATGGGCGGCGCCATTCCTGGGCAGGCTGCTCTTTCTTTTCACGCTGGGCGGCTTTCCTCACGGGCGCACTCCTTGTGCGTGGGCCTCCCCCATGCGGGGGACACCCTTGCGTGGCAGGGCACTCCTTGCGCGCAGTGGCATCAGCACTGCACGTGGCCAGTTCCACACGGGTCAAGGAGGCCCGGGGTTTGAACCGCGGACCTCCCATGTGGTAGACGGACGCCCTAACCACTGGGCCAAAGTCCGTTTCCCTACCACAAGATCTTAAAGATGTTTCTCAACATTTTCTTCTGGGAGCTTTATAGTTGTCTCTTTTATATTTAGGTCCTTGATCCATTTTGTTTTATTTTTACACTTTTTTAATTAAAGTTAATAGATTACAAAGAACACTACATTAAAAAATATTTTAAAAAACATGAAGTTCCCATATACCCCACTCCCCACCCCCACCCCATCATTTTTGTAAATTATATATTTTTGAAGATATATACATCACACAAAATAAAGTTACATTAAAAAATATAAGAGGTTCCCGTATACCCCTGACTCCTGCACCCCACTCCTCCCACACCAACAACCTCCTCCATCATTGTGGCACACTCATCGCACTTTGGTGAACACATTTTGGAGCACTGCTGCACCACATACATAATAGTTTACGTGTAGTTCACACTCTCCCCCCATACATTCAGAAGGTTATGGCAGGATATATAAAGTCCAGCATCTGATCCTGCAGTATCATTTAGGACAACTCAAAGTCCCCAAAATGCCCCCACATCACATCCCTTCTTCCCTCTCCCTGCCCTCAGCAACTACCGTGGTCTCATTCTCCACCTCAATGCTACAATTTCTTCTATTACTAGTCACAATAGTTTTATAGTAAAATGTCAGTAAGCCCACTCTAATCCATATTTTATTCCTCCATCCTGTGGACCCTGGGATGGTGATGTCCATTCCACCTCTAGATCAAAAGGGGGCTTAGGTTCCATGAATGATGAATGCAATTCCTCTGGTTGCAGTTGTTGGCACTTTTGATTCCCTGGTGTGGTGTTTACCATCTTCATCTCTCTGTTAGCTGGCCTGGGTAAGTCCAAAGAAACAAAGAGTAGGAGTCCCAACTCTACTGAGGCTCAAGGCCCAGCTGGCACATGGGCAGTCCAGACCCCTAAGCATGCACCATCCCTAGCACCAACCACAGTTTCAGTAAAAGTGACAGAAGAGGCATGTGTAGGAAGGTCACATCTGAGTCCAGCTCTATCACACTCAGGAGCACAAAGTCCAAAGTAGGGCCCTCTGACATGGCACAGAACTCCAAATCAATCTGCCATGACCATATACCCTGTGGATCTCCATAGCCTTCAGGAGAACCAGCACCTAGGGTTGCATCTACTTTGGCTCTCTCTGGGGTCCTGCTGAGGTGTGCATAAGTGTGACCCCTCTGATGACCTCCCAACTCGTTTTTGAAGACTCTTAGCCATATAAACTCATTTGTGTTTGCCAATTCCTCCTTTTATTCAAGGTCAAAAAGTCATTTTGAACACTGGATCATACATTTGGGCTGAGATATTCTGCTGGTCTGAGTTGACCCTTTTATTCAAGGTCTCTTTCTAGTTGCATCAGCAGTTAGTGATTGGTTGTAATCCCTCGGGGCCAGGGAGGCTCATCCCCAGGAGTCATGTCCCATGCTGGGGGGAAGGTAATGCATTTACATGCTGAGTTTGGCTTAGAGAGTGGCCACATTTATGCAGCATCGAGGCTTTCATGAGGTAACTCTTAGGTACCCTGCAGCTCTAAGCCAGTTCATATTTCAGGCACACAGGTTCATAAGCATAGTCATCAGTATAAAGGGCTCATTATTGGACCATCCTTCCTTGTTGGTCTTTGCTGTTACACTTGGGGGATTGTTGCTGTTCCATTGGGGAATGTGACAGAGCTCCCCTGGGTAGGAACTCAGTACTCCCTCTGTTGATGTTTGTAACTGTAACTTCTATAAAAATATCCAACATGTATCAGAACATTTTTATGTCCCCTATATACATGCCCTGGAGAACTCCCCCTCACTCATGTGCCCCCCATCAATAACATCCCACACCAGTGTTCCTCCACTGCGATAGTTGAACCTCTCTGTGGTCCAAATTTTCTTCAGCAATGAAACCTAATATATTGCCAAATTCAATTAATAGGAAATTGAAATACAGTGATGGGTTTAAAGCTTAGAAATAGAATACATAATAATTGAGAAATACTAAAGTAAAAATGAATTGGTGTATTAATAAAATGTAAAATATTATAAAACTTTATTTCAAACATTTTGCCTTTTATCATTGTAATAGGTGTTGCTCTGTATGTACAGTGGCAAGGCACTTTCTTTCATTTCTTCCTCAGTGTCTATATCCTTTCTTTATTTTTCTAATTTTTAGAAAAAGTTTTAGATCACAGTAACTCTCATACACAAGATAGGGAACTCCCATATACCCAACATCAAACCCTTTCCCCAGCAATGATCTTTTTACATGTTCATGTTATATTTGCTGCAGCTGATGTACAGATATTGAAATATAGCTTTCAAACATTATGGTTTACATTATGGTTTACATTTTGGTTTATATTCTTAGACTGTACAAATTTCTAAATTTTTAGCTTCCTTATGTTTTACATTATGGCTTACATTTTAGTTTATAAACTTTTATACACTTTTGGTGTAAGTTAACATGTCCTATCTCCATCATTGTATGATCTTGTGGAGCACTTCCATTGCCCCCTAGTTGCCCTGCTTCCGTCTATTCTATACCTCTCTCCCCCTCCCCTCAGGGCCCACAGTGACAATTAATCTTCACTACTTGAGGGACCAGATTTATAGATACTGCAACAATGCTGAGGGCTTGGCATAGTAGACTGCCCTAACTAATTGGGAGCCACCAATTCTCTCAAGAGACACAATTCCCTCTATTTGGGAACATCAGGTCTCCCCAGGATGTGGGTACACTTATACGCTCATTGTATGGGTCTCCACCCAATGATATAGCACACTGTTCTTTTGTATGTTCACTTTCAGAGGGCATTTCTTCAAGCTCACCAATGCTTTCTTCTGCATCTTCAAATATGCTGTTATATGATTCCAGTTTTTTAAAAATTTCATTTATTGTGCCTTTCATTCCCATAAGATCTGCTATTTTTCTATGTATGCTTTCAAATTCTTCTTTGTGCTCATCCAATGTCTTCTTAATATCCTTAATCTCTTTTGCCATCTCATTGAATTTATTAAGGAGATTTGTTTGAACATCTATGATTAGTTGTCTCAACTCCTTTATGTCATCTGGAGGCTTAACTTATTCCTTTAACTGTGCAACAGCTTCCTTTTTCTTGGTGTGGATGTAATTTTTTTGTTGCTGTCTTTGCACCTGGCTTACTAGAGTAATTATTCTCGATGCAGTTTTTCTCTTTAGTTTAGGGCTTCCTGTCCTTTCTCCCTTGCTGATTGTGCAGTAGAAACCAAGGATGTAGTTGGTGTTATAAGCTGTGGAGGCTCAAGCTGCCCTCATTACCCCAGGGACTGATGAAGCTTCTCCCAATTTTCTCCTTTTCCAGGGGTAGGGATGGAGTCACAGCTGTGTGGAATAATTCAAGTTGTTTAGGCCTATACTCTAGTTGCCCAGAGAGACTGAAGTCCCTTCATGTCCTTTTCTCCCCTACCTGGGGCTGTGATGGAGCTGCAGCTGTGGGCAGCAATCTAAGCAGTGTGGGTCCAAGACGACTGCAGTTGCCCTGATAGATTTCTGATTATTCAGTCTGTGCCAATCAAATGTACCTGCAGTTTCCTGAATAGGCTGGTGCAGGGCCTGCCAGCCTTCCCCCTGCTAGGGGTGGGGCTGATGCCTAGGCTAAGGCTGTAGGCTGATCTGGGTGAAAGAAACTGGTTCCTACCCTCACTGTGATTTTCTGTCAGCCCAGCTTTCCCTCATGCTGGGGTCGGAGTCAAAATGGCAAGTACCAGCCTCTTTTTGACCTGGACAAGTTCAAACTTTATCTATTCTTAGGGTTATACTTTAGCCAGTCAAATCTGCCAATCAGTAGCTGAAATCAGTGTCCAACCATCTCCTCCTCCCCTGTTTTAGGGAAATGGAGCTTCAAATTCCAGCCACAGAATAGCTCCTGGGACAGTTTGTGCTGCCAAAGTAGGATGATCACTGGCCTCTGTGGCTTGACCGGTAATTTCCTGGAGAGGCTGCCACAGGTCCCCCTGGATTCCAGGTGGGGTTTGGTCTTATGCTAGAGCTGCAAACTGATCTAGATGGAAAGAAGCCAGTCCCTACCAGCACTGTGATTTTCATTCTGCCCCACTTCTCCTAATGCCAGGCATGGAGTTAAGATGGTGGCTACTGGCCTCTTTCTGACTTGGACAGATTCAAACTTTAGCTTTCTCAGGATTATACTTTAGCCTGGTGAATTTACTCATAAGTAGCTGAAGTTGTTGAAAAACCGTCTCTTGTTCCCCTGTTTTTGGGAAATGGAGCTTTCAATTCCAGTCCCAGAACAGATCCCAAGGCGGCTTGAGCCTCCAGTAGAGGATGGGCACTGCCCTCCTTGGCATTGAGGTCTCTACTTATGAGTCTTCTCTGCAGATGGGCAGTCTCCTCTTTCCATTCTTTCCAGGATGTTGCAGAATGCTCTTCTGGTCTCCTGGAAGTCCCAGATAGGTGTTTCAGCTAGCTCCAGATAGCTCTGGGTGTTTACTAACTCTCCTGTAGCAGAAGCTGACTCTAGGAGTGCCTTACTCTGCCACCATCTTGCCTATTGATGGATGGGACTCTCTTGGTTACAACTGTAGACACTCTCATTTCCTTGGCATGGTGGTTATTCATCCTCACCTTCTCGTTAGTTGTCCTGGTTGAGTCCAATAAACTGGAGAGTAAGCGTTGAAACTCCGCTGAGGCTCAGGTCCTAGCTGGTATATGGGCAGCCCAAAGATTCAAATCTCTTGGACATACACCTAAGAACTCTAGCACCAAATATAGATTCAAATAAAATGGGATGGTGGAGGTATGTGTAGAGAAGTCACACCTGAGTCAAACTCTGTCACACTGGGGAGCACAAACTCCAAAATAGGGCTCACTGGCAAGGGACCAAACTTTGGAGCTATCTGCTGTGACAGTAGGCCGGCCCTGGGTGTCTCCGTAGCACTCAGGAGCCCCACTATTTGGGGCAGTATCTACTTTGTCAATCTATGAGCTCCTACTGAGACTTATGTAAGCATTACCTCTGGAATGACTTCCCGACTCACATCGAAGTCTCCTAGTCATATAAACTCATTTGTCTTTACTCCCCCCCCCTTTTTTTTTGTTTAAAGAAAACATTTATTTATGGTTTTTATTCAAACACACACAGAACAGGTTTTCATATTTTGAACCTTGAGTGCATAGACAGGGATGTCATGCATGGAATAAATGCTTTTCCAGCAGAGCTATTCCCTGATGTGTTTAAGTATTAGGATGATTAGGCAGAAAAGAAAAAGACTTACTTGATAGAAATCTGCTCATAAATCTGCTTGAAAAAGGACATGATTTTAACCTTATCCCCCCTTTTATTCAAGGTCTTTTTCCAGTTCCATTGCTTTTGGGTGCTTGGTAGTAATCCCTTGGTGCCAAGGATGCTCATCCTTGGGAGTCATAGCTCATGCTTGGAGGAAAATAAAGCATTTTTATGCTGAGTTTGGCTTAGAGAGGCCACATTGTAGCAACAAGGTGGCTCACAGGAGGGAACTCTTAGGCACCCTGTAGCACTAGGCTAAGTTGCAATTTAAGAGCAAAGTCTCATAAGCATAATTGTCAGTATCAAGGGTCCATCAACGGACCATCCTTCTTTACTAGTCATTGCCCTGCACTTCGGGGATCCGTGATGTTCCATTAGAGAATATGGCAGAGCTCCCAGGATGGGAATTCAATATTCTTTGGGTTATTGTGTGAATCTCCACCAACTGTGACAATGCCCCATGAACATTTGAACATATTTATGTACCTTATAGGTTTGCCCAGGTGAACTTCCTTCCATGTGTCCCCTATCACTGAAGCCCATACCAATGATCCTCCCCTGCCACAGTTGTGACCCTTTTGTGGTCCAAAACTTCTTCAAAAATGAAGCCAAGATCATGAAATACAATTAATAGTGAAATGAAATAATAATGATAGGTTTAAACATAAGAAATAAAATACGTAATAATGTAGAAAAAGTAAAACTAAAATAAAAAATTGGAATATTAAAAAAATAAAGAATATCAAAAATTTTTGATGTTTTTTCATTCATCACTGTAAGATCTGTTGCCCTGTGTGTATAGTGGCATTTTATTCCATTTATTCCCGCAGTGTCTTACATTTTTCATTTTGTCTGAAAAGCAGTTTTATTATTATTACTTTTTTCATTAACAAAATTGGAATTTTAATTAGAATTCAAAGCAAACTGTGGGAGTCTATCAAAATTAGATCATAATGTCAAATTTACCATACTAGAAAAACCAGACAGGATAGAAAAAGAAAATTATAGGTCAATATTACTGAGGAATAAAGACTTGGCGTCTTTAAAATATATATTATTATATAGAATCCAGCATTATATGTAAAGAAAAATGCACATTATCCAAATTGGGTTTAGTCTGAGGATGCAAGGTTGATTCAATTCTTTTTATCTTTATTATGCTTTTGTGTGTGTATGTGTGTGAGATGATATCTCATTACGGTGTTTTTTTTTATTTTTAAAATTAAATTGTCTTTTTAAAAAAGATACATGGATTTCAAAAAATGTTACATTAAAAAATATAACATGTTACCACATACCCAACACCCCACCGCCCCACTCCTCCCACATCAAAACCTCTTTTATCATTGTGGCACATTCATTGCATTTGGTGAATACATTTTGGAACACTGTTGCACCACATGGATTATAGTTTACATTGTAGTTTACACTCTCCCCCAGTCCATTCAATGGGTTATGGCAGTATATATAATGTCCAGCATCTGTCCCTGCAATATCATTCAGGACAACTCCGAGTCCCAAAAATGCCCCCACATCTCATCTCTTCTTCCCTCTCCCTGCCCTCAGCAGGGCCCCTTTTCCAGATCAGTGCTACAGTTTCTTCCATTACTAGTCACAATAGTTCTATAGTAGAATACAGTAAGTTAAATCTAATCCATATTTTATTCCTCCATCCTGTGGATGCTGAGTTGTTGATGTCCACTCCACCTCTATATCAGGAGGGGGCTTAGATCCCACATGGCTGATGGACACAATTCTCCTGCTTGGAGTTATAGGCACTCTTGGTTCCCTGGTGTGGTAGTTGACCATCTTCACCTCCCTATTAGCTGACCTGTGCAAGTCCAACAAACTGGAGAATAGGAGCTGCAACTCTGCTGAGGCTCAGGGAGGGCCCAGGTGGCACATGGCAGGTCCAGAGATTGAAGTCTCCTGGGTATACACCAACCCCAGCACCAACCACAGGTCCAGTAAAAGTGATAGAAGAGGCATGTGTAGAGAGGTCCCATCTGAATCTGGGTCCAAGTCCATCACACTCAGGAACACAAATTCCAAAGTAGGGCCCACTGACAAAGAGCTGAACTCCAGAGCCAACTGCCATGATTGTAGAGCCTGTGTGTCTCCATAGCCCTCAGGAGCCTGGGGTTGTATCTACTTTGGCTGTCTCTGAGATCCTGATGAGGCATGAGTAATTTCAACCTCTATGATGACCTCATGACTCTTTTTTGAAGTCTCTTAGCCATATAAATTCATTTGTCTTTACCATTTCCCCCTTTTAATCAAGGTCTTTTCCTAGTTGCATCACCAGTTAGTGATTGGTAGTAATCCCTTAGCACCAGGGAGGCTCATCTCTGGGAGTCATGTCCCATGCTGGGGGGATGGTAATGCATTTACATGCTCAGTTTGACTTAGAGAGTGGCCACATTTGAGCAACATGGAGGCTCTCAGGAGATAACTTCTAGGCACCCTGCAGCTCTAGGCCTCATAGAACTTTCAGGCACACAGGCTCATAAGCATAGTCATCAGTATCAAGGGCTCATCATTGGAGGATCCTTCTTTACTGGTCTTTGCCCTTGCTCTTGAAGAATTGTTGCTATTCCATTGGGGAATGTGACAGAGCTCCTCTGGCTGGGAACTCAGCACTCCCACAGTTGTCGTTTGTAACTCTAACTACTATGAAAATACCCAAGACATATCCGAACATTTTTATGTACCCTATATACATGCCCTCTAGAACTTCCACCCAACCATGTGTCCCCCATCAATAATACCCTACACCAGCATGACTCCCCTGCCATAGTTGAACCCCTCTGAGGTCCAAAACTTCTTCAACAATAAATTCTAATATATTGCCAAATTCAATTAATAGGAAAATGTAATAGTAGTGATAGGTTTAAAGATTAGAAATAGAATACATAATTTAGAAAAACTAAAATTAAGTAAAAATAAATTGGTGTATTAAAAAATGAAAAATACTATAATACTTTGTTTTTGAAGTTTTGCCTTTCATCACTGTGGTGGATATTGCCCTGTATGTACAGTGACAAGGCAATTTTTTTTCATTTCTTCCTCAATGTCTACAACCTTTTTTTAAAAAATTTTTAATTTGTCTTAAAGTTTCAGACCACAGTAAAATCACATATACTACTTAGGGGACTCCCATATATCCATATATCTACCATCAAAACCTTTTCTGCCTTCCCCAGCAATGATCTTTTTACATGTTCATGTTATATTTGCTGCAGCTGATGTACAGATATTGAAACATAGCTACCAAACATGGTTCCATTTTGGTTTACATTATGGTTTATATTTTAGACTGTAAAATTTTCAAAATTTTTAGCTACCTTATATTTTACATTGTGGTTTACATTTTAGCCTATAGACTCTTATACATTTTTGTTATAATTTAACATGACCTTTATCCATCATTGCACAATCTTTCAGAACACTTCCGTTGCCCTCCCCAGTTGCCCTGCTTCTATCTATTTTATTCCTCTCTCCCTCTCCCCTCAGAGCCCACAGAGACAACTGGTCTTCACTGCTTGAAGGACCAGATTCACAGATAATTGCAACAATGCTGCGGGCTTGACTTTGGGAGCCACTAATGTTCTCAAGAGACACAATTCCCTCTATTTCAGAACATCAGGCCTCCCCAGGATGTGGGTACACCTTCCCACTCATTGTATGACATAATGGTATAACACACTATGGTATAACACACTATGACAAGATGAGCACTCACACACTCCCTAGAAGCCTGCCCCTGTGCACATCCCGCCCCCCTTAAGAACCTTTAAGCAGGTAATCCTTCCTTATATTATCTTCTAAAGAGTTTTTTCAACATTATGGTGTCAACCACACACACAACAATCTCCCATGTTCAACTGTTCCCCCAGTCCTCCCCCCAATTCCTTGGGCCATCTGACCCACCCTTCCAAACCTAGCCCCCCTCAAGCCTTCACTGCCCCAACCAAAGGTATCCTTAATTCTCCATCTTATCCCTTCCTGTATAAATATTTACCTCTACTTTATCATAGATTTCATCCATGTAGGCATCAGCTCACAACCTTCCTCTCTCCCTCAATTTCCGTAAGCCTATCATCCAGTCTCTGGCTCTCTGAGACAGTTTGATTTACTTATTTCATATCAGAGAGGTCACGTAATATTTTTCCTTCAATGCCCAACTTGCTTCACTCACCATAAGGTCCTCAAGATTCATCCATGTTATCCCATGTATTTGTACTGTATTTCTTCTTATAGCTGAGTAGTATTCCATTGTATGTATATACCACATTTTATTTATCCATTCATCTGTTGATGGGCATTTGGGTTGATTCTAACTTTTGACAATAGTGAATAATGCTGCTATGAACTTTGGTATGCATATATCTGTTTGTGTCCCTGTTTTCAGTTCTTCTGGATATATACCCAGCAATGGGATTGCTGGGTCATATGGCATATCTATAGCTAGTTTTTTTAGAAATCGCCTGTTAGAGAAAATACGGCTCTTACTGAGACATGGAGACTGATTGACCATAAGCAAAGAATTTATTTACTGAGAAACTCTCTCAATGGAGGGAATCCGAATAACAGATTTCAATCTCCCCACCAGCATGGTGCGGGTCTGAAGAGAGACTTCAGCCCACTCCTGGAAAGGGGGAACTTGAGTTTATACAGAACTTTCCTAGGCAGAGAAATGATAATTAGTGGAAGGGGGGTTGAGGCTGTCTATGGCTTCTTGGAAAGCTGCCAGAGCAAATGTTTCTTTTGATCTGTAGGGTTTTAAAAGGGTCTGTAAATAGTGAAGGTTTCTGTCTCCATCTCCCTCTGATATGCATTTAGAGGTAGTAAAGATCTCCCTCTCCCTCTGATGTGCAGATGGTGAAGATCTCTATCTCCCTTTACTCCTGTCCTTACTGGGTTCCTTTGTTTAACCTGTGGGAAAGTGCCACAGGGGGGAGGGGGTTTACTTTTTTCCCAGTGCATATCAGGGGAAACAGGTACAGCTTGTTAATTATTGCAAACTAACATCGCCAAACTATCCTCCAGAATGGCAGGATCCTTCTGCATTCCCGCCAACAGTGAATGAGTGTTGCCATTCCTCCACATCCTCTCCAGCACTTGTAGTCTTTTTTTTGATAGCTGTCACTCTTATGGGAGTAAGATGGTATCTCGTAGTTTTGATTTGCATTTCCCTGATAGCTAGTGATTTTGAGCATTTTTTCATGTGCATTTTAGCTGTTTGTGTTTCTTCTTTGGTGAAGCATCTGTTCAAATCTCTTGCCCATTTTTTAAATGGGTCTTTTGTCTTTTTATTTTCGAGATACAGGAGTTCCTTTTATATGCAGAATATTAGTCTCCTATCAGATACATGGTTACCAAATATTTTCTCCCATTGGGTAGGCTGTCTTTTCACTTTCTTGACAAACTCCTTTGAGGTGCAGAAGGCTTTAATTTTGATGAAGTCCCATTTATCTTTTTGTTCTTTTGCTGCTCATGCTTTGGGTGTGAATTTCATGAAGACATTTCCTATTACAAGGTCCTGTAGATGCTTCCCTACATTGCTTTCCAAGGTCTTTATGGTCTTGGCTCTTATATTTAGGTCTTTGATCCATCTTGAGTTTATTTTTGTATAAGGTGTGAGAAGGTAATCCTCTTCCGTTCTTTTACTAATGGATATCCAATTCTCCAGGCACCATTTGTTGAAGAGGCCATTCTCTCCCAGTTGAGTAGGCTTGGTGGCCTTTTGAGTATCAGGTGACTGTACATGTGAGGATCTGTATCAGAACTCTAAATTTAGTTCCATTGGTCAGTGTGTCTATCCTTGTGTGAATACCATGCCATTTTTTTTATGTTTTATTTTTTTATTTCTCTTCCTTCTCTCCCCTCCCCCTCTCCCCCCCCTATTGTCTGCTCTCTGTGTCCACTCACTATGTGTTCTTTTGTGTCCGCTTGCACCCGTGGCAGCACTGAGAAACTGCATCTCTTTTGTTGTTGTTGGGTTATCTTGCTGCATTGGCTCTCCATGTGTGCAGTGCCACTCCTGGGCAGGTTGCACTTTTTTCAACATGGGCAGCTCTCCTTGAAGGGTGCACCACTTGAGTGGCATGGCACTCCTTGCACATGGCAGCTCTGCATGGGGGCCAGCTCACCACACAGGTCAGGAGGCCCTGGGTATTGAACCCTAGACCTTCCCATATGGTAGGTGAATGCTCTATCAGTTGAGACACGTCCGCTTCCCTACCATGCCCTTTTCACTATTGTAGCTTTGTAGTATGTTTTGAAGTCAGGTAATGTGAGTCCTCCAATTTCATTTTTCTTTTTTAATATATCTTTGGTTATTTGGGGCCTCTTTCCTTTCCAAATAAATTTCATAGGTAGGTTTTCTAGTTCATTAAAAATTGTTGTGTTGATTTTTATTGGGATTGCATTGAATCTGTAGTTCAATTTTGGTAGGATAGATATCTTAATGATAGTCTTCTTATCCATGAACAGGGAATATTCTTCCATTTATTTAAATCTTCTTTGATTTCCTAGAAGAGTGTTGGTTTTCTGTGTATAAATCTTTATACATTTTTAGTTAAATTTAATCCTGGGTATTTGATTTTTTGTATTCACTATTGTAAATGGTATTTGTTTCTTGATTTCCTCCTCAGATTGCTCTTTATTGGTGTACAGAAATGCTACTGGTTTTTGCACATTGTTCTTATAACCTGCAACTTTACTGAACTCATTTATAAGTTCTAGAAGCTTTGTTGTAGATTTCTCAAGGCTTTCTATGTATAGGATCATGTCATCTGCAAATAGTGAAATTTTGACTTCTTCCTTTCCAATTTGGATGCCTTTTATATCTGGTTCTTGACTCAGTGCTCGAGCAAGTACTTCTAACACAATAGTAAATAGAAGGGGTGATAGTGGGCATCTTTGTCTTGTCCCTGATCTTAGAAAGAAAGATTTTAGGATTTCACCATTGTAAATGATGTTACAAAAGTCATTTTAGGTCACAGTAAAGTCACATACAGTACACAGGGGACTCCCGTAGGCCCAACATCTTCCCCCTTTTCCCCCTTCCTGTATCAATAACCTTTTTATATATGGATGGTACATTTGTTACAACTGATGCATAAATATTTATACATAGCCACTAACCATGGTCAATGGTTTACATTATGGTCTACACTCTAGACCACACATGTTTATAAATTTTTTAATGAAATTCAACATGGCCTGTATCCATCATTGCAAGATCAAGCAGAAGACTTCCATTGCCCCCTAAATACCCCCTCTTCCATATACTCTATTCCTCCCTCCTCCTCCTGTCAAGACCCCCAGTGACTGCCAGGCTTCACTCCTTGAAGGACAAGATTCATAGTTACTTGCAACAACACCGAAGGCTTGACACACTGGCCCACATAGGAACCACCCATGCTCTCTGAGACACCCACCCCTCTATTTGAGAATATATTGGTCTTCCCCAGGATGTGAGTCCAACTCCTTCCCTCTCATTATGTGGGTCTCCCCCCACTAATACAACACACTATAACAAAATGATCACTTGCACATTCTTTAGAAGACTGCCCCAGATGCACCCTGTCCCAAATGCCCCCTCATCCAACACCGTAAGACAATAAACCTTCCTTGTCATATTGCCAAAAAAACTTTCTCAACATTGTAGTTTCAACCACATACCAGCCAATCTCCAGAGTTCACCTGCTCCCTCCCCAACCCTCTCCCAGTTCTACAGAATGTCCAACCCACCCTTCCCCCTCACCCTCCTGTCAAACTTACATCACCCAACCCAATAGTGTCACTACACCCCTGTCATATTCCTTCATTGCACAACTACTCATTTCCACCTTATCATAGATTTCGCCCATATGGGCATTGGTTCACAACTTCCTTCTCCCTTTCTATTTCCTGTAAATCTATTGTCCAGACTCTAGCTCTCTGATTCTGCTTGATTTGCGTAATTCCTATCAGTGACGTCATGTAATATTTGTCCTTCAATGCCTGGGTCGCTTCACTCAGCATAAGGTTGTCCAAATTCATCCTTGTTATCCTGTGTGTTGCTATTGTATTCCTTCTTAAAGCTGAGTAATATTCCATTGTATGTATGTACCACATTTTATTTATCCAGTCATCTGTTGTTGGGCATTTGGGTTGATTCTAACTTTTGGCAGTAATTAATAATGCCACTATGAACATTGTTGTGCATATATCTGTTCATGTCCTTGCTTTAAATTTTTCTGGGTATATACCCAGTATTGGAACTGCTGTTGGGCATATATCTGTTCATGTCCTTGCTTTAAATTTTTCTGGGTATATACCCAGTATTGGAATTGCTGGATCACATGGCAGATCCATAGTTAGTTTTTTGAGGAACCACCAAACTGGCCTCCACAATGGCTGGACCCATTCTACATTCCCACGAGCAATGGATGAAGGTTCTCAGTTCTCCCCATTCTCTCCAATACTTGTAGTCCTTTGTTTTTTCAATGGCTGCCTATCTAATGGGTTTAAGATGAAGTCTATTATAGTTTTGATTTGCATTTCCCTAATAGCTAGTGATGTTGAGCATCTTTTCATGTGGTTTTTATCCATTGTATTTCTTCTTTGGAAAAGTATCTGTTCAAATCACGTGCCCATTTTTTTAATGGGCTGTTTTTCTTTTTCTTTTTGAGATATAGGATTTCTTTATATATGCTGGATATTGGGCTCCTATCAAATAGATGGTTACCAAATACTTTCTTCCATTGAGTACGCTGTCTTTTCACTTTTTTTTTTTCATTTGCTGAGCTACTTTATTATTTTTTTAATTTATTTTTTTATTATTGACTCTGTAAAAATATTACATTAAAAAAATATATGAGGACCCATTCAACCCCACCACCCCCATCCCACCACTCCCCCCCCCCCAGCAACACTCATTCCCATCATCATGACACATCCATTGCATTTGGTAAGTACATCTCTGGGCACCTCTGCACCTCATGGTCAATGGTACACATCATGGCCGATACTCTCCCCCATTCCATCCCGTGGGCCCTGTGAGGATTTACAATGTCCAGTGATTGCCCCTGAAGCACCATCCAGGACAGATCCAAGTCCCAAAGACGCCTCCACATCTCGTCTCTTCCTGCAATTCCCCATACCCATTAACCACCATGTCCACTTTTCCCACTCCAATGCCACCTTTTCTCTGTGGACATTGGATTGGTTGTGTCCATTGCACCTCTATGTCAAGAGGAGGCTCAGATTCCACATGGATACTGGATGCAATCCTCCTGCTTTCAGTTGTAGGCACTCTAGGCTCCATGGTGTGGTGGTTGTCCTTCTTCAACTCCATCTTAGCTGAGTGAGGTGAGTCCAATAAATCAGATTGTAGGTGCTGGAGTCTGTTGAGGCTCAGGGCCTGGCTATCACATTGTAAGTCCAGAGATTCAGATCCCCTAAATATATCTTAAACCCCAACACCAACTGCAACTCCAGCACAGTAGCATGAAAGTCTTATGAAGAGAGATCCCATCTGAGTCCAGATTCATCACGCATAAACACCAGCTCCAAAGAAGGGCCATCTGACACGGCAGTTAACCCCATCTGCCATGACCATAACACCCATGGATCTCTTTAGCCCGCAAAGGAACCAATACCTAGGGGTTGTATCTACTTTATCTGTCTCTTAGACTCTGCTCAGTTGTGCATAAGGGCAATCCTTCTGACAGCCTCCAGACTCTTTTTTTTAGAGACTCGTAGCCATATAAACTCATTTCTCCTTTCCATTTCCCCCTTGCATTAGGTCAAACAGCATTTTAAAGTCATGTTATTTTATGTAGACAGGGATATTCTGCTGATCCACATTGAACCTTCCTTTCCAGGTCATTTTCCAGTTGCATCATCAGTTGGTAGTTGATAGTGATCCCTCGGTGCCAGGGAGGCTCATCCCTGGGTGTCATGTCCCACGCTGGGGGGAAGGCATTGCATTTACATGCTGAGTTTGGCTTCGAGACTGGCCACATTTGAGTAACATGAAGGCTGTCAGGAGGAAATTCCCAGGCACGATGCTGCTCTAGGCCTTGTTCTTATTTCAGGCATATCAGCTCACAAGCATAGTCATTAGCATCAGGGGCTCACTGTTGGACCCTCATTCCTTCCCAGTCCTTGCTGCTGCATCTGGGAGACTGTCGCTGCTCCCCTAGGGACCACGACAGAGCACCACCGGCCAGGATCCCAGTACCCCCCCAGCTGTAGTTTTTAATTGTTGCCACTATGAGTATATCCAAACATTACCATGCACCCTGGACATATGTCCTGTATAGCTCCCTGTCAGCCATATATCACCTGTCAATAGTATCCTATACCAGTATTCCTCCATTGCCATTGTTGAACCACTCTGTGATCCAGAACTTCCTGAAAATTGAAGCCCAATATAAAGTCAGGATCCCTTACTAGCTAAATGGCATATAGCGATGGGTTTAAAGGTTAGATATAGAATACGTGTTGACTTGGAAAAAATTCTACATCCTATCTTTTTCTTTTTTTTTTCTCCCTAATTATTGAACTTCTCTTAACAAGAGCCCTAGACCACAGCAATTCATATATATAATATACAGCACTCCCACACATCCATCACAAAACCTTTTCCCTTCCACAGCGATACTCTTACATCCTATTCACATCATATTTACTTAAATTGATGTACAGAGTCTAAGACAATTGTTTTCAAACAAGGTGTCATCTGTGTTTACATTGTGGTGCATACTTTAGGATACACAGTTTTCTAATTTTTTAGTTATCCTATGTTTTACATTATGGTTTACATTATCAGTCTGTTGTCTCCTATATGTTATGGTGTAATATTACATGTTTTATATCCATCCTTGTGTACTCTTGTGAAACTCCTCTCTTACCCCCCATTTACCTTGGTTCCACACATTTAACATCCATTTTCCCATCCATCTTGGTGCCCACGGTGACAGCCAACCTCCATTTCCCGAGGAGCCACGTCCAGAGATAGTTGGAATAGTGTTCAGAGCCTAACTTGCTCAACTGCCCCAATGCCTTGGGAGCCACCCTTTCTCTCTAGAGATACAGTTTCCTCTATTTGATGGCATTAGTCCTCCCCAGGATGTGGGTCCACCCCCACTCTCACTACTTGGGTCTCTACCCAATGGTACCACCCACTCTGGCAAAATGAGCATTCAGACATTCCCCAGGAGCCTGTCCCGCATTGGACCATCCCCTCCGAGCATTCTAAACAGGTAACCCTCTTAATTATATTTCGGTATGATTTTCTCGGCATTTTACTCTCCACCAACACCTGACAGTCTCCTATGTTGGTATGCTACCCCTCCCTCCCCCCACTTTTGGGCAATATTACCCATCCGCCCATCCCAGCCACCCTCAAACCCGCAAAGCCCCTCCCAAAGGCAACCCCTTGCCCCCATTTTATCTCTTCTTTGTGTTCATACTTACCACCAGCTCGTCAGAAATTCCACCCCTGCAGATGTCGGCTCACTTCCTTCCTCCACCCCCGATTTCCTGTAAGCCTATCGTTCAGTCTCTTGCTCTCTGAGGCAGCTTGCTTATT
The DNA here is from genome assembly GCF_030445035.2 of Dasypus novemcinctus. Lineage (NCBI taxonomy): Eukaryota > Metazoa > Chordata > Mammalia > Cingulata > Dasypodidae > Dasypus > Dasypus novemcinctus. The sequence goes on along the minus strand of NC_080678.1, from coordinate 107,390,797 downwards.
TCATATCATTGAGGTCATGTAGTATTTGTCCTTCAATGCCTGGGTTGCTTCACTCAACATAAGGTTCTCAAGATTCATCCATGTTATCACGTGTGTTTGTAGTGAATTTGTTCTTATAGCCGAGTAGTATTCCATTGTGTGTATATACTACATTTTATTGATCCACTCATCTGTTCATGGGCATTTGGGTTGATTCCAACTTTTGGCAATAGTGAACAATGCTGCTATGAACATTGGTGTACATATATCAGTTTGTGTCCTTGTTTTCAGTTCTGCTGGGTATATACTCAGCAGTGGTATTGCTGGGTCATATGGCAAATCTATGGCTAGTTTTTTGAGAAACTGCCATACTGTCCTCCAGAGTGGTTGGACCCTTCTGCATTCCCACCAGCAGTGGATGAGTGTTCCCCTTTCTTCACATCCTCTCCAGCATTTGTATTCTTCTGTTTTTTTCATAGCTGCCAATCTTATGGGTGTAAGATGGTATCTCATTGTAGTTTTGATTTGCATTTCCCTGATAGCTAGGGATTTGGAGCATTTTTTCATGTGCTTTTTAGCCATTTGTATTTCTTCTTTGGAGAAGTGTCTGTTTAAGTCTTTTTCCCATTTTTAAAATGGGTTTTTTATCTTTTTATTTTCAAGATATAGGAGTTCTTTATATATGCAAGTTATAAGTTTCTTATCAGATATATGGTTGCCAAATATTTTCTCCCACTGTGTGGGCTCCCTTTTTACTTTCTTGACAAACTCCTTTGAGGTGCAGAAGGCTTTAATTTTGAGGTAGTCCCATTTATCTATTTTGCTGCTCGTGCTTTTGGTGTGATATTCATGAAGCCATTTCCTATTACAAGGTCCTGTAGATGTTTCCCTACACTGCTTTCTAAGGTTTTTATGGTCTTGGCTCTTATATTTAGGTCTTTGATCCATCTTGAGTTGATCTTTGTATAAGGTGTGAGATGGTAATCCTGTTTCATTCTTCTACATATGGCTATCCAGTTCTCCAGACACCATTTGCTGAATAGGCTACTCTCTCCCAGTTGAGAAGGTTTGGTGGTTTTATCGAATATTATGTGGTTATATATGTGAAGTTCTATATCAGCACTTTCAATTCGATTCCATTGTTCTGTGTGTCTGTCCTTATGCCCATACCATGCTGTTTTCACCACTGTAGCTTTGTAGTATGTTTTGAAGTCAGGTAGTGTGATTCCTCCAATTTCATTTTCTTTTTCAGTATGTCTTTGGCTATTCGGGGTCTCTTTCCTTTCCAAATAAATTTCATAGTTAGTTTTTCTAGTTCCTTAAAGAAGGCTGTGTTGATTTTTATTGGGATTGCATTGAATGTGTAGATCAGTTTTGGTAGGATAGACATCTTGATAATATTCAGTCTTCCTATCCATGAACAAGGAATATTCTTCCATTTATTTAGATCTTCTTTGATTTCCTTGAACAGTCTTGTATCGTTCTCAGTGTATAAGTTTTTTACCTCTTTAGTTAAATTTATTCCTAAGTATTTGATTTTTTTACTTACTATTGTGAATGGTATTTGTTTCTTGATTTCCTCCTGATCTTGCTCATTATTGATGTACAGAAATGCTACTGATTTTTGCGCATTGATCTTATAACCTGTGACTTTACTAAACTCATTTATGAGTTCTAGAAGCTTTGTTGTTGATCTCTCAGGGTTTTCTATGTATAGGATCATGTCATCAGCAAATAATGAAATTTTGACTTCTTCCTTTCCAATTTGAATGCCTTTTATATCTGGTTCTTGCCTCAGTGCTCGAGCAAGTACTTCTAAGACAATGTTAAATAGGAGCGGAGACAATGGGCATCCTTGTCTTGTTCCTGAGTTTAGAGGGAAGGATTTTAGGATTTCTCCATTGTAAACAATGTTGGCTGTAGGTTTTTCATATATACTCTTTATCATGTTCAAAAAATTTCCTTGTATTCCGATCTTTTGAAGTGTTTTTATCAAGAAAGGGTGCTGTATTTTGTCAAATGCCTTTTCTGCATCTATAGATATAATCATGTGATTTTTTTCCTTCAGTCTGTTTATATGGTGTATTACATTGATTGATTTTCTTATGTTGAACCATCCTTGCATACCTGGAATAAATCCCACTTGGTCGTGGTGTATAATTCGTTTAATGTGTTGTTGAATACCTTTTCACTTTCTTGATAAACTCCTTTGAGGTGCAAAAGTTTTTAATTTTGAGGAGGTCCCATTTATCTATGTTTTCTTATGCTGCTCGTGGTTTGGGTGCGAAGTTTGTGAAACCATTTCCTATTACAAGGTCTTGTAGATGCTTCCCTATGTTATCTTCCAAGGTCTTTATGGTCTTGGCTTTTATATTTAGATCTTTGATCCATCTTGAGTTGAGTTTTTATAGGGTGTGGGATGGTGTTCCTCTTTCATTCCTTTGGATATGGATATCTAGTTCTTCAAGCACTATTTGTTGAAGAGGGCATGCACTCCCAGTTGAGTGGGCATGGTGGACTTTTTATATATCAGATGACTGTATATGCAAGGATCTATATCAGAACTCTCAATTTGTTTCCATTGGTCGATATATCTATCCTTGTGCCATTACCATGCAGCTTTGACCACTGTAGCTTTGTAGTATTTTTTAAAGTCAGCTAGTGTGATTCCTCCAATTTCATTTTTCTTTTTCAATATTTCTTTGGCTTTTTGGGACTTCTTGCCCTTCCAAATAAATTTCAAAGGTTTTCCAATTTGGTAAAAAATGCTGTGTTAATTTTTATTGGGTTTGCATTAAATCTGTTGATCAGTTTGGGTAGGATAGACAACTTAATGATGTTTAGTCTTCCCATCCATGAACAGGGAATATTCTTCCATTTATTTAAGTCTTCTGTGATTTCCTTTAACAGTGTTGTATAATGTTCTGTGTATAAGTCATTTACATCTTTAGTTAAATTTACTCCTAGGTATTTGATTCTTTTACTTGCTATTGTAATTGGGATTTATTTCTTGACTTCCTCAGATTGCTCATTATTTGTGTTCAGAAAAGCTACTGATTTTTTGCATTGATCTTATGATCTGTGAATTTACTGAACTCATTTATAAGCTCCAGAAGCTTTGTCATAGATTTCTCAGGGCTTTCTATGTATATAGGTTCATGTCATCTGCAAAGAGTGAAATTTTGACTTCTTCCTTTCCAATTTGGATGCCTTTTATATCTTTTTCTTGCCTAAGTGCTCAAGCAAGTACTTCTAATGTTAAATAGGAATGGTGAGAGTGGGCATCCTTGTCTTGTTCCTGATCTTAGAGGGAAACATTTTAGGATTTCGCCATTGTAAATGATGTTAGCTGTGGGTTTTTCATATATATATTTTTTATCATGTTCAGAAAGTTTCCTTGTATTCCTGTCTTTTGCATTGTTTTTATCAGGAAAGGGTGCTGTATTTTGTCAAATGCTGTTTCTGAATCTATAGATATGATCATGTGATTTTTTTCTTTCAATCTGTTTATGTGGTGTATTACATTGATTGATTTTCTTATGTTGAACCATCGTTGCATACCAGGAATGAAACCCACTTAGTGATAGTGCATAATTTGTTGGGTGTATTGTTGAATATGATTAGCAAGTATTTTGTTGAGTATTTTTGCATCTACGTTCATTAGAGCAATTGGCCTATAATTTTCCTTTCTTGTGGTGTCTTTGTTTGGCTTTGGTATTAGGGTAATGTTGGCATCATAGAATAAGTTAGGCAATGTTTATTCTACTTCTATTTTTTTGGAAGATTTTAAGCAGGATTAGTGTCCTTTCCAGAATGTTTGGTAGAATTCACCTGTGAAGTCATCTAGTTTTGGACTCTTCTTAGTTCAATCTTGTTACTTCTGATTGGTCTGTTGAGTTCACCAATTTCTTCCTTTGTTAAGGTAGGCTGCTTTTGTGTTTTTAGGAGTTTGCCCATTACCTCCAAATTATCCTTCTTGTTGGCATAAATTTTTCAAAGTAACTTCTTATGATATTCTTTATTTATGTGGGGTTGATGTAATATCTCTTTCCTCTTTCTTATTTTGTGTATTTGCATCTTTTCTCTTTTTTTTCTTTGTTAGTCTAACTAAGGCTTTGTCAATTTCATTGATCTTCTTAAAGAATCAGGTTTTTGGTTTTGTTTGTCTAGTGCTTTATTTTCAACTTCATTTAGTTCTGCTCTAATCTTTGTTATTTCCTCCTTTCTACTTCCTTTAGGTTTACTTTCTTGTTCTTTTTCTGATTCCTCTATGTGTCCAGTTAGGTCTTCGATTTTAGCTCCTTCTTTTGATGTATGCATTTATGGCTATGAATTGCCCTCTCAGTACAGCTTTTGCTGCATCACATAGGTTTTGATATGTTGTGTTGTCATTTTCATTTGTTTCAAGGTAGTTACTGATTTCTTTTGAAATTTCCTCCTTGACCCACTGTCTATTAGTGTGTAGTTTAACTTCCTTATCTTTGTGCCAAATCTGGTTCCTCACCCTTACTGATTTCCAGCTTCATTCCTTTGTGGTCAGAGAAGTTGCTTTGTATGATTTCAGTCTTTCTGAGTTCATTGAGAATTTTTCTGTGACCTAGTGTGTGGTATATCTTGGAGAATGATCCATGTGCTCTCAAGAAGAATGTATATCCCACTGTATTTGACTGTAGTGTTCTGTATATGTTTATTTGGTCCAGATTCTCTAATGTGTTGTTCAGAGTCTTTGCTTCTTTATTGATTCTGGTAAGAAATTCTGTCTAGTGGTGTTAATGGTGTATTAAAGTCTCCCACTATAATTTTAGAGGTATCTATTTCTCCAGTTAGTTTTTCCAGTGTTTGCCACATGTATTTGGAGTCACCCTGGTTAGGTGCAAAAATGCTTATGATTTTTCTTTCTTCTTGAAAGATTACCCCTTTTACTAATATATAGTGCCTGTCTTTGTCTCTTTCAATAGTTTTGCATTTAAAGTCTACTTTGTCTGATATTAGTATAGCTACTCCTGCCCTTTTTTAATTGTTCTTTGCTTGTAAAATTGTTTTGCAGCCAACCTCTTTCAGACTCCTTGAATTCCTGGGTCTAAGATGGGTTTCTAGTAGACAGCATATAGATGGGTCATATTTCCTTATCCGTTCTGCCATTCTTTGTCACTTGACGGGTGAGTTTAATCCATTAACATTCAGTGTTATTACTTTCAAGGAATTACTTATATAAGCTATATTTTCTTTGGATTTATGTACGTCATGTGTTGTTTTTATTTCTCTTTTTTTAAATTTCTTTTTTCTTACACTGTCATCAAACTCTCTCTCTCCTGTTTTCTCCTTTCAATCTGCAGTACTCCCTTTGTTATTTCTTGAAGGACAGGTTTTTTATTGGCATACTTCCTTGCTTTCTGTTTTTCTGTGAATATTTTGAATTCTCCATCATTTTTGAATGCCAGCTTTGTTGGATAAACTTGGCTATAGGTTTTTTCTTTTAGCAGCTTAACTATGTCATACTACTGCCTTCTTGCCTCCATAGTTTCAGATGACAGACCACCACTTAATTCTATTGAGCTTCCCTTGTATGTGATGGTTCTCTTTTAAACTCTTGTTGCTTTCAGTATTCTCTCTTTGTCTTTTGTCTTGGACAATTTGACAAGTACATGTCTTACAGTAGGCCTGTTGGGAATTATACTGTTTGTGGTACACTCCACTTACTGGACATGTACATCCATCTCTCTCAATAAGGTTGGTAAGTTTTCAGCTCTTATATCATCCTATACTCCTTCTGCCCCCTTTCGCTTCTCTTCTCCCTCTGGGATGCCTATAATGCATATATTTGAGTGTTTTGTGTTGTTCAGATTCTTAAGTCCCCACTAGATTTTTGCTCTCTTTTTATCTATCATTTCTACTCTCTGTTTGATTTCAGCTGTACTGTCTTCCACATCATTAATTCTTTCCTCCGCCTGTCTGTTCAAATCTGCTGGTATATGCTTCCAGTGTATTTTTGATTTCTTGGATTGTGCCTTTCATCACCATCATATCCATTATCTTTTTATATATGTTTACAATTTCTTCAGTATGTTCTCCCAGCATCTTCTTAATATCCTTAATCTCTTCCTTTGCTTAATTAAATTGGTTCAAGATATTTGTTTGGACAGCTCTGATTAGTTGTTCCATGTTCTGTATCTCCTCCTGGTTTTTAGTTTGTTCATTGGACTGGGCCATGCCTTCCTGTTTCTTAGCATGACTTATAATTTTTTGTTGGTTTTTAGGCATCTCTTTATCTTGATGGGTTTATTCAGTTGATTAGTTTCTCTCTCTACTTGGGTTTTATTTAATTGCTGTTTTTGTGTGTGTGGTAAGTTTTCTCTTTGACACTTAGTTCTTCCTATTCTGTTTCCTTACTGTTGTCTGTGTTCCCTTGATAGAGAAAGATTAGAGCCAAAGAAAAGGAAAGAGGTAAGAAGAGAAAAAGGATAACAAAAATAATAATAGTAAAAGATAGAAGAGGAACCATATAAGGCCTAGGAAAATGAATAATTAACTCATGTAAGAAGTACAGAGGAATTAGAATAAAGAAGAGGGGTACAATGAAATGAAAAACTGAATAGAGAAAAATATCTAGAATGAATTAAAAGGCCTGAATGGTAAGAAGAGACAGAAAGAGAAAAAATACAATAAGAAAAAAAAAGTTAAAAATGAAAGAAAACAGAGAATAGAGGAGATAGAAATAAAAATAAGAAAAATTGAAGACTAAACATAGAGAGGCAGAATTTAAGAAACAAAACAGAAAGCAGAATATTGGAAAATAAGGAAGGAAGAGAAATAGCATAAATAGACAAAATCTGTATATAAAAAAAAGGGGGGGAAACAAAGGATGGGGAAACATAGCAAACAAGAAACAAGACAGCAGTACCTAATTTTAAAAAAATGGTGAGGAAGGGGAGGAAAAGGGGGAAAAAAAGAACAAAAAAATAAGCAATCAAACAAAAATTTAGGAGAAACAGCCTTCTCACTTAAGCCCCTGAAGAGCTTCTCAGGTTACTAGTGTTTGTCAATCAGTTACCCTGCAGCCAGCCCTCTGCAAATTTTGAATCAGGTTTTAGCAAGTAAAATAAGTAAAATTTTAAAAAGGAAGCTTTTTTGAAGAAAAATAAGAGACCCAAGAGAAGCTAATACAATACTGTTTATGTGTTTCCTGTTCTAAAGTATCAGCTGTGTGTTTGATCACCTGGTAGATCACTACTCTAAGGAGAGGTGGGAATCAAGCCAGGGCCCTTGTATATTCAAATTGGAGACTCCTCCACTGAGCTAAACTTTCTACTTTGGTCTGTTACCTAGAGAGCTATCCAGTCACTTTCCCCAGGATAGGCTTGACTCCCTGCAGTTGGGGTATTACTACTTATAGGAGCCTGTCTGTCCCCTGTCCCCCCTTTCTACTCTTACTGCTTATTCTCCCAGGGCAGCAGGACATGACAGCCTGTGTGACTGGATCTCCCCTCACCTCTCCTGGTCAGGTTGAGTTCCCTCCTGAAATTCAAATGGGACCCTGTTATGTGAACTCACCATGGAGAAATGACTCTCAACCTTCTTCCAGACCTCCCCCTCCACCCGGGGGACCCTAATAGGCTCTTGGAAGGTTATTAAATGCTTCCTACTGCCTGCCTCCCTTAGGAGAGTTGGAATTTTAATAGTTTTCAGCACCACACCAGTCAGTTGCCTGACTCCACCATCTCTCAGCCCAAGTTCCTCTCTCCCAGGTCAGCTTGGTAAATCAGGCTGCTTGAGCAAATTTGCCCTCCTCTCTTCCTGGGGCCACCTAGGTATGCTCCCTAAAGTTCAAAGAGGGACCAGGTAACCAAGCCCACAGAAAGGAAACCCCTCTCCACCCTTTGCCAGAACCCTATTAATCCTGGAGAACGTTCCCTCCTGCTCAGTGACTATTGGGAGTCAGGGAGTTAGCTGTGGTTTTTTGCCTTGAGGGCCTAGCTGCCCACCGTTTCCAGTCACTGGGGTGAGAAACTGATGGTTTTCCTTTGGGTTTTTTATCTCTTTGCCCTGTTCCTTGCAGATCCATGCCCTGATGCCTCCTGCTCTGTGTGTTCCCAAAACAGCTCTCTCGGCCAGGATCTTGTTCCTTCCTAGCCTTTTTTGCGAGAGAGGTGGTGAGTGCGCACTTAAACCAACGCCATCTTGCCTCAGTCTCCAGAACACTGTCTTCATTGCAGAAAGAGCTTAACAATGCATGTCCACTTTCATGTTTGACACTGGATCTGATATTTTACTCTTTCTTCAATCAGCATTTGTGGAGTCCTCCAGTCTCTACCATCCTCCACAGTTTTGGAAAATGCATTGAATAACTCAGGCACTATACATAGTTTTAAACTTGTGAGTTAAAGAAGAAATCAAGAGGAATATCAAGTATTTAGAATTGAATACATATAAAAATATTTTACATGAAAACTTGCGGTTTGCTGATTGTACAGTGCTTTGCAAATCTAATTTAGAAGTCTTATATTTACAATAGTATCAATTATATAGTATTAGAATAAATTAAAAAGATGTGATTTGCCTTTGAGAATGTTAGAAATGTTTTTGATGGATAGCAAGGCATACTATAATGAAGATATCAGATATCCCCAACTTAATATTCATAATGAATTTAATTTCATTGAATATCTGTTTTTGCACGGTAGGTAGATTTGACCAACTGATTCAAAAATTTACTTGGGAAAGCAGAAGGTCAAGAATAGCCAAGAGAGATTTGGAAAAGAAGGAGGGAGCACGTGTAGCTCAGTTTTGAGTGCCTGCCTTCACATATATTAATACAAGGTTCCGGGTTCAATCCCTAGTACCTCCTGAAAAAAAAAAGGAAAAGAAGCAAAAAGCATGTGTACAGTATATATGATGGAGGGGTGACTTGCACTGCAAATTAGTAAGATCGTAAGATATTATAAGGTTGTACATTAAGAAAATGTGGTAATGGTGTAGAAATTGGCACTTAAGACCAGTGCATAGGTGTGGAGAGTCTTGGCAAAGACCCATGGGCACTTTATATATGACAAGTGACATTGCAAATCATTGGAGATGGAATGGCCAGCTCGATGAATTGTGCTGGAGCAATTTATCCAAATAGGAAAAATAAAACTTCAATACTACCTGTGAGTAAATGTCAATCAAGCCTGTCCTTCTCAATAAGAAAATGGTCTTTTGTTAGCCTGCTACCACCATGTTTCTCTGGAAACCTGATAAAAGTAGAATCTCCACTGTGTCACCTGGCAGCACCACTGCACAGGGTAAATTCAGTGCTGACTGGTGAACTGCATCTGGACTGGAGGGACTGTGACTTGTTGAAAGTACAGATGGAATCTGCTCTAAATGTGGACGTTTCTCACTGTGATCCCCAGAAGTTAGGTCTGTGGGCTGTATTACACTGGTTCCCGTGGACCTGGGGCTCTTGTGGACCCACCCATGTGCTCTCACTGCCTCACACCTGCCTGACCCTAGACTGCTTTGAGGCCCCCTGCTTAGGCTGTCCTGCAAGCATGCTGAGGTTCCTCTCCATTGTCCTTCCATGAAGCTAATGGAGTGAGTGAGCAGCTCACAGCTCACTTTTGGTGGTTGAGCAGAATGGGCAGGTTCACTGAGGTTCATTCCATGGAGACTAAATCGTCAGAGGGAAAAGCAAAAATGTTTAAAAAGTAGTATATGTAGAATTGATATTTTTCTTATTCATTGTAGGGAATGGCTTTTTAAATCTATGTTTTATATATAATTCAAAATGGCACTGTATTTTAGAAATCCATTAGAACTTAATACATTCCAAAAGGATCAAGTTATTGCTAAAACACAAGTTGACTGATATTTATTGTAAGGAGATTCATAGTCATGTTAGCGTAAAAACATGTTTTGGCTCATTCAGCCAAACTAATTGCTTAATAGGAATGCAAGGTAGTTGTTTACATGTGTACATGTACATGCTTATTGGTAAAAATGATTGTGCTCAGGCCCCTATTCTGGAATCACATATCTAATTGTGTCTGTAAGAGTCATTCCAAGGCTAAAGCATCTCATGGAATAGAATTAAGCACCACACCCACACCCACACTAAATAGCACTAAATAGCAAGAAAGGAAAAAATAAATGCATTCAAAATTATAAACAGACACCACCAAGAAGATGAAAAGAAAGGGCATAGTCGCGGAGGGCGGGGGACCGGAGCCCAGCCGAGCCCAGCCAAGCCCAGCCGAGCCTGGCGGCGGGGTTTCTGTTCTTTGTTTTTTGTTTCTTGGGGTTTTTTTAAATTTTTTATTTTATTTTATTTTTGTTGTTGTTGTTGTTTTTAATCCTCTCTTTCCTGTCCCCAATATTCTTCTTATACTATTTTATCTTAACAATACAATAGGTCCTACAGGAAATACCTCACATTTGCTGGGTTTCCTCACCCTCCACTGCCGCATTTCTCTGTGAATAGATTTAGCCTATCTACACTATCCCCTTTCCCCTACAACTTGATATCCTCCACCATCTGCTATCTCTCCTATATTCCATCTCCCTTTCTTTGATCCACAAAGTGTCTAACTCTTAATTTCTAATACCTTTGTTTAGTTTTCCATCTGGTATTCGTCCCTGAAACTATTACCTTTCTTTTCTCTTTCCCTCTCTCACGAAAACAATAGCCTCTTAGTACGTACCACATTCCTCCCATATTCAGTCTTCTACCTCATTATAGGTACTTTCCTACTACTATAACTCTACACAATTTACATGATCTAACCTCCATCCTCCCAGAACTCATATTGTTGCTTTGTTAACATATATCACCAATACTACTTCACACTTTTTCCTCCCTTACACAATTGCCTTTCCCCAGCACTAATACTTTCCTTTAAAGTGAGCTTAACTAGCAATAAGAAATTGGAATAAGAAGAACAAAGTGACAAAGAGAAGATATAACACTTACGCAAAAACAACAGCTAATTAATCTCCAAGACTAGAAAAAGAAGCTAAGGAGCTGATTAAACCCGTCAAGAAAAAATGTTGACAAGACAGTAACAAAAATCTACAAACCAAACCAGTAATCAGGAAAACATGGCTGAATCCAATCAGGAAGTGGGGCGGGACTTCGCACAAGCAATGAAAGATCTCAGAACATTTATCACCGATAAATTTGATGAAGTAATGAAAGAGGTTAACAGCATGAAGACAACACTTGGAGGGGAAATTGCAGACATGTGCAAAAAAATAACAGATATGATGGAAATGAACGCCACAATTCAAGAAATCAAAAATACACTTGGGGAAACGGACTTTGGCCCAGTGGTTAGGGCGTCCGTCTACCATATGGGAGGTCCGCGGTTCAAACCCCGGGCCTCCTTGACCCGTGTGGAGCTGGCCATGCGCAGTGCTGATGCGCGCAAAGAGTGTCGTGCCACACAAGGGTGTCCCCCGCGTGGGGGAGCCCCACGCGCAAGGAGTGTGCCCGTGAGGAGAGCCGCCCAGCGTGAAAAGAAAGTGCAGCCTGCCCAGGAATGGCGCCGCCCACACTTCCCGTGCCGCTGACGACAACAGGAGCGGACAAAGAAACAAGACTCAGCAAATAGACACCAAGAACAGACAACCAGGGGAGGGGGGGAAATTAAATAAATAAATAAATCTTAAAAAAAAAAAAAATTATAATTACAAAAATACACTTGCAGCAAATATCAGCAGACTAGAAGAGGCAGAGCAGAGAATTAGTGATGTGGAAGACAGTGCATTGGAAATCAAACAGATAGTAGAAGTGGTCAATAAAAAGGTAGAAAAAATCCAGATAGGACTTAGGGACCTGAATGATAACGCAAAACGCTCAAACATACGTATTATAGGCATTCCAGAAGGCGAAGAGAAGGGAAAGGGGTCAGAAGGAGTGTTGCAGGAAATAATGAATGAAAACTTCCCAAATCTACTGAAAGCGACAGATGTACATATCCAAGAAGCACAGCGCACTCCACTGGTCATAAACCCCAACAGGCCCACCCCAAGACATATACTTGTCAAATTATCCAATGCTCAAGACAAAGAAAAAATTCTAAAAGCAGCAAGAGAAAAGAAAACCATCACATACAAGGGAAACTCCATAAGATTAAGTGCTGATTTCTCATCTGAAACGATGGAGGCAAGAAGGCAGTGGTATGATATAGTCAAGGTACTAAAGGAAAAAAATTTCCAACCAAGAATACTCTATCCAGCTAAACTAGCATTCAAAAATGATGGAGAGTTCAAAATATTCACAGATAAACAGAAACTGAAAGAGTATATCAACAAGAAACCTCCCCTTCAAGAAATTCTTAAGGGAGTTCTGCAGGAAGAAAGGAAAAAACAGGACAGTCAGAGATGGAAGAGAGTGTAAAAGCAACAAGAAAGACAAAAATAGAAGGGGAAAATAAAATAATACAAACAAAATATAACAAACACAAATCCAACCAAAATATGGTTACCATAAATAACTCTCTAAACGTAATAACACTGAATGTCAATGGATTAAACTCACCTATCAAAAGATTCAGACTGGGACACTGGATAAGGAAATACGACCCATCTATATGCTGCCTACAAGAGACACATCTTGGACCCAGAGACTCATGGAGGTTGAAAGTGAATGGCTGGAAAACAATCATACAAGCAAACAACAACCAAAAAAAGGCAGGAGTAGCTATATTAATATCAGACAAAATAGACTTTAAATGGGAAACAATTGTGAAAGACAAAGAAGGATACTATATTTTAGTGAAAGGGACAATCTGTCAAGAAGATCGAACAATCATAAATATTTATGCTCCAAACAAGGGCTCCTCTAAACATGTGAGGCAAACACTGGAAAAACTAAGTGAAAGAATAGATGCATCTACAATTATAGTGGGGGATTTTAATACACCACTATCAACTCTGGACAGAACATCTCAAAAGAGAATCACTAAAGAAACAAAACATTTGAACAGTATATTAGAAGAGCTGGATCTAATAGACATATATAGATCATTACACACAAACACAGCAGGATATACATTTTTCTCAAGTGCACATGGAACATTCTCCAAGATTGACCATATGCTGGGCCACAAAGAAAGGCTTAATGAATTCAGAAAGATCGAAATCATACAAAACAATATCTCTGACCACAGTGGAGTGAAGCTGGAAATTTGCAAGGGACAGAGACCCAGACTCCACACAACAATTTGGAAATTAAACAGCACACTCTTAGAAAAAGAGTGGGTCAAAGAGGAAATCTCAAAAGAAATCAATGACTACCTTGAAACAAATGATAATGATAACACAACATACCAAAATTTATGGGATGCAGCAAAAGCGGTACTGAGAGGGAAATTTATAGCCATAAATTCATATATCAAAAAAGAAGAAAGAGCAAAAATTGGAGAACTAACTGCACTTTTGACGGAATTAGAAAAACAACAACAAAGTAACCCAACAGGAAGAAGAAGGAAGGAAATAACAAAGATAAGAGCAGAACTAAATGAAATAGAAAATAAGAGAGCACTTGAAAAAATAAACAAGACCAAGAGCTAGTTTTTTGAGAAGATCAACAAAATTGACAAACCTTTAGCGAGACTAACAAAGAAAAAAAGAGAAAAGATGCAAATACACAAAATAAGAAATGAGAAAGGTGATATCACCACTGACCCCACAGAAATAAAGATTATCATAAGAGGATACTTTGAAAAACTATATTCCAACAAAAATGAATTGAGAGGAAATGGAAAAATTCCTAGAAACTCATAAGCAGCCCATACTGACGAAAGAAGAAATTGATGATCTTAACAAACCAATCACAAGCAAAGAGATAGAATCAGTCATTAAAAATCTCCCAACTAAGAAGAGTCCAGGGCCAGACGGCTTCACAGGTGAATTCTACAAAACATTCTGGAAAGAACTAACACCAATCCTGTTGAAACTATTCCAAAAAATTGATACAGAAGGAACACTGCCTAATTCCTTCTATGATGCCAACATTACCCTAGTACCAAAGCCAAACAAAGACACCACAAGAAAGGAAAATTACAGACCAATTTCTCTAATGAACCTAGACGCAAAAATACTTAACAAAATACTTGCTAATCGTATTCAACAACACATTAAACAAATTATACACCATGACCAAGTGGGATTTATTCCAGGTATGCAAGGATGGTTCAACATAAGAAAATCAATCAATGTAATACACCATATAAACAGATTGAGAGAAAAAAACCACATGATTATATCTGTAGATGCAGAAAAGTCATTTGACAAAATACAGCACCCCTTCCTGATAAAAACACTCCAAAAGATCGGAATAAAAGGAAACTTTTTGAACATCATAAAGAGTATATATGAAAAACCGAAAGCCAACATTGTTTACAATGGCGAAATCCTAAAATCCTTCCCTCTAAACTCAGGAACAAGACAAGGATGCCCATTGTCTCTGCTCCTATTTAACATTGTCTTGGAAGTACTTGCTTGAGCACTGAGACAAGAACCAGATATAAAAGGCATTCAAATTGGAAGGGAAGAAGTCAAAATTTCATTATTTGCAGATGACATGATCCTATATATAGAAAACCCTGAGAGATCTACAACAAAGCTCCTAGAACTCATAAATGAGTTTAGCAATGCCGCAGGTTATAAGATCAATGCGCAAAAATCAGTAGCATTTCTGTACACCAATAATGAGCAAGATCAGGAGGAAATCAAGAAACAAATACCATTCACAATAGTAAATAAAAAAATCAAATACTTAGGAATAAATTTAACAAAAGAGGTAAAAAACTTATACATCAAGAACTATACAAGATTGTCCAAGGAAATCAAAGAAGACCTAAATAAATGGAAGAATATTCCCTGTTCATGGATAGGAAGACTGAATATTATCAAGATGTCTATCCTACCAAAACTGATCTACACATTCAATGCAATCCCAATAAAAATCAACACAGCCTTCTTTAAGGAACTAGAAAAACTAACTATGAAATTTATTTGGAATAGAAAGAGGCCCCGAATAGCCAAAGACATATTGAAAAAGAAAAATGAAATAGGAGGAATCACACTTCCTAACTTCAAAACATACTACAAAGCTACAGTAGTGAAAACAGCATGGTCCTGGCATAAGGAGAGACACACAGACCAATGGAATCGAATTGAAAGTTCAGATATAGAACCTCATGTATATAGCCATATAATATTCGATAAAGCCACCAAACCCTCTCAACTGGGAGAGAATGGCCTATTCAACAAATGGTGCCTGGAGAACTGGATAGCCATATGTAGAAGAATGAAGGAGGATTACCATCTCACACCTTATACAAAGATCAACTCAAGATGGATCAAAGACCTAAATATAAGAGCCAAGACCATAAAGACCTTAGAAAGCAGTGTAGGGAAACATCTACAGGACCTTGTAATAGGAAATGGCTTCATGAATATCACACCAAAAACACGAGCAGCAAAAGAACAATAGATAAATGGGACTACTTCAAAATTAAAGCCTTCTACACCTCAAAGGAGTTTGTCAAGAAAGTAAAAAGGGACCCACACAATGGGAGAAAATATTTGGCAACCATATATCTGATAAGAGACTTATAACTTGCATATATAAAGAACTCATATATCTTGAAAAGAAAAAGATAAACAACCCATTTAAAAAATGGGAAAAAGACTTAAACAGACACTTCTCCAAAGAAGAAATACAAATGGCTAAAAAGCACATGAAAAAATCCTCCAAATCGCTAGCTATCAGGGAAATGCAAATCAAAACTACAATGAGATACCATCTTACTCCCATAAGATTGGCAGCCATGAAAAAAACAGAAGAATACAAATGCTGGAGAGGATGTGAAGAAAGGGGAACACTCATCCATTGCTGGTGGGAATGCAGAAGGATCCAACCATTCTGGAGGACAGTTTGGTGGTTTCTCAAAAAATTATCCATAGATTTGCCATATGACCCAGCAATACCACTGCTGGGTATATACCCATCAGATCTGAAAACAAGGACACAAACCGATATATGTACACCAATGTTCATAGCAGCATTGTTCACTATCGCCAAAAGTTGGAATCAATCCAAATGTCCATCAACAGATGAGTGGATCAATAAAATGTGGTATATACACACAATGGAATACTACTCAGCTGTAAGAACCAATACACTACATCACACGTGATAACATGGATGAACCTTGAGAATCTTATGTTGAGTGAAGCAACCCAGGCATTGAAGGACAAATACTATATGACCTCAATGATACGAAATAAGTTAACTGCCTCAGAGAGCTAGAGTCTGGAAAAGTGGCTTACAGGAAATCGGGGGGTGGAGGAAGGATGTGAGTTAATGTCTGCAGGGGTGGAATCTGTGATGAGCTGGCGGTAAGTATGAGCACAAAGAAGGGACAAAATGGGGGCAAGGGGTTACCTTCGGGTGGGGTTTTCTGGGTTTGAGGGGGGCTGGAGATGGGAAGAGGGGTAATATTGTCCAAGAAATAGGTGGGAGGGAGGGGCAACATGCGAATATGGGAGAGTGTCAGAAGTTTGTTGAGAACTAAATGTTGAGTAAAACGTATCAAAGTATAAGTAGGAGGGTTACCTGGTTAGGACGCTCAGGGGGTATGGCCTGATGCGTGACGGACTCCGGAGGGAATAGCTGAAGGCTCATTTTGCCAAGGTGGGTTCTACCATTGGGTGGGGTGGACCCATATCCTGGGGAAGACTAATGCCGTCGAATAGAGAGAACTGTATCTCTCGTGAGAAAGGACGGCTCCCAGGGTATTAGATTGGCAGGCGTTGTGGGCCCTAAGGGGAGGGGAAAATGGATGTGGAATGGATGGAACAAAGGTAAATAAGGGGGCAAAAGAGGAGTTATGTGAGAGTACACGAGGATGAATATAAAACAGCTAATATTACACCAAAAACATATAGGGGACGACAGACTAATAATGAAAACCATAAGACAAAACATAGGATAACTAAAAATTTAGAAAACTGTACAGCCTAAAATATGGACCACATAGTAAGCGCAAATGTCACCTTGTTTGAAAACTATAGTTTTGGAATCTGTACATCAGTTTCAGGAAATATGATATGAATAAGTTAAAAGATTATTGCTGTGCAAGGGAAAAGGTTTTATGGTGGATCTGGGGAAATACTGTATAGTGTATATATGAATTTCGGTGATCTAAGACTCTTCTGAAGCTGACATTATGTTGGGATTCACTTTATGGGAAGATTTGGATCACAGAGTGGTTCAACAATGGCAGCAGAGGAATACTGATATGGGATGTTATCGACAAGATATATATGGTTGACAGGGAGTTATACAGGGCATATGCCCAGGGTATATGGTAATGTCTATATATACTCATAGTGGAAACAAAAACAACAGCTGTGAGGGTACTGGGCTCCTGGCCGGGGGGTCACTGTTGTGGGCCCTGGGAGAGCAGCGGCAATCCTCCAGGTGCAACGGCAAGAACCAGGAGGGAAGGAGGGTCCAACAGTGGGCTCGTGATACTAATGGTTACACTTTTGAGCCTATACACCTGCAATAAGAACAAGGCCTAGAGTAGCATTGTGCCTGGGGGTTTCCTCCTGACAGCCTTCATGTTACTCAAATGTGGCCACTCTCACAGCCAAACTCAGCGTGTAGATGCGATGCATTCCCCCCAGCGTGGGACACGACACCGGGGGATGAGCCTCCCTGGCACCGAGGGATCACTACCACATACCAGCTGAAGAAGCAACTAGAAAATGACCTTGAATTAAAGATTCAATGCGAAACAGCAGAATATACCTCTCTACATATAATAACATGACTTCGGGAAGCTGTTTGACCTAATGTAAGGGGGAAATGGAAAGGAGAAATGAGATTATAAGGCTGTGAGTCTCTAAAAAAGAGTCTGGAGGTTGTCAGAAGGAATACCCCTATGTACAACTGAACAGAGCTAAGAGACAGATAAGGTAGATACAACCCCAGGTATTGGTTCTTTTGAGGGATAAAGAGACCCACGGGTTCTATGGTCATGGCAGAAGGGGTTCACTGCCATGACAGATAGCCCTTCTTTGGAGCTGGTGTTTCTGCGTGATGGAATTGGACTCAGAGGGGATCTCTTTTCACAAGACTTGCATGCTACTTTATTGGAATTGTAGTTGGTGCTGGGTTTAAGATATATGTAGGGGATTTGAATCTCTGGACTGATATGACACCCAGGCCCAGAGCCTCAACAGACTTCAGCTCCTACACTTTGATTTATTGGACTTACTCCACTCAGCTAACATGGAGTTGAAGAAGGTCAACCACCACAACATGGAGCCTAGAGTGTCTACAACTGGAAGCGGGAGGAGTGCATCCAGTACCCATATGGAATCTAAGCCCTCACTTGACATAGATGTGCAACCAATCCAATGTCCACAGAGAAAATGTGGAATGGGTGTGGGAACGGTAGCCATGGGGGCTGCTGGGTGTGGGGAACGGGAGGAAGAGATGAGATGTGGAGGCGTTTTCGGGACGTGGAGTTGTCCTGGATAGTGCTTCACGGACAATTACGGTACATTATAGATCCCCCCAGGGCCCACTGGATGGAACGTGAGAGAGTCTGGGCTATGATGTGGACCATTGACTATGGGGTGCAGTGATGCTCAGAGATGAACTTACCAGGTGCAATGGATGTGTCATGATGATGGGAGAGAGTGTTGCTGTGGGGGGAGTGGGGGGCGGGGGCGGTGGGGTTGAATGGGACCTCATATTTTTCATAATGTAATTTTAAAAAAAAAATAAATAATTTTTTTAAAAAAGGAAAGGGCATAGATTATGGCTGGAGCAGGAATGGGAGCAATAGAGTGACATGAGCTGAGGATGGAGAATTAGGCAGGGCCAGCTAATTTAAGGCCATGGGCCTTTGAACCTGTCATTCCTTTTGCTCCTTGCTGAGCTTCTTTTCATATATTAGGCACATGGCAGTTATAGTATCAGTAGGCTCTATTTGTTAATAGTTATCGCCAGTGGCAATGATTTATTTGTTTGCCAGTTTATTATCTGTCTCCTCATGAGAATATATACACTCGTAAGGGCAGAGCACATCTGTCATGCTCACTGTGTATCCCAAACACTTAGAATAATATCTGCACATAGGAGGTCCTCAGAAAATATTTTTTGAATGAATGTGTAGATGATGCAGAATCGAGGGCTAAAATACTGACTACTGAATCTTTATTTTAATGTGATTTTTTTCTGCCATCTAATGTAATTCAGTTTCATTCCCCATTGGACCAAGTACTGTAGAGGATGCTATAAATGCATCAAAGTGGACTAAAAGTCTTCCTCAGGCAGAGCAAAATCTCATGGGGGAGAACTACATAATATTATTGGATTAGATGGAATAAATACTAAAATAAAGATATAGTGCTGGAAGTTTTATATTCACAGTAAACTACAATAATAAGCACTTGTTATAAGAATCTCAACCAGGCTACAGTGGAGCAAAGACAAGGAGTTGTGAAAAGATCTTAGTGGTGAGAAATTTTATGTAATAGGAGTTGTAGGGAATGGGTGAGTTGGAATGCTAGGAAACCTGAAGAGAGGTAGAGCCAAAAATAGAAACTAGGCCAGAGTGGAAATGAATTCTATATGTGATGCCAAGGAGTATGCATTTGATTCAGTCCCATAGAATGAAAATGAAACAGAGATGGAGACTTCCTGTTTTACTTTCTCATCTACCCACCTACATCTATCTATCTATCTATCTATCTATCTATCTATCTATCTATCTATCTATCTATCTATCTATCTCTAATCTACCTACCTACCTACCTGTCTACCTACCATCTATGTATCATCTCTTTGTCTAGAAGGTGGATTGCTGATAAGGTGGAAGATAGGTTGGAGTGGCAAGAAGTGAAAAACAATTACTAGGCAGATGTTCACAATAAATTAGTAGGTAGATGTTTACAGTAATCTAAAAGAAAAGATGAAAAGGAGAAAAGAGTTAGAAACTTGAATTTACCCATAGAAGCAAAAGAAAAAGCCATGTATTTTGCTATGGGTAAAACATAAAGTGCATGTAGGAAATTAGTAGAGGTCATGGTGAGCAGGCAGGCAAAGGCCAAGTAGTCAATGGTCTACACTTATATGCCTAGCAAGAATCCATGGTTTATCTTGAAGTCGGTGGGTGGCTATAATTAGATTTGCATTGTAGGAAGAATTTTTTCCTAGACAGTGGAGACTAGACCCAAGAAGGCAATTTAGGAGACTTTTGCTAAGTGGAATTGCAAACCAAAGTTCAACCAGTGCCAAGCAGATAGCCTAAGTGAATAAGTTGAGTAGTGAGACATTGGAAAGGAAACAGAGAAAGTGAGTATAGACTAGTATTTGAAATATCTGTTAGAGCTAAAGCAGTAGCTAGATGGAGATGGAAAGTTGAAAGGGGTTTCTATTTTTAAGGTGAGAGAATTGAGAATTATGATATGTAAAAACTTGTAGATAGGTAGAGATTATATATATGTGTGTGTGTGTATATATAGATAGATGAAAAATAAATTATGGAAAAAAGTCTCAGAGAAAGCAGAAGGAAATAGGGTTGAGAATGTGGAAGAATTAATTCTGAATGGGGGAAAGTAAGGTGTTATGAAGAATGCTGATGCATCTAAGTATACAAAGAGAATGAGTTGCTGGCTTGCACTTCTAAGAAGAGGCTACACTTTCATAAGACAAAGAATTAAGGTAGGGGCTAAAAGAGGGTGGTAGTTGGGAATTAGCTGCAGTGAAGGAAGGGTAGAGGAAACTGGCTAGGGACAGTAGCAAATATCTTCCAAATGGTTCTGCTGGGTTTAGAAACCCCAGTGAGCCCAGGACTTCTCTCCCACAGCTTTGGTAAATTAGGGGAGAAGAAGAATATGTGGATGGACACAAGGGGGCTTGCTTGCAAGCCGTGTGGAAGTGTAAAATAATGGCGCTAGTAATCAGACAGTGGGATTTGGGAATTAGCTCAGAAGTGGTCCATTTCTACCTGATGGTAAGGAGAGTGGCTGAACTAAAATGGAGATGAATGTCAACTGAATAATTAGATTATCAGAGATCCTTTTTAAAATTTATGTGTTATTTGACACCATGGATAACTATATAAATTTCTTTTCTAATGAGAGTAAGCCTACCGTGTGGCAGGCCAGTGGACGCTTTGCAAGAGCAAGTCAGAGCAGTAAGGATGAAGAGGACACAGGGTCATCATGGAAAACATCCTTTGGGCTTGCAGGTATGAGTTCATCACTTTTAGCACATTTCTGAGGAGGATGTATTTCAGAGTGAGGGCACAAAGACATTTCTAATACAAATGAAGGAAAAAGTGAGAAGAAAGTTTTTAAAATGGGGGAGAACATAGTTTTCTAGGATTTTCTTTCTAAATTGAAGAAAATTCCTCACACCCCCATTTACCAGGGCAAATTTTTACTCCTTCAAGTATTTAATCATATCAAACATGCCAATTTAATACAATGAACTACTGATGTTTTCTTAAACTAGGGATTATAGATTTGCATAAATTTGAGTAATCTGACCTTCCTCATTAACTTAGTTTTGATTTGTTTCATGGTTTTTACTGTTAATCTAAAATAGTAACTTTTTTTGGATTACAAATAACCATATGTTAATGTGGAAAAAAAGAAAATTTGAACATGGTTAATAAAATAAATCATAACACTGAAGAATATTTCAAAAAAGTTTATATGTATGTGTGCACATTGGTATATAAGATAAACATAATAACTATAAATAGGAATATATATGTGTGCCTATATATGATATATATATATATATATGTATCTATAATTTTTGTGTGTGTGGTTGGAGAATCACATATGTACCTCAAAACGTTGGATCCTAGAGGATCTAAAAGATCACCCATGTAACTTCCCATCAAGTGCTGGTGTCATTTACACTAATAAAAACTGTATTATATTATGCAATTATTAAAATACAGGTCTCATACAGAAATAGTTAGCCAGAAAATATATTTCAAAAGTCGAGGTATAGTTTACATATGGTGAAGTTCACCCTTTTAGCATACAGTTCCATAAGGTTTATCAAAGGTATACAGTCATATTTGCCACCACAGTCACCATCTAGTACATTTCCATCATCTCCGACACATCTCTTGTGTTCCTTTGTAGTCAGTCCCTAACCCCACCTCCAGCAGCCACTGATCTGTTTTCATTCCCTTTACTTTTGTCTTTCCCAAAGTTACTTCAGTCTTCAACCTGGCTAAACTCATTTACTTCAAGTAACTTTTCTGTAGCTTCTTTGGGATTTTAAATGTAAATGTTCATGCTGTCTATAAATTGAAAGTTTTATTTCTTCCTGTCCAATATGTGTGCCTTTTATTCCTTTTTTTTCCCCCTGCCTTATTGCACTGCTTTGGACTCCCATTATGCTAGTGAATAGGAGTGGAGAGAGAGGACATCCACGCCTTATTTTTGTCTTAGGGGAAAGCATTCAGCTTTTCATCACCTAAGTATTGTGTTTGCTGTAGTTTTTTCAGAGATGTCTTCTATCATGGTGAGAAAGCTCTATTCCTAGCTTGCTGAAAGTTTCATCATGCATTGATAAATGAATTTTGCAAATGTTTCCTCTGTATCTATTGAAATGGTCATATGGTTTTCTTCTTTAGTGTGTTGATATCCTGAGTTATATTGATTTTTGAATTTTTTTTTAAGATTTATTTATTTATTTAATTTCCCCCCCTCCCCTGGTTGTCTGTTCTTGGTGTCTATTTGCTGCATCTTGTTTCTTTGTCCGCTTCTGTTGACGTCAGCAGCACGGGAAGTGTGGGCGGCACCATTCCTGGGCAGGCTGCACTTTCTTTTCATGATGGGCGGCTTTCCTCATGGGCGCACTCCTTGCGCGTGGGACTCCCCTACGCGGGGGACACCCCTGCGTGGCACAGCACTCCTTGCGCGCATCAGCACTGGGCATGGGCCAGCTCCACACGGGTCAAGGAGGCCCGGGGCTTGAACCGCGGGCCTCCCATATGGTAGACAGATGCCCTAACCACTGGGCCAAAGTCCATTTCCCTGATTTTTGAATGTTGAACCGACTTTTCATTCCCTGTTTACGTTTCAGGATATGGTTTATTGATAATCTTTTGAGGGTTTCTATATCTCAATTCCTGTGGCTTATTGGTCTTCATTTTTTTTTTAAGGTGATGTCTTTGTGTGGCTTTGGTAAGAGCAATGTTGCCTTCATAAAATGAATTATGATGTGCTTATTTCTCTACTATTTTCAGAAGAATTTGTGGAGAATTGGGTCTTTCTTAAATATTTGGTTGAATTTATTAGGCAGTCTGGGCTCAATGTTCTGTCTGTTGAAAAATTTATAAACTATAATGTTTCATTTAAACATAGGTTTATTCATTCTGTATATATATGTACACATACATACTTTTAAAAAAGTGAACTCTGGTAGTTAGTGTTTTTCTAGGAATTTGTCCATTTCATCTAAGTTGTAGAATTTTGGGGCATAAGATTGTTCATAATATTCCCCTATTGTCTTTTTTATGTCTGTAGAATGTGTAGTGATGCCTCTTCTTTAATTCTTGATATTAATATTGTTGTCTTCTCTTTTCTTTCTGAATCAGTCTTGTTAGAAGTTCATCAAAATATTGATGCTTTCCAAGAATCAGGTTTTATATCCTTGATTTTGTTCCCTTTTTTATTTCAGTAACTTTTGTTACTATCTTTATTATTTCCTTTAATATGCTTTCTTTGTTATTTCCTACTTTTATTACTTTCTGCTTACTTTTGCTCTTCCTTTTCTAGTTTTTCAAGATGAAATCTTAGATCATTGATTTAAGATCTTCTTTTCTAATTAAATATTTAGTGCTATAATTTTCCTCTAAGCCCTCTAATAGAAGCTATAAATGCCCTCTGAACATTGCTTTAGCTGCATAGAGAAATTTTGATATTTGCATTCAATTTAAAATATTTTCTAAATTTCCTTGTGACTTCCTCTATGATACTTGGGTCATTTAGAAGTTTGTTCCTTAATTTTCAAATATTTGCATATTTTCCTCATATCTTTTCCTTATTCATGTCTAGTTTAATTCTGTTGTGGTTAGAACATACTTCACATGCTTTTAATTCTTCTTACTTTGTTGAAGTTTGTTTTATGGTCTGGAATATGGTCCGTCTTAGTGAATGCACCATTGGCACTTGAAACAAATGTGTCTTCTTCTGTAATTGGGTGCTATGTTCTCTGTCAGGCCAGGTGAATTCACAGAATTGTTCATGTCTTCTACATCCTTATGAGGTTCTATGTAATTCTTTCAATCAGCAAGAGAAGAGTGTTGAGGTTCCAGCTACAATTTTGGATTGGTCTATTTCTTCTTTGCATTCTGTCACTTTTTGTTTCATATATTTTAAGTTTGTTCATTCCTGGAGGGTCTGGGCCTTTAACAGTCCTCCCTAAATTGGGTTGTTTTTGTTTCCCATCTGTTCTACTTTAATCACCCAAGAAGCACCCTTGAGTGTCACTTGCATTCCAGTCACACTTGTCCTTCATACTCCCCATTGTGCAGCAGCACCCTAATTTCCCCTTGATAATTAGAATCAGTTACATCAGGCAGCACAGAAATCCCCTTCATTGCCTGTCAGTTTAGTAGCATGAGGAGCCCAAAATGGCCTGGTGATATTCTCAACTTCCAGTTCAGTGTTGTCTCCTCTGATGGAAGCATTCTTCATTCTTCTTAGTTCTGCTTTGATTTCTTTCAACAGTGCTTATTTGTTTTGTAGTTTAAAAATGTAGTTCTTCAGAATGAATGATATAAGATATGAATGGATATGAAAGAAGTAGAAGGTTTGTGAAAGCTTCTTTAAGGTAGTGTCTTTTGTCCTATGATAAGATGGCCGGTGTTCATAAAATCAGGATGGAAAAATGTAGGACAAGAATTAAATGCATATGGAAAGTTGTAGATGGGTTAGCAGAAGGGAATTTTGCTTATTGCTAACTGTAATTCAATAAGCTTATTTAAAGGTGAAATTTGTCTTGAATTAATTAGTCTATGTGGTTATGGATGGCTATGGGAAGTTTGTAAAAGCATTTTCCAAACTAAAAGATTACAATGTAAAGGACTGATTTCAGGAAATCATTATTAAGTAGAAATCTAAGAGTTGATATTGATAGCAAAAATTAACTTTATAGCAAAAAACCTATCCTCAGTCTGTTCTAATATATGCTAAGATTTGTTTCCTAAGTGGTGTACTGATGCAAAACTAAAATTTGACTTTCTCTCTCTGTTAAAGTAACACAGTTTTCTTAAATGTCTGGTCTGTTTTGAGTGGATGGATATAAAACTCCTTTTGAGACTACCAGTGTATATATAACAAAGAATTGGTGCCTTATCAGAATGTCTTCATGGTATCCTTATTGGTTTTAAAATAGAGAGCCACTACTATTTTAGAAGTGGTCTTTTCTTACTATTTGATTAACTTATTTGTTACTGTGATAAGTAGAGGCCTGTTCGAATATAATGTTCTAAAACCCTTAAGGACTTCTTTAATTGCAAATTGTTATAGAAGAATTTGTTTTTCGCCTTGTAAAAAGTGAGGTGCTAAAATATAAACACGTAATAATGTGTAAAAACCCATACTACATTTACCACTCCGAAGTTTAGGGAATCACCCACATTGTTAAAAGTAATATATTCTTTTTTTTTAAATTTTTATTTTATTGAATTATATCATTCATACATGAACACACATAAACAATAAGTATATAGTAAAGATTGTGAACTTAAAAATAAACATACATAACATCACACAGGGTTCTCATATATCACCCCTCTACCAACTCCTTGCATTGGTGTGAAATGTTTGTTACAAACTATGCAAGAGCATTGTCAAAATATTACTACCAACTATATTCCTTATCTTACATTTGATGTATTTTTCCCCCAACCCATACTATTTTTTAAATGTACTTTTGTTACAGATATTGTGAACTTGCCAAACAATCATACAAATATATAGATTTCCCATACAACTCCAAAACTTGGTGGAACATTTGTTACAGATTGTGAGATAATATCAGACTATTACCACCAATCATGGTCCATAGCATACATTTGGCACACTTTTTCCATACACATCTGTTATCAACACAGTATAGCTTGGCATTAATGCAAGAATATTATAGTATTGCTGTTAACCAGAGTCTATAGGTCACACCAATTGTAGTTTTCCCATGTTTCTCCATATTCCCCTCACCCTGCAATGGTGATGTACATCTCTTGCTCACAGAAAAAGTAATATATTCTTATTGTGGGGATATTAATGTTCCAAAAAATTGGTAATATATTAAGTTGGTGGTAGTGAGAATATGATCTTGATTCCATAGGGCATCTTAAGTTTTCATAAATTTACAAAAATAAATTTCTTCCAGCACTTCTGAAGTTTCTTTGTGGTAAACAGTATCTTTCTAAAAGAGAAAACATGAAGAAGGAATTAAATGTGTAATTTCCTTGTATATTTGGGGAATATATAAAAAAATTCTTAAAGAATTTCAAAGTTCAAGCTGTCTGTTCTATCCTAATACTGATCTGTATGATATGATTTTTGGTTATACTTTTAGTTATTCTTAGAAAAATGTGATGCTGTGAGAACAACCAAAATCTCTTATCAGCTACACTCTTTTGCTATGATGCTTCTCGAATAGATCATGCAGTCACCCCATCATAAACAAAAAGACCTTAATGGAAAAAGCAAGGCAGAAGTTTGTTATGTTTTTCCTATTGATTAACATAATCTTGGTAAAAGAGTAAAAGCAAGGTGAAACAAAACATCTACTATAAGTTGTAGTTTATGAAATCTAGAAATAGCTCAATTTAAGGATATTAAGGCCTAGATTGTAAGCTTTTATAGCAGTCACATTTATTCTTGAGCTCTGGTCTATGATTGGTATTTCTAAATCCTGAGATGTTTTGTTCTTTATGTATAACCTAATAGCTCCCCCAATTTTTTTAGCACCCATATGACATCAGGAACCCAGAGTTAAAGTTCACCAGCTCTAGAAGTGATAAAGAAGTAGCCCCATGGGTACATATACAAAAAGCACAGCATAGAGGAGCTGCCACAGGGTGGGCCTGGCTAAGGCATTAGGCTTCCCTATTAATATCATACAAGTTCATATCATACAAGACTGTGAGGCCTGTTCAATGTCAGCCACAAACAGTGCCTTACAGCAGGGGACATAGGGACATAGCCAGAAAGCCACACACTAAGAGGATGTTGTTGGGCTCTCTTGTACATTTAAACCAGGTCCCAGTGCCATGTACGGTGTCTCTCCATTTGAGGTATTGGCTAGATTGGTCACTAAGACCCCCAAAACAATAAAGGTATCTGCCACATTTGGTCATGCTCTGAAGTAGGTGGAAATATGTTGCTGCCTCAGGCTTCTGTGGCTCTGCCAGCCAGTGATGGCTTGATATCGCTAGACTTACAATGGATACTTGTCTCCAGGTTGGCTCTGTTCATCATGCCACAGGGTGCTGTGTACCAGGCCAGTGGATCTCCAGACCAACAGTGCTGCACTGTGCTGGCTGTGTAAAGAATACACCCAGTGGAGCAATAATTGCCAGAGTAAATGGGTAGAACCTAAACAAATACAATTGGCATTATGGCCTGCTTCCATGGAGGGACAACATGTATAGTATTGCAAACCTGGAGCTTAGATCTATTAACTGCCACTCAGAGAAAAGCTTGTGCATTGATTAGTATTAAGTGCTGTACCTGGTGAATATGATAATAATAATATCTCCAATACTGGATCATATGCAAAATGATATTGAACATGTTAAAAATCTCAGAAAACTTGATTCATTTTCTGAGTGGTTGATGAACTTGCCTATGAGATGGAGAGTGGCTGTTTCAAGAACTGCCTTCGTTCTGCTTGCCGTGTGCTTGTCTTGCTGCTGTCTATGTTGTCTTTGTGGGTTTATGTCAAGAGCATCCTCTAAAATAATATGGATATTTTCTTCACCCATGCTCAGCAGGAAGTAACTACCAAAGATGGACCTTTGCCCATTCCACTCAAATGGGGAATGCTTACAAATATTTCTTCTTAAGAATAAGAAGAGTATAATCACAAGACGGGACTTGATAGCTGGAACATGTGCTTATTGAAAATTTCTTTTCTTAAGCAGTAATGAAAAATTCCAAGACCCTCTCCAGATCTAGTTGAACTAGTTTTCTATTAACCTAATCATAGTAGTTTACATTTTGGTCTTAGTTCCTAGAAGGACAATAACCAGAACTTCCCAGTTCTACTTCCAGGAATGTCAGTAGTAAGATAACATCTCCGCAAAACCACAGAATGGTACCAGGAGCAACTTATTGCCCAGAAAATCTGCAACTGATGTGGGTTATGGGTGGGAGGCTCTCTGTCTCTTCTGAGATAACCTTAACCTGAGCTGTCTGTCCTGACCTGTGTGTGTGGGATGGTGAGAGGCTGCAGCCCTGCCCTTGGTAACCATGGCACTGACTCCAGTCCCAGGAAACAGTTTATCAATGCAAACTCTATAAACTTTAAATATTCAGGGAAAATGCAAACCAAATGTGCTAAAAGCTTATCTAGAATGTATGAAGTCCATGCTAAAAGCTTACCTAGGATGTGGACGATACATATGCTAATTCAAACCTATTGAGCACTGAAACAAAGAATGATTTAGCCCTTCCTCTGTATAAAAGGAACTCAAAATTCTTGTTTGGGGCTTGGGTTTGAAACAGAAAGCTCCTGAATCTGGCTGGCCATCAATAAGTCATTTTTCCTTCTCAAAATCATTCCTGAGTCCTGGCCTTTCTGTACACAAATAATTGAACCTCTCACAACTGCTACAATACATCTTCCCTGGGATAAAAGGCTACAAACTAGGCATCAAACAGGAGATTTGCATATAGGACATAACACAGGAGACCCTGTAAGCAAAATTCCAGAATCTTCACCCACATGGCAGGAATATATCATGTAATCATCGCTTGATGTCCCCTATTCCCCCTATAAAAACCCTAGACCCTTTCTCACTTTGAACTGGTTTTGGGCAGATCCCTTAATTCTTTGCTTGTGCATTTGGAATAAATCATCTCAGTGAGAAAAAAAAAATTATATATATTGTTCTTATACATATTTTGTTAGATTTATAGCTAAGTATTTTGTGATTTTTATGCTGTTGCAAATGGTACTTTAAAAAATTCAACTTTCAATTGTTCATTGCTAGTGTATAGAAATACATGATTGATATTGATGTGGGCTATGGGTGGGAAGCTGTGTCTCTTCGGAGATCAGCTGTCTGTCCTGACTTGTGGGTGTGGGACATAAGAGGCTGCAATCCTGCCCTTGGTAACCATGGCAATGACTCCAGTCCTGGGAGGCCATTTAGCAATGCAAACTCTATATACATACCAGTCAGTACAGGGAAACTCTGATGGCGGTGATGCCGAAACTTAAGGGAACTTGGACTTGGCCTCGAATGGGCAATATAATATAGCCTGTGCATAAATTCAGAATCATCTAATTCTGTATTCAAGTATGCCTAGTCTCTAGAAATCCAGTTAAGTGATATGGGCTTTGAATGTTCAGAAAGGATGTAAGACTGAATGTGTATTCAAGGTTGCATCCAGACAGAATGTGGGCAAGATGCTAATTCAAGCTTACCTGAGGTGTGGGCGATATGTTAATTTGCCTGGTACTCAGGCAAAGACTTAACTAACAAAGAAAGTAGTTTTCTTTGATAAAAGCACCGTTTGACTCCCCACCCTGTATAAAAGGAACTTGAAAATCTTGTTCAGGGCTCCGGTTTGAAACAGAAATGTCCCAAGTCCTGCTGGCAGTCAATAAATCATTTTTCCTTCTCAAAATCATTCCTGAGTCCTGGCCTTTCTATATGCAAATAATTGAACATCTCTCAACTTCTACAAGAGTATTGCATATTGTTCTTGTAACTTCAACTTTGTAAACTCATTCATTAATTCTAGGAATATTTTTGTATAATTTTTAGGATTTTCTAAGTAGGCACTTATGTTGTCTGTGATTAGAAATAATTTTATGTTTTTTCCTTTCCAGTATGTATACCTTTTATTTCTTGTTCTTGACTTAGTATGCTGTTGAATAGGAGTGGTGAGAATAAGTATTCCTTATTCCTGATTTTATAGGGAAAGCATTCCATTTTCATCATTGTCTGTTAGCTGTAGGCATTTTGTGAATGCCTTTTTGCATTGCTGCAAGTTTTATAAAGCGTGGCTGTTGAATTTTGTCAAATGCTTTTTTCTGTATCTATTGACATGATCATATATATTGACATGGTGATTTACTTTGATTTCAAATGTTGATACCCCACTTGGTCTTCAAAGATTACTATCATTTTTACATATTGCATGGCTTGACTTGCTAGTATTTGTTGAGGATTTTTGCATTTTTGATCATAATGGCTGTTGATCTGTAGTCTTCTTGTTTTTGTTAATATCTTTGCATTTGGTGTCAGGGTAATGTTGCCTCATAAAATTATTTGGGAAGTGTTCCTCCTATCTTCTGGAAGAGTTTGTATTATATTGAAATTATTTTTCCCTTAAATGTTTGGTAGAATTCACCAGTGAAGCCTTCTGGGTCTGGAGTTTGCTTGTGAGAAGAATTTAAAATACATATTCAGATGTATGCCTGTGGGTGTATAGATGTACATACTTATATATGTAAAGGCATGTTTATATATACACTTGTATTAATAAAATCTCCTATGTGTTCTGTTTCTCTGGAGAACTGTGGCTATACATTATGTGATTACAGTCTTCTTCACAACATGCCAAGGTAATACATGATGTTAGAAGTTAGCGCAGAGGTTAACCAAGATGTGTATAGCAACTCAAGGGAATTATGAGGGGAGGGGCTTTTAGGGTACAAGTTATATATTGTTTTTTGATCTGGGTGCAGAATTGGTGAAAATGCATCAATGTATACACTTATGTGTACTTTTCAAGTTTATTTATTTAGACAAATAAAATGTTTTTTTAAAATAAAAATTGCAGATTCAGTGTCTTTAATTCATATAGGACTATTCAAGTTATCTCTTCTTTAATGAGCTTTGCCAGTATGCATCTTTACTTGAATTTTCTTATTAATGAATGTTTTCAAATTTATGGGCATAGAACTGTTCATAATATTCCCTTGTTAATCTTTTAATTTCTGTAAGATCTGCATTCATGCTCTCTCTTTCATTCCTGACTTGGTAAAATATATCTTCTGTTTCTTGATTAATCTGGCTAGAGATTTATCACTTTTATTGATCTTTTCCAATTTTAGCTTCATTTATTTTTTTCTATTGTTTCAACTTTTTTGATTTCTGCACTTATTTTTATGATTTTCCTCCTTCTTCCTTTGGGTTATATTTACTCTTTTCTTAATTTCTTAAGGTGAAAGCTTAGATCATTGATTCGAGTTCTTTCTTCTTTACTAACATAAGCATTTAATACAATGTCTTCCTCTAAGCACTCTTACCTGCAGCATCCTACAGATGTTGATGTTTTATTTTCATGCAATTAAAAATCTTTTCACACTTGCAATGACCAAAGTCAGAACAGTGTGAGCAACAAATTAAAGTAGTAGTGGATATTTATATAATAAGTATCCATGAATCCATAGTAATTAAGTAAATGACAGAATAAATTGATAAATGAGAAGACATATCTCACATGCAGAAGAATTCCAAATAAATGATGTAGATACTCCACCATGGGAGGACAGATAGCATAACCCCCTTCCCTTAAGGGTGGGCTGTGCATGAAGACTTCCTCTCAGAGCACGTGTGAATGGGGGAGTGATGGAAACAAGAAAATGGTACTTCAAGCCAGGTGTTCAAGGTCAGCTCGACTGTCATAAATCATGCTGATAGTACATGCCCTGGATGTGATGTCTTGAAAATGGACTTTTTAATTCTGCAGTCTTCCTCTCCACAACCCATAATTCTAGTCTAATCATAAGAAAATCATCAGACAAATTCCATAGAGGGCCATCCTGCGATAAAACTGACTGGGGACTCATCAGAACTGTCAAGGTCGTCAAAAACAAGGAAAGTCTGAGAAATTGTCAAAACCGAGAGGAGCCTATGGAGACACCAAAACTAAATGTAATGTTGGATCCTGGGTGGGATTCTGGGACAGATAAGAGGTAGTTGGTATAAAACTTAAGGAAATCTGAATAAAGAATGGACGTTAGTTAATAATAATGTGTCAGTGTTGGTTGACTAATTGTAACAAATATACATACTAATGTAAGGAGTTCATTATAGTAGAAACCATGTGCATGTATGTGGTGGGACTCTCTGTACTGTGTGCTTAATTTTTCTGTATATGTAAAACTGTTCTAAAAAATAAGGTATGAATTTTAAAAATCTGTGTCTAATTCCTCTTGTGACTTTCTCTTTGATCCATGGGTTACTGAGAAGTATGTTTTTGTTTTCTGAATGCTTGAGGATTTTCTTTCAGTTATTGATTTTTATCTTAATTCCATATTGCCCGGGACCGTACTACATTGCGACGGTTTGCTCGGTCGGTAGAGGTGGGGTCTGGCTGCGGACGAGGGGTCGGTCCAGCTTTGGACGAGGGGTCGGTCCCGCTTGGGATGAGGGGTCGGTCCCACTTGGGACGAGGGGTTGGCCCGGCAGCAGATGAGGGGTCGGTCTCACAGGGGTTGTGTGGTTCGGCTGACGGGGTCGCCTGGCGAAGCCGGCGACGAGGGGGTCGCCCGGGGAAGCAGGTGATGAACTGGGGACAAGGGAGGCCAGGCCCTTGTCGCGGGCTCTCAGGACTGGAGGGCGCACGGCAGAAGAACTACCGCGGAGACAAGGTAAACATGCAAGTCCACTTTATTGAGGGAGAGGCAACAGTTTTATAGGGGCTGGGGAAGGCTGATTGGTCAAAGCCATGCCCTGTTCTGATTGCTTGCCAGAGAAAGGTCAGTGGGTGGTACTGGACGGGGGAGGGGTGGTGATTAGGGATTGGCTGTTGCTGTTGCTGGGGGAAGTGGCAGGGTTTAGTGATTGGTGGCTGCTGTTGCTGGGGTAGAGGGCAGACTGGAGTTTCCTGCCCACGCCTGGCTGTTGCTGCTGTCGGGGGGAGGGAAAAGGGCAGACTGGATTTTTCCACCCACGCCTGGCTGTTGCTGCTGTTGGGGGGAGGGAAAAGGGCAGACTGGATTTTTCCGCCCTGCACCTGCACAAGGAGAAAGAAGAAGAAGGGTGCCGCCCCACAAGGCATCGTGTGGCGCCATCCGGGAGGAGGGGTGGCCGCGGAAGCATGGCTGCCGAGAAGGGGAGACCCGAGGGCACTCTGCGCCCATGCCGAGCTTCCTTCAGGGGTGGCGGTGGGCCCGACCAACCACCCTATTATGGGGGCAGCAGTTTGGAATAGGCCTACCGTGGCCGCCGCCCCTCGCCAGGCCAGCAAACCACACTTCAGCCCGAGGGGTGACCGCATTTCCCCCTTCTTTTCAAATAAGGGCCAGGATGGAAGCAGTAACAAGTAGCTGAGGCCCAAGGGCAGTAAGCAAATGAGGGAAGTGGGCTGAAGGGGGAGGTGGGTATGACGGGGATACAAATGTACAATTAGGGGGATGGTATCTTGCCGTTGCAAACAAGGGTGGCCAATGTCCAATTCTCATTGATCTCGGCGGCTATAAGGTCCATCTGCTGTTAAAAGTCCAGAATGACAGTGCGCTACAGGTAGTTGATCTCTCCTTGGCGGCAAAGAGCGGCAGAGGCAGACTGTGTGATGGTCTGGAAGATCGCAGCTGTGAGGACAAGTCACGTCAGGGCACCAGCGGCAGTGGTGGCGGCAGCATCGGGAGTGGTGGAGATGTAGGCGAGGACAACAGGAAGGCCAAAGTCTCCACAGGCGCGAGAGAGACCGATGTTAACAGGGCGGGCCGACATGAGGCGGCCTAATCTGCAACGCAATGGGGGTTCAAGCAAAAAAAGGAGGGGGGTGGGGGATGAGAAGGGACGCTTTGGATGGCTGAGAAGAGGAGTGAGGTCGAGACAGGAGGAAGCTCCGCAGAAGTATGGGGAGGCAAGAGCAGAAACGTTATTAGATGCTAGAAAGCAGGCCGCGGGCCGGGGAAAGCGGGTTGCCGGCCGTTTAGCGGGGCTGGAGCTGCTTGAGAGCGATGGCGGCATGGGGGGCCACGGTTACAGAAGACTTGGGGCACCTGCGGGAAGAGTGAGCAGGAAGAGGTCGGGTAGGAGGAGGCCGAGAAGATGAAGTGGGGGGGGTGTCCTCGGCAGTGGTGAGTCGCTGATAGCTGACCTGTACGTATGTGCTAAAAATTGCATTAGCCTGATCCTTGGCGAGTTGGACGATCCTTCTAATAGCCCATGGTCCAACTGCCAGTGCGAAGAGGACAATAATTAGGGGGCCTACGAAGGGGAGGATGTAGGGGAGGATGCCATTGAATCCCCAGGAGAAGCCTCCTTGGGATTCTCTCTCCCTTTTTCTCTTTTCCAGGCCAGCCCTGACTTGGGCCAGATTGTCCTGAATGAGACCAGAGTAGTTAGCATAGAAACAGCACTCCTCTCTGAGAGCAGCACAGAGGCCTCCCTCTTTGAGGAGGAGAAGGTCTAACCCCCTACGATTTTGAAGAACCACTTCGGATAGGGAGTTAAGCCATTTTTCTAGGTGACAGACAGATGTTTCGAGGCGGGCAACATCCTCGTTGACAGCTGCCCTGAGAGATGAGAAAGCGGTGCTGTGAGAGGTTAAGGCTGCAATTCTGGTGCCAGCTCCTACAAGACCTAGAAGAGAGGCGATAGTAATGGCGGTAATGATTTCTCTTTTCTGCACATGGTCTGGAAGGAGATAGTGCTGCCAGGAATCAAAGAATTGGTCATTTGTATGATAAAAAACCCGGGAGAGTATGATTGCGAGCACGCAGGTTTTGTTGGTGGGGTTGAGGGTGCCGACATTAAGACACGGGGTGTGACCTGTGGAGGAACACAGCCATCTTGTATTATTGGGGGGTAAAAGAAATTTTGAGGTTACATTAGGGGTGACTGTAAGGTTGCAAAGAGTCTTCATGGAGGGGTGAACAGCGCCTCCGATTCTGGTGACGCAAAGCCCGCTTTGAGAGACAGATTGGATTGTCAGTCCTACCTTTGTTTGGTTCCAATTACAAGAGGTGGGATTGCTGCTATCAGAAGATTGGTAAGAGGCATTGGTGGCTATGGCCTCATAGAGAGGAAGTGAGGGGGAGAGGCATAGCCAGCAGCTAACGGTAAGGTTAGAATTAGAGGAGTTAAGTGTACAAAAGGTAGCTTGGACTAGAGACAGAAGTGGATTATGGATCTGTAGTGGGGGTCGCGGGGTAGGAGGGGTACGGACAGGATTATAGGATGGACTGCTGGAGGTTATGTAGGAGGGAATGGTAGATGGTGGAGGAGGAGAAGGAGGATTGATGATCGGCCTTGGCGCAGCAGAAGGAGGAGAGGAAGGGTTGATGATTGCGTTGGGACCAACTGCAACTGAAGGGGTGGGACTAGGCAATTTCTTTTTTATTATGAAGAAGGCGCCATAATCATAGCTCGACATGTAAAGCCGGATGCCATATGTACAGCCGTGCAGCCAGGCAGTGTTAGTAGGGTCTTTAACAGTGAGGATGATTATGTTCCACTGGGAAGTACTTGCAATGCGGAAGGAGAGATAGGGGTCCCGGTTTGGAGCGCCTCTCCAGCCGTATGCCATGGTTACACAGCCCCAGGAGGGGCAATAATAATGTGCAGGGTCGTGGCAGCCTCGAGAAGAGGAAGGGCAGATGTAAAAGCCTGATATAAGGTGGTTGTGGGGGCCATATTGTTGCTTAGACCCCCAGCAGCTCTGCTGATTAGCGAGAGCACACACACGTGCAGTGAAGGATGGGGCACCTGAGGTGATATTATAGGCGAGAACTCTTTCTTGTTGCCAGAGAGCGAGTGTCCAACTGAAGGGCTGGTGAGAGGGGTTAGCTTGGCCAGAGGTGGCGAGGGAGAGCATAAGGAGAAGGAGAGAGACTATGTTAATTGGCTCGCCAGCATGGCGAGGGTTGCTCTGCACTGACAGAAGAGTGCGAGCAGCGAACGGACTTCAGGGTTGGATGGTTGCCTCTCAGGGTGGAGGGTGAGCTGGCTCAGTTGGTGCTGGATCATTCGCATCTGGCGCCATTCCCTGCGAGACATCCGCTGCTGAGGTGGCGGGTTTGACGCATCTCCTGGGGACCCAGATTGGCTGAGCGTCATCCTGCGGGAAGACACAAGCGAAACCTCGGCCCTGGGTAAGGAGGGGGCATGGGCCACACCACTGACCTGTTTGAGGGTCCTTCCAAAGGACCAGGGGGGCCTGTGTGGGGCAGTATGAGGGGCCCCAATGCCTATGGACTGCCGAGAGACCATCCTTATCAAAGGTCATGAGATTTAGATGGATTAGGACAGCGGTGATGATGTCTCTGGGAGGAGTGTAAGGGAGGATTTCCCTCTGTTTTTCAATTTGTTGTTTCAGACAGTGATGGGAGCTCTCCACAATGGCCTGCCCTTGCGGGTTATATGGGATACCAAAATGGTGGGCGATTTGGTAGAGCTGAAGGAACCTCGCAAAGGACTCACTGCGATAAGCAGGGCCGTTATCCGTCTTTAGGTCCCAGGGGACCCCCATGAAGAGAATCCCTTGCTGAAGGGCCTTAATGCAGTGCTTAGCAGTCTCCCCAGGCAAGGGGACTGCATAGCACATGTGGGAGAAGGTGTCAATTATAACGTGCAAGAACTTAAGGCGTCCAAAGGACGGGACATGCGTGACATCCATCTGCCACCTGGAATTAAGCCTAAGGCCGCGGGGATTCACCCCCTGTGGTTGCAGAGGCCCCAGAGGCAGGAAGGGGGCACAGGTTTTGCATGTCTGCACTAGGTGCTTACAAGTCTCAATTGGCAACTCAGGCAAAAGGTGGTGGAGTGAGGCGGCAGAAAAGTGAAACCTCGAATGTAAGGACTTAGCCTGATTGATAGCATCTCCGACCATATCAAGGGCAAGGGCGGAGACCGTCTGATCCGCGGTGTCGTTGCCTGCCACTAGGGGGCCAGGCAACCCGGAGTGGCTCCAGATATGAGCAATATACCAGGGTGCCATGCGTTTTTCAAGAAGGGTCTTAAGGGCATCCAGTGCCTCATCAATAGGAGAGGAGGTCAGGAAGAATGTAGCTAATGCCAAGACCCTGCAGACTTGCAGAGAATAGAGGCTATCTGTAAAGATGTTAACAGGTTCACAGGGGAAGGCATGAAATGCTTCTACAATAGCCAAAAGCTCTCCCGTCTGGACAGAGTGTAGGTTAAGATGTGTAAAGACTTTCGGCTCTGCGGCTCCGTCCAGGTACACGACCATGGAGTACTTAGTTCTAGACGCATCCGTGAAAATAGTGATGGACCTCGGAAAGGGGGAGGAAGACGGGAAGGGGAAAAAAGGACTTCGGAAGAGGAGTTGGGACGCGCCTTGGAGTAGGCGGTGACTAGGGAAATGGCAATCGAAATCGCCTGAAAATCCCTCACACAGCACCTGCATTTGCTCATTATCCCTAATGAGGGAGGTGGTTTCTTTTGCATTGAGCAGCCAAACAATTACAGCAGGCTGAGTTTCAAACGTATGGATGGACAGCTGCACTAGATCGGCCGCGAGAGGGATCCATAGCCTCACTGTGGGGCAGATCTTCTGCATCTTGCTCTTAGAAGGATGGAGCCAAGGACCAATGCCTGGAGAGGCCGCTGGGGATCGAACCGCTGGAGGCAGCAATTGTTAAGGGCCTTATCTACAGCGGCAATGGTGGCTCGAGCTTCGGGTGTGATGGCTATCTTTGCGGACACGGCAGAGGGGGGTTTGTGACTGGTTTGTAAGAGAGCAAATAATGGCTGGAGCTGTGCCGTTGTAACAGACAGAGCGGGACGGAC
The DNA here is from genome assembly GCF_030445035.2 of Dasypus novemcinctus. Taxonomy (NCBI): domain Eukaryota; kingdom Metazoa; phylum Chordata; class Mammalia; order Cingulata; family Dasypodidae; genus Dasypus; species Dasypus novemcinctus. The sequence continues at coordinate 107,352,827 of NC_080678.1, read as the reverse complement.
CCAATTGATATTTCCACAGAGCTGCTGGAGCTCTGTGAGGGTGACTTGGTCTGGCACATTTAATCGTACAGCCATTGGAGTTACATGCTGGGAGATATGGAACCCCAGGAAGGTTAAGGGGGGTTCAAATTTGACCTTGTCATTCTGGATTGTTAAGCCGATAGTGGACAGATTATGCCAAAGCTGAGAGAGGACATACTGCAGCTTCTCATGGGTCTCACATGCGACCAGGACATCATCCATATAGTGGATGAGGTAGCCCAGATCTCGCAAGGGGGCGACTGCCGTGTTCACATACAGCTGGCAGATGGCCGGGCTATTGCGCATGCCTTGTGGAAGGACTTTCCACTGATACCTATTGGCTGCCCCTCGGTGGTTGGGGACAGGAACGGTAAAGGCAAAGCGCGGGCGGTCCTTTTGGTGAAGCGGAATGGAAAAAAAAGCAGTCCTTAATATCTAGAGTGGCCACAAAAAAATGTTGAGGAATGGCCACTGGGTGAGGGAGTCCCTGTTGGGGAGTTCCCATGGGGAGGATATGCTTGTTAATCTCCCTCAAATCATGTAGAAGGTGGTATTTGCCAGTGGCCTTCTTTTTAATGATAAAAATGGGCGAATTGTAGGGACTTGTGGACGGTTCTATATGTCCAGCTTCAAGCTGCTCTCGAACCAACTCACGAAGAGCTTGGAGTTTGTGGGATGGCAAGGGCCACTGCTCCACCCAAATAGGCTCCTCTGTATCCCGCCACAGAGGAGTGGGTGTGGGAGGTGTTAATTGAGCAGTGGCACAAACTATTGGGGGGGCTGAGTGGTTAACTGAACACCGCACTCCTCCAGGACATCTCGCCCCCAAAGTATAGTATCAAGGGTGCTAAGGAAGAGGGGCCGGAATGTGCCCACATGTCCCTCACCATCCTCCCAGGCAATAGGGTGACTGGCGCGAAGGGAGGTAGAGGAGCCAGTGGCCCCTTGGATGGAAGGGCCTTCTTGAACAGACCACTGGGTGGCGAAATGAGCAGGGAAACAAGAGACCTCTGCACCCGAGTCAAGGGTCCCAGAGTACCAGCGGTGGTGAATCTTAAACCTCATGGTAGGCCTGGTGGACGTGATGGGGACTGTCCACATCAGGGCTTTGGAAGGTTGGGACGGGGAGCCTCTTTGGGGTGGGGCTGAGGCCTGCCCCTCCTGGAGTTTAAAGATGGCTGCTGCCGCTGCAGGGGAGGCTGCATACGGCAGTCGCGAGCCCAATGGTACCCCCGGCCGCAGCGGGGGCAGGGGGTAGAAGGGCCCCGTCGGGGCGGTGGGGGGGGGAGGAACAGGAGGGCCTGGTGGTGCAGAGACTGCCGGGCATTCACGGGCGAAATGTCCTGGCTTGCCACATTTGAAACAAGAGGAGTTAAGTGCCATGGCTGTCATGACAGCCTTGGTGAAAGAAGCAGCCTGTTGGTCAAGGCCATTACAGGCAATTACCCAATCATCTATCGACTTTTTCCTCACGGGAGTGATCGCCTGTTGACAAATGGGGCTGGCCCCTTCAAGGATAATTTCACGGGCGAGGGCGCGCTGAGCCTGTTCATCGTGGACCCTGCGCTCATCCCCAGTGGTACTACAAAATGGCGGCGGGCCACAAAATGGTCGTGGGCTACAAGATGGCCGCGGACCGCTTTGAGAAAATGGTGGGGCGGATGCTTCTGGTGCCCAAACAGTGCCACAAGATGGCCGTGGGCCACCCTGCGCAGAGGAGTAAGTTGGCGGGGATGGAGCTTCCGGCCCACCCAGGCAGGAAGTCATTGGGGGGAGGGAGGGGTAAAGGGACCTCCCCTTTTCGAGCAAGGAAGAAGGCAGAAGTCCACCATCTTGAGAGTGCCTCCCCTTTTCGGATGGTGAAGAAGGCGGAGGTTCGTCATCTTCACCGGCGCTCGGCGCTGCAAGATTACACTGTTTAGGGGGACAACCTTCAAGCGCGTTATTAAGGCGCTCGACAAGCGACTCAGAGTCAGAGTCGGAGCCAGCATCAGGATCCCGATCAGGATCCCAGTTAAAGTCGCTATCCTGACAATCACGGTGGCGGCGGTGGCGGGGCCAGGGGGCAAAGGCCAGGGGAACCTTGAAGGCAGGAGCGGATGGTAAAAAGCGCTGGTAATAAGCCAGGAGGGAATCTTTTACCTTCCTGCTCCACAGCAGAAGTGACCCTATCTATAAGGCGAGTGTAGGCATCCAGGTCCCAGAGCTGACACGTGGTAAGCCACGGATTAAAGGGGAGAAGAAAGTTCCAATATACTTGGAGCTGTTTCAAAGAGATCTTACACCGGTGAGTGTCTAGGAGACCAGCGAGGGCCCGAACTTGCGGGGCTTGCTTAGCAGAAAGGATGTTACCCATTGCTAATGGCCTTTTGGAGCTGATAAGAAAAGGGGCCCTTACCTTGAGAGCACGGCGATGGGAGCCGAGGTGTGCGGTGAGACGAGGGGTCGGAGCCGATGGGACTCCGACAGTGGTCACGGGCCAAAGGAAGGCCCCGACGAGGGGAAGGCAGAACGACAAGCAGTGGAGCAAGGCAAAGGGGAGCAAGCGTGGAGGGGAGGAGGCAGAGGTGAAGGCAGGGGTGGAGGTGCTCAGGCACGTGCTCCTGAGAGTTTTATTGGCACCTCTTAATCATAGCGGGTCGGTATAAGCTCCTGACATGGAAGGAGAAAGCCATCCAGCGATTCTCCCAGACCGCCATGGATCGTATGAGGTCGCCAAGGTTCAGGAGCAGCAATGCAGAGTGAAAAGATAGGGGTGAGAAGAGAGGAGGGCGTAGGGCTGTGGTAGGGTTACTTCAGACGTGCAAGCGCATGCTCCCGAGAAATCCAAGGCTCCTCTTAATCAAAGCGGGTCGGTATAAGCCTCCGACATGGAAGGAGAAAGCCATCCAGCGATTCTCCCAGACCGCCATGGATCATATGAGGTAGCCAAGGCTCAGGTAGCAGCAATGTTGCACAAGAGAAGCACCACAGTGAGAAGAGAGGAGGGGGGGGCGCCAGGTTATGGAGTGAGGCTGTGGTGGGGTTGCTTTGCCCCACGTTGGGCGCCAGCTGCAGCAGCTGGCTTGGTCGGTCGAGGTGGGGTCTGGCTGCGGACGAGGGGTCAGTCCAGCTTGGGATGAGGGGTCGGTCCCACTTGGGACGAGGGGTCGGTCCCACTTGGGATGAGGGGTCGGTCCGGCAGCAGATGAGGGGTCGGTCTCACAGGGGTTGCACGGTTCGGCTGACGGGGTCGCCCGGCGAAGCCGGTGATGAACTGGGGACAAGGGAGGCCAGGCCCTTGTCGGGGGCTCTCAGGACTGGAGGGTGCACTGCAGAAGAACTACTGCAGAGACAAGGTAAACACACAAGTCCACTTTATTGAGGGAGAGGCAACAGTTTTATAGGGGCTGGGGAAGGCTGATTGATCGAAGCCATGCCCTGTTCTGATTGGTTGCCAGAGAAAGGTCAGTGGGCGGTACTGGATGGGGGAGGGGTGGTGATTAGGGATTGGCTGTTGCTGTTGCTGGGGGAAGTGGCAGGGTTTAGTGATTGGTGGCTGCTGTTGCTGGGGTAGAGGGCAGACTGGAGTTTCCCACCCATGCCTGGCTGTTGCTGCTGTCGGGGGGAGGGAAAAGGGAAGACTGGATTTTTCCGCCCTGCGCCTGTGCAGGGAGAAAGAAGAAGAAGGGTGCTGCCCCACAAGGCATCGTGTGGCGCCATCTGGGAGGAGGGGTGGCCGCGGAAGCATGGCTGCCGAGAAGGGGAGACCTGAGGGCACTCTGCACCCATGCCAAGCGTCCTTCAGGGGTGGCGGTGGGCCGGACCAACCATCCTATTATGGGGGCAGCAGTTTGGAATAGGCCTACCGTGGCCGCCACCCCTCGCCAGGCCAGCAAACCACACTTCAGCCTGAGGGGTGCCCGCACTACGTGTTATTCTAGTACTTTCCAATTTGTTAAGGTTTGATTTTTGGCCAGAATATGGTCTATCTTGGTGATGGTTCTACATACACTTGTAAAAGAAATGTTATTCTACTGTTTTTGGAAGCAGTATTTTATAAAGATTAATTTATTCAAGTTGTTTGATAGTGTTGCTTAGTTGTTCTATATTCTTACTGATTTTCTTTGTACTTCTATTGGTTCCTGAAAGAAGAATATTGAAATCTTTAATTATAATTGTGTATTTTTTTGTTTCCTCTTTCAGATCTGTTTTTTGCTTCTGCATTTTCACACTCTGTTGCATGCTTACTCATTTAGGTTTGCTATATCTTTTTGTGACTTGATCTCTTTATCAGTATATAATGACCCTTTTATCCTCTTAATGTTCTTGTTCTGAAGTCTGCTTTTTCAGATATTAATGTAGCCACTCTGCTTTGGATTAATGTTAGTATGCTATATTGTCCCCGTCTCCTTCCCGCCCAGTATTGGCACCCGGCGCTGCCCCTCCTTCTCCCCTTCTCCGTCTTCCGCCTAGCCGTTATCTAGACAGCCCACACTTTCCCCTTCCCCTCCCTGGCTCCTAACCCCTTAGCCAGCTTACTGTCCAGTAACCGCCTACTGTCCAGTAACCGCCTACTGTCCAGTAACCATCTACGCAAGCAACAGCACCCGCCAGCAGCAATCAAGTCCCTTTACGTATCCCTAGACCCTATAAAACCATGTCCCCTTCTACAATAAAGACAGACTTGTGCCCAGACCTTGTCTCCGTGGTGTTCTTGCTTGTACCGCACGTCCCCCGTGCCTGAGCGGAGAGAGCGAGGGCCCAACGGCTTCGTGCCAACCCCCCTCCTCTCCTTCGACCGTGAGGCAGCCCCCGTCCGGAGAGCCTGCCCAGCCATCCACATCGACCCTCCCGGATGCCCGCTGCTGCCCACATTTGGCACCCAACGTGGGTGGGGCCCACTCTGACGCCTAACCCCCACCCTTCGCTTAAGGTAGGGACTCTTCGGCGTCTTCCATTCAAACCAGAATGGGTGCTTCGCTCTCCTCCCGTCAGGTCCCGCAGGTTTGGGCCCTGGCTGCCCTCCTGGAAACTAACCAGGTTAGAGTTTCCATCCACCAGCTTCAGCGCTACTGGGACTTACTTCTCCCGTTCAATCCCTGGCTCATCACCTGCCCGCTCTGGAGTCCTCAGACTTATGCCCAGCTAATCGAACGAGTAGCCTCAGCCATGGAACATGAGGGCCGGGTCTTTTCCCCCGGCCTCCTCCCTGCTCTTGTGGCCATTCGCGCTTGTTTGCAAGGCGTGCCCGCTCCCGAGGCCAAGGCCTTCCTGTGCGATACCATGGATGAGTCAGGGGAAGGGCGCGGCCGCCAAGACGGCGCTCCTGGTAACGACTCCGATGCCGAATTGCTCTCGGCTCAGTTGGAGGCCGTGCTTGAGCTTGACCCCCCTTGCGCTGCTGATTCTGACTCTGACCAGGATGGTGCACTTCTGCCTTCTTCCTCACGAAACAAAGAAAAGCCCACCTAAGAGGGCGCGCTCCCTCCTTCTTCTTCCCAAAAGAGGAAGAAGCCGCACTCCCCGCCCCTTCCTGCTTCTTCACGGAAGGACTATCCACCATTGTACCCTCCCCTTCCTGCCTCGGCGCCATCTTGCCCCTACCCGGAACCGGCATCATCTTGCCCTTACCCAGAACTGGAAGCGCTTCATCCGCAATCTTCTGATGACGACCTAGATGATGCGTACGAGCACCCGCCATCTTATGTGCCACTGAATAGACACCCCCTCCCGCGCTCTAATAATCTTCTCTTCGAGCCCCCCACTGCTCCAATCGCTGATATGTATCCGCTAAATCCCAATCGTTCTCGAGCGAACCCCCAAATATGGGTTCCCTTCTCCCCGAAAGACGTGCAAACCCTCTGCAGCGCTATCCGAGAGGATGGTCTCACCAGCCCCCATGCTCAAGACCTCCTTGAACGTATGACCTTTACCCGCTGTCTCCCCTACGACTGGATATCCCTCGCGAGAGGCATACTTCCCTCAGGGCAGTTTATTGACTGGCGCGCACATTTCGCTGCCGAGAACGAAAAACAAATCGCCGAGAACGCCCGTGACGGCTCCTGATATCCTGCCAACGTGTTCCTCGGACTGGGGCGCTACGCCATGCCACAGAGCTACGTCGCCCTCCCTCAAGGCTTCTACATCCAGCTAAGGCAGTGTGCCCTCCGTGCCTTCTGCAACTGTGCCGCCTCCACGCCCGAGCCACTCACCAGACTTTTCCAGAAACCAGAGGAACCGTTCTCCGACTTCATGGCACGTGTCCAGGCTGCGGCCGAGCGCAAGGTCGTCGGCACGCAGGCCCAGACCTCCTTCATCAAGGACATTGTTCAGGAGGGTGCAAACCCAACTTGCAAGGTGATCATCAGGCCGCTGAGAGACAAGTCCCTCCACGACTGGGACCTCGCCTGCTCCGGAGTCAACGCCCAGGCCTCTGCCGTGGCCCAGGCTGTCCTCGCTGCCGTCTCGGCCTCCAACAAATGCTTCCACTGTGGCAAACTCGGCCACTTCGCTCAAGACTGCCTCAACAAGCCATGGCCGCCGCCGGACATGCCCAACATAGGCCATCCACCACAGCCTCCTTCCACTCTGTGCCCACGGTGTGGAAAAGGATACCACTGGGCCCGCGACTGCCGCGTCCCTAACTCCAGCCACAAGCCTTTAAACAGCCATGGGGGCAGGCCTCAGCCCTGCAACCAAGAGGCCGCAACGACTCAGCACCCCTGCCCATGAAAGTACTCTGGTCTATTCCCATCACACCCTCCACCAGGCCTCTTCTCTCTATCCAAGTCTCCGGCCGCTGGCTCACAGGGCTACTCGACACAGGAGCAGAAATTTCCTGCATCCCACTCGACCAGGCCGGGCACCTCCCTCTGACCGATGGCCCCCTAGTGGTGGGAGCCACCGGCCAAGCGCCCTCCCAGCAAGCTGCCCAGGACGTCGTCTGGAGAGACGCAGAAGGTCAACAGGGAACCTTCTGCCCCCTCGTTCTGAAGGAAATCTCGCAAGTTCTTTGGGGCCGTGATATCCTGCATCAGTCGGGAGCCGTTCTCACTGCCACGCCACCGCAGCTGCCCCCCCAATAGTTTCGGCCATTGCTCACGTTCAACCTCCAGCACCCGTTCCTCTGCAATGGGATACAGAGGAGCCCATTTGGGTGGAGCAATGGCCTTTCCCAATCCCTAAACTGGACATTCTTAAGGGGCTTGTCTTAAGGGGCTTGTCGATGAGCAGCTTCACGTGGGCCACATCGAGCCCTCCACCAGCCCATACAACTCGCCAATTTTCTTCATTCAAAAGAAGAACGGGAAGTCCCGTCTACTTCAAGACTTAAGAGAAATCAACAAACACATCAAGCCTATGGGATCGCCGCAGCCCGGCCTCCCCCACCCTACCGCGGTGCCCCGGCATTGGTTTGTTGCAGTGATAGATATTAAAGACTGCTTTTTCTCCATCCCGTTGCACCTGGACGACCGACCGAAATTCGCCTTCACGGTTCCTCAGACCAACCATCGGGAACCGGCACTGTGATACCACTGGTGCGTTCTGCCTCAGGGCATGCGAAACAGCCCTGCCATTTGCCAGATGTATGTACGCGAAGCCATCCAGCCACTCATGAAGTACGCTAACATCATCCACTATATGGACGACTTGCTCGTGGCCCATCCCTCAGAGTCAGGTCTGCACGCAGTCCTGGAGCAACTGCTGCGCCACCTTTGAGACCTAGATCTCAAAGTCAATACACAGAAGCTAATGGTTCATCCACCCTACCAGTTCCTAGGGTTCTCCATCACTTCCACCGTTGTGCCCCAAACGCCACACATCAGAATTCCTGTCCTGCTTACACTGCTTGAATTACAACAACTCTGAGGACAGATCAATTGGTTGCACCCAGCGCTGCCGCTTACCACAGAGCAACTCCAGCCCCTGTACCGGCTACTCTGCTCCAACGCTCCGCCATCATCTGCACCCAGAAAGAGGATTCGCCTCACCAACGAGGCCAAAAATGCCCTGGCCCCGGTAAATAGAGCCATCGAACAGTGCCAACTCCAGCGACATGAGCCTGGGAAACCGTTGTTAGGCCTAGTCTTACCCACTCGGGGAACACCTACTGGCCTTCTTTGGCAAGACGGACCGCTCCTCTGGGTCCATATGGCAAAGAGCAAGCTCCGAAAGATTGGACCTCAAACCACCCTACTCGTTCAGCTCACCACCGCCCTAGTCACACAAGCCACCCATCATTATGGGTGCCCACCTGACACCATTGTGTGGCCCTTCACCGCCAGGCAAGTCACCACCCTGCTACGCAGCTCCGTTGATATGCAAACTCTTATGGAGCTTTATCATGGCAACTTCAATAACCACTTTCCACAGCATCGGTTACTGCAGGGCCTTCCCCTGCTAGAAATCGCTGCCCCCGGCCATTTCCCTTTTCCATCCAGCAAGCCTCTTCCAGACACCACCATCATCTTCACAGACGCCTCCAAGACTAAGTTTGCCGCCGTTGTCTTCGCACCCGGCGAGCACCAGCCACGTTCACATCTGTGCCTCCATCAATCCTCTGTGCAAGTGGCCGAACTGCGTGCTGTCATCTTAGCACTCCAAACCCATCCCCACTGTCCACTGAACATCTTTACAGACAGCCTCTACTGCCTACAAGTCTGCCAAGTCATCGCCTTTTCTGCGTTTTTTCTGCCCGACAACTCAGCGAGTGAAAGCATCAACATCGCTCTCCTGGACCTTTAAGAGCTCATAGAGAACCGCCGACAGCCTTGGTTCATCGCTCACATCTGCAGCCATTCTGGCCTTCCCGGGCCCCTGGCCCACGGCAACCACCTTGCTGATCAGGCCATTCACCTGCTTCCAGCTGAGACCACCGTCGCAGTCGGAGACCTCATCAATCAGGCCAAGCTGCTACACGCCAGATTTCACTTCTCAGCAGCTGGCCTCCACAAACTCTTTCCAGACCTCCCAATCCATACCTGCAAACACCTTGTGCGGTCATGCCGAACGTGCACTCCATTGCTGCCCTTAGGACCGCTCCAACCTCAGGGAGTTAACCCTCGTGGGCTCCGCCCCAATTCCAGATGGCAACTGGACGTCACTCACGTCTCCCAGTTTGGCTGATGGAAATACCTCCATGTGGCCATCGACACCTTCTCCCATCTCTGCTATGCAACCACGCTCACCGGAGAAACGGCCAAGCACACCATCCAAGTGCTCAGAGAATCTATTCTTTTCATAGGCGTTCCATGGGACATCAAGACAGACAACAGACCTGCCTACCGGAGCGCCTCCTTTGCCGAATTCCTCAAACTCTATGACATCACCCATCACTTCGGCATTCCCTACAATCCACTGGGACAAGGCCTAGTAGATCGTGCTCACCAGTCTCTCAAAACCCTCATTCTCAAGACATCTGCCGACCAGCCGCGTCGCACCCCTCGCAACGTCGTCACAGAGGCCCTGATCCGACACAACCTGATGACCTTCAATGCCCAAGGCTTTTCACCGGTCCACATGCACTGGGGGCCTACCTTCCGGCCCACCCCTGCACCGCTTATTCTCTGGCGTGACCCGCAGACCACCCAATGGCATGGACCTGACCCTCTCTTAGCCCAAGGACGGGGATTCGCCTGTGTTTTCCCTGAATCAGAGCCGCAGCCCATCTGGGTCCCAGGACGTCTCATCAAGCCCCACACCGCCAAGGCTTCCGCTAACGCTGACACCAATGATCCTCCTAATGAGTTGCCTACCTAACTTGCCTCCTTCCCATCGCTGTTTCCTTTGTAGTTTTCTCTCTCTCTTTTGTCTCCACAGATGATTCGCCGCAACGCGGGTAGTTCCGTTCTTCCCATTGCTCTCATCGTCATGCTTCCCTTCATCTCCCCAGCCGTTGTCAACTCAGCCCATCAACGCTCCAATTGAACCCTCCAGCACTGGCAAGAGGAAGCCTTCCTCATCATCAAAAAACTACTGCCTACGCCTGAATCCCCACCCCTCGCCATTGGCCCCAATAAAGTCCTCAATCCCCCTGCCTCCCCCCCTTCCAGTGGCACCCCCCCTCGTCCATCACTCCCCAGCTATGGCCCCCCCTACCAAGTATTCCAGTCCCCTTCTTGCGTTAATCTATGCATCCCACTTATCTCTAAAATCTTCTCAACCAAACCTCACCAAGAATTGCTGGCTCTGCCTCTCCCCCTCCCTTCCTATCTATGAGCCTGTCGCCGTTAATTTCACGTTCAACGAATCCACTTCAGTAGCCCCAGCCGAGTGCAACTGGAACACTTCCTCCGTCCCCCTAACCCTTCAATCTGTTTCCTCCACAGGACGCTGTGTTCATTCTCGTCAAGGTTCCCACCCCTCCCTTAGTGCTTGCTCTAACTACTCCTCTCCCAGCGCTTCCACCAAGTTCTTAATCCCCCTTAACACCTCCCAATGGCTTTGCACCTCCACCGGGCTAACCCCCTGCCACAACGTCGCCACCCTCAATGCTACCCATGAGACTTGCCTGCTCATCCTTCTCGCTCCTCGAGTCGTTTACCATTCTGACCATGAATTTTTCCGCTGCGTGCTGAGCAGACAAACCTCCCTCCACTTACAAAGGTGAGAGCCTGTCACCGCAGGCCTGACAGTCGCTACCCTTCTAGGTCTTGCAGGGGCAGGCACAGGGATCGCCGCCCTCGCCACACAGTCCTCTGCCCTCTCCTCTCTCAGACAAGCCGTCGACCAAGATATCACCTACCTTCAAAATGCTGTAAAACATCTAAAAAATTCTCTCAATTCTCTCTCTGAGGTAGTCCTCCAGAACCGCCGCAGCCTCGACCTCCTCCTCCTTAAGGAAGGGGGTCTCTGTGCCGCCCTTGGAGAGGAGTGCTGCATATACGCCAACTCCACCGGCTTAGTTGAGGACAACCTGAGAAAGGTCCAGGAGGGATTGGATAAGCGCCGCAAAGAGCGAGAAAATGTGAACTATTTTCCAGTGTTCTCCATACCCTCCTCCCATACCTCCTTCCATTTTTAGGCCCACTAATCATCATCATCTTAGCCCTCACTGTAGGACCCTGGGCCGTCAAAAAAATAGTCCGCCTCGCCAAAGACCAAGCCAATGCAGTATTCAGCTCCTTTGTGCAGGCTCATTATCAACGCCTCGCCACTAAAGAGCCACCACTAAGCCACCCGCCGCGCTCCTCCTGCCCCCGCCGCAAACACCAAACTGCACGCCTGTAATCTCCTGTCTCCCTTTCCTCACTCATCTCCCTCCTTCTCCTCCAATCGGGCGAGGGGTTCAGGAACATCACGACCCCATTTTGCTGGCAGAGCTCGGCGTGCGCCAGGCGCCGGCGTGCGCCGACCCCAGCAGCAGGCACATGCGTCCTGGCCAGACGCTGTGTCCTCTGCAGCTGAGAGCAGCTGGAAGGGCCCTCTGCTTCTCACCACCAGCCGGTCCTCATGGTCTCCCTCCTCCCCTCGTCTTACCCCAGTACCCCGTCCCATACTGCCCCTGCTGCCACCAGTTCACCTCCCCCGAAGCACATACTTTTAAACAAAAGGGAGCAATTGTCCCCGTCTCCTTCCCTCCCAGTATTGGCAGCCAGTGCTGCCCCTCCTTCTCCCCTTCTCCGTCTTCCACCTAGCTGTTATCTAGACAGCCCACACTTTCCCCTTCCCCTCCCTTGCTCCTAACCCCTTAGCCAGCTTACTGTCCAGTAACCGCCTACTGTCCAGTAACCGTCTACACAAGCAACAGCCCCCGCCGGCACCAATCAAGTCCCTTTACGTATCCCTAGACCCTATAAAACCATGTCCCCTTCTACAATAAAGCAGACTTGTGCCCAGACCTTGTCTCCGTGGTGTTCTTGCTTGCACCGTGCGTCCCCCATGCCTGAGCGGAGAGAGCGAGGGCCAACGGCTTCGTGCCGACCCCCCTCCTCTCCTTCGACCACGAGGCAGCCCCTGTCCGGAGAGCCCGCCCGGTCAACTCTCCCAGAGACCCGCTGCTGCCCAGACCTAAGAGAATCAGCTCACCCAGGAGAGTCCTCCTGCTTTGTCTCAAGGATGCCAATCAACACAGACCCTGGAGTCCTGTACCCCCATCAAACAGGGGACCCAGGGCTGAATGTTGCATTTCTCTCTCTTAAGAATGCCTGTCCCCATGTCCGAGGGACTTCTGTTCTCTTGCCTTACCCCCCAAGAAATTCTCTGCCTGCCTGGTTAATTTGTGCCTCGCCCTTGAATTCTTTCTCACGACAAAGCCAAGAGCCCAGACACTGACCACTGGCTCCGATAACAGTATCAGAGGGAAACGGACTTTGGCCCAGTGGTTAGGGCGTCCGTCTACCATATGGGAGGTCCGCAGTTCAAACCCCGGGCCTCCTTGACCCGTGTGGAGCTGGCCATGTGCAGTGCTGATGCGCACAAGGAGTGCCATGCCACACAAGGGTGTCCCCAGCATGGGGGAGCCCCACGTGCAAGGAGTGCGCCGGTGAGGAAAGCCGCCCAGCGTGAAAAGAAAGAGCAGCCTGCCCAGGAATGGCGCCGCCCACACTTCCCGTGCCGCTGACGACAACAGAAGCGGACAAAGAAACAAGACACAGCAAATAGACACCAAGAACAGACAACCAGGGGAGGGGGGGAAATTAAATAAATAAATCTTTAAAAAAAAACAAAAAAAAAAACCAGTATCAGAAGCTTACATGAAAAATCAGGAAGTCTGAGAGGCCTGTGTTTCGAGGGGGTGGGGTGGGGAGAGAGGTGGGCTTTTGTTGTTGAAGAGGCAATAAATTAATACTTGTTTATTTTGAATGGATGGAGCTGCCCAACCATAGATTGGACTGCTCGAAAGGTAATGAGTTCTCCATCACTGGAGAGATACAAGTCAAGACTGGATCAACAATTGGCAGAGATTGTGTGCATAATGTTTCAGAGGAGGAGTAGAATGGAAATTCAAAAAGGCATCATACTCTGGACTAGTTCAGCGTTTCCATTCACGTACGGTCTTCTTGATTTTTGACATATCTGTGACTTGCCGGTTTAATTATTTATATACTATTTTTCTTTTAATAATTCACTCTTTGCCTGAAATTGAATGCATTTTTAAAAGAAAATTAAAATCAATATCATAAAGGAAAGCCAGAATCGTGTTTCATAAATAAGGGATAACCCTAAAAATCAATGCCACCACCGCCACCGCCACCACCAAATAAATCCTCGCTAGAGGCCGTTGCCTGCCTTGTGCTCTAGGTCAGAATGAAGACAGCAAGTGGTAGATGCTAAAGACCGATGGGTCAGCTCCAAACCAGGCTTTCTCCCTAAGGTTATCAGAATTGGGGATGAAATGAAAAGCCTCTAACATGCCCTCTGGGCATCACCCCCTGTTGTCACTTGAGACCACGTTCCCCTTGGCTGCTACCTATACTCTGTAGCCCTGAGGGAAGCCCTCTTTGACCCCTCTCTGTCCCCCAAATGCCCCCACAAGGCACGTGGAGCCACTGCTCCAATCCTGCACACGAGCACGTTCCCTCGCCTGTCCCCTGCGTTCGTGAGTCCTCAGGGGTGGGCTTTCACAGCCGCTTGTGCAGGGCGGAGGGGGCTGCCCGGGAGCACCTGCCAGCCCCGCGGCCCAAGCACACCCCGCCTTTAAGCCTCCATCCCCAAACACTCCTCCTTCCCGCTTCCCTGCTTCAGAGTCCGGCTGCGCTCAGAGCTCCGTGTGGGCTAAATGTCGGTTTGAAAAACAGGATTCCTTTCAAAGACTGTTGTTTGCCTCCTGCACTCAGGCCTTTGAGATGGGGCACTTTAAAAGACGGTCAGGGGTCGCGGAGCTAATTGATCACTGAGAGGGAGACAGCCGGGAAGCGGTTTGCCGGGGGCTTTGTCTATGAGGCTGGGACGGGCTCTGCGCTGTTGCCACCTGCAGCGCCAGCGGGTGACGACAGCGTCAGGCACAGCTCCCATGCCAGGATGCGGCAACACCTGGCCAGCAAGGCCACGGCGTGCACGGTAGGCGGGAAGGAAAGGTACCTTACCAGGTAACGATGAGCTTTACCCAGGGAGGGTTATATAAGAAGTCCTTAAACAGGAGTTCCCTGGTGAATTTTAAATAAAATTCTGTTCCTTCTGAGGGCATGCTACGGATTTAATAAGATGACCGTGTTTCAACCACATGTATTTCAGGGGCTCGTTTCCTCCTCCAGGCCACAGCTACTGCATGAAAGCAGCGTCAGGTCTTAGGACTGCTCAGGCACCCCTCACAACTGGCAACCCGGGTCCCTCAGGCATTCTGTATAGAGCAAGGACTTTGTACTTTGGGGACTTATGCTATCCTTTCAAAGATGCTTTCTGCAAGAGAATGTAGCTCAGTGGCTGAGCACCTGCTTTACTTGTAGGAGGTCTGGGGTTTGAACTTCGTCACCTCCTAAAAAAATCAAAGATGCTTTCCTTTTATATCTCATTTTGTCTTGTATTTTTGACATCAAGCACGGTGCTGAAAGAAAACTACTGGGGCCTTGAAAAGTAATTCTTCTAAAAAAAAAAAGAAAAGTAATTCTCCCAACAGTCCTGTGTGGGAGGGAAGGAAGGTGTTAATGTCAACTAATAGTTGAGAAAGCCGAGGTGAACCGGTGGCCCCGGGTGACCCTGATGGTAAAGAACCACACCTGGAACTTAAAAAAAGTCAGCTTTATTGAGATATATTTCATATACCATAAAATTCACCCATCTAAAGGGAAGATATACTTCCACAGCAAACCTTCAGTGCTTTTTAGTATAGTCACAGCATTGTGCAACCATCAGCACTATATGATTTTAGAACATTTTCAGTATCTGAAAAGGAAACCTCAAAACTCTTGGCAGTCACTCCCCTTTCCCCTCTGACTGCTGCTCCTGCTTTCTGCCCTGTAGATTTGCCTATTCTGGACATTTCTTACAAGTGGAATCATACAATATGAAGCGTTTTGTATCTGCTGCTTTCAGTGTTTTGCAGCACATATCACTACTGTTCCCCTTTTATTGAGAAATAATATTCCATTGGATGTCCTCAAATGGTTAAATATAGAGTTACCATATGACCCAGAAATTCTACTCTTACCAAAGAGAAATGAAAACATATATCCACACAAAAACTTGTACCCAAATATTTATAGCTGTATTAATCATAACAACCAAAAAGTGGAAACAACCCAAGTGTCCACCAGCTGATGAATGAATGAACACAACACAGTATATATGTGCATATATGTGTATATATAATAGAATATTATTTGGCCAGAAAAGAAAGGAAGTACTGATACACACTACAGCGTGGATGAACCTTGAAAACTTTATGCCAAGGGAAAGAAGCCAGATACAAAAGTCACATATTATAAGGTTCTATTTATAAGAAATGGCCAGAATAGGGACATCTATAGAGATAAAAAGTTGATTAATGATTGCTGAGGACTGGGGGTGGGGACAGATGGACGGTGGGGGTGATAGCTAGAGGGTATAGGATTTCTTTCTGAGGTGATGAAAATATTCCAAAATTGACAGTAGTGATGGTATGGATATTTATTTATCCTTTTATTCATCAGTAGATACATTTGTTTTGTTTCCACTTTTTGGTCATTGTGAACAATGCTGCTATGAACATATGTGTACAAGGTCTTGTGTGGACGTTTGCCTGCATTTCCCTAGGCTATATCCGCAGGAGTGGAATTGCTGGGTCAGATGGTGACTCTGTGGTAACCTTTTTGAGGAAACACCAGAGTGTTTTCCAAGGTGGCCACCCCACTTTACAGTCCAGCCAGCAATGAGTGAGGGTTCTGTTTTCTCCACATCCTCGCCAACAATTATTATAACTACCTTTTTAATTTTAGGTATCCTAGTGGGGCGCAGCAGTATCGCCCTGTGGCTCGATCTGTATTTCCCTGATGCTCACCACTCGATTCCCAGGTCAATGCTTTTTTAGCCACAACATCAAAGAACAAAGCCAAGGAGAAACTGTTGCGGGAAGAAAAGCCACTTCTCTCATTCTTCTCTCCCATTGTGTTGAAAGGTGAATTTGTTCAGTCCCTGAATGAAAATCTGTTTTGGACATAGTAAAAGGGTGCAACAGTCTCTTTTAGAAAGTAGAGGAAGCTCATGTCAAAATAGACTTAAAGTCAGGATGTGGAGCCAGTTCATTTAAAATGTAATGTTAAAAAACATAACATAAATAAAATACATAATAGTACCCAGTAGACAATAGACACTCAGACTGCTTTAAGAGCAAACACGCACAGCGATTCTCAAGGGGCATGTGCCCGCTCCTCCGTCTGCCTCCAGCCTTTCTCCAGAAGGCTCCCTGAGGCTGAAAGCTGCTTGCTTCATTTGGGGCTGACTCCTCAGGGCTGTTGGGGCAGAAGCTGGCCTGAGAACCACAGCTCCAGGGGCTGAGGTTTGACACCCCAAAACATGTCATTGCTTCAGTGAATTACCAGCCGATACAAGTGGTTTTCAAAGGGCATGTACCATTTAATAGGCTTCTTTGCCATCCAGTTCTTCAGGTTTTAATTCCGTGACTTTGCCAACCAGAAGTGTGAGCAGAGAGTTAGAAAGAATTCATTCTGGGAAACCCATATAGAAATATTGTAGCAATTTTACCACGTGTTGAGGAGGAGAGCCAGAGCTCTATAGACTAGACACATTTCCCTGAGACAATAAAAAGCAACCTTTTAGTAGCGATCTATAGATGGAAGATGAAAAATAAAGTATAAGGAAAAAAGGAGCTGCCAATAAAGGAGAATATTATTGAATTTTTAAACCAGTACTTATTAAACGTCATCTCTAAATAATCCTAAAAGAGAAGAAAATTCCCAAAGAATGGACTGGCATTGTTTTTTTTCAAATAGATTTTTTTTGGTAGTTTTCATGTGTATTTAACTTTTTATTTTGAAATAATTTTAACCTTACAGAATTGTTGCAAAAAAATGCAAGCCCCATACAGAGAGTTTTGACCTACCTCTGCCCCACCTCCGATACCCAGATTCACCAATTTTAACACTTTGCCTCTTTCTTTCCCTCCTTCGCTCCTTCCTCCCTTCCTCTTTTCCTCCCTTTCCTTCTTCTCTGTCGTCTGTTTCTCTCTCTCTCATTTTCTGAACATTTGAGAGCAGGTTGCACACGTTTTTGTACTCCTTGAACACAGTATTTCCATGTACATTTCCTATGAACAAATAAATATGTTCATTTGTCCAAAGGGCACATACCAAGTGTAATTCTCAAGGTCAAGAAATTTAACATTGATAAAGAGCTTACATTCTATCTTCCAATTTTTTCTTATGTACCAATAATGTCCTTTTGAGTCTTTTCTCCTCCCTTCTTAGATCCCATCCAGGATCAGGTAATTCATTGAACTGTCATAATCTCTTTAGTTTCCCTTTCTCTCTCTTTTTAAAATTGTGGAAACAATATTATAAATCTTCCCATCCCAACCCCTCCCCAGCACACCATTCAGTGGGATTAATCATTTTTAAATGTTGCAGAGCCCTCACCACCATTCATTACTAGAACTTTCTCTTCACCCCAATCAGGAACCCTCTACTAATGCCATCCCCTCCTCATGCCCTGCCCTGTCCCTGCCTCACCCCCACTGCCTAACCTGTACTCTCCTTTCTATCTCTATGAGTTTGCATATTTGCTGGTATTTTCTTTGTGCCTACCATGGGCATTAAGTTTGACATCCTAAATCTATGACAGTCACATTTGCTTCGGTACCAACTTAACTTCAATAGCATATGTACACCATACTCCTACACCCCCCTGTCCCCCCACCTTTCAGGAGTCCTTGTCACTAATTATGTTATTTGTACAGTATGAGTCCAAAGCCATTTATTTATCATTCCATTTAATGCATTTGCCTTTTTGATCCTGTAGGAAGTAAAAAGTGGAGTTAAAAAAGCAAAAATACACTAGTGCTGGTATTTATATCTACCAGTGTCATTACCTTTACTGGCTATCTTTATTTCTTCATGTGCTTCAGTCAGATGTCCAGTGTCCTTCCCTGTCACCCTGCAGGACTCCCCTTAGTAATGTGTATAGGGCTGGTTGGGGGGCCACCTTCTAGCTTTTGTTCATATTTTGTGTACAGAAGTATCTTCATTCCTCTTTCATTTTTGAAAGATAGTTTTACCAGAAACAGAATTCTTGGCTGGCATTTTTTTTTTCCCTGCCAGCACTTTAAATACGTCTTCTCATATAACAGGCTTTTAATAAATGTTTGTTGAGTTCATCGATCCACCCAGCCAGTCAATAAACATTTATTAAGCACCTACTTTGTTCCAAGCACTATTCTAGGTTTTGAGGATACAGCAATGAATAAAACAGACTGAAAAGCCCCTGCCCTCATGAAACTTACATTCTAGCTGATGAATAAATGAAGTTGATAAATTTTGTGTTGGAGGCAAAGTATATGAAGGGAATTTGTAAACTTTACTATGCTCCATAAAATAATGGGTTATATTCACAAAGAGATATAATATTATAATATAGAAACATATTTAATCTTCACAATAGGAGTCATTATAAGGTAAAAGTTTTCATTCCCATTTTATCGATGAGAAAGCTGAGGAACAGAGAGGTTAAGCAATGTGCCCAGGATCACATAGCTGGTAGGGAAAACCAGAATTTGAAGGGTGGATTGGTAGCAGCATTTGTGTGCCAGACCCCTTTGCTATGGCAGCTCTCAAAGGACAGGAGGCAACTATGAATTTGGCATGAGTCGGCTTTCCAGGCTCTGCAGCCTGGCTGCCATGGTTTCTACTCTTAGGATCAACTTTGCTTGGTGCCAACGTGGGATGTTTGGACTGGATATTGGCAAGCCAGCCAGGTCACTGGAGCAGAGACAAGAAAAGTCCTATGGGACCAACTGACACCTGCTGTCCCACAGGGCCATCTGCATCCTGCTTGGCCCATGTCCTCACGGCTTTGAGGCTGACCCTACCAGAGCCACCTGCACTGTCAACCACTTGCTGCCCTTCCTGCGTGGCTTTGCGGGAATTCACACCCATTCCCGGCACCTGCTGTGGTGAGGCCTGGAGAGTCAGGAAAGGAACTTTCCCGCTCAGGGCTGCTCCTGTGCCCGGCCGGCCACCAACCCCCTTTCAGGGCAGAGAACCTCCCTGGGTCTGCAGGAGGAGGGGAGAGAGGGAGCAGTGTCAACTGACACCCCATGCTGGGGAGGCCCTTGATGCTTCTCCCTGTAGAGGGTGGGCTGGTCCATTAAAGGCTGTCTCAGCACCTTTGGTTCAGGCCATTAAAAACTGAAGCTGCAAATGTCTCCAAACAGGGCCCAGAGAAACATGCCAAGGACCCCAGGATCCCAGAGCCCAGGCCACCGTCCCGCTCAAGCCTGTATCCCAGCTCGAACCTCAGGAAATAGCTGTTGAAGGAGAGGCCTGAAAGGGAATGGAGACCTACCCCATCCAACCCTCTCATTTTACAGGCAGGGAAACTGAGGCCCAGCAAGGGGAAGCCACTCAGCTAAGCAGTTATTGTTAGTTAACAAGTGTGTGAATGGGAGGGCCAGGCCAGGCCTGGGGCAGGGACTCTTGCTGAGGGCAGGGGTCCTTTCCCTGGCCAGGTGCCAGGCCAGCTGGGTGCCTCTCCCTGAGTGCCCGCTGCCCTCCGCCCCCCATTTCCCGTTGAGGCCCCCCTCTGATCTCCTGGAACATCTGCTAATTATCAGCCCAAATGGGAGGCAGGAAGGAGCCAGTTCACTTTGTAGTTCAGAGGGCTTTCAGGGAGAGCGCGGAAAGGGAGAGGAGCAGAAAAAAAGGAAATGGTGAGAATACCAGGAACGTCTCTCTCTGCAGGTCCGTGGGGGCCAGGGACTGTGAGAAGCCTCTTCAGAGCTATTATTTTGAGGTTTCCAGTTTTATTGCTCATGGTCAGATGTCTTGCTCTCTCTTTTAAACATAGTCAATAAAGGAAACTTTTCTAAAGAAAATGGATTTTAAAAAAGTGTGGGCCCAGGCACTGGAGACAAGGACTCAGTGGCCCGCCCTCAGCCTGGAAGAGGGGTCAGCAAAGCACCTGCTGCCTGTCTTATGGGCCATCGGTGGTCCCTGGGGCCCACAGCCCACAGCCCTAGCTGTCAGCCCCAGAGAGCCTCCCACCAAAGGAAAACCGTGTATTCAGAGGCCCGTAGTCCTGGGCATCCCAGCCCACTGCACAAGAGTATTCCCTTTCACATTCTAAAAATAAGTGCATAACATCGACCTCCCAGCATGGTAAAGAGTTTAAAACATGCAGGATGAAAAGGATCTCAAGTCTGTAGCACGGCATATAGTGGCGAATGTCAGTTCCCATTCCTTTCCCACCCGCCAAACCCATGTCTAATTCCAAGAAGGATGATGGCCTTGTATTCTTTTCTCCAAAGGATCAGCATTTTAACTGGTGACTCTTAGGAATCACAGAGTCTGAAGGCTCAGAGACATGTGTTCCTAAAGGCAATTGGGGGAGAGAAACTATTTGCAGATCTTATATCTGATAAGTGTCTAGTACCCAGAGTATATAAAGACAATTCAAAAACAAAGACAAATAACACAATTTAAAAATGGGCAAAGGACTTGAATAAACATATCTCCAAAGAAGACATACAAATGGCCAATATGTACCTGAAAAGACATTCAACATCATCAGTCATTAAGGAAATGAAAATCAAAACCACATTGAGGTACAACTTCACAAGAATGGGCATTTCTAAAAGTATGGAAAATAACGAGTGTTGGAGAGGATGCTTGTGCTTTGCCGGTGGGAATGTAAAATGGTGTAGCCATTGTAGAAAATAGTTTGGTGGTTCTTCAGAAAATTAACCATAGAATTACCATATGTCCTCGCAATTCCACTCCTGGGCTATACCCTAAAGAACTGGGGGGAAAAAGGTGTTCAAACGAAAACTGGAACCCAAATGTTCATAGTGGCATATCTGCAATAGCCAAAAACTGGAAATAATGCAAATGTCCACCAACCGATGAATGGCTAAACAAAATGTGGAATACTGTTCAGCCATAAATAGGAATGGCATTTTGATACATACTACAACATGCATGGACCTTGAAAATATTATCCTAAGTGAAATAAGCCAGACACAAAAGGACAAATATTGTATCATCCTCTTAGATGAAATAACTATGATAGGCATGTTGATAGAGACAAAAAGTAGATTAGAGGTTACCAGGGGGCTGGGGGTGGGGTCAGTATGGGAAAATAGGGAATTATTGCTTAATTTAGTTAGGAGTGATAACAAAGTTTTGGTAATAAATGATGATGGTTGCACAACATTGTGACTGTAACCAATGCTGTTGATTTAAAAATGGTTAAAAAGGCAAATTTTATGTTATATCTATGTTACCACAATTTAAAAAAATATCAAATCATGGCCAAGCTTGTTTCATCTGTACTTGCCTCCATACTGGCTATTATTTTGAAGCAAATTCCAGGTATCATTTTACTTGATCTCTATGATTTCAGTATGCATCCTTAAAAGACAGCACTCTTTAAAAAACAAAAACAAAAACAAAAAACCCCAAAACAATAACAGTAGCATTAACACATCTAAAAGAATGTATCTAATTTCATCAGACATCAGCAAGTGAACATTGACATATGCCTAAGGTTCTTCTTTTGAGTGCACATTGGCTAATTAAGTTCTGAGTGTCTTTCAGCAAAAAGCACATCTGTAATGTGTACTCTACAATTTGAATGTTCAGTTTCTTTAACGTGGAATGGGAATTTAAAGATAATTTTGGAAGATGGTTGAGAGCAGAATCCTCCCGGGTAGTTATTATTATTTTGAAATTTGCTTTTATTGTGTATTTCCAAAGCATTCACCTTAGCTTTCAGAGAAATGACTCTCATTTTGTACTCACACAATTAGCTTTTGAAGTACTTAGTTACAAACTGACGTTAATAAGTTCAACTGGCATAAACAGGTTTGGAAACAAATACCTGCTATACATCTTACTCAAATTGGAGGAGAAGAGCCTTTGGAATACTGGCCGTGGTCATCATGCTGTGTAATTTACCCAGGGAATGAGGGCATTGGATGATTTGATGAGTTGGTAAAATATAGACTAATTGAGTTCTTTCTGGGTATTTTGAAGATCTGTTTATATTGCACAAATGCCTCTGCACCACTGCTTTTATATGCTGCATAGCATCCATCGCATAGAGAGGCATGATGTGGTACTTAACCTCCTATGTCTCATTAATAGACATAGAAGTTCTTCTTAGATCTTGTCTTACCATTTTACCTTTTTGCTAATATACACAGTGCTTCAACAGGCTTCCTTATTTGTACATCTCCATGTACTTTAACCAATACATCTATAGGATAAATATCTTAGTGTGCAATTCTTGGGTCAGACAAAGGATATGTGCATTCAAATTTTTTATTGATGCTGCCAAATTCTTCTCCAAAAATTTAATTGCATTTATTTATGCTCCCATTAACTGTATTTGAAAGTGTTTATTACACCCACACTTACTAACCATTACCAAACTTTTCCATCTTTACCAGTCTGATAAGTGGAAAGTAATATTGTTTTACTTCAATTTGTTTTTAAAATGTATTTTTAAAAGATACTTAGATTACATAAAATGTTACATTAAAAAATATAAGGGGAGGAGGCAAGATGGTCGCTGAGTGAACTTGCCTTTGCTTGCGGTAGGTCCCGGGAAGAGACGGTTGGGCGCAGCTACAGGCTCTCCAAGGCCGGGCTTTTTTGGGATTTTTGCAGGGCAGAAGTGCCTGGACATCGATTGGGTGGAAAGGTAACGGAGAGGATTGGTCTAGTAGATATAATTTGGGTTCTATTGCCTATTCTATTGTAGGTGAGACCCGCGCACGGGCTCCTCCCTATTGGGGGTGGGGGGAACCGCGGTCCAGCCCGGCGGCACCACTTTTAGAAGGCTCTGAGCTGTTAAGGAGTTTGCGAGTTCTGGGGGAGCTGTGGGCGGGTTGATGCGACGGGTCGCCTTTGCAGAGCGATTTGGGAAGATAGACGGTGTTTTGTTGTGAAGTGGGAGAAACTTGTGATTGCAAACATAAACAATAGCGCTTCCACCTGAAGCCCCGCCCCGAAAAGCCCGGCAGCTGGTCTCCGACCCAAACAGGCTGTAGGCAATAAAGAGATGTAATTGGAAAGTTGTTTAAGGCTGCAGCAAGGGAGGGGGACACATCTGGAAGCCGATTAGGGAATATTTTGCGAAGCTTGGGAATTCTGGTTTTCGAATCTGTTTTCGGCATCACAGGTGGGGCTTCAGATCTGTACTAGCAAAGTGGCTGTATTGTAGAGGCGCCCTCTAGTGGCAGAGGTTTGGAATCACTGGACAGGAGCTGTCCAAAAGCTGAAGTGAGATATACTAATGAGCCCAGCTAAGTAAATGAATTGCAGGGTTCAGTCATAATATAGAGTGTGCGGATCTGACTTCCCCCTTAAGGCTGGCACCCAGCTGTGGGGATCCCTGAGGGCTGTGTTACACTGTGGGGCTCCCAGGCTTCCTGTAGACCAGATTGGAGGTTGCCAGGTCTGAATTCCCTAAAATCTGGTGGCCCACACCACAGAGACTCACATCTCTTGAGACCTCAATATCTCAGACTTTCCATCACTGAATCCATCACGCACTGAGGTCCATCTGAGGTCCTTAAATGCCCTAGCCTTCAATGTTGGTGTTCTTTCTTTATCGTTTCATTTTGTTTTGTTTTTATTTTCATTTTGACTTATTCTTTACTTTTTTCAATTTCCTGATTGCTAACACCGCATTATCCCCTAGTCTTCTCTCACAGCGTATCCCCCAAAGTCTTTCTTTTACTCAGTTATTTAAGGCTTTTTTTCATGGTAGGTGCTGTGTAGTGGGTGTTTTAATTCTGGGTCATGCATATCTGTTTTTTTTTTTCTTTCCCCTACCTGTTCCCCACCCTCTGCCCACCTCTTTTTTTTTACTTTCTTCCTCTCGTCCCTTCCCCCCACTTTCTTTTTTTTCTTTCTTTCTTTTTTTCTGTTGTCTCTCTCCCTCTTGTCCCTCATATACTACTTAGTTTATTTTAACTCAATTATACAATAGGTGCGGCAGGAAACACCTCACATTCGCTGGGTTTTCTCATCCTCCACTGCCTCATTTCTGTGTGAACTGATTTAGGCTACCTACACTATCCTCTTTCCCCTACATCTTGATATCCGCCACCATCTACTGGCTCTCCTATATTCCACCTCCCTTTCTTCGATCCACAAAGGGTCTAAGTCTTAATTTCTAATACCTATGTTTTGTTTTCTGTCTGTTATCCACTCTTGAAACTATTACCTTTCTTTTCTCTTTCCCTCTCTCATGAAATCAATAGCTTTTTAGCTCATACCATATTCCTCCCATATTAATCATCTACCTCATAATAGGTACTCTACCTACTGCTATAACTCTACACAATTTACATGAATCTAACCTCCATCCTCCCAGATCTCATATTCTTGCTTTGTTAATATATATCACCAATACTACTTTACACTTTTCCCATGCTTACACAATTGCCTTTCCCCAACACTAATCCTTTCCTTTAAAGTGAACTTAACCAACAACAAGAAACTAGAATAAGAAGAAAAAAGAGACAAAGAGAAGATATAACACCTATGCAAAAATAACAGCTAATTAACCTCCAAGAGCAGAAAAAGAAGCTAAGGAACTGATTAAATCCGTCAAGATAAAGAGATGACCAGAAAGCAACAAAAATCTACAAACCAAACCAGTAATCAGGAAAACATGGCTGAATCCAATCAACAAACCAATAATCAAGAAGGGGAGCAAAACTTGGCACAAGCAATGAAAGATCTCAGAACATTTATCACCGACAAATTTGACGAAGTAATGAAAGAGGTTAACAACATGAAGACATCACTTGGAGGGGAAATTGCAGACATACGCAAAAACATAACAGATATGATGGGAATGAACACCACAGTTCAAGAAATCAAAAATACACTTGCAGCAAATATCAGCAGACTAGAAGAGACAGAGCAGAGAATTAGTGATGTGGAAGACAGTACATCAGAAATCAAACAGACAGTAGAAGGGGTCAATAAGAAGATAGAAAAAATCCAATTAGGACTTAGGGACCTGAATGACAATGCAAAACGCTCAAACATACGTATTATAGGCATTCCAGAAGGCGAAGAGAAGGGAAAGGGGTCAGAAGGAGTGTTGCAGGAAATAATGGCTGAAAACTTCCCAAATCTACTGAAAGAGACAGATGTACATATCCAAGAAGCACAGCGCACTCCACTGGTCATAAACCCCAACAGGCCCACCCCAAGACATATACTCGTCAAATTGTCCAATGCTCAAGACAAAGAGAAAATCCTAAAAGCAGCAAGAGAAAAGAAAACCATCACATACAAGGGAAGCTCAATTAGATTAAGTGCTGATTTCTCATCTGAAACCATGGAGGCAAGAAGGCAGTGGTATGATATAGTCAAGGTACTAAAGGAAAAAAATTTCCAACCAAGAATACTCTATCCAGCTAAACTAGCATTCAAACATGATGGAGAGTTCAAAATATTCGCAGACAAACAGAAACTGAAAGAGTATACCAACAAGAAACTTCCCCTTCAAGAAATTCTAAAGGGAGTTCTGCAGGAAGAAAGGAAAAATCAGGAAAGGCAGAGTTTGAGGAGAGTATAAGACCAACAACAACAACAAAAAAGACAAAAAAAATATATACAAACAAAATATAACAAACACAAATCCAATCAAAATATGGCTAACACAAATAATTCCTTGATAGTAATAACACTGAATGTGAACGGATTAAATTCACCTATCAAAAGATTCAGACTGGGACATTGGATAAGGAAATATGACCCATCCATATGCTGTCTACAAGAGACACATCTTAGACCCAGAGACGCATGGAGATTGAAAGTGAATGGCTGGAAAACAATCATACAAGCTAACAATAACCAAAAAAAGGCAGGAGTAGCTATATTAATATCAGACAAAATAGACTTTAAATGTGAAAAAATTGTGAGAGACAAATAAGGATACTACATTTTAGTGAAAGGGAAAATCTGTCAAGAAGATCGAACAATCATAAATATTTATGCCCCTAACAAGGGTGCCTCTAAATACGTCAGGCAAACGCTGGAAAAACTAAGTGAAACAATAGATACATCTACAATTATAGTGGGGGATTTTAATACACCACTATCAACTCTGGACAGAACATCTCAAAAGAGAATCACCAAAGAAACAAAACGTCTGAATAGTATATTAGAGGAGCTGGATCTAATAGACATATATAGATTGCTACACCCAAACACAGCAGGATATACATTTTTCTCAAGCGCACATGGATCATTCTCCAAGATAGATCATATGCTAGGCCACAAAGAAAGGCTGAACGAATTCAGAAAGATTGAAATCATACAAAACATTATCTCTGACCACAGTGGAGGCAAGCTGGAGATTTGCAAGGGACAGAAGCCCAGATTTCACACCACGATTTGGAAATTAAACAGCACACTCTTAGAAAAACAGTGGGTCAAAGAGGAAATCTCAAAAGAAATCAATGACTACCTTGAAACAAATGATAATGATAACACAACATACCAAAATTTATGGGATGCAGCAAAAACAGTACTGAGAGGGAAGTTTATAGCCATAAATTCATATATCAAAAAAGAAGAAAGAGCAAAAATTGAAGAACTAACTGCACATTTGAAGGAATTAGAAAAACAACAACAAAGTAACCCAACAGGAAGAAGAAGGAAGGAAATAACAAAGATAAGACCAGAACTAAATGAAATAGAAAATAAGAGAGCACTTGAACAAATAAACAAGACCAAGAGCTGGTTTTTTGAGAAGATTAACAAAATTGACAAACCTTTAGCGACACTAACAAAGAAAAAAAGAGAGAAGATGCAAATACACAAAATAAGAAATGAGAAAGGCGATATCACCACTGACCCCACAGAAATAAAGACTATCATAAGAGGATATTTTGAAAAACTATATTCCAACAAAAATGACAATCTAGAGGAAATGGACAAATTCCTAGAAACACATAAGCAGCCCATATTGACAAAAGAAGAAATTGATGATCTTAACAAACCAATCACAAGCAGAGAGATAGAATCAGTTATTAAAATCTCCCAACTAAGAAGAGCCCAGGGCCAGATGGCTTCACAGGTGAATTCTACAAAACATTCCGGAAAGAACTGACACCAATCCTGCTGAAACTATTCCAAAAAATCGAAACAGAAAGAACATTACCCAACTCCTTCTATGATGCCAACATTACCCTAGTACCAAAGCCAAACAAAGACATCATAAGAAAGGAAAATTACAGACCAATTTCTCTAATGAACCTAGAGGCAAAAATACTTAACAAAATACTTGCTAATCGTATTCAACAACACATTAAATGAATTATACACCACGACCAAGTGGGATTCATCCCAGGTATGCAAGGATGGTTCAACATAAGAAAATCAATCAATGTAATACACCATATAAACAGATTGAAGGAAAAAAATCACATGATTATATCTATTGATGCAGAAAAAGCATTTGACAAAATACAGCACACTTTCTTGATAAAAACACTCCAAAAGATTGGAATACAAGGAAACTTTTTGAACATGATAAAGAGTATATATGAAAAACCTAAAGCCAATATTGTGTACAATGGAGAAATTCTAGACTCCTTCCCTCTAAACTCAGGAACAAGACAAGGATGCCCACTGTCTCAGCTCCTATTTAACATTGTCTTAGAAGTACTTGCTCGAGCACTGAGGCAAGAACCAGAAATAAAAGGCATTCAAATTGGAAAGGAAGAAGTCAAAATGTCATTATTTGCAGATGACATGATCCTATACATAGAAAACCCTGAGAGATCTACAACAAAGATTCTAGAACTCATAAATCAGTTTAGTAAAGTGGCAGGTTATAAGATCAATGCGCAAAAATCAGTAGCATTTCTGTACACCAATAATGAGCAAGATCAGGAGGAAATCAAGAAACAAATACCATTCACAATAGTAAATAAAAAAATCAAATACCTAGGAATAAATTTAACTAAAGAAGTAAAGAACTTATACACCGAGAACTATACAAGATTGTTCAAGGAAATCAAAGAAGACCTAAATAAATGGAAGACTATTCCTTGTTCATGGATAGGAAGACTGAACATAATTAAGATGTCTATCCTACCAAAACTGATATACACATTCAATGCAATCCCAATAAAAATCAACACAGCCTTCTTTAAGGAACTAGAAAAACTAACTATGAAATTTATTTGGAAAGGAAAGAGACCCCGAATAGCCAAAGACATACTGAAAAAGAAAAACGAAATTGGAGGAATCACACTACCTGACTTCAAAACATACTACAAAGCTACGGTGGTGAAAACAGCATGGTATTGGCATAAGGAGAGACACATAGACCAATGGAATCGAATTGAAAGCTCTGATATAGAACCTCACATATATAGCCACATAATATTTGATAAAGCCACCAAACCCTCTCAACTGGGAGAGAGTGGCCTATTCAACAAATGATGTCTGGAGAACTGGATAGCCATATGTAGAAGAATGAAAGAGGATTACCATCTCACACCTTATACAAAGATCAACTCAAGATGGATCAAAGACCTAAATATAAGAGCCAAGACCATAAAGACCTTGGAAAGCAGTGTAGGGAAACATCTACAGGACCTTGTAATAGGAAATGGATTTATGAATATCTCACCAAAAGCACGAGCAGCAAAAGAACTAATAGATAAATGGGACTTCCTCAAAATTAAAGCCTTCTGCACCTCAAAGGAGTTTGTCAAGAAAGTAAAAAGGGAGCCCACACAGTGGGAGAAAATATTTGGCAACCATATATCTGATAAGAAACTTATAACTTGCATATATAAAGAACTCCTATATCTTGAAAATAAAAAGATAAACAACCCATTTAAAAAATGGGAAAAAGACTTAAACAGACAGTTCTCCAAAGAAGAAATACAAATGGCAAAAAAGCACATGAAAAAATGTTCCAAATCTCTAGCTATCAGGGAAATGCAAATCAAAACCAGAATGAGATACCATCTTACACCCATAAGATTGGCAGCTATGAAAAAAACAGAAGAATACAAGTGCTGGAGAGGATGTGAAGAAAGGGGAACACGCATCCACTGCTGGTGGGAATGCAGAAGGATCCAACCATTCTGGAGGAGAGTATGGCGGTTTCTCAAAAAACTAGCCATAGATTTGCCATATGACCCAGCAATACCACTGCTGGGTATATACCCAGCAGAACTGAAAACAAGGACGCAAACCGATATATGTACACCAATGTTCATAGCAGCATTGTTCATTATCACCAAAAGTTGGAATCAACCCAAATGCCCATCAACAGATGAGTGGATCAATAAAATGTGGTATATACACACAATGGAATACTACTCGGCTGTAAGAACAAACACACTACAAGCACATGTGATAACATGTATGAATCTTGAGAACCTTATGTTGAGTGAAGCAACCCAGATATTAAAGGACAAATACTACATGACCACAATGATTTGAAATAACCAAACTGCCCTAGATAGCAAGAGACTGAACAATAGGCTTACAGGAAATCAGAGGGTGGAGGAAGGATGTGAGCCGATGTCTGCAGGGGTGGAATTTAAGACGAGATGGTGGTAAGTATGAACACAAAGAAGAGATAAAAGGGGGGCAGGGGTTGCCTTTGGTTGGGGCTTTGCGGGTTTGAGGGAGGCTGGGGATGGGCGGATGGGTAACATTACCCAAAAGTGGGGGGAGGGAGGGGTAGCATACAAACACAGGAGAGGGTCAGGTGTTGGTGGAGAGTAAAATGCCGAGAAAATCATATCAAAATATAATAAAGAGGGTTACCTGTTTAGAATGCTCGGAGGGGAGGGTCTGATGCAGGACAGGCTCCTGGGGAATGTCTAAATGCTCATTCTGCCAGAGTGGGTGACACCATGGGGTAGAAACCCAAGTAGTGAGAGTGGGGGTGGACCCACATCCTGGGGAGGACTAATGCCATCAAATAGAGGGAACTGTATCCCTCGAAAGAAAGGGTGGCTCCCAGGGCATTGGGGCAGTTGAGCAAGTTAGACCCTGAACACTATTCCATCTATATCTGGAAGGGGCTCCACAGGAAACGGAGGTTGGCTGTAACTGTGGGCACCAAGGTGGAAGGGAAAATGGATGTTAAATGTGTGTAACCAAGGTAAATGGGGGGTAAGAGAGGAGTTTCTTGAGAGTACACAAGGATGGATATAAAACATGTAATATTACACCATAACATATAGGAGATGACAGACTGATAATGTAAACCATAATGTAAAGCATAGGATAACTAAGAATGTAAAAAAACTGTGTATCCTAAAGTATGCACCACAATGTAAGCACAGATGTCACCTTGTTTGAAAGCTATTGTCTCAGACTCTGTACATTACGTTAAGTAAATATGATGTGAATAGGGTGTAAGAGTATCGCTGTGGAAGGGAAAGGTTTTGTGGTGGATGTATGGGAGTGCTGTATACTATATATATGCATTGCTGTGGTCTAGGGCTCCTGTGAAGAGAAGCTCAATAATTAGGGGGGGGGGAAGATAGGATGTAGAATTTTTTCCAAGTCAACACGTATTCTTTATATAATCTTTAAACCCATCGCTAAATGCCATTTCCTAGTAAGGGACCCTGACATTATATTGGGCTTCAAATTTCAGGGAGTTCTGAATCACAGAGTGGTTCAACAAAGGCAATGGAGGAATACTGGTATGGGATACCATTGACAGGGGATATATGGCTGACAGGGAGCTGTACAGAACATATGTCCAGGGTGCATGGCAATGTTTGGATATACTCATAGTGGCAACAATTAAAAACCACAGCAGGGGGGGGTACTCGGTTCCTGGCCAGTGGTGCTCTGTCATGGTCCCTAGGGGAGCAGCGACAGTCTCCCAGGTGCTGCGGCGGGGACCGGGAGGGAGTGAGGGTTCAACAGTGAGCCCCTGACGCTAATGACTATGCTTGTGAGCTGATAAGCCTAAAATAAGAACAAGGCCTAGAGCAGCATTGTGCCTGGGAATTTCCTCCTGTCAGCCTTCATGTTACTCAAATGTGGCCAGTCTCGAAGCCAAACTCAGCATTTAAATGCAATGCCTTCCCCCCAGTGTGGGACATGACACCCGGGGATGAGCCTCCCTGGCACCGAGGGATCACTATCAACTACCAACTGATGATGCAACTGGAAAATGACCTCATACGGAAGGTTCAACATGGATCAGCGGAATATCCCTGTCTACATAAAATAACATGACTTTAAAATGCTGTTTGACCTAATGTAAGGGGGAAATGGAAAGGAGAAATGAGTTTATATGGCTACGAGTCTCTAAAAAAGAGTCTGGAGGCTGTCAGAAGGATTGCCCTTATGCACAACTGAGCAGAGTCAGAGAGACAGATAAAGCAGATACAACCCCCAGATATTGGTTCCTTCGAGGGCTAAAGAGACCCATGGGAGTTATGGTCATGGCCGATGGGGTTAACTACCAGGTCAGATGGCCCCTCTTTGGAACTGGTGTTTATGTGTGATGAATCTGGACTCAGATGGGATCTCTCTTCATAAGACTTTCATGCTAATGTGCTGGAGGTGCAGTTAGTGTCGAGGTTTAAGATATATTTAGGGGATTTGAATCTCTGGACTGACAATGTGATAGCCAGGTACTGAGCCTCAACAGACTCCAGCACCTACAATCTGACTTATTGGGCTCATCACACTCAGCTAAGATGGAGTTGAAGAAGGACAACCACCACACCATGGAGCCTAGAGTGATTACAACTGAAAGTGGGAGGATTGCATCCAGCATCCATGTGGAATCTGAGCCTCCTCTTGACATAGAGGTGCAATGGACATAACCAATCCAATGTCCACATAGAAAAGGTGGCATTGGATTGAGAAAAGTGGACATGATGGCTGATGGGTATGGGGAAAGGCAGGAAGAGATGAGAGGTGGAGGCATCTTTGGGACATGGAGCTGCCCTGGATGGTGCTTCAGGAGCAATCACCGGACATTGTAAATCCTCACAGGGCCCACTGGATGGAATGGGGGAGAGTATGGGTCATGATGTGGACCATTGACCATGAGGTGCAGAGGTGCCCAAAGATGTACCTGCCAAATGCAATGGATATGTCATGATGATGGGAAGGAGTGTTGCTGGGGGGGGGGGAGAGGTGGGGTGGGGGTGGTAGGGTTCAAAGGGACCTCATATATATATATTTTTTAAGGTAATATTATTACAAAATCAAAAAAAAATAAATAAAATAAAATTAAATTAAATTAAAAAAAAACACAGTAAACCATAAGGTAAACCATGGACTATAGCTAATAGTACAATTATAAAAATATGATTTTATCAATTGTAACAAATGTACAATGCAAATGCAAGGTTTTAATAATAGGGTAGTATATGGAAACACTGTATTTTATACATGAGTTTTCTGTAAAACTACAACTTCTCTAGTAAAAAAGTATATATGTAAATGAGTATTTTAAATTTGTATATTTACATGTAAATTTATATATTTTGAATTTGGAAAAAAAAAAGCTACTACGCTTCCTCAATAAATCAGACCTGTGCCACCAAAAAAAAATATATATATATATATAAGGGATTCCCATATGTCCCACTCCCCACACTTCCCACTTTTCCCCACATTAACAACCTCTTTCATTAGTGTGGTACATTCATTGCAATTGATGAACACATTTTGGAGCATTGCCACACAGCATGGATTATAGTTTACATTGTAGTTTACACTCTCTCCCACTCATTCTGTAGGTTATGGCAGGATATATAATGGCCTGTATCTGTCATTGCAATGTCATTCAGGACAATTTCAAGTCCTGAAAATGTTCCCATATTACACCTCTTTTTCCCTCTCCTTAACTTCAGCACCTCCAGTCGCCACTGTCTCCACATCAATGATATAATTTCTTCCATTGCTAGAATCACAATAAGTCTGTAGTAGAGTACCAATAAGTCTACTCTAGTCCATATTTTATTCCCCAATCCTGAGGATTCTGGGATGGTGATGCCCACTCCACCTCTAATTGAGAGGGGGCTTCAATCCCATATAGCTGATGGATTGGACTCTCTTGCTTGCAGTTGTATAATTTCTTTTATTATTTGAGTGCTTTAGCATTTTTCGTATGTTTAATAGACATTTACATTTCTTTTGCTCTGAAATGTGATTCATAATTTCACCCTGCTTATCTTTTTAAACAAATTTGTGAAGCTCTGGTTTATGATATTTAATGATATTTGTCCTTTGCTTTCATATGTGTGACAGATATTGTCACAATGAGGCTGAGACGTTCATCAGAAAGGTGTGCCATCTTTCTGTTGTGTAGAGTTTTCTGAAGAAGAGCCAGGGACTACACTTCCCAGCCTCTTTGCACATAGTCATGTGACTGTGTTCTAGCCAATGGCCTGTGAGCATAGTTGATGGCTTCTACTGCCAGGCCTAGTCAGGGGAATTTCCCTCTAACTCTCCACCATGATGGTAAGGGCTAAAGGTGGGAAGGCCCGTGGCAGCCTAGGTTCTGAACGAGTCATAGGAGGGGACTTGTGCTGCTATGTTCTGTTCATTGAAACCACTGAGTTTTGCTTTTTAAAAATATTTATTTATTTATCCATTCCCCTGCCCCCACATTGCTTATGCTTGCTATTTTCTTTGTGTCTCTTCATTGTGTGCTCTCTGTCTTCTTTTAGAAGGCACCAGGAGCCAAATCTGGGACCTCCCATGTGGGAGGGAGGAGCCCAATCACTCAAGTCACTTCTGCTCCCTGCTTGTTGTGTCTCCTCATTGCATCTCCTCATCGTGCCATCTCATTGTGCTAGCCCACTGTTCAGTCTGTTGCATCAGCTCACTGTCTTGCTTGTCTTCTTTGGAAGACTGGGAACTGAACCTGGGACCTCCCATGTTGGAGGAAGTTGACAAACTGCTTGAGCCATGCCCACTCCCAAAACCACTGCATTTGAGCCATTACACATTAAGAATCTATTTTTTTTTTATTTTTTAAAAAGGTATTTAGACTACATAAATGTTACATTAAAAAAATAGGGGGTTCCCATAGGCCCTGCTCCCCACACCACCCACATTTACCCCCATTAGCAACATCCTTCATTAGTGTGATATCTTCTTCTTTGCAATTGGTGAACACATTTTGGAGCATTGCCACAGAACATAGATTATAGTTTACATTGTAGTTTACACTCTCTCCCACTCAATTCTGTAGGTTATGGCAAGATATATAAGGGCCTGTATCTCTCATTCCAATGTCATTCAGGACAATTCCCAAGTCCTGAAAATTCCCCCATATTACACCTGTTTTCCCTCTCCCTGACCTCAGGACCTCCAGTGGCCACTGTCTTCACATCAATGATATACATTCTTTCATTTCTAGAATCACAATAAATCTATAGTAGAAAGTGGATGTGGCTCAATTGACAGAGCATCCATCTACCATATGGAAGGTCCAGGGTTTGATCCCCAGGGCCTCCTGACCCATGTGGTAAGCTGGCCCATGCGCAGTGCTGCCAGGTGCAAGGAATGACATGCCACGCAGGGGTGCCCCCATGTAGGGGTGCCCCATGTGCAAGGTGTGTGCCCTGCAAGGAGAGCTGCCCCATGTGAAAAAAGTGCAGCCTGTGCAGGAGTGGCACCACACACACACAGAGCTGATGCAGCAAGATGACACAACAGGGAAGTGGACTTGGGCCAGTGGTTAGGGCGTCTGTCTACCACATGGGAGGTCCGCGGTACAAACCCCGGGCCTCCTTGACTGTGTGGGGCTGGCCCACATGCAGTGTAGATGCCCAAAAGGAGTGCCGTGCCACTCAGGGGTGTTGCCATGTAGGGGACCCCCATGCGCAAGGAGTGAACCCCGTAAGGAGAGCCGCCCAGTGCGAAAGAAAGTGCAACCTGCCCAGGAATGGCACCACACACAG
Organism: Dasypus novemcinctus; assembly: GCF_030445035.2. Classification (NCBI taxonomy): domain Eukaryota; kingdom Metazoa; phylum Chordata; class Mammalia; order Cingulata; family Dasypodidae; genus Dasypus; species Dasypus novemcinctus. Next base: position 107,317,786 of record NC_080678.1, on the reverse strand, counting down.
GGAGAGCTGACACAACAGGATGACGCAACAAAAAGAGACACAGATTCTCATGCCGCTGACAAAAACAGAAGTAGACAGAGAACACGCAGCAAATAGACACAGAGAACAGACAACTGGGGTGAGGGGTGGGGAAGGGGAGAGAAATAAAATAAATAAATAAATCTTAAAAAAAAAGATGACACAACAAAGAAGACACAGATTCCCAGTGCTGCCTGATAATGCAAGCAGATGCAGAAGAACACACAGAGAGCAGACAGTGGGGGGAGGGGAGAGAGAAATAATAAAATACATCTATAATAGAATAACAATAAATCCATTCTAATCCATAATTCATTCCCCAATCCTGAGGATTCTGGGATAATGATGCCCACTCCACCTTTAATTGAAAGGAAGCTTCAGTCCCATATGGCCAATGGATGGGACTCTCCTGCTTACAGTTGTAGACTCTCTCACTTCCTTGGTATGGTGGTTGTCCACCATCACCTCCTTGTTAGTTGGCCTGGGTTAGTCTGATGAACTGGAGAGTAGGTATTGCAACTCCATTGAGTTTCAAGGCCCAGCTGGCACATAGATAGTCCAAAGATTCAGTTCTCATGGATATATACCTACCAACTCCAGCACTAACTATAGGTTCAAATAGGGACCAAAGAGCCATGTGTAGGGAAACCATAACTGAATTCAATTCTGTCACACTGGGGAGCACAAACCCCAAAGAAGGACCCACTGGCAAGGCACCAAGCTCATGAGCTATCTGTCCTGACCAAATCATACTGCTTGGAGCCCTCAGGAGCCCTGCTATTTGGGGTAGTGTCTAATTAGCAGCCAATGAGACCTGCTGAGATATCCATAAGTGTATCTCTGGAATGAATTCCTGACTCATTTTGAAGTCTCTTAGCCATATAAACTCATTTGTCTCTATCTTTTCCCCCTTTTTGGTCAAGGTCTTTTTCCAGTTGTGTTGCTAGCTGGTGCTTGGTAGTAATCCCTTGGTGCCAGGGTGGCTCATCCCTGGGAGTCATGTCCCATGCTGGGGGAAGTTATTGCATTAATATGTTGAGTTTAGCTTAGAGAGATGCCACATTTGAGCAACAAACAGGCTTTCAGGAGGTAACACTTAGGCATCCTATAATACCATGCCAAGTTTCAATTTCAAGAGTAAAGGTTCATAAGTACCTCATCAATATCAAGGGCCTGTCAATGAACCATCCTCCTTTATTAGCCATTACCTCTGTACTTGGGGGATCTTGTTGTTTCATCAGAGAATGTGGCAGAGCTCCCCAGGATAGGAATTCAATTCTTTTGGTTATTGTGTGACTCTCCACCCACTGTGACAATGCCCCATGATCATTTGAACATCTTTATATGCCTTATATGTATGCCCAGTTAACATCCTCCCATGTATCCCCCTTCACTGACACCCCACACAAATGGCCTTCCCCTTCCACAGTTGTAGCCCTTCTGCAATTCAAAACTTCTTAAAAAATGAAGTCAATAAAATATCCAAATATAATTAATTAGAAAATGAAATAATAATGATAGTTTAAAAAAATAGGAAATAAAAGAAATTTTAAAAATAAAAAATAAAAAAAAATTTGGGATAATAAAAAATAATGAAAAAATATAGAAAATTTTTTTGACATTTGCCTTTCACCAATGTAAGATCTGTTATCCTGTATGTACAGTGATGTTTTCTTCCATTTATTTCCCCAAGGTCTTACTTTTTAAATTTTGTCTTCAAAGAATGTTTAGGTCACAGAAAAGTCACATACAGAATATAGGAGGCTCCTGTATATCCAACATCCTCCCCCATTTCCCCCTTCCCCTATTAATTATTACATTTTGTATGTTGATAGTACATTTGTTACAACTGATGTACAAATAATAAGCATATCTACCAACCACAGTCAGTGGTTTATATTATGGTTTAAATTTTGGACCATACACCATAATAAATTTTGATGAAACTTAACATGGCCTGTATCTATCACAGCAAGATCACGTAGAACACTTCCATTGCCCTCAAAATATTGCCTCTTCCATCTGTTCTATTCCTCCCTCCCCATCCCCTCGGGGCCCAGGGCAACAACCAGGCTTCTCTCCTTGTAGGACAAGATGCATAGTCAGTTACTTGCACAACACTGAAGGCTTCACACACTGGTCTGTCCTCCCCTACTGGGCACTGCACATGCTCTCAAGAGACTCACACCCCTCTGTTTGAGAACATAGTGGGCCTCCCAGGATGGGAGTCCAGCACTATAAGTCAAGATGAACACTCACACACTCCCTAGAAGCCTGTCCCTGGTACACCCTATCCCACATGTCCCCCATATCCAATGCCCTAAATCAGTAACCCTACCTTATCCTATTGCCAAAAGAGCACCCCCAACATTGTAGTTTCAACCATGTACCCAGTAATTCTCAGTGCTCACCTCTTCCCTCCCCCAACCCTCCTCCCAGTTCCACGGACAGTCCAAACACCTAAAAATAGATTTTTTAAACTATTTTTTAAAAATATAGTAGTTAGCCTATCCTAATTCATACACAAAATATCCAGCAAGTAGCCTACTAAAAGTTATATGCTAAATATATGTAGTATTTGTTTTTTGACCTTTTCTTTTTTAAAGATTTATTTATTTTTATTTATTTCTCTCCCCTTAACCCCCCCCCCCCCCAGTTGTCTGCTCTCTGTGACCATTTGCTTTGTGTTCTTCTGTGTCTGCTTGTATTCTTGTCAGTGACACCGGGAATCTGTGTTTCTCTTTGTTGTGTCATCTTGCTGCGTCAGCTCTCAGTGTGTGTGGTGCCACTCATGGGCAGGTTGCACTTTTTTTGCACGGGGGGGCTCTCCATACAGAGGGTACTCCTTGTGCATGGGGCTCCTCTATGCAGGGGACACCCCTGCGTGGCATGGCATTCCATGTGCATATCAGCACTATGCATGGGCCAGCTTACCATACAGGACAGGAGGCCCTGGGTTTGAACCCTGGACCTCCCATGTGATAGGTGAGTGCTATATCAGGTGAGCCAAATCTGCTTTCCTGTTTTTTGAACTTTTTCATGCTATTTTTTTCCATAGGTTAAAAAATTTTATGTTGTCAATTTTTAAAAATGTCTTTTGGGTTTTGTGTTATGCTTGGGAAGAATCTCTGTTTAAATTTCACATTTAAAATTTTGCTCCACTGGAAATTTATTTTGGTCTAAGTTGTGAAGTATGTTTCCAGCTTAGGTTTATTTTCCCCACCCCTAGCCTCCCACTTAATGGTTACAGAATTGTTCTCATTCTATTTATTGAATAATTTATTTATTTATTACCACTGATTTGAATTACATTTTTATCATGTACCAAATTCTCTATACATTTGCATTTATATCTGGTCTCTCTCCTCTGTTTTGCTTATCTATTTATCTATTAATGTACAGACCAAACTGTTTCAGTTATTGTAGATTTACAACAAACACATTTAAATATATAGAGAGGAGGTCCATTTTCCTTTTTCCTATTATTTCCTTACTAGTCTCATATGTTTGTTTTTCCAGATAAACATTAGAATAAACTTGTCTAGTTTAAAAACGTTGCATTGATATTTTAAACCAAGATTGCTTTGAATTAGGAACACCAAAATTTTATGGCAGAATATTTGTATATAAGAATATGTCTTTAATTTATTTAAGCATTATTTAAAATTGCTCAGTGGAGTTTTAAAGTCTTCTTTCATATAGATCCTGTACAGTTCTTGCAGCATTTATTCTTAGATGCTGTGTCTTTTTTTTCCTTCTTATAAAAGGTATCTTTCCTTCCACTCTATTCTCAAACCGGCTGTTGTTTGTATATGAAGAAGCCACATGACTGAATTCCCTTTTCATTTCTAATGTTTTATTTCAGTTGATTTAAATATATAATCATATCACATGCAAATTTAATATTCAATCGACCTCTTCTTTCCTAAGTTAAATTCTCTACATTACATTTACCTCCGCTCTTTCTCTTTACCTGGATTGCATTGGCTTGTACTTCCAGAGCAATGCTAAGCAATAACGGGGATGGGGGTCTCCTGCTCCTAAGGACCTCAGGGCATCTCTAGTCACCACTGGCGGCTGTGACACTGCACTGAGGAAGCAGGGGTTGCTCTGGGAGGCTTCTGTGGACAGGCAGTGACCTCTGTTTGGAAGGCCCTCCCTGACCACCCCCAGCCCACCCCCCTAGCCCTGCCTGCACTGTCTCCCACCCCTGGAACAGAAGCTCTGGCAAGGCTGACACGTGCCATTTTGTTCACTGCCATTTCCCTCAAGCCTGGTTCAGTGCCTGACACACGGGGAACCACACAATGCCAATTTGTTCAGTGAAACCAAATGATCACAGACAACCTTAGGCTGCCTTTTATAAAAAATGTCCTTCCTAATAACCACCCCTTTCAGTTTTATAGGGTTTTTTGTTAACAAAGTTCTTTCATATACATTACCTTGATTGACGCTTTCACTGAAAAACTCTGCCAGTCTTTCCTTAATTCTCATTTTATGGATTTGGAAAAGGAGGTTCAGAGAAGTTAAGTCACTGGCTCAAGATCGTTCAGTAGATTCTGTTGTAGTCTTCTGATCCTTTCTGTTGAGTTCTGCTGCTTCATTAGTGGCCACCCCTCAGAAAACAGCTCTGGAAGGTTTTCCACGGGGTATTATTCAGCCAAAGAGGTACCGATGCAAAGTACCAGAAATCTGTTGGCTTTATAAGGAGTGTTTATTTGGGTAAAAGCTTAGAGTTAAAGGCTCTAAAGAGTCCAACTCAAGGCTGCTTTGTCACCAAAGTCTGTTGCTACTTGTTGAAGGGAGATGGTTGCTGATCTCTGCCTGGGGTCCCAGGGCTTCCTGTATCAGTCGCTGCTGTAGGGCTCATTTCTTTCCCGTCCTTCTCAGCTGCAAACTATCAGGCAAATGGCTCATCTCTCCCCGGGGCCGCCAGAATAAAAAATGGCAGCGCTGTTTCTCTTCCCATGGCTTTGGCTGTTCGAGCCTTCTCCTTTCTGTCACATGGCAGAACCAAAATGACCAACTCCATTCATATCAGTCCACCAAGGGGGCGGGGGGCTCAACCTGAGCCACGCTCTACAGACATGGTCGAATCAAAAGCTCTAAATTGATCTTACCGAGTAAACTTGAATCCTTTAGAAGAATTTAACACCATCAAAGGGTATCACACCAGAGAAATAGATTAGTTTACAAACATAATCTCTCTCTTTTGGGGATTCATAAATAATCTCAAATCACATGGTGATGAAATGTGACTGGTTTTTAGTCATATGCTGAGGGTGAAAAGGGGAGGGAGTGAGAGAAGATTTGCCCCCCGGAAGTTGTTATGGGTTCTGCCCCTGCCAGCAAAGGTTTGCGTGGCTGCCTGGGAGGGTGGGCAGGGTGTGGATGTTTAGCAGCTGGGTCTTTCTCAGTTCATCTTCTGGATGACTGGGCTTCAGCTGCTGCTTCTTGGGGCCACTGGGAGCAGTGACTCAGCTTCGGCCCCTTTGACTGAGTGGTCCTCTTGGCTGGTGGCCCTCTGGGAGTGACTCCGGCCTCCGGACGCTGGCTCCTGGGAACTTGGCAACCCTCCCTGCACATGCAATTCTGTTCCAACCACTTTGGGATGGCTTGTCGTCGCACTTCCGTTAATTATTCCATTTCATCCTCACCACGGCTCAAGAGACCACTATGATGATGTCCACGAATGAGCCTCGGGGAGGCTCAAAGGTCACAAGGTCCCCAGCTCATCTGCAACCTCGAGAATGCTAATGCCAGTGCTCTTTCCAGTGCTCCTTGCTGCCCCCCACAGGAACGCTGACCGCATGCATGTGAAGTTCAGGTGGCTGTTCACTGTATCCCACCTGGGGTAGAATTGGGGGGCTGCCTGGAAGTGGTGAGTCAGAGGAGACGGTGCGAATGGTCCCCAGGGAAGGCAGAGTGAGAGAGGCAGGAGACAGCAGATTCGGAGAGGGTCGCGTAGCAGTAAGGAGGGCTGAGAGGATTAAAACCAGGCTCTGAGCTGAAGGGTAACATCTGAGTCAGAAATGCGGAGGCCGCGTTTCCCAAAGGGCCGACTATTTGATGTGAATATAAATTAGCTCCTGTGTGAGTTTCACTGGCAGACCACAGCCTGGATTCCTTTTTTTCCTATGTTATTTTATTTTCTTTTTCCTTTTTTTTTTGTCTTTATTTTTTCATGTTACATTCAAAAATATGAGGTCCCATATACCCCACACCCCCCTCACCCCACTCCTACCCCCATAACAACAACCTCCTCCATCATCATGAGACATTCATTGCATTTGGTGAATGCATCTCTGAGCACCGCTGCACTCGTGGTTAACGGTCCACATCATAGCCCACACTCTCCCATAGTCCACCCAGTGGGCCATGGGAGGACATACAATGTCCAGTAAGCACCACCCAGGACAACTCCAAGTCCCGAAAATACCCCCACATCTCATCTCTTCCTCCCACTCCCTACCCCCAGCAGCCACCATGGTCACTTTCTCCACACCAATGCCACATTTTCTTTGATTACTAATCACAATAGTTCATAAATAGAATATCAGTAAGTCCACTCTAATCCATACTCTATTCCTCCATCCTGTGGACCTTAGAATGGTTGCGTACACTCCACATCTATATCAAGAGGGGGCTTAGATTCCACATGGATGCTGGATGCAATTCTCCTGCTTTCAGTTGCAGGCAGTCTTGGCTCCCTGGTGTGGTGGTTGACCTTTTTCACCTCCATGTTAGCAGAGTGGGGTAAGTCCAATAAACCAGAGTATAGGAGTTGCAAGTGTGTTGAGGCTCAGGGCCTGGCTATCACATGGACAGTCCAGAGATTCAGGCCCCCTGGGTATACATTAAACCCCAGCAACAACTATAGTTCTGGTAAAAGTAACAGAGAGACTTGTGGACAAAGATCACATCTAAGTCCATCTCCATCACACAAAAACAGACTCCAAAGTAGGGCCAACTGGCATGGCACTGAACTTCATCTGCCATGACCATAGAACCTGTGGGTCTCTGTAGCCCTCAGCAGAACCAATACCTGGGGTTGTATCTACTTTCTCTGTCTCTGGGACTCTGCTCAGGTGTGCATAAGGGCAACCCCTCTGATAACCTCCTGGCTCTTTTTGGAGACTCATAGCCATATAAACTCATTTGTCCTTTCCATTTCTCCCTTTTATTCAGGTCAAAAAGCATTTTTAACTCCTGGTGTTATATGTAGACTGAGATTTCTGCTGGTCTGAGTTGACCCTTTTACTCAAGGTCATTTTCTAATTACATCATCAGCTGGTACTTGGTAGTAATCCCTCGGTGCCAGGGAGACTCATCCCTGGGAGTCATGTCCCATGCTGTGGGGAAGGTAACACATTTATATGCTGAGTTTGGCTTTGAGACTGGCCACATTTGAGCAACACAGAGGCTCTCAGGAGGTAACTCTTAGGCACCCTGCAGCTCTAGGCCTTGTTCTTATTTCAGGTGCCCAGGCTCACAAACATAGTCCTTAGTATCAAGGGCTCATTGTTGGACCTTCATTCTTTTTTGGTCTTTGCCGTTGCACTTGGGAGATTGTTGCTGTTCCTTTAGGGACTGTGATAGAGCTCCCTTGGCTAGGAACTCAGTACTCCCTCAGTTGTTGTTTTTAATTGTAACCACTATGAAAATATCCAAACATTTTTATGTACCCTGGATATATGCCCTGTAGAACCCCCTGCCAACCATGTGTCCCCTGTCAATAACATCCCACACCAGTGTTCCTCCCATGCCATTGTTGAACCTCTCTGTGATCCAAAACATCTTCAAAAGTGAAGCCCAATATATTGCTAGGTTCCCTTAATAGTAAAATGGAATATAGTGATGAGTTTAAAGGTTAGATACAGAATATATATTAATTTAGAAAAATTAAGGTAAAAATAAATTGGAGTATCAAAAAATTTAAAAATGCAAAAGCTTTGTTTTTGATGTTTCTCCTTCCATCACTGCAATAAGTGTTGCCCTATATGCAAATTGGTAAGGCAACTACTTCTGTCTTTTCCTCAGTGTCTATTTCCTATCTTTTTCTTTTTTTCCTAATTATTAAGTTTATCTTCACAAAAGTTTTAGACCACAGTAATTCATATATACAATATACAGTACTCCCACATATCCAACATAAAATCCTTTTCCCTTACACAGCAATAATCTTTTTACATATTCATTACTATATTTACTGAAGCTGATGTACAGATATTGAGACAATAGTGTTCAAACATGGTATCATTTGGGTTTGCATTGTGGTTTATATTTTAGACTATACAATTTTCTAAAGCTTTAGTTATCTTATGTTTTATATTATGATTTACATTTTAGCCTATCAGCCCCTACATATTTTTGGTGTAATTTAACTTGTCTTATATCCATCCTTGTGTAATCTTGTGGAACACTTCTATTGCCTGATTTCTTGGGCAATATTACCCATACTCCCATCCCTAGCCCCCTCAAGCCTGCAAAGCCCCACCCAAAGGTAACCCTATGTCCCCATTTTATCCCTTCCTTGTACAAATACTTACCTCCAGCTTATCATAGATTTCACCTATGTAGGTGTCAGCTTACATCCTTCCTCTATCCCCCATTTTCCTTTAAGCCTATTATCCAGTCTCTAGCTCTCTGAGGTAACTTGGTTTACTTATTTCATATCACTGAGGTTATGTAGTATTTGTCCTTCAATGCCTGGGTTGCTTCACTCAACATAAGGTTCTCAAGATTTATCCATGTTATCATGTGTGTTTGTAGTGTATTCATTCTTAAAGCTGAGTAGTATTCCATTGTATGTATATACCACATTTTATTTATCCATTCATCTGTTGATGGGCATTTGGGTTGATTCCAACTTTTGACAATAGTGAACAATGCTGCTATGAACGTTGGTGTGCATATATCAGTTTGTGTCCTTGTTTTCAGTTCTACTGGGTATATGCCCAGCAGTGGAATTGCTGGGTCATATGGCAAATCTATACCTAACTTTTTGAGAAACTGCCAAATTGTCCTCCAGAATCGCTGGATCCTTTTGCTTTCCCATCAACAGTGGATGAGTGTTCCCATTCCTCCACATCCTCTCCAGCACTTGTAGTCTTCTGTTTTTTGATAGCTACCAGTCTTATGGGAGTAAGATGGTATCTCATTGTAGTTTTGATTTGCATTTCCCTAATAGCTAGTGATATTGAGCATTTTTTCATGTGCTTTTTAGCCATTTGTATTTCTTCTTTGGAGAAGCATCTGTTCAAATCTTTTCCCCATTTTTAAAACAGGTTGTTTATCTTTTTATTTTCAAGATATAGTTCTTTATATATGTAGGATATAAGTCTCCTATCAGATATATGGTTACCAAATATTTTGTCCCACTGTGTAGGCTCTCCTTTCACTTTAATGACCATCTCCTTTGAGGTGCAAAGGGCTTTAAATGTGAGGAATTCCCATTTATCTGTTTGTTCTTTTGCTGCTCATGCTTTTGATGTGAAGTTCATGAAGCCATTTCCTATTACAAGGTCTTGTATATGCTTCCCTACACTGCTTTCCAAAGTCTTTATGGTGTTGGCTCTTATATTTAGGTCTTTGTCCATCTTGAGTTGATTTTTATATAAGGTGTGAGATGGGAATCCTCTTTCCTTCTTTTACTTATGGATATCCAGTTCTCCAGACACGATTTGTTGAATAGGCCATTCTTTCCCAGTTGAGAGGGTTTGGTGGCTTTATCGAATATTATATGACTATATATATGAGGATCTATATCAGAACTCTCAATTTGGTTCCATTGGTCTGTGTGTCTCTCCTTGTGCGAATACCATGCTGTTTATACTACTGTAGCTTTGTAGTATGTTTTGAAGTCAGGTAGTGTGATTATTCCAATTTTGGTTTTTTTTCAATATGTCTTTGGCTATTCGGGGCCTCTTTCCTTTCCAAATAAATTTCATAGCTAGTTTTTCTAGTTCCTTAAGGAATGCTGTGTTGATTTTTATTCGGGTTGCATTGAATGTGTAGATCAGTTTTGATAGGATAGACATCTTAATAATATTTAGTTTCTCTATCCATGAACAGGGAATACTCTTCCATTTATTTAGGTCTTCTTTGATTTCCCTGAACACTCTTGTGTAGTTCTCTGTAAGGTTTTTACATCTTTAGTTAAAGTTATTCCTAGGTATTTGATTTCTTTTATTGACTATTGTAAATGGTACTTGTTTCTTGATTTCCTCCTGAGCTTGCTCATTATTGGTGTACAGAAACGCTGCTACTTTTTGCGCATTGATCTTATAACCTGCGACTTTACTAAACTCATTTATGAGTTCTAGGAGCTTTGTTTGTCCATCTTTCAGGGTTTTCTATGTTTAGGATCATGTCATCTGCAAATAATGAAATTTTGACTTCTTCCTTTCCAATTTGAATGCCTTTTATATCTGGTTCTTGCCTCAGTGCTTGAGCAAGTACTTCTAAGACAATGTTAAATAGAAGAGGTGGTAGTGGGCATCCTTGTCTTGTTCCTGATTTTAGAGGGAAAGATTTTAGGATTTCACCATTTTCAACAATGTTGGCTGTTGGTTTTTCATATATACTCTTTATCATGTTCAGATAATTTCCTTGTATTCTGATCTTTTGCAATGTTTTTATCAAGAAAGGGTGCTGTATTTTGTCAAATGCTTTTTCTGCATCTATAGATATAATCATGTGATTTTTTTTCCTTCAATCTGTTTATATGGTGTATTACATTGACTGATTTTCTTATGTTGAACCATCCTTGCATACCCGGAATGAATCCCACTTGGTCATGGTGTGTAATTCGTTTAAGTGTTGTTGAATACGGTTAGCAAGTATTTTGTTGACGATTTTTTTGTCCAGGTTCATTAGACAAATTGGTCTGTAATTTTCCTTTCTTGTGGTATATTCATTTGGCTTTGGTACTAGGGTAACACTGGCTTCATAGAATGAGTTAGGTAATGTTCCTTCTGTTTTGATTTTTTGGAAGAGTTTCAGAAGACTGGCATTAGTTCTTTCTGGAATGTTTTGTAGAATTCACCTGTGAAGCAATCTGGCCCTGGGCTCTTTTTAGTTGGGAGGTTTTTAATGACTGATTCTATCTCTTTACTTGTGATTGGTTTGTTGAGATCATCAATTTCTTCTTTCATCAATATAGGCTGCTTATGTATTTCTAGGAATGTGTCCATTTCCTCTGAATTGTCATTTTTGTTGGAATATAGTTTTTCAAAGTATCCTCTTATGATAGGTTTTATTTCTGTGGGGTCAGTGGTGATATCTCCTTTCTCATTTCTTATTTTGTGTATTTGCATCTTCTCTCTTTTTTTCTTTGTTAGTCTCACTAAGGGTTTGTCAATTTTATTGATCTTCTCAAAGAACCAGCTCTTCGTTTTGTTTATCTTTTCAAGTGCTTTCTTATTTTCTATTTCATTTAGTTCTGCTCTTATCTTTGTTCTTTCTTTCTTTCTTCTTCCTATGGGGTTACTCTTGTTTTTTTACTAATTCCTCCAAATGTGCAGTTAGTTCTTCAATTTTTGCTCTTTCTTCTTTATTGATGTATGAATTTATGGCTATAAATTTCCCTCCTAGTACTGCTTTTGCTGCATCTCATAAATTTTGGTACGTTGTGTTATCATTTTCATTAGTTTCAAGGTAGTAATTAATTTCTTTTGAGATTTCCTCTTTGACCCACTATTTTTCTAAGAGTGTGCTGTTTAATTTCCATATCTTGGTGTGAAATCTGGGCCTTTGGCCCTTGCAGATTTCCAGCTTTACTCAACTGAGGTCAGAGAAATTATTTTGTATGATTTCGATCTTTCTGAATTCATTGAGCCTTTCTTTGTGGCCTAGCATATGGTCTATCATGGAGAATGATCCATGTGCACTTGAGAAAAATGTATATCCTGCTGTATTCGGGTGTAATGATCTGTATATGTCTATTAGATCCAGATCCTCTAATATACTGTTCAAAGTTTTTGTTTCTTTATTGATTCTCTTTTGAGATATTCTGTCCAAATTTGATAGTGGTATATTAAAGTCTCCCACTATAATTGTAGAGGCATCTATTCCTTCACTTAGTTTTTCCAGTGTTTGCCTCATGTATTTGGAGGTGCCCTTGTTAGGAGCAAAAATATTTATGATTTTTTGTTCTTCTTGAACGATTATCCCTTTCACTAATATTTAGTATCCTTCTTTGTCTCTCACAATTGTTTTGTATTTAAAGTCTATTTTGTCTGATATTCATATAGCTACTCCTGCCTTTTTTTGGTTATTGTTTGCTTGTAAGACTGTTTTCCAGTCATTCACTTTCAACCTCCATGATTGCCTGGGTCTAAGATGTGTTTCTTGCAGACAGCATATAGATGAGTCATATTTTCTTATCCAATCTTCCAGTCTGAATATTTTGACAGGTGAGTTTAATCCATTGACATTCAGTGTTATTACTTTCAAGGAATTATTTATGTTAGCCATATTTTGTTTGGACTTGTGTTTGTCATATTTTGTTTGTTTGTTTTTTCCTTCTCTTTTTGTCTTTTTTGTTGGTCTTACACTCTCTTTCAACTCTTTCTCTCCTGTTTTTTTCTTTCTTCCTGCACAACTCCCTTTAGTATTTCTTGAAGGGCAGGGTTCTTGTCGGCATACTCTTTTAATTGCTGTTTATCTGTGAATATTTTGAATTCTCCATGATTTCTGAATTGTAGTTTAGCTGGGTAGAGTATTCTTGGTTGGAAATTTTTTTCTTTTAGTACCTTGACTTTATCATACCACTGCCTTCTTGCCTCCATGGTTTCAGATGAGAAATCAGCACTTAATCTTATGAAGCCTCCCTTGTATGTGATGGTTCTCTTTTCTCTTGCTGCTTTTAGAATTTTCTCTTTGTCTTGAGCATTGGATAATTTGACAAGTATATGTCTTGGTGTAGGCCTGTTGTGATTGATGGTGTTTGGGGTGCATTGTGCTTCCTGGACATGTACATCCATCTCTCTCAGTAGATTTGGAAAGTTTTCAGCAATTATTTCCTCCAACACCCCTTCTGTCCCCTTTCCCTTCTCTTCTCCTTCTGGGATGCCTCTAATACATATGTTTTCATCTTCATTTAGGTTCCTAAGTCCTAGCTGGATTTTTTCTATCTTTTTATCTATCAGTTCTACTATCTGTTTGATTTCAGATGTACTGTCTTCCACATCACTAATTCTCTCCTCTGCCTCTTCTAATCTGCTGCTATTTGCTGAGAGTGTACTTTTGATTTCTTGAACTGTGGTGTTCATCACCATCATATCTGTTACCTTTTTGTGTATGTCCGCAATTTCCTCTCCAAGTGTTTTCTTCATATTTTTAATCTCTTCCTTTACTTCATTAAATTGGTCTCTAATGTGTGTTTTGAGATCTTTAATTACTTGTCCAATGTTCTTGTCCTCTTCCTGGCTTTTAGTTTGTTCATTGGATTTGGCCATGTTTTCCTGATTATTGGTTTGGTTTGTAGTTTTTTGTTGCTGTCTGGTCATAATTTTATCTTGACGGGTATAATCAGTTCCTTAGCTTCTTTGTCTAGTCTTGGGGATTAATTAGTTGTTGTTCATGCATAAGTGTTATGTCTTCTCTTTGTCACTTTGTTCTTCTTACTCTATTTTCTTGTTGCTGGCTAAGTTCACTTTGAAGGACAATATTAGGGCCACAGAAAGCAAAATGAGTAAGAAAAGATAATGTATAAAGTAGTATTGGTAATAAATGTTAACAGAGCAACAATGTGAGATCTAGGAGAATGGATATTAGACTCATGTAAGTTGTATAGAGTTATAGCAGTAAGTAGAGTACCTATAATGAGATAGTCAGCTGAATATGGGGAGGAATATAGTATGAATTAAAAGGCCAGTGTTTTCATTGAAAGAGGGAAAGAGAAAAGAAAGACAATAATATGAAGAGTGGATAACAGACAGAAAACAGAACAAAGGTATTAGAAATAAAATGTCAGAGAATTTGGGGGCCAAAATAAGGGAGGTAGAATGTAAGAGAAACAGCAGATGATGGAGGATAGAAAGATGTGGGGGGAAGGGGATAGTGTAGGTGGCCAAAATCAATACACACAGAAAAGAGGAAATGGAGGATGAGGAAACACAGCAAGTGTGAAGCATTCCCTGTAGCACCTATTATATAAAGAAAATAAAATAAAAGAAGAAGAAAAAGAGAGAAAAGAAAGAAAAGAGAAGAGAAAAAGGGGGGGCAAAAAGCAAAAAAGGAAAAAGAAAAAAAAGTAAATAAATGAAAAAGAACCTTGGGGGATAAAACGGGAGGGGAGAAAAAAAAAAGAACCAAAGTTTCAAGCAAGGAATCCTCTTTGCAGTTAAATAATACACTTAGGGATCTGACCTTCCCACTTTCTCCTTTCCTGACTTCTTTCTCTCCCAGGGCAGCAGGAAAGCTGCCTGAGAGGTCTGGTAGGAGATTCAAGTAGGTCCTTCTTGAACCAACTCAACACAGAAGACTATGACTCTTTATTTCCATGTGAGAGCACCTACACCTCACCAGAAACCCCAAATATGCTATTGGAAGCTTGGATAGCACCTCCTACAGTCCCTCCCCCTTAGGTGCACTAGGAGAAGTCTAATTGATTTTCTGATTCCACCTTCTCCCAGACCAAGTTTCCTATCCCAGGACGTTTAGGTAAATTGGGCTTTCTCAGCAGATTCACCTCTTCTTTCTTCCCAGACTCTCCCCAAGTCAGCTGGTATACTCCTCCAAGCTCAAGGAGAGAGAGAGAAAAAACAACAACACAAAACACTGAGGGCTAGGGTAATCAAGGTCTTCAGACGGACCTCAGGGCACAGTAGATTCAGAGATGGGAATTCTGTGATATTGCAAACTCAGGGTGTGTGAGTCTCTGGAGCATGGGCCACCAGGGTTTAGGGGACACAGACCTGGGAACCACGCATCTGGTTAACAGGGGCCTGGGAACACCGCAGCACAACACAGCCTTCAGGGATCACAGCGGCCAGGCCGGCAGCCCTAGGGGGAGGGGTCCACCTACAACTTCTGACCTCTGTGTCAGAAACCCAAAATTCCATCTCTCACAAGAATCTTTTCTGTCACTGTCTCACCAAATCGACATCCAGACATCTCCTGCCCTGCAAGCCCCCAAAAGAGCCCACTCAGGGTTTGAGAACACCCAGCACAACAAAGATCCCAGGGATCACTGCAGTTGGACCACCAGCCCTAGGGGGAGGGGCCCCACCCACAACTTCTGACCTCAGTGTCAGAAACCCAAAATTCCACCTCTCCCAAGAATCTCCTCCGTTACTGTCTCACCTAATCGACATCTGGACACCTCCTGCCTTGCAAGCCCCTGAAACAGCCCGCTCAGGGCTTGGGAAAACCCCAGCTCAACAAAGCCCTCAGGAATCACCACGACTGGGCCACCAGCCCCAGGGGAAGGGTCCCACCCACAACCTCTGACCTCCATGCAAGAGACCCAAAATTCTACCTCTTGTAGGAATCTCCTCTGTTACTGTCCCACCAAATCGATGTCCAGACACCTCCTGCCCTACAAACACCCAAAACAGCCTGGTCCAGCAGGGCTCCAACCCTACTTAGCCACTTCTTTACAGGAGAGATTATGAGGTGCACTCACTCAGACAGCATCTTGCCCCCAGCCTATGTTATTTTTTTAAATTAAAGTTAATAGATCACAAGGAATGTTACATTAAAAAACATTAAAAAAACAAAAAACAAAAAACAAAAGAGATCCCCATATAACCAACTCCCCACCCCCACCTCATCATTTTTGTAAATTTTATTTTTTCGAAGATATATACATCAAACAAAAAAATGTTACATTAAAAAATATAAGAGGTTCCTGTATACCCCCCACCCCCCTACCCCACTCCTCCCACACCAACAACCTTCGTCATCATTGTGGCACACTCATCACACTTGGTGAACACATTTTGAGGCACTGCTGCACTACACAGATAATAGTTTACCCTGAGTTCGCACTCTCCCCCAGTACATTCAGTGGGTTATGGCAGGATATATAAAGTCCAGCATCTGACCCTGAAATATCATTTAGCACAACTCAAAATCCCAAAAATGCCCCCACTTCACATCTCTACTTCCCTCTCCCTGCCCTCAGCAAATCCTGTGACCACTTTCTCCACCTCAATGTTAAAATTTCTTCTATTACTCATCACAATAGTTTTATAGTAGAATATCAGTAAGTCCACTCTAGTCCATATTTTATTCCTCCATTCTGTGGACCCTGGGATGGTGATGTCCTCACCACCTCTAGATCAAGAGGGGGCTTAGATTCCACATGGATTATGAATACAATGCTCCTGCTTTCAGTTGGAGGCACTCTTGATTCCCTGGTGTGGTGGTTGACCATCTTCACCTCCCTGTTAGCTGACCTGGGTCAGACCAACGAACCAGAGATTAGAAGTCGCCACTCTGCTGAGGCTCAGGGCCCAGCTGGCACATGGGCAGTCCAGAGATTCAAGCCAGACTCGATTCTGATCACAGACCTTTCATTTAGTGACAGGTAAGCTCTATCCCCACTTTCCCTTCCACCATGTCAAGCTTCCCCTCCTGCCCCTCTGGGGATGTGTAGGCTACTAAAGGGTCCTCAAAGACTCGAGAAGCCTCCGGCTGTCTATGGAATAGGAGTTGCTATTGTGGGTGCCAGTGCCCTGTGCAGGCTGCCAGGGGCATCTCCTGCACCCATATGGACCAGAGAACAACTGCCCTGCCCACCCCTGAGTCACACTAGTGATGCAACTCAGTGCTGGACTTCCCTTCTCACCTGATTCTGACAGGGAGAGAGTCCTGGGGGTGGCTTTGCCCTCCCATCACTGACTTCCAATGTCATTGACTCCCCTCTACACAAGCAAAGTGGGGCAGCAATCCCGGGCAGCAGTCCACTCCTGAGAGACTTGATTTCACTATTGGGATGGAAAATCTGCAGGGGTTATTGTTTTCCAAGGGGCTGGCCACCTCCCACACTCTCACCCCCATCTCCATCAGCAGCTCCTTAAAGCACAATCCAATATCCTGGTCAATGTCCCTTGAAACCAAACCTGGTGTCCCTGGCCTTGCCTCAGTCCACATGTACACCTCCTGCCATGGCTGAGAGCGGACTCAGCACTGGCCCCCTGCAGCTAGATCCTAAAACGACTGGGCTTGGGAGGTGGATGGAATGAAAGAGGCAGCTTCATACTTATGGGATGGACAGAGAGGGACTCAATCTGAGGCCCACTGCCCTTTGTCCTCCTCCAACTCTAGTTACAAGGGATCTACAATAGGTACACTCTTAGAAAGAATGAAAAATCCTTAGTCAAGAATAATATTGACAAGCAAGGGTCCGGCTAAGTCAGGTGGAGATGGGGTTATAAGTTATAAGCAAGATTGTGGGAGCTGGATCCTCTCATACTTTGGACCTCCTGATGGAGGTCAAGGGCTCCATCAGCTTCCTAATCTCTTTCCCTTTTCCCCGCTCTTGAATCCATGCCATAGAACAAGTGCATCAGATTAGCACTGAGACGGATCATCTGATTCTCACTAAGGCTTTACACATGTGTGCATGCACACACACACACACACAGTCACCCTTACCGCTCTTCTCCCCAATTAGCTCCCTTGTACATCTAAGAGACATCAAGACTCTGAGAGGCTAAAGTAACTCAATGAAGTTCCTCCAAAAGAACAGGGTTCCAAAGACTCTGGATTGAATTCCAACGTTCTGGAATGACCTTTTAAAATCCTTAAACTAACTCCTGCCATCATCACCTTATACTCCTTGCTCACGGACCTAAAATAGTACATCATTGTACCAGCCCAACGTCTTCTCTGCTATGCAAGAACTTTCTCTGGGTCTTCATTGCTTTGCAGTTTTCCCTCCTCCCCCTGAAATGGTGAGCATGGCTGTGCACACGTACTTGTGCACTCACACAAGCACACATCCCTTCACTTCTGCTCTCCTCAGGAAAGGCTTCCTCCGGGCTTCTGCCCCACGCCTTTGCAAGCTGACTTATCCCTCAAGGCCCAGCTGGCTTCTGCTTCTGCCCGAGTTCTCTGATTCACACTCCTTTCTTGTCTCAGTGTGCCAGGAGCATTTAGGAGATGATTACACATGGTTTCCCTCCTGCAGGCATTTTGCTATCTCCTTGTTTTGTAGCATCTTTCCTCCCTAACTAGATTACAAGCTCCATGAAGACATAGATTCTCCTTCTTTGTTATCCCTTGGAGTACCTAGCACAGATTTGGACAAAGAGCAGGTCCACAGGAAATTCTGAATATTTGATTGAGAATTTTGGATTCTTGTCTGAAGGGATAATCCCTAGTTCCTTAAAAAATTCCAAAGAAGGAGAAGCAGAAGAAATGTATTCTGGGAGAAGAGGACTTGGCCCAGTGGTTAGGGCATCCATCTACCACATGAGAGGTATGCGGTTCAAACCCCAGGCCTCCTTGACCTGTGTGCAGCTGGCCCATGCACAGTGCTGATGTGCACAAAGAGTGTCCTGCCACACAGGGGTGTCCCCCACATAGGGGAGCCCCATGCACAAGGAGTGCACTCTGTAAGGAGAGCCGCCCAGCATGAAATAATGTGCAGCCTGCCCAAGAATGGTGCCACACACATGGAGAGCTGACACAACAAGATGATGCAACAAAAAGAAACACAGATTCCTGTGCCACTGACAACAAGAGAAGCAGACAAATAAGAACATGCAGCAAATGGACACAGAGAACAGACAACCAGGGCGTGGGGGGAAGAGGGAAAATGGGGAGAGAGAAAAAATGTATTCTCGAAGCATTGGATATTTTTGCAAGATGTTTGAAGAGTTACTGCATCTGTGTGTGTGTGCGTCTGTGTGTGTGTGTGTGTCCAGGGGTGTGCTCATCCCCACGGGTATACATGGGTATTGGATCCAAGGCAAAATTAGGCTCATCAAGAAGATGTTTGGTGACCACCTGCATATGGATATGACCACACAATCCTTAAATTGTCCTAATTTGGATGCCTTTTTCCTCACACATTGTAACAAACCCACAGTAATGACAGAGAGCTGAGGCTGTAATGAGTAATTGGCTGTGGATTGAGAAATGATGTGATAGCATCGTGCAGATTGTAATTAACACGGGACCCCTATTATGTCCTATCTGAGCTGCATCTTCTTGCTGACAAGCATTTCCCCACAATAATCACTTGTCTTTCAGCATCTCGAAGTGAGGGCTAATTGTGAACAGCTCCTGCCTGGAAAGGCCACCTGGAGCAATTGGGGGACAACGGCATGGGACTCAGTGGCTGCTGGGCACAATTACCTGGGTGTGCATACCTGGTGAGTGAGACGGCGCATGGGGCAAGAGGCATTGGCTGGGCATTCACACAGCACCTGCCCATGGCTGCTGGCTTCCTAAGAGGTTTCTTATCACCCTTGAGCAGAAGAACTAAGCATTCATCAGGAGGACTTGAAAACACTTGAATCAGCATTTCTCCCTTAAATGATGCTAGTCATGATAAACTGTACAGAGACAGGAAAATACAGATCAACAACACAACCATTACTAGCATCTTGGTTAGTGTAGTCTTCACTGCCCCCACCCCATGATCATCAAATTTGCTACCATGTAGGAGCCTGTACTCCATGCACCACTGCTAGGCACCTTCCCTATATTCTCTCCAGATCTAGCAGGAATTTGCAAGGTAGACAATTGTACCCCCATTTTATAGATAAGAAAACTGAGGCTCGACCACTTCCACTTGCACAGAACAATAATTATCAGAGGTAGGATTTCAGTTCAGCTTTGCATGTCCAAAATCTGTGCACATGTTGCCGGGCCTGTTTTTTTAAGCCTTGTCTTTAAAACAGGGTGAGGATCCTTTCTCTCCCAGATACCATATAAATTTGCTGTGAAAATTGAGTAAGCTGATGGATGTGCAAACTTTTTTGTAAACTGTAAAGTTCTGCATAGATCCAGATACCACACCCAGCTGTCAAGGAAGTGAACATGGTTGATCAAATGGTTTCTAATTGGATCTCACTGAGAAGCTGAGCCTGGGAAGATGTGTGTAGAGTGTGGAAGGAGGAGAGATGAGGCAAGTCAAGTATGTGGGCATGGACACCATGGGTTGAGAGGAGAGAGAACGACTGGGCCGCCTGGGCAGGACTGAAGGAATGGAGAGTGTGCTGAGCTGTAGGAGCACCCCAATGGCTCCCAACAGCTGCCCCAGTAAACAGTCAAAATCAACACGGTATGCTTATTCTGCAAATGCAGTCTCAAGACAAGCTTCCAACCAGATTGTCAACTCCTTACAGAAAACTTCTGGAGCTGCCACTCCTGCTGGGGAGCAAGAGGAGCACACGTTTGAAGACATGGGGTGAGCCCTATTATAGGTCTGTCTTGGTTTGCCAGAGCTGCTGCTTTGGGCTTGACCACAGGAATTTATTGGCTCATTCTTTTGAGGCTAGAAGTCCAAAATCAAGTTATCAGGGAAGCAGACTTGGCCCAATGGATAGGGCATCTGCCTACCACATGGGAGGTCCCCAGTTCAAACCCCGGGCCTCCTTGACACATGTGGAGCTGGCCCATGCACAGTGCTGATGCACACAAGGAGTGATGGGCCATGCAGGGGTGTCCCCCGCATAGGGGAGCTCCACACACAAGGAGTGTGCCCTGTAAGGAGAGCTGCCCAGCACGAAAAAATGTGCAGCCTGCCCAAGAATGGTGCCACACACAGGGAGAGTTGATGCCACAAGATGATGCAACAAAAAGAAACACAGATTCCCAGTTCCGCTGATAAGGATAGAAGCGGTCACAGAAGAACACACAGCGAATGGACACAAAGAGCAGACAACTGGGGGTGGGGGGGAGAGGGGGAAGGAGAGAGGAAAAAACAAAAACAAAACAAAACAAAAACAAAATCAAGATATCAGCCAGGCTTGCTTTCTCCCAGAGCCTGAGTGTTCTGGTGGGTGCTGCCTGCGACCCTCGGGGTTCCTTGCCTTAGCTCTGCCCCTTCTCACACAGCCATGTCCTTCTGTGTGCTGCTCTTCTGGTTTCCACTGACTTTCGGCTTCTTCCTGTGTGGTCTTCTCTAACTTCTGGCTTCCAGTTTCTTCTCTTTAAAAGGCTTCCTGTGACATGGATTAAGACCCTTCCTCATTCAATTGGGCCATGCCTTAACTAAGAAAACTTCAAGAGGTCCTGTTTATAATGGGTTCACATCCACAAGGATACGCATTAAGATGAAAACCATGCCTGTGTTGGAACACATAATTCAATCTACCACCAGCCTGAGTGTGAGAGAGGGGCCAGGGCCAGGGCCGCTTGGAATGAGGCTCTTTCTGTTTCTGCCTCTCAGACCGTGTGCCGGCCTCACTGCCTCACTACCTCACCACCACTCTGCCTCTCATCACCTCACTTCCCTTCCGATTCTAGAATTTAGAAAAGACATAGAATTCAGAAGCTTTGGCTCCATTGCATCTGTGAAAGTGTTGGGATCAGGAACTGGCTATCTTCTTGAAAGATGAAGGTAGAGAGGACCCAGTGTCTTAAACATTGACCCAGAATGCCAGCCAAGCCCCCCGCCAGGCCAGATGCTGAGCCCCATGCCCATGTTGGAGGACCTGACCACAACCTGAGAGATTAATTGAAGTTCTGTTGGGCAACGCTCCAGCCCCCTGTGGCTTGTGCGTTTGTCTTGGAAGAGGACCAAGGCAGGAGTGGAGTATGAGCAAAAGTAGGTGGAAATGACTCACAAGAGCCAGCACAGGCAGTTGCTGCCATCCAAAAAAAGTATACAGAAGGTGGGTGAGGAGGGAAACCAGGGGGGCGTTAATGAAGATGGTACTTTGCTCGGAAGAACTTACAGCCACAGCTTGGGAGGGGGCAAGGCTGGCCACGTGCAGCTCCACATATCCCTGGCTGGGGCCAAGGCAGGAAACAGCTTGAACTTGAACTCCTCATCCATGCCCTGCGGAGGGGAATCATCCCTCAAGCTGCAGCCCCCAAACACTGGGCCATCAGCACAGATCCCATCTTCCTTCCCACCAGATTTGTCCCAGCATGCAGCAGTAACCAGGGCTCATGAGGTGATGGGGACCTGTGTCCACCAACCAGCCACCTCATAACTGGCTGCATGACTAGGTTCAGTGAGCTGGGAGTAGCAGGGAGCCAATGATTGTTCTTCTACCCATGGCAGTGACAATGGCACCCTTAAGAGGAGACACCAGTGGGCACAGGCTTTCCTTGCTGGTGGTTTGCTGTGTGTATCAAAGACTGCCTTCATTCTTAAAATTGTTGCGGGGCTTAGTAGAGAAAGGGGCGTTGATGTGGTATTTGCTCTGGGGAAGATTTTCAGAGTAGTGAGTGATGTAAGGAGGAAGGCTAATGGAAGGAGGATATTTAATCAACTGAGAGTAATGAATAAAGGAGTGTTTGGGAAGTTAAGCTATTGAGCTGCAGAAGCAAAGATGTGCTTGGATAATCTGAGCTGAAAAGTTGGCTAGGAATTTTTAAATGCACGTGTATGTTCAATACCAGGGATCCACGGACCTATTTACCACTGGCAGTCAGTTGACCTTGGTGATGATGATTCTCCGCCATGGGCACCGGCTCCACAGGGATTTCCAGGGAAGGAAGCCATGTGTAACTACGTGCCCGCCCCCCCCCCCCCCCCCGTTGTACTGCAAGTCTGCCCTTCCACTCCATCCTGTATGGCCACCAGGCTATCACAAGGCAAATGAGACAGAGCTCTTCTGTCCAATATTGGGATTTGGCGCCTGGAAGGTGGAGTTCAGAGTCTTCATATCACAGCTTAACTCTCCACTTAGAGAGAGGGGGATTACTTTGGGGGGCTGTTGTGAAACCTGCCCATTCAACTAATTAGATGGGCTCACATGGAGGTGAACCTCAGAAATAATAATTAAATTCAGCCACAAATCCCTGTTAGGTCCGGCATCCCTTGGTCCAGGACTAACTCAGTCGTTAGTCTGGTATTGTGCCCTCAGGCCCTCAGGGACCATCACTCTGGTATGAGACCTGGAGTTCCATTTCCTTGAGCTTCTGTCCCAAAGAATCACTCATTCTCTGGGTACATCAAATTCTACCTGCCCCTTGGCCTCATCCTATTTCCATTTCAAAGGACTGAAGCTGCTCTCTCCCTGCCTCCCTTGTTTTAATCTGTCAAATGCCTGATGAGGATCTAGAAGCTGGGTTTTATGAAGGATGCTTGAAGAATGATAGGAATTCAGATTGGAGAAGAGAAGAGGCCAGAAAGTACCATTCTCTCTTTGACCCAGTGATGTTTGGATACCTGCAAGAGTAATCAAAGTTTGGGTGTACCAAGAATTAAGACCCAGGGGTGGGATCAGGAAGGGGACAGTCTCCAGGTCAGTATGAGGAAGTTGGCAGCTCCGCTACTAAGGAGCTGAGCCACAATTCAAGCAGCTGATTCTGGAGGAAGTGATGGAGACTATCCATCCTCACCAACACTGTCATCATCATCTTCATTGTCTGCGTCAGTGTCACCATTTCCAGAGAACCTACTGGACACCAGGTCCTCTGCTTTGTGTGCACGATCTCAGTTGGTGTTCCGTTAACTTGCTGCCACCTTCCTTTCTCACCCCAGCCATTCTCCCTATTCCCCAACTCTTTCAGCTTTTAGTCTTCTGGAGGATTGGCACTTGGGTCAAGGAATCTCGACAAGGCTGGACAGTCTGGGTAGAGGGTGGCAGTGGTAGGCAGGTGCCCACAGAGCTTAGAAAATAAACTACTGGCCAGATGCAAAATAAAATTTGTCTCTCTCTCTGAAAGCTTGGGCTTTTCTTAGTTGAGCAAGCAGATAAAAGGATCTTTTGCCTTCCTTTGCTGAGCCCCTGAGCCAGAGACATCATGAGGTAGACCATCATCACTGCCCATTCCAGCTTCTTCTACCTCACCCCACATGGAAAGCTGCCCATGGCAATAAGTCTTTCACATGTTTGCATGAAATTTAAGACTTAGGTTCCCTCTTCCTGGGGATTTTTTTTCTGCAAGCCTGATTTCATGTAATACAATGGAAGTCTTTGTTCCTTTATTATTCAGTGAATGCTATGGTTCAAAGAGCAATTGGGAGTATTTTGAGGGACTTGGCAGGGGAGTTGGGTTCTGCTCAAACCATGCCACCTGGGCAAGTGCTAACATAGATAAGAATGGATAGAAAGGCCCTTTGCAAACTCTGAAGCACTATATAGATAGAAGGAGTTAATAGTAAGAGAATAGTAATAATGATATAATACTAATACTCCTCTAATAGCTACCATTTGTCAAGTGTTTACTAGGTATCATGTTCTGTGCTAAATACTTTCTATCTTTTTTGATCCTTATACAACCATATGGTCATAATGATCTTTATTTTTATAGATGGGAAAACTGGCAATCTGAGTAGTTAATTAAATTGTCCAAGGTCATGTTTCTAGAAAGAAACAGAGCTGGGATTTGATCTCAGATCTGTCTGCTGCTGACACCTGGCTCCTGATTCTATGCCACACTTCCCTTCATGCCAGTCCCCAGTAGCTGATTTTCTTACATGGGGAACTTTATTTTCCACACTGCCAGAGCTGTCCCTGGCATGACATGACCATCTTCCAAGGACAGCTCAATTCTTTAGTGGTCTTCCCTATGCCATTCTAGGGGGAGAAAACAGAACACCTTGACATGCCAGTCTGCCACAGGCCATGTGGTCATTCTGTCTTTAGAAGGTAATTTTGGTCATAATTTTCCTACAAGTGACATGATTAGGCATAATTCTTCCTTGTGGTTGCTCCTGGCACTCCCAAAATATCCATCCAGGATCATGCTGGCTCCACCACCTTGGATGGAATCCAGAAGAAGGTTTTTATGGAACATGTCTTTAAACTGGTTAACAATTTAGGAATAACTTGGCCATGAAGGTCCTACGCTCATGCCCGCACAACAAACCTTTCCCTGCACTCAGAGGACCTCAGAGTCCTGTGCTTAAACCTGCAAATGGGGGTGGATAATTACACAGCCCCCAAGGAGGCCCAACAGTCAAATGAAAATTCAATTGTAAAAATAATTAGATCTCAGGATATTTTAAAAGTGTCCAGAGGCAGAGCCTCAGGCTCCAACCACACTTGATTTCAGAGATAGGACCCCAACCTGAGAAACAAGAGACAAAAGTATTGGTGTTTGGCAGGTTGGAATTTCAGGCTCCAATTCTGCGGGAACATGCTGGCTGCTGGTGGGATGGCCAGATGGAAGGAGAAGCCTTTTTGAAAGATTCCATTGGGAAAGTTTGGAGCCTGCAAGTTCCCAGCGTGTTTCCATAAATGGAGTGCAAACCACCCTTTCCCCAGTCCAGACATGATGACTTGTCTCTCCCACAACAGTTTATACATTTTTTAAGTTAATGGTGCTCTGTGCCCAGAGAGTGAGGCAACTGATGTGCAAGTGCTTCCCTGGAGGGGTGAGTTATGGGATGTCTTGTGAAAACTGAAGGGCCAGTTTGTTTCAGGATAAATGATCTTATTGAGCTCTGTTTGCTTTATCTCATTTGATTGCCTGCAACCAGCCTAAAATATTGGGGCATAGCTATTGTGATAGAAAGAAAAAGTAGGGTTTTTTTTTCTTTTTTCTTTTCCCATAACCAGCAGCCAGAATATCTAGGAAAATCACATTCCCCAGGTCATATCCTCTACCAGGAACTGAGCACTGGTTTATAGTTCCAGTATCCCTGGCTAAATCAAGTCCCTCTGAGTTGTAGACCTCTTCCTTTGTTGGTGGGGAGCTGGCTTTTGCTCCCAGTCATACACACACACACACACATATATATATAAACCAACAATGCTTTCTACAAAGGTGTCAAGGGTGACACATTTGGTAGGATGGAGAGAGAGAGAAAATTGTGAGAAATAAGTCCCTGGCACTAGACACTCTATCTGACCATCTCAGGGGGAGTTTTCATCAGAGGCTTTGGAAGCATTGGTTCCTGGGCTGGTCTTGGATGCCCCCCTAGCTCTGAGCTGTTGGCGAGGCACGGAGGTCTCCCATGGTTAGTGACACATTAGGTGGTGCTTGCTCCCATTGGCCTATGCTGTGGGTAACTCCTCTTTCCTGCAGCAACCCTTAGTAAACCCTTTAGCAAATGCTGCTCCTGCAATTTTGTGGATTCTTGCTCTTGCTTATAGAGCTCCCAGCCTGCTTCCTGACAGCTCACTTAAGGAACTTGTTCCAATATTCCAAGAGTTGGGAGGTAAGTCACTGTAAAAAGAGTTACACCAGGAGCATCTTCCTCCCTGTTCTAGTTTGCTTTGCTGTCAAAAGCAGATCATTTTAAATTACTTGGCTTTTAACAGTAGGAATTTATTATCTTACAAGCTTACAGTTTTGAGGCTAAGAAAAATGTCCAAATCAAGGCATCATTAGGCAATGCTTTCTCCCCAAAGATAGGCTGCCAGTGATCTTGGAATCCTCTGACATGTGGCAAGGCACAGGGTGGAGTCTGCTGGGCTCTCCCTTTCCTTCTGGGTTTCTTTACTTTCAGCTTCTTGCTTCCACGGGTTGCTTTCTCTTAATTTCTTTCTCTTATAAAAGACCCCAGTAAGAGGATTAAGACTCACCCTGAATGAGTTGGGTCACATCTTAAGTTAAGATCCTATTCACCAAAAGATCCTCCTTGCAATGGGTCCACACTCTCAGGAATGGATTAAGTTTAAGAACATTCTTTTCTGAAGTACAAACCTTCACACTCCTTCCAATGAAATGTCCCCTGAATTGCAGAGAGAACTCATCAGATTTTGGTGACAGTGTCTGAGCTCAGGGGGCACTTGGTAACAGCTCCAAATTTTCTTTCCTGTGACCCACTATGGAGTAACCAGGCCAACCAAATGCCACGAACAACTGGCGTTCCCTGCTGCTCCCTGAGATGGGCATGTAAGCATCTCTGTGTCCCCCAGGTTAAGTTTTGCTGAGCAGAGCCTTTGTTCAACAGACACAACTGAGGTGTGAGTGCAGAGGTCAAACTGATTCAGAATTAATGTTTTCACTGCTCAGAGACCAAACCTCCCCCATTCTTTCATTCCTCTGAAGAGCAGCAGGTTTTGTCACACTGCCTTAGGGAAGCAAGGCCTGATGGGAGCATCTCCAAGGATATAGGAATATCGGGTTCCAACTGTAGGTAACCACCCTTCATTCACACTTGATGCACTAAGGAAGAGTTTCCCAGCACTACTGGATAATACTGTGTGTGTGGAGGTGTCCTGTGCATTGTGGGATGTTTGGTAGAAGCTCTGGCCTCTACCTATTAGAGATTAGATGTCTCTATGGAGGTGACAATCAAAAATGTTTCCAGACATTGCCGACATGGCCCCAGCAAGGGGTGGACAGTGGGGTGGCAAAATCATCCCACTGCTTTAGTGATTCCAACCTGCTTGGGGCTCCCTGTACATGTCCACAGACATGCATTTGGGTCTTTGCTCTTGTTCCTACGGCCAGGGCTGCTTCCCTTCTCCCCCAGTTCCTTGCCAGCAAATGCCTGATCTGCCTTCCACTCAGGCTTCCTCTCCCCAGTAAACCATCCCTTACTTCTGCTCTCCTAGCAGTGCTCCCACAGGACCTTTGCATAGCTGCACCTTTGCACTGACTGTGCAGGCGCAAGTCACTGCTTATGCCTTTGTCTATCCTGCATGAGGGACCATGAGTTCCTGGGGATCCAGAACAGGGCCCTGCTCCAGTTTATCCCCAGGGCCCATTAGAGCACCTGGGACCTCGCAGGCACTTCCCTGGCGTGTCTTAACTGGCCCTGAATGAGAGCCAGGTGGCCAAGAGCTGACTCCAGGGTGTGTCCTCTCTTGAGGGTTGGAACATCTTGGCCATTTAAGATGGTCACCCATGAGTTGGCCCCAATCCTTTTCCACTTGATTAAATAGGCTGCCAGGACTATTTCTTGGGGTAATAAGTTGAATTCCACTCTCTGAGGCCATTCCTCACAAGGACTCATAGACCCACTTCAGGGGGCCTGCAAAGTCTCTGAAAGTTTTGCGGATGTGCAAACAGGCATGGTTTATTTCCCATGGAGATGGAAGCCCATACATTTAATCAATTTTCAAATGGGTCCATGAATTAAACACTGTTAAAAATAATTGCTTTAGCTAAATATCTAGAGTCAGCAATCTAACCACTTACAGTGGCTCGTTGGGTATTGTCAGGAGCAGGAAGGCAAGAGGCCTAGACCAGTAAAAGACACAATTAATGATGACTTCCAGGCTGAGCTGCATAGTACAGATTATTTCTGCAAGAGGGGTTCTAAACAGGAGGATCAATTTCAATGCCAAGTTCATGGGTGTCTTAGGAGGACCCTGGGAGGGCTGTTATGCTATAGGGATTTTAGCCTCAGTTTCCTTGTTCCAAAGATTTGAATGACCAAGAAGAAAAATGGTCAATTGTTTTTCCGTACTACAGCTATTTAGAATCATTAAGTATATGAAGCACTCTATGCGAAGTTCCTCATTTGTTGCTGGAGAGAAAAAGTGCAGCCATTTGAAGGGAAAAAAAAGACCTGGTTTCCCATCAGCTCTGCCATGCAGGAGCTTGGGGCCCTGACAAGGCTCTTGGCCTCTGAGCTCAATTGCCTCCTATGACAAATGATGAAATACAGCTGACTCTTGTGGAGTTGACTGTTTTGCTTGTTTCCTTCTTCTGGAAAAGCAGTCCTTCCCCACATCGATCATGAGGTTTCAGTTGGAGGTTTCAATTATAATACCCCATCCCCCAGGCTGGCTAGGAACTTGACCCAAGCTTGTCCCCATCATAACGACTTACCCCCTTGAACTCAGTGGGGGGTTGGGGCGGCCGTGAGATTTGAACTTGGCCAGAGTCCTTCCAGGGAGTTTTCTCCTGGGAGAGTTGGCTCTGTCTTTACTCAGAACTCAGGCCCATTCAAATTGGTTTCTATTTTGTGCAACTAAAATTGTACTAATAAAGCACCTACATTGTAGGATTTCTTTGAGGACTAGAAGTGATGTATATAGAATAGTCAGTGAGGTATCTGGTGTCCAGCTCATCAAAAACACACTTTAAAAAATAGCAGAACATCATGTGGCAATTAAGGAGAATCTCAGGGAGCAGGCGTAGTCAGTAGTTGAGCACCTGTTCCCCATGAATGATGTCCCAAGTTCAATGCCTGGTACCTCCTAAAAATAAATAAATAAATAAAAATAAATAGTTAAAAAAAAAGAAGAATCTCTACCCATATTTGAATTAGGGCTAGTGAAATTTGTTAGGCAATGTTCTCCCTTTGTGTCTTTGCTCAGGGTTCCTCTACTTGCAGTGACTGCCCCTCTTCATCCCTTCCATCCCGTTCCACTTACATAAGTTCTATTTATTCTTGCCTCAAATCTATATTAAAACAGTCACACCACTTTTTTTTTTTTTTGCTTAGAATTTGTCCAGTATATCTTTCCCAGGTCCTTTACTCTCGACTTCTCTGGGTCCTAAAATGACTGATGTTTCTGGGAAATAGCACATAGCTAAACAATTTAATTCCAACCAGGTAATTCTTTTTATTGGTGAGTTGAATCTATTTCCATTCGCTGTGATCTCACATTTGCCTGCTCCCCACTCCCACTCCCCTCACCCCTAGTCTTCTTTTTTTTTTTAAATATTTATTTATTATTATTATTTTTTAATTACATTAAAAAATATATATATATGAGGTCCCATTCAACCCCACCGCCCCCGCCCCCCACTCCCCCCACAGCAACACTCTCTCCCATCATCATTATACATCCATTGTACCTGGTAAGTTCATCTCTGAGCATCACTGCACCCCATAGTCAATGGTCCACATCATAGCCCAGACTCTCTCACGTTCCATCCAGTGGGCCCTGGGGGGATCTACAATGTCCCGTAATTGTCCGTGAAGCACTATCCAGGACAACTCCATGTCCCGAAAACACCTCCACATCTCATCTCTTCCTCCCGTTCCCCACACCCAGCAGCCCCCATGGCTACCGT
Source organism: Dasypus novemcinctus (assembly GCF_030445035.2). Taxonomy (NCBI): domain Eukaryota; kingdom Metazoa; phylum Chordata; class Mammalia; order Cingulata; family Dasypodidae; genus Dasypus; species Dasypus novemcinctus. Next base: position 107,287,759 of record NC_080678.1, on the reverse strand, counting down.
TCCCAAACCCATTCCACATTTTCTCTGTGGACATTGGATTGGTTGTGTCCATTGCACACCTATGTCAAGTGAGGGCTTAGATTCCACATGGGTACTAGATGCACTCTTCCCGCTTCTAGTTGTAGACACTCTAGGCTCCATGTTGTGGTGGTTGACCTTCTTCAACTCCATGTTAGCTGAGTGGAGTAAGTCCAATAAGTCAAAGTGTAGGAGCTGAAGTCTGTTGAGGCTCTGGGCCTGGGTGTCATATTATCAGTCCAGAGATTCAAATCCCCTACATATATCTTAAACTCAGCACCAACTACAATTCCAATAAAGTAGCATGCAAGTCTTGTGAAAAGAGATCCCCTCTGAGTCCATTTCCATCACGCAGAAACACCAGCTCCAAAGAAGGGCCATCTGTCATGGCAGTGAACCCCTTCTGCCATGACCATAGAACCCGTGGGTCTCTTTATCCCTCAAAAGAACCAATACCTGGGGTTGTATCTACCTTATCTGTCTCTTAGACTCTGTTCAGTTGTACATAGGGGTATTCCTTCTGACAACCTCCAGACTCTTTTTTAGAGACTCACAGCCTTATAATCTCATTTCTCCTTTCCATTTCCCCCTTACATTAGGTCAAACCGCTTCCCGAAGTCATGTTATTATATGTAGACAGGTATATTCTGCTGTTCCGCATTGAATCTTTAATTCAAGGTCATTTTCTAGTTGCTTCTTCAGCTGGTATGTGGTAGTGATCCCTCGGTGCCAGGGAGGCTCATCCCCGGGTGTCGTGTCCCACGCTGGGGGGAATGCATCACATCTACACGCTGAGTTTGGCTGTGAGAGTGGCCACATTTGAGTAACATGAAGGCTGTCAGGAGGAAACCCCCAGGCACAATGCTACTCTAGGCCTTGTTCTTATTGCAGATGCATAGGCTCAAAAGTGTAGCCATTAGTATCAAGAGCCCACTGTTGGGCCCTCCTTCCTTCCTGGTTCTTGCTGTTGCACCTGGAGGATTGCTGCTGCTCTCCCAGGGCCCACAACAGTGACCCCCCAGCCAGGAGCCCAGTACCCCCCCAGCTGTTGTTTTTAATTGTTTCCACTATGAGTATATATAGACATTACCATATACCCTGGGCATATGCCCTGTATAACTCCCTGTCAACCATATATATCCTGTCAATAACATCCCATATCAGTATTCCTCCGCTGCCATTGTTGAACCACTCTGTGATCCAAAACTTCCCGTAAAGTGAATCCCAACGTAATGTCAGCTTCAGAAGAGTCTTAGATCACCAAAATTCATATATACAATATACAGTATTTCCCCAGATCCACCATAAAACCTTTTCCCTTCCACAGCAATAATCTTTTAACTTATTCATATCATATTTCCTGAAACTGATGTACAGATTCCGAAACTATAGTTTTCAAACAAGGTAACATTTGTGCTTACTATGTGGTCCATACTTTAGGTTGTACAGTTATCTAAATTTTTTAGTTATCCTATGTTTTGTCTTATGGTTTTCATTATTAGTCTGTCGTCTCTTATATGTTTTTGGTGTAATATTAGCTGTTTTATATTCATCCTCGTGTACTCTCACATAACTCCTCTTTTGCCCCCTTATTTACCTTTGTTCTATCCATTGCACGTCCATTTTCCCCTCCCCTTCCTAGTCTTCTTTTCTGCTTCTTTATTTCCCCCTTCATCTCTCTCTAATTTGGAAGCTATACATTCCATTTTGATTCTTTGTGATTACTCCAAAATTTTAATGTGTACTTGAATTATGCAATCTCAAATTAATCCATTTCTCTACCCTCTTAAAAACGATCTAGGACTCTAGATGCACTGTCCATTTAACAGGTTATTGCCGTCTAGTACTTTAGTCCCATCTTGCCTTGGCACCACCCAAATTTATCATTATATTATTGTTGCTGGTGTAGACACTCAATGCTAGTTTAAATTTACCCATATGGTAATCAGGATCTTTGCTCATCAGCTGTGAACCAATTTTTCATTACTCCCTTCTGGGTTCAGTTTCTTTCTTCTAGAAGTTTTTAACCTTTAGACATTCTTTCAGGAAGAGTCTATTGATGATAGATTCTCTGTTTTCATTTGTCTAAAAATCCTTTATTTTAGCTCCATGTTTGAGTCACAGTGCAGCTCAGCATAGAGCTCTAGGTTGACAGTGATATTCATTCTGTCCTCTGAAGGTATTATTCCAGTGACCCTGGTTTCATTTTGTGACTGTTGAGAAGTCTACCATCTGTCATTCCTCGTAGGTAATTTCTATTTTCTCTGTTGTTACTTTTAATATTTTACTCTTTTACTTACAGTTCTTCTACAAAGCATCTAAAGGTGGGTTTTTATTTATTTTGCTTAGAACTTTTACTTCCTGAATCTGTGGGTTCTTGTTTGTCCAATTGTCAGTTATTTTCTCTCTTTGACTATTGCTTCTTCCCATTCTCTCTGATCTTTTTCTGGAACTCACATACAGAGCAGATATGTAGCAGACCTCTTTCTCTCTTCTCTTTAATGTAAATGCTCTTATTTCTAGCTTTTTCTCTATATGTACTACATTCCGAGTATACATCTCAGATGTATTTGCCTAGTTATATTCCAACCAAATCTAATCTGCTATTTAACCTATTTACTGACTTAACATTTTCAATAGCCAATTTTTTTATCCCTCCCCCTTGCAGCTTTTTGCATGCTGTCTACTCTCTGTGTCCATTCACTGTGTGTTCTTCTGTGTCTGTATTTATTTTTATTTATTCCCACCCTACCCCCCACGCAGCTTGTTTGCTGTCTGTTCTCTGTATCCTTTTACTGCACGCTCTTCTGCATTTTTTTTGCTTGTCTCCCTTTTTGTTGCGTCACCTTGCTAAGTCAGCTCTCCATGGCGCTTGTGGGCTGGGCAGCACTCTGCAGTGCTTGTGGGCCAGGTGACACTCTGTGGCCTGCAGGCGAGCCTGCCTTCACAAGGAGACCCTGGGACACAAACCCAGGGCCTCCCATATGGTAGACGGGAGCCCAACTGATTGAGCCACAGCTGCTTCCCACCAATTTGGTTTTAACATTCAGAAGTTCTACTTGATTCTTTTCTAGATATGTTATTTTTTCTTCTATGATGTCTTTTTACACTTTAAATTTTTGTATTTCTTCTTTTATGCATTTAAGAATGTGTAAATTACTAATTTTATCATCTCTATCATTCATTCATTTTTATGAGGTTTTTGGCAGTGTGATCTAATCTTTTTTTTTAATTCATTTATTTATTTATATTTCTCTCCCCTTCCCCTCCTCCCCAGTTGTGTGTTCTCTGTGTCTATTTGCTGCGTCTTCTTTGTCCACTTCCATTGTTGTCAGCGGCATGGGAATCTGTGTTTCTTTTTGTTGCGTCATCTTGTTGTGTCATCTTGCTGTGTCAGTTCTGTGTGTGGGCAGCACCATTCCTGGGCAGGCTGCACTTTCTTTCACACTGGGCGGCTCTCTTTAAGGGGTGCACTCCTTGCACATGGGGCTCCCCTATGCGGGGATACTGCTGCATGGCATGGCACTCCTTGCATGCATCAGCACTGCGCATAGGCCAGCTCCACACGGGTCAAAGAGGCCCGGGGTTTGAACCACAGACCTCCCATGTGGTAGATGGATGCCCCAACCACTGGGTCAAGTCCGCCTCCCTGATCTAATCTTTACTTCTATCTACTGATATTGGCTCATGATGCAATTGTTTCTCCATAGGCTTTGAAATTTTGGACTGTGAGTTCATATTCACTGAGGCTTTACCTTTGGGAATCCTTACCACATTGAGTTGAAGGAATGTATCTTCATTCTTTCCTTTTTGTTGTATTCTTGGCAATTAATATACTTTTGTATGCACAGTAGTTGCTCAATAAACACTTTCTTGGTGGATGATATGATCAACTTACAAAAATATGCAATATCTCCTCACTCTCCTTATTAGAAGGAGACCCCAATTCTCTACCACATTTCTTCAAGCTTTTCTGTGTATGTGAGATTTCCATTGTTATAGAGATATAAATTCTTGAGACAAGGGAATGTAGCTGACCTTGGGAGACAAGAAATGAGCAAAGGATCTAGAAAGAGGGAAAAAGGGATGGAAGAATCCTCTAGGAAGGAGAGACTACATTGGACAACAAATGAAAATGGTTAAACAAGAATATTGGCATTTTGGGTTGAGAAAGGGAAGCAGATGCAAGAATGACATGGCTTATGTACCAGAGGAGCAGGGGGCACCACACTGCTTTGATTATAGGATGGGCACTCAGGGAAAAGTGGGGATAGGCTTATAGCATTAGTTGCCTGGTTTTTTTTTAAAGATTAATTTGATTAATTTCTCCTCACCCCCTCAATTGTTTGCACTTACTGTGTCTGTTCATCTTCTTTGTTCCTTTTAGGAGGCTCCAGGAACTGAACCTGGGACATCCCCCCATCCTCTGATGTGGGAAGGAGGTGCCTAATCACTTGAGCCACCTCCATTCCCTGCTTTGTTGTGTCTCTCATTGTGTTTATCTGGTGTTTCTTGTTGTGCCATCTTGTCACATCAGCTTGCTGTACCTGCTCATCGCGTCAGCTCCCTGTCTTGCTTGTCTTCTTTAGGAGGCACCAGGAACCTCTGCTCCCTGCTTTGTTTGTCTCTCATTATGTTTTTCTTCTTGTGTTTCTTGTTGTGTCAGCTTGCCATGCCTGCCAGTGCTGTCTTCTTTAGGAGGTACTGGGAACCGAACAATGGACCTCCCTGTGATCGGCGGGGGCTCAATCACTTGAGCCACATCCACTTCCCTAGTTGTCTGCTTTTATTAATAATAGCAAATGGCAGTGAAAGGCCAGCATTACCATGTGCCAGGCACTGTGCTAAGAGCTTTATCTGGATTCTTTTATTTGATCCTCATAACAACTCATTGAGGTGGCACTTTTATTATCCCTGCTCTATGGATGAGGAAATTGAAATTTGAGAAGCTAAGAAACTTAACCCCCATCCCACAGCCAGAGAAGAGCAGAGCTGAAACTTGACCCCAGCTCTGTGGGCTTCCAGAACCGGAACATACAGCTGCTTTGGGGCTGACCAGCACTTGCGCTGGGATACGCAGTCTAGTATATTTTAATACATGACCCATGTAGTAGCTATGCCAGGGACCCTCCTGTGGCACTGGGGAGATCTTCTGTAGATGGGCAGACCCCATTGACCAAAATCACAAATAGCACAAAGCACATGACACCTGGTGGGTGCCAGTAAATACACACCTAGTAAATAAAGAATGTGTTTTCCTTTGTAGAAGTGAGGAGCCAAGCACCGGAGCAGTGGAATAAGATGTGCTACACCCAGTCCCTCTCCTCCCCTCTCCCTTCCCTTGGCTTTCAAACACTGCACAGTCAGCTGGAGAAAGCAGTTTCCTGGTTCACTTTCCCTGGCAAGGAGGCTAAGCTGGGGGTGACAGGGATTCCTGTGACATGTGGGGCACTGAGGCAATAATGGTGCCGGGGAAGCACCACCTGGCCTCTTGCAGCCTCTCCTGGCTGGGCGGCAATTTCTAGATACTGACCCTGCTGAGTCCCGTTATTAGAAATCCTCATCGTGGTGATGGAAGCACAACGCGGAATGCAGGGGATTCCTCCCAGGCCCCACCCTTGGCACGCGCACAGCCGGGTCTCCAGGGCACCCCCTGAGCCTTCCTAGGATTGGGGTGTCCACGCTGTAGGGCCCCCAGGCCTGTGCTCTGAGGCAGAGCCAGCATCTCAAGCATCTCTTCTCCCTGGAAGCCCAGAGCTGGTGGCAAGGCTCACCTGCAGGGAATTTGCCACCAGGGGTCTGTATCTTTCCTTTATAAGGGAGATGCCTCATTTCTTGCTGTCGAGGCTTTGGAACCCCTTTTATTGTGCTGTAAGCTGCCTGTGCTGTGCTAGGGAAGCAGAGCACGGCGGAGAGGCTACCAACGTGGCAGGTGTGTGCTCACTTCGTCTCCCTTGTTTTACTTTCTCATTCTCTGCTGCTTGCTCTCGCTCCTTTCACTTTTCCCTACTTTTCTTCCTGTTTGTTCTCTGCTCTCAGCTCCTCTCCATGCCTGACTCAGGTTTCTGTGAACTTTTCCATCACTCCACCCCCCAGCATCTTCCTTCCTCAGCAGGGCTCAGCCCAACATCCATGCCCCCCATTCGCCCTGCCTCCCTACAGCCCCAGAAAGGGCCTGGCTCATCTGCAACCTCAGGGCCCCTCCCTCAGAGGAGCTTCAAAGCTGCCTTCTGGGCCACAGGCTGGGAAGAGGCCGAGGAGGATGAGCTGCACCTGCTGAGTTTAAAGCCTCCAGCCTGGGAACATTTCCTGGCCAGCCTGGGATGCCAGCCCACGCGGGGTGTAGGGACCCAGATACATCGGCGTCAGCCCAGTGACTTCTGAGGGGCTCTGTGTTGACCCACGGAGGTGGCTCACCTGGCAGGTGGGCTCCTGATGGGGTACAGGCCCTGTGGAGCACAGAGCCCCAATTAGCATTTTAAAGAAAGGTCAGCAAGAGAGGAATTCCAAGACCTGCTGGGAGCAGAAGGGAGGCTGGCGAGGAAAGTTCACTGCCCCCTCCTCCAGGGGCCATCTGAGAGGACAGAAAGGGCAGCAGATGATGAGGAAGAAGAGTCAGATTCTAACTGCAGCTCAGTCACTGATGAGCAGAGGGCAGGTTACCTGACATCTCCAAGCTTTGCTTTCCTTACCTAGAAAAAGACAAAGCCAGCCAAACCACCTGCTAAGTTCCACCAGGTCCGGCATTCTGATGGCTCCCGGGAGGGGGCACACAGGGCAGTACAAGGGAGACCCCTCATTTCCTGGTGCTGAGGCTTTGGAACCCCTTCGTACTGTGCTTTGCTAGGGAAGCAGAGCATGGAGAGAGGCTGCCAGCTTGCTGGCTGGTGCCCACCAAGCTGGCGGTGGGGCCTCGGAACACACACCAGCTCTCGGTGTGACTTGGGATGGGGAACGTGAACTCACGGAGCCTTGGTTTCCATGTTCGTAAAGTGGAGTCATACCTGGTGCTAAACCAAGCAGGAAAGCAGTATTTCCCAACGGAAACTGCTTAGCCCTGGACTGTGCAAGGAAAAATTTTAGTTCCTACTTGACCCTGGCGTTAAAGGAGAGTCATTCCCTTTTCAATTTTCTCTCGAACCTGATTGCCAGAGAAACAGGTTTCCCATAACTCCTCTCCCACATGTCCAATTTCTCCATTTAGCAAGGAGGGTCCAGGTCAGCCGGCAACACCAAGCTCTGATTTCACCGTGTTGCTTTTGTTCATTGTGTTTATTTTTACACTTCTCTTTTATTTATAGCAAGTGATGCTGGTTTTCCATTAAGGTAGCATTTTAGAATTTCCTTTGGAAGTAAATTTAAGTAAAGTAAGTCAACTTGAAGGCTAGTATTAAGTAATAGTGAAGGCAGCATGATGATATGGCCAAAATTGTGAAGATGATCTAAGACTTGGGGAAAGGTTGGCAGTACATTTTGGGAAGTCCCCACTCTATCCCTGTCCTCAGTGGTGGTTCATCATCACTGTTACTGTGCTGGAAGGAAGGGGGTCTCTGCTGATTTATGGTAGGTTGAGCATAAATGCCATTTCTTTCTTTGGCCTTGCTGTGGGTTCTCAGAGGAATAGCTCAGTCACTCTGTTCTGAGCTAGTGACACCAGTCTCCCTGGGAGACCCAGAATGAGAGAGTCCTCTAGGCAGTGCAAAGTGGGGATACATTCTGTTCAGCTTTTAGATTGCTTCTAACTCAAATGGTCTTCCCCACTGAATTTAATGGCAAGCCATTTCAATGGGCCACAATCTTATGAACCATTGAATTTCTACACTAATGACAAAGGGGCTAGAAGTCCCATCTGAGCCATTCTACTTTAACAGAATATGTTTTACCTTCTGAAACAAAATCTACTGATGCATACCAAACAATCTGTCTCAGTAAAGTGCGACCAAGGCAGAACTTGATAAAGGAGCCAAGAGAAAGTTAAATAAAAAGCTTTTAGCCCATGGCTATCCATCACCTGGGGGGTTCCCAGCACAGCTAGGACAGCAGGTGGGTGACTTTGCTCAGCTTCCAGCTTCCAATTCTGTTATAAGGAGGGAGGAAAAAAGTGCAATTTATAGATAACCCACAGGACGTTTTCGTGGTCCCCCAACTCAGTGTAGCACCTTGCAGAAAAAGCATTTAACATGGGGTTCTGGAGCCCCCGGAGGCTCTCCTACAGAGAGGTTCAGCTGCTTGTGGGACAGTGACCCAGCTGCACAGTGCTCTAGGCATACTTTCTGGAAGTCTGTAAAACTTTGTGCTCCAATCAGCTCGTGTCTGACATCCCCAGACAAGGGGTCACTCTTCTGAGTCTGGATTGGTCAGAACAGCCAGGCGATTGGCAGGGGCCTCCAGCTCCTTGAGCGCCCCTCTGAACCGCTTGGAGAGCCATGCCTACTGGGCAGACTCGAGGACTCAGGTCCTGCCCCTGGTGAGGACGCCCCTCTCCTTCCTGTCCTTAGGCAGCTGTCCTCGGATGGGGTTTCATACACTCCAAGAAATTTACAGCATTTTCCTGCTGACACATGACAAGTCCCTTTCATAAAGACTCTCAATGAACTTTCCTCTTGAACTCCGCAGCCAGTTTATTGCTCTGCTCCCAGGACATTGCTCGATTTGGGGTTTTGTTTTGTTTTAGTTGTGGTTTTAAAAAAATAGAGCAACTAAGGGGTTTCTTAAGTTCACAGTCTTACCTTGCAAAATTCATACAGGTTATTTTTTGAGCCATTATCATTTCCTCATTTTGGGGAAGCAGAAAGCTTGGCAACTGTGGGGACTAAAGCAGAAGAGATGCGACATCAAGGTAGGTAAATTCTCAAAATGAACCTAAGGGAGTCTGCTTCTGATGATGTTATGCCAAAAGCAGATGCCTGTAGAGCAAGTTAGAACTGGAAAGCCAAGAAATTCCCTAGAGATATGTGACATCCCAGCTCCTCACTTTTTCGTGTGTCAGTGTTTTTGTTGAGGGGGAAGAATGGTTTCCACGTGGCCCTTCCTTGCAGATGTGGCAATGGCCATGAGGCAGGTTCAGGATTAAGCCCTTGGCCTCTGTGCAGCCTCCTTTATGATCAAGCCATTGGATTACCTTGGAGCTGTAGCTGAGGAGTTCAGTCCCTGACTGCCCCCATGTTGATACTGCAAAGGTCCAAGCAGGACCCCTCTAAGAAAAGGATTAGAAAGCCTGCTGTTCTGAAAGGAGAACAAGGTATGTGCCATTCTTCCCCTTAGGTGCACTGTTTTGCCACTAGTTAAAATGAGTGGACTATATTTTGCTCTGCCTGCCTCCAGAGGTAAGATGCATGGTCCTTGTGTTCTGGCAGAGTGGCCATGATCACTGGGGTAAAAGGTTGCTAGAAATTTCTTGAAGTCCCCCAGAATGGAAATCAGAGGGGACTTCTAAACCAGGCCATGGTCCATGAGGTTCATCAACTTTGACCCAGCAGTGCAGATAGTTTTGGGGGATGAAGACTATATTTTTGCAAGTTTGCATCTTGGCGGCAGCAGGGACAGTTATGGTGGCACCACAGTCATTATTTTCCCAAAGGTGCTCGCTTCAGTGTATTAGGAGAGGGAAGAATGACTCTTTAGGTACTATGTCCTGGCTCAAAAAATCCTTCATGTGGATTTGGCTATTCTGTCAGTGATAGCTGGGGGAGGCTGGGGATGTATCCCACCCCCGGGCTGGCCTGCACATGAACGTCTCTGTCACATCCAGTCACTGTGGAAGATGGGTGCTTGCGTCTAGGATGTACAAATATCAGTGGAAATCACCTCAGATATATTTTTGACTACTATGAATCACTGGCCCACACTTGTAGGGTTTATTTTAAAAGTTGTTAAATTTCAAATCCTCTAAATGTCAACAGAATGAAAATTATTCAATTATTTTTAAAATGCTTTCCAAGGTATTTAATGACATGTAGAAAAGGCTTACAATGTAACATTAAAGGGAGACTAGGATAACAATATAGAAGTTTAATCTAATTCTAATTTTGCTAAAGTACACACCACAGAAAAAGGTATAAAAAATAAAAATAAGTATTACGAATGTTTCTTTGTGGGTGGTGGAATGCTAGGTGATTTTTGGATTCTTTCATGAAACATTTACTTCCCACATTCTTTACAGTGATTATGAATTATTATTATAAGCAGAAATAAAAATGGAATACCTATTTATAATAAACCAACCTGTCAGAAGCAGATGTGGCTCAAGCGACTGGGCTCCCATCTGCCCTATAGGAGGTGCAGGGTTCAATTCTCAGGGCCTCCTGATGAAGGCGAGCTGGTCGGTGGGGCGAGTTGGCCTGAGTGGAGTGCTGGCCCACGTGTAGAGCCGGCCCTTGTGGAGAGCTGGCACAGTGAGATGACACAACAAAAGGAGACACAGAGGAGAGACAATAAGAGATGCAGCCGACCAGGGAGCTGAGGTGGCATGAAAAGATTGAGCATGTCCCTTCTGCACTGGAAGGGCTCAGGATCGGCTCCTGGTGCTGCCTAAGCAGACATGGAAGAATACACAGAGGCAGAGAGTCTTTAAAAACAACAACAAAAAGAAGCAAACCTCTCAAAGTGTCTTCACTGAGTCTCTCCACGTTGGGGGCTAGGGCTCCCTTCTGGGACTCAGTGTTCCCATCAGCATGGTTTCAAGGATTGGGCCACTGTGATCTCCCTTCTCATTGTAAATTACAAAGAGGATTTGCTCCAGAGGTAACAGACTAATGTCATGTCAAGTTGCTTGATGGATCCAAGCCTCAGTTTACTTTCCTGTAAAGTGGGGAGAATAGCTACTGCTCGATCATGAACCATAAAGGTTTTATGAAGACTAAAGGAGGTAAGAAAGGGGAGAGCACAGTCTGCCATTTAGGAGGAAACACAGAGGAGATTAAAGGAGTTTAGGGTTCCTAATGGCAGTGATAGCTGAGATCTGACATCAAGTCACCAAACAACATGAACCCTGTTAGCTGCATTTATCATAACAGTTTATATGATGCTAGGACTAGTAACTGGATAATTAATATTATTGGGGTTGCAGTTTTTTACAGCAGGACTTCCCCTGGAATTTTCACATTTCAAATTTCCGACTGTTATAGTAAGCCCCTTTTTGAAGGCACAATGTCATGAACCAGAAATAGCCACCAGAGGGTGATAGATCACTTAGAGTCACCACCTCGCTTCTCCAGAGCAAAACTAGGTTTATGTCAAGAGTGTGTGGGAACCCGGTGGAAAATGGAGAAAAATAAAATCCAGGGTACCTTAATGCTGGCCCAACATTTAAGTAAATAACCTTTATTGTTCTCTTGTATTTTATTTTCATCACTCAGCTTTTTTAGTTTATATATTTATGCACTTTTATTTTAAATCCATTGGGATTATTCAGGTTTGAACAACCACTGGTTTGCTTTGAAAGCTGTTTCAGACACATATGAACATGGCAAAGAGGCTGCTCTCCACTCTGGGAAGCTGAAAAATATAATTTTATTAGAACAGTTGTAGGTTTATAGAAAAGCCATGCGTAAGGTACACAGTTCCCATAGATGCCACCCACCCCTCCCCATAGAGTTTTCTCTGGAAATTTTTTAAATGTGTTTTTTAAAAAAATAAGTGGCCCTCATGGTTTTTATAACCGAGGCTGAGGTGTCTACTTTTGCTTAGCGCCTTCAGTTCTTGTAGTGCGTTCTCAGGCTGCAGCCACACCTACGTTAAGTGAAAGCACACCGAGGCTGCTTGTAGGTGACTGTCCATCCTCTTCACACTGAGGGAAGTCCCAGGGTGGAGCTTCGGACCTGAAGTGGAAGAATGGCGGTGAGGGAGCTGCAGCGCCCGGGAGTCAGAAGAGCCAGTTGGCTGGACAGGATCTGCCACAGGCGCCACTGGAACCTGCCCATGGCCAGCCAGGCTGCGGGGCCATCTGGGCTCAACCAGGGCTGTGACCGAGAGGAGGGGCTGCTGGATTGCCTCTGTGCAGTTCTCATCCAACCAAGGGGACTTGCTGGGGTGCAAACAAGCAAAGTGGGGTCTGGGAGCAATAGTCGTACCTGCACTCATCTCTGGTGTTTTGGGGCAGGCACACACACCTGGCTTGGGGGTCAGAGATCTCACTTCTGGTCTGAGTCTGGCCATCTGAATTTGGGGTCACAGTAATTGCAGCCAAGATCTGTATACGGTTTTATTTTTCATTCTCACGATAATCCTTTGAGGCAGGTAGTGCAGTTCCTGTTTTTGTTCCAATTTTATGATCTCCAAAAGATACCTGGGTCCCTTTTCAAGTGAGAGGATCCATCACATCTGTGCAGAACCTTTTCCTAAATTGGTAAGGCTGGGTGCCAGGTTTTCTGAACCTGGAACAGAAGTTTGCAGACAATAAGAAAGTGGCTGGAGAGCACTGGGCAAAAGCCTGATTTTGTCTCTTGCTGGCAGATGGTGGCCCTTTCTTGTTCAGTACCAGTCACTGCCACTCCAGGAAGTGGTGAGGGATAGGGGATTGGAAGGATAGTAGGATATCGACTTTGACAGCAAGGTCTCTAATGAATCTGGACTAAGACTAGGTTTCGAATAACACAGAAGCTGCTAAAAGCTTCGGTCAGCAAAGACAGGGGTGAAGAGCAGGATGAGATGGTGTCTGGAGGCCCCTTGAAGGATGCTGAGATGACAAAGGTGGTGATGGAGTAGAAACACCGCTGGGGCTCCTGCAGCTGGGGGGCACTCACCCACCAGTGGCCTCTTGCTAACAGCTCCTGGACCGGTGCTCCAGGGGAATCCAGGTTGTAGGGGGATGAGTGGGGAGGCCAGGGAGGGAAACAGTGGTTTGCAGATGCTCAGTTTTGTGTGGGAGGGAATCCTTTCTGGAGGTTTCATTTCCCAGTGGGGAGACGGTGCTCCCCTTTGGTGCTCTTTTTATGTTAAGGGTGTCTTCCTTTTAAATTTCACTTCTTAGACTGCATTGAAGGGAAGTCCTTAACTTTCTTGGCATATGCTGAGGCACAAAGGCAACAAGTGCAGCCATCTAGAAGGCTGAGAAATAAAGCAGCCTCAGCACTCACCCTTCTTGCACAACCCCCCAGCAAGCTCCCCCACCCCAGTGCCGGAGACCACCCAGAACCCGTTCATGAGTGAGACCAGCGTGGGGGGGATGTGTTCAGAGTGGGTGCTGAACACGGAGGATGGGGCTGGAGGTACCACCTGGGTGACAAAGAGGGGTGTCTCAGACACTTTCACTTTCTGGAAAATACTATTCTGAGCTCCCTTGTGCATCCTGCTTTTTGAGCACCAAATACTCAAGTCAGCCCGTTTCCCGCTTTGCCCTTGCCTCCTTTCTAATCACTGTAATGACTGACCCCCGAGCTCAGGAAAAGTATTCTGCAAAAGCAAATACATAAATAAATAGGGAGCCGATGTAGCTCAGTGGTTGAGCGCTGGCCTCCCAAGTATGAGGTCCAGGTTTCAATCCCTGGCCCCGGTATGTCAAAAAATAAAAAAATTAGTAAATAAAAAATAAAAACATCCCTGCCATCGGCCTCTCTGCCCAGAGTCACCTTCCCTGCCTCCAACGACCTCCCAGGGCAAGGGAGGGGCTGATCCCAGCTGATCTCACTCAGCCAGACACTCCACCAGCCTGTGCAGTTAGGGACGTAACGTGGGTCTTCGCACCACAAGGAGCCTGAGGATTCCAAGCAGGCTGAAACTAACACGCTGCAAGCTCTGGGCGTGAAGCACTGCGGGCACTGAGGGGAGGCGGAGATCATCTTCCTCGGAATTAGCACTGGAGAGAACTTGTGGCCCGCTTGTAGGGTGAGGGTCGGTGTCGAGGAAGGGCAATTCCCACGCTAGGAAAGGGGTAGAGGCTGCTTGACGAGGTTACACGCCCTGAGCTTTAAGTGGGGAGGAGGGAAGCCTCTAAATGGGGAAAGGTGAGCCCTCACGGCGCCTCGAGCACCCCTTCCCTGAGCCGCACGCGTCCCATGCTTACTGGGGCGCGCACCTTGCCTGAGGCCAGGTCCCTCCTGGTCCTCTCTTGCCCCTCCCCTTTAGGCAACCTCTATCGTTTACTGATGTAAAGGCAGAAAAAATCTGCTGTTGGCCCTGCCTCCAGACCAAGCACGGGACCCTGGGGCACCTAGCAAGAGGGGCAAGAGCACACTGGAGAGCGGTAGGTGTGTGTATCCTGGAGAAGGGTCCTCCTCACTCCCGAAGCCCGAGGGCCCGGGGGCGCGCAGACTGTGGAATTCAGTTGAATGGGGCTCTTTGGTGGACCTCGGCCTGTCCCGGGCGCCCTGCGGTCCTCCCCGAGTCTCCCAGGGCGGTCAGCTGGGGGCGCAGCGCACTGGAGAGAGGCGCCCGGTCCCGCGCCAGGGCTTGGAGAGCTCTGCCCTGCGCTTGGAGGACCGCGGGCACGTGCGGGGCCGCTCTCAAGGGGCCTGCCCGCCCCCTGCCCAGCGCCGAGCCGAGGCGAGCAGCGCGGCGAGCCGCCTCCCCTCCCGCCTAGGGTGGCCAGAGCCCGCGCCCGCTCCAGTTGCTGCAGCTGCTGCTGCTGGCGGCTGCGGGGAGCGCAGGGCGCGCGCCGAAGAGGCTCGGGCGGAGAGGACGGGGACTAGGAGGAGCCGCGGGCGAGGAGGAAGAGCGAGCGGAGGCCGCGGGCGTTCGGCGGCTCGGGGATGCCGGGAGGATGGGCTAGGCGGCGGCAGCGGCCCGGCAGCGGACGCGGTGAACCTGCCGCGGCCCCGCGCGCACAGCGGACGGAGGCGCGAGCTGAGCTCAGCCCCGGGAGGAGGCGGCGGGGGCGTCCGGGGAGGAGGGGGCTGATTAGACAATATTAACGAGTTCCCGCCTCATCAGGAAGAGCGGCTCGTTAGCGGCGCGGGAGGCGCGCGGCGCGGGGGGAGGGTCCCCGGCGGAGCGCAGCGCACACTCGTGGCGCACGGCCGGCGGGCGGCGCGCAGGGCCGGGGCAGGCCGGGGGGCGGCGCGGACCCCGGGCGCGGGCGGCCCGCGGCGTGCCCTCCCTCTCGGGCGCCCGGAGCCAGCGCAGCCCCGGGCGAGCGGGGCGCGGGCCCGGCGAGGGGGAGCCGCCCGCGCGCCCCATCCCCACCCCCCGCCCCGGGCGGGCGGGCCGGCGATCGGGGGGAGGGCGGGCGGCGGCGGCTCGCTGTATACATCTCCGCGCACCCCGCCAGGTCGCGCACAGCGCCCCGAGCCCAGGCGCCTCCCCGCCCCCTCCCCGCGCTCCGCGGCGGCGGCGGCGGCAGTAGCACAATACGGCTGTTGATGGGTGCTCGGGGTGGCGCTGGCGGCGGGAGGAGCTCCCCCGAGCCCCTGCGCCGGCTGCCCGTTGCTAGCTGTGGCAAATGGTGGCGGCGGCGGCGGCAGCAGGGACGGCGACGGAGGCAGCAGTCTTAGAATGAGCAGCAATATCCACGCGAACCATCTCAGCCTAGACGCCGCCTCCTCCTCCTCTTCTTCCTCTTCCTCTTCTTCCTCCTCCTCTTCCTCCTCGTCCTCGGTCCACGAGCCCAAGATGGATACGCTCATCATTCCGGTGACCATGGAGGTGCTGTGCGACAGCCGGGGCCAACGCATGTGGTGGGCTTTCCTGGCCTCCTCCATGGTGACTTTCTTCGGGGGCCTCTTCATCATCTTGCTCTGGCGGACGCTCAAGTACCTGTGGACCGTTTGCTGCCACTGCGGGGCAAGACGAAGGTAACGCGCGCCCCAGGCGCCCGCCCCCTGCGCCGGCCCCGCCGCCTTTCGGGGTCCTCCACAGCCCACCTCCTCGCTCCGCACGCCGCCGCGCCTCCCTCCCTCCCCGCCTGCCTTCCCCTCGCAGCCTTCCGTTGTCTCCGCTCTCCCTGCGCCCTCGGTATGGGGCAGCGCGTGGCGCGCCGCGGGGTGAGGAGTTACCCCCCAATCGGTGCGCTCCGGGACGCGGACGCCCAATCCTGTCCCCTTTTTTTTATTGCAGGGTCGTATGCGGCAGCGGCCGGGCCCGCGGGTGGGGGACGCGCGCCGCCCGGGTGAGGTGGTGCTGGGTAGGGAGCGCCAGCCCGGCGAGGACAGAGGAAGCTGGTGGCCGCTGGTGCGTGTTCCGTGCGGCTCACCTGCAGCGGCTCGGCTCCTCGTGTGGACGAGGGGGAGCACATCAGCCCGCACTTGAGGAGTCTGTTGGGGAGATGAGTTCGTGGGGTTAGAAGGAGGGGGGGATTCTTTGGGATAGGGAGAACATCTTTGGGACTGAGGAATCACGGGGGAGGAACGCGGGGGGAGGTTTTGCGGGAGGGGAGGGCGAAGGAAAGTTGGGGAGATCCACCCCAGTTTTGGAGCATCCCGTGCGGCTGCCACCTTAGGAATGTGGCGAGGTCACAGATCTGATGTTACCTCCCTCTCCATCCCTTAGATATTCACGTGGAAAATACCCCTCACCCCACGTCCTCGGCCTCTGTCTTCCTACCTCCAGGCCACCCCCTTTGGGTCCCCAGACAGGCTGGCAGCAGCGCCAAGTTGGAGCGGGAACGGGAGGTCCGCTTTCGAATGGGCCGAGGCGGCGGTTTCACGCCGATCCTCTTCCCCGGGCGCTTTTGAGGTGGCTGGATGTGGGCTGAAGCTATTCCTGGCGCAGAGACGCCCACCAGCACCCAGGCGCGCTGCACCTTGGATGTGTGGTTACTAGGCTGATTGGCTGGTCTGTGGTCTGGTCTAGAGGTTCCCCACCAGCTGGAGGTGAGGGGCGCGGAGGGGGGTGGAGGCTTGATAGAAAACTGTGGAAAGAAAAAGAAAGGACTGGGGAAAAAAAGAGTGCTTTTTTGCGCGCACGTGTGTGGGGGTGTAATTTCCATCCTAGGGAACTTCACGGCGTTAAAATTTTTTGGAGGGAAGGGAAAAGTGGGAGGTAGACAGAGACTCACGTCCCTCATTTTCACACCTTTTGTAGTGTGTAGTTTATCCGAGGACCCTCTCCAACTTCCCGCAGCGCAGCAGCCTCCTTGGTTGCCAAGCGAAAGCAGTGCGGAAGCTGGGGGCTCTGGGTGAAGGCTGGCTCTGAAAACACAAGGGGGAACTGAAGCGCTCTCTCCTCATCATTAATTATACATCGTGTTGGGTGGTGGGGCTCAGCTGTGTTTTGTGGCAGCACATTTGTGTTTTGGAAAATACTGGTGTGTTGGAAATAAGAGAGACAAAGAAAAGCCATCACTCCACCCCCACCACCCCCTCTTCCTCCCTCTTCTCCGGAGACCTCCAGGCGCTGGCCAGTCAGCAGGGAGAGAGGTTCCTCCTTCTTGCCTAGGAGGAAACCTCCCAGCTTCCGGAGAAGCCCTCCGATTAAGCCAGATCCTGGCAGTGAGCCGGAGGCGCCCTACCAGCTCGCGGCTTCGTAGGGCTTCTTGTGCACTTGCTCTCTCTCTCCCACCTTCTGCGGAGCCTCTTTTCCTTTCCTGAGATGCAGTGATTGCCCTTGGGGAGTCCTGGTTGCCCCTGCTAGAAATGTTTCCCAGATGGAGGGATTTTGGTGAACTTTTAAAAATAGTCCCCTTTCTTTCAGGCATGGGCAGTTTTGATGAAAATGAATACTTTTTTTTCAATGAGGAAAAATAAGTTTTGGTGTTTTTGTGATCCTGGGGTTTTTAACATGGCTTCTGAAATATTTTTATTCTGTGGGTATGTAAATGCCAGTGCGGTGCTTGGGATGAAATGCAAATCAGATAGTTCACAGAAAGAATCTCTTTCCTAAATGATGACCAAGCATAACTTATGTCCGTTTTCTCAAGAAAATAGGTCTTTGGCAATCACTGCTAGGAAAAACAATTCCTAAGTATTTGGCTATGTTTTATAGCTCCAAGACCTGCTCAGTTGACATAACTGGAGGCTACTACAAAGAATCATCCTAAGACTAGAGATGATTGCAGTGTCAGTTGGCAAGATGTGAGGTCAATGTCGAAGGACATCAGGTCACTTTTGATGCCATCCCATTAGAAAATACACCCAGAATCTTTTCTACCTGGCCCTCAGTCTGCTCAGTTAAACCATGTGTAGCCAGCTCATTCTAGCCAGTCACAACTTAGGCCTTTTATTAACTTTTCTTCCTACCCTGAAAGAATGTATTTTTGCCACAATCTTGTCTTTTTTTGCTCTTCATCCTTTTTGCTTTCCAGGTGTTTGGTGGTTGTGGTCTAGACATGGTAGAGAGCACTGCATTTGGCTATAGTTTGGAATAATTCTTTTAGTGCCAGGTTTCCCAAGCAAACCTAGGTTGCATTTCCCCAGAATTCTCCCATCACTCAGCTGCGTTGACCCTCGCCTCCTTCAGCCCCCTGATGCTTGGCCAGGAGGTGGGATCTAAGGAAGGCAGGCTTTCTTAGCATCTGAAATTCCATGGGAGATGCGTTTCAGAAGAGAGCTCTGGAATCCCCAGGATTTGGTCTGTGGACTGCACTGTCCTTTTTGATCAGAAGGACAAATATTGTATGATCTCACTAATATGAAGTAATTAGAGTGTGCGAATTCACAGAGTCACAAACTAGAATACAAGTTACATGGGACCAGAGAGTGGATAGGAAATGGGGAAGTAGTCCTTAAGTGGTACAGAGTTTCCGTTTGGGGTAGTGGGAAGGTTTCGGTAGTGGATGGGGTGATGGCAGCACAACGTTGTGAATGTAAGTAACACTGCTGAGTCGTGTGTTTGAATAGGGTTGAAAGGGGGAAATTTTAGGTTGTATATGTGCTACTGAAATAAAAATAAAAAGCCTTATAGAACTGTACAATACAAACAGTGATACCACCCTCATACAAAGTGCTAATAACAGGTACAACTGTGTGTTTTGAGGGGGAGTATATGGAAACTCTGCACTTTTGTGTGATTTTTCTGTAAACCTACAACTTTTCTTAAAAACACAGAAACAAAATACAGAACCTGAGATGGTAGAAGTGGGTTGTGGGGCATCTTATTAGTCTGGCTGCTGAATCTTAAATGATGAATGACTTTACTATTTAAACAGAACTGTATGTGGCTTATTGTTTTTTGGAGAATAAAGTAGAAAGCTAATGCCTCCCCCCGTTGGGAACATGGGCACAGTCATTCCAGTAGTGTGTTCTTAGCTGTGTTTTTTCACAGTATTGGTTTTTCTTCTGTTGAGTTTTGTCAGCACTCTCTGTTTACCTGGCTGTGATGTTTTGAGGTCCAGAAGCAGGCTGGAGTGGCAAGGGAACTAGATGGGCAGCCTGAGCAAGGCTGCAACCTTGCAGCAGTCATTTAACCTCACTGGTCTCTCTCTGCTTGAGTATGAAATGTGGGGATTGAATTCTGTGAGTCGTAATGTCCTTTTCTGCTTTCTGATTCCACGTAGGATAAAGGAAAGTTGAAGGAACTATGGGAAAATTTCTAACTCAGAATGTGTCTTGCGATCCCCTTTCAATTCCTTGAGGAATTCAGCCTCGGAGTGTGTATGTGTCTTTATTCTCATCCTCTACTCTTCTTCCAGCATGCACTCTGCTTCTCTTTAAATGTCTGGGGAAACTGAGGCTTAAGGTCCAGCTTCCTGATGGAGTTTGTTGAGTGCCCCGCATGTGACTGGGCTCACTTTCTGGCTCTCAGTTGAGCTGTCCTCCCTGCAGAAGCTTGGGCTTATGCAGGGATGGTCTGCATGTAGTGAATTACTGAGGGATCATCTCCATGGCTGTCTGAGAAAACCACGCATTTCCTCTCTTAGGCCCCTGACTAATTTTTATATCACATCCCATCATGGCTTGGTAATTATCCGGGTCTGGTCTGATGCATTCAGCCAGGGTTGGAGTTTCAGAGCCTGGGGACTCTTGATTCCAGATTTGCCCTGGTGCCTTGTCCCTTCTCGGGGATTGGCTGCCACTGGCCCACCTTCAGGTACCCCTTGTGATCAGATCACTTGGGGTGGCCTTGGGGACGTTCCGAGCTCCCAGTCACTGATGTTTCAGCTGGCCTTCCCTTGGTCTGAGAACCTTGGCTTCTCATTCCTCACCCTCTTTATAGAAATACACTTTAGTAGTGACTCTACAAACAGACAGGCCCAAGGTCAAATTGTGGGTATCACACACAGTGGAGCATCTTTGCCTGGCATCCATCCCAAGCCTTGATTTCTTCATCTGTAAAAATGGCATCATGATGCCCACTTTGTTGGATTCATATAAGGAGTGGCAATAATCTTATAGGATTCCTAAAGGAGTGACAATAATATTCAGCATGCAGCAAATGCCTGGCATTTAATGGACCTGTGATAAGTGGGAGCTACCTCAGCTTCCCAAATTGTTGAGTTCATTTACTCTTTGATCCACTGAGCTTACAGCCTTTGAAGGGCACAAGACTAGAATAAATAGAATTTATTTAGACCTTGAAGTCTCGAGGTCTGGGTCATATGACTAGTTAGGATCAGACTGAGATTTGGGCTCCTGGCTCTTGGCCATTGTAAGACGGGAAGATTGGTCAAGGTCAGCCATGGAAGTCTGTGAGGATGAGGACAGTGTGAAGTCAATGGGGGAGCCCTGACAATGTGGGGGTCCGGGAACTCTCAGCCTAGCACAAGTGGTGGTTAGTGGTGGGTATGTGGTTGCCTGGTGTCACACCCCGGCTGCCATCCCTTTACTCCAGGGCCAGAGCTCACAGTCGTGATTCCTCAGTCACACAGCAGTCTCCTGGCCAGGGCCGTCTCTTCCTGGAGCAGCCCTTCCTCGACAGCCTCTAGAGCAGCATTTTTCCCAAACTGTGTCCTGGGGAGCCCTTGTTCTTGAAGTTGCCCTGTGGGGGGAAAAATGGGAGTCATGGAGCATGCCTGAGCTCCTGTCTTAGAGATTCACATGGCAGGCTTGGAGAATCCTACCTGTAGGGAAACGGGTGAGACTGCTCTTGAATGTGCTCATTTTGAGCACCTCACCTGGGTGTCAAAGCTGGCCTGGGCAGTGACCAAGAGTCAACCTTGTGACCTTGAGCAGGAACTTGACTTTGTGCCTCCTTTTCCTTATCTGC
Source organism: Dasypus novemcinctus (assembly GCF_030445035.2). Lineage (NCBI taxonomy): Eukaryota > Metazoa > Chordata > Mammalia > Cingulata > Dasypodidae > Dasypus > Dasypus novemcinctus. The sequence continues at coordinate 107,266,726 of NC_080678.1, read as the reverse complement.
ACATTGGGGATCATCATCGAGCACAACCCTATGAGATAGGCCCACTTATTAACCCTATTTTACAGCATTTCCTAGGGGGACACTGGTGACCCATGGCCTTGTTTGCAAGCCTTGGACTGGCTCTGCTTCTGGATGCCCAGTGGCCTTGCTCAAGCATGCAGCAGGATGCAGGGAAGAGCTGGCCCACTGCTTGGCCTGGGGAGCAGGATTCCAAGGGCTAGGCTAAGTGGGCTTTGTCTCTGCCTCGCTGCTTTCTTCATTGGATGGAGCAAGTGTCTGCTCTGAAGCTCTCTTTCTTTGACCGCAGTGAGAAGCCTGGTGTCAAAGCAGTCAGGTTGGTGTTGGGTTCTGCCACCAGGGCCTCCTTTCCAATGAGGGTGGCCCCACTCTGACCGGCAATGGCCGTGCTGCTCCATGAATCGCAGCAGCCAACACAGGTTTCCTGGGGCTTCAGAGCCCTGGAGCATACCTCTGTGGTTCTGGTGACAAGGGCTGCATTTCTGCCACAGGCCCTGTGGAGGATGCTCATCCCCATGGAGATGTTGGGCCAGTCAGGCCCCCCTGCAGGACCTCGGCCATTCCACAGCCTTTCTGTGTGCAGCAGAGCAGATCAAAAGCATCCTTCTTTGAAGTGCCTCTTGAGAGGGTAACCTGGGCCCAAGGCACACAGAGAAGGGAACTCGGGGGCCACATGCAGAGGCAGAAGTGCCCTGCCCCTTTTGGGCAAAATGGCCAGGCAGGTTCAGTCGGGGATATGGGATCTCAGCCTCCAAGGGCTTGAGGGAGCATCTGGTCCAGGCCCTCTGAAACCATCATCTGTACACAGATCCCCTGTGGAGCTGGAAAAATGCAGACTGGGATTCAGGGGAACTGGGGTGGGGCTTGAGATTCTGCACCCCTAACAAGACCCAGGTGAAGCTGATGCCACGCAGACCACACTTCCTTGACCAGCCAGGACCTGGCCCATTCCTCAGCCTCCAGGCAGCCCATCTCTGAAGCCCGGCCTGTTTTTAAATATGGAAACCCCTAGCTCTTCAGCAGACAAAGTGGGAAGGGGCCTGAGGAGGCAGGTTCGCCGTGTCAGGACAGGCAGGTAGTGAAGACTGCTCTGACTTCTCCAGCGTTCTGGGGTTTGGGCCGAGCGCTTGTTGCTCACTCTGGACTTCTCTGGCACCTGCCCCCCAGGGAACCCACGGGCATGGCTGGGTTGGGGCTGGATTGGAGCGTTCTGGAGAAGTACACAGTCTCATCTGTGCCTTGTCCATGAGAGCACAGTCTGTCCCTGGTGCCAGTTGGTCACGGTGCATGGGGTGAGGCTTTTTGAAGGCCAGCATGGCATCTCAGCCAAACCACCATCTTGCAAAATGAAAGGCAAGCCGTGTGGCCAGGGCTGACAGTGCTGGTGCTCCAGGGATCCAGCGGAGGGCCATGCCCTCTGGAATGTTTGAAGTTGGTGATGGCAAAACCACAAGCCCAGCTTTCCACAGGGACCTGGGTGGGCCTCCCCAAACTTGCAGATTCAGCTGCGAAGGACTAGGCTCAAGCCCTGATCATCTGTGGCCAGGGATGGGTAGTACCCCTCATTGCACTTCTCAGGAAATCCAGCAGATAAAACTGAAGATGGCTCCTCTCCTCACCAGAGTGGAGTTGCACAGCTCATACTGCCAAGGACTTTTTCCTTGAGATGCGCTTTCTGTGCTGTTCCATTGTCAAAGGGGAGACCCCGGGACAAACTTAAGCTATGTGAATTTCAGCACATACCAGGTCCCCAAAGAAACCTTACCATTCTTATTACTGTTCATTTTGGTTTAATTGCATATTATGTGCCAGGAACTGTGCTAGGGGCCAGGTTTTGGGGGAAAAGTCATTAAAACCCAGTACCTTCTGCCTGTCTGCTTGATAGGACTTTTCCTTGGCCAGGAAAAAGTTATTTTTTTGTGTGGTATGGATTTGTGTGATTCCTGAGTTGACTGCTGACTCCTCGAGGGCAGGAACTGAGTCATCAAATACAAACACACGCTAGGAGGGAACTTTCCCTAGTGGTTAGCTGGGCCTGAGTGGGAGGGAGGTGGGTGCAAAGACAGCCTTGCTTTTTGGGAATAGGTTGTTAGAAGCAATGGAGAAATTCTGGGTGAGAGGGATGGACTTGACTTGATGAAAAAATGATGTTTGAGTCATTCCTGGATTTTAATTATTCATGCCACTCCCGGCTCTGACCAGTGGATAATAAGGAATTTGTCAGGCCAGGGGTGGGTGGATAGTTGCTTCTGAGGTAGGTGAGTCAGGCAGAGCACAGAAGGGCAGCTTCAAAGAGTGGCTACTGCAAGGGGAATTTGCTTTTTTTTTCAGGGGGGGGGCATTATTTGGTGATTGTCTTTAGGGCATTGGGTCTGATTGCCAATTTGAGAATATCATTGGTACTCCAGGCCCCGGATGGATATATGTAACCTTGTCATACCAGGCCTGAGAGCCTTGTCCCTATCAGACCTGTTTGATGAATGCTTCTTTGCATGGCCTAAAACAAACTTATTTAAAACATCTCAATTTGTAGACTTTATGCTGCTTCATTTGCCTCCTCCCTTCCAGGTGACTCCCTTCCCACTGACTCTTGGTATTTCAAAGATAATGAAGAGGAAAGCCTGTTTTCCTTCCTTCTTCTCTTCCATCTCTTTCTCCTTTCCTTTATTTTCCCTCTTCCTTAGTGGTCCTCATTCTGGAGGGCTTTCATGGGAACTCACTGTCATTTAATTTTGGTTTCTAGCACAATAAGGGGAAATACTTAGATTTGAGGAAGGAGTGGAGAAGAAGTAATTAGGGGAAATGCTGAATTAATTTCCCCATTATCAGAGTTCAACTTTTATTTCAGGGGATGGATGGCTGGGTATATATATATATTTTTTTTTTTTTTTTTTTTTTTTTTGAAGGCTGATAGAATTTTAGATTTGTGGCTTGAAGTGAAGTTCATTTCCATCCATTGACTGCCAAAGTCTGGTGTTTGTGATGCCATTCACAAAGTGTTTTTAAGGCAGGGATTTCTAGTAACACTCTTCCCAGGGCCACTTCTAACTGTGTGAAGCTGATCAGCAACTGGTCTGCATCTTTGCATATGATTTGAAGGCAGGTTACCTACTAGGATGTAAAGACTGGGATGCCAATACCTAGATTTCAAGTGGAAAGTTCAAGAACAGTGCTTATTTTCCTTTTCTGCTCCTTGTCTTGGCCTTGCTCCTTCTCCCCTCTTTTTTTTTTTTTAAAGATTTATTTATTTATTTAATTTCCCCCCTCTCCTGGTTGTCTGTTCTTGGTGTCTATTTGCTTCGTCTTGTTTCTTTGTCCGCTTCTGTTGTCGTCAGCTGTCTGCTTCTGTTGTCGTCAGCGGCACGGGAAGTGTGGGCGGCGCCATTCCTGGGCAGGCTGCTTTCTCTTTTCACGCTGGGCGGCTTTCCTCATGGGCCCCCTCTCCCCCACGCGGGGGACACCCTTGCGTGGCACGGCACTCCTTGCGCGCATCAGCACTGCACATGGCCAGCTCCACACGGGTCAAGGAGGCCCGGGGTTTGAACCACGGACCTCCCATATGGTAGACGGATGCCCTAACCACTGGGCCAAAGTCCGTTTCCCCCTTCTCCCCTCTTAGAAATGGGAGAGGTGGAGAGTGGCTGGTTAGGTTCAGGGCTCCGGCCCAGTCCAGGAGAGGAGCAGAGGGGTTGAAGTTTGCAGGTTAGTGGACAAAAAACAGGGGCTTGATTTACACGTTCTGAAGCACAGAAGAACTGTGACATCACAGCGGCAGAAGGGCCTTCAGGGCTGCAGGTTCTGCTTCTTGCCAGCGCTGGAGCCATCCTGCACCTTTACCAGAGGGCACGGGAGTGTGTGGCTCTCCTCAGGCCACCATTTCTTAGACAAATCCACTTTAGAAAGAACAGAAACCGCTTTCTCTGCACAGCACTGGCCCTCTCTGCCTCTGATCTGTCTCTGGAACACACAGGACAGGTCCTGGTTGAGGATAGCTGTCGTATTTGGAATCCGGTTCTGGAAGGCCCCCAGCTGGTTGGAGTTTAGACATGGACAGTGTTGTTGAGGCAAAGGATGGCTTTAAGCTCTGACTGTTCACTATCTTTTCCTCTCCAGGGCTTCCCCATGCTCCTCCTGCATAAAGGTTCCCCTTGCCCCTTTATGCAGACTTTGGAAAGCAACCCGCTCCTGCCTGTTGGTTATCATAGTTTGCCCTCTGTGATCTGTTTGGTCTGTCGGGCTCTCTGGCTGTTTTTTTTTTTAATTAATTAATTTTTTTATTACATTCAGAAAATATGAGGTCCCCAAATACCCCCACCCCCCTTCACTGCACCCCTCCCCCCCCACAGCAACAATCTCCTCCATCATCATGAGACATTCATTGCATCTGGTGAATACATCTCTGAGCACCACTGCACCTCATGGTCAATGGTCCACACCATAGCCCACACTATGGGCATTATTTGGCGATTGTCTTTAGGGCATTGGGTCTGATTGCCATGTTCCAGCCAGTGGGCCATGGGAGGACATACAACGTTCTGGCTGTTTTTGGACCCTGAGTCTGTTCCTTCATCTGTGATACGTGTGCTGTGCCTCCAGGTTTAGCTTCCTTCACGGTTTTGCACAGGGCTTGGCCAAGAGCAGATGTAATTTGGGGGCCATGCAAAGACTCCAAGTGGATGGTGTGGGTTCTTCATCAAGAAGTCTGAGTTGGACTCTGTTTTCTGGGTATTGGCCCTTTTGAGCCCAAAGGAGAGAGAACAGGTAAGAATCTTGAGCCTCTTTTGCATCATTTTAATATAGCTGCTCCCTGGAATCGAAGGCTCTTCCTTTCCCAACTGCCCACCTTATCTCCTCTTCCCTTCAATTTCTATCTATTGCTGCTCCCATTCACCCCATCCTGCTGAACAGAAGGAGACCAGGCAAATAAAAAGGAAAGAAAGGAAACCAGGAGAAGAACTTGAGAGAGGGCAGAGGGGAGAGGGGAGGTGTTCACAAGAAGAAAAATAGAATTTGTCTCCTGGGAGTTAGAGGTTGGATAAATATGTAATTGGGTGGATTTTGGGTTTTGTCCCTTCACCTTTGTCTTAATGAATAAATCATGTAAAATGACCTCACTGCCAAGGAGTGAAGCATTATATAAAGACCCGTGGGCAGAGTGACTTCACTTTTGGAAAAATTTAGCTTTTCAAGTGAGAAGTTCTGTCTAATTGAGAGCATGGGGCCTGTGTGTGGCCCTGTGGGCCAGAGGGAAGGGTTTTAGGGCTTGTTGGGGATCTTCTTTGTGTGCTTATGATATGAGGACAGGAACTTTTCACTCCTCTTAAGGAGGAGTTGCTGCATTAATCTTGTTTCCCTTTACGTGGCTTTGGAAAGTGGATCCTCCGTGGCTTTGGAAGTGGAAAAGGTGGGTGTCCGATGATAATCAAATGGAGAACTCAGAGTTGAGGTTCAGAGGCATGGGGGAAGGATTTCAAGGATGAAGGGCTTATCCATGTGCTGGGGATTTTTATGACTAACATTAGCTGGCAGATTTATGTATTGTTTTTCTCCTTTGTGCATGGGGGACCTCTTTCCTAACAGGCTTAGAGGAATTGCTTAGCTGTCCGTGAATTATAGTCATTTCTCCCATAGATTATGGGAGACACTGCCAATTAGGTGAGAAGGTTCTTTTTTTTGGGAATAATAATTTATTAATGAGAAATACATTTTTTTTAAAAACTTTATTAACATAAAAATTTCCCCTTTTACCACATTCAAATATATAATTCAGTGCACTAATTACATTTAAAATGTTGTGTTACCACCAGGAAGATTCTTGAAGAATATAGTTAGGGTATCTCCATCAGAAGCCACAGGAGAAGTCAACCGTTTGCATCAGTCTTGCAAAAGAAATCAGTTTCTTAGATTCAACTGCAAAGCTTTTTTCTTTGTGAGATTTTCTTTTCAACTTCAGTGTTTTACATATTTGTCCTGAATTTTAACAGATTTTATGTTCATTGTAGAACATTCAGGCAGTACAGGAAGGCATTAAAAAAAACCCAACCCCTGCCACCTGGAGACGACCACATTTCCTTCCCTGACCATTGTCCCGGGGGGCTCAGGTTTTGTTGGTGGGCATTTGATGTTCTTCCTTTAAGAATTTGAAAATGGCAGCAACCTGAAAAGTGTCCATACTGGCTTTGTTTGATTTTGGGTTAAAAAAAATTATGGTAATAGGTGTGTGTGTGTATGTGTGTGTGTGCATGGGCATGTGTATAAGACATAAAGTTTGCCCTGTTGACCATTTTTAAGTATACAGTTCTGTGGCATTAATGACTTTTACAGTGTTGTGCTACCATCATCACCTTTCATTCCTAAAACTTTTTTTGTCTTTATTTTTTTAATGTTACATTAAAAAAAATGAGGTCCCCATATACCTCCCACCCCCCTCACCCCACTCCTCCATTCATAAAAACAACCTCCTCCATCATCATGAGACATTCGTTGCACTAAAACATTTTTTATCACTCAAAACAGAAACTCTATCCCCATTAAGCAATAACTCCCCAATGCCCCACCCACTCCCCAGCCCCTGGTGACCACTATTCTATTTTCTTTTGCTATGAATTTGCTTATTCTATGTATTTCATATAAGTGGAATAACACAATATCTGTCCTTTTGTGTCTGGCTTATTTCACCCAACATGATGTCTTCAAGGTTCATCCATGTGCAGCATGTGTCAGAACTTCCTTCCTTTTTATGGCTGAATAATATTCCATTGTATGGCTGGGCCATGCTTTGCTGGTCTCTCTTTCCATTGAGGGGCATTGGCTCATTTCCACTTTTTGGCTGTTGTGAACAATGCTCCTGTGAACACTGGTGCACAGTATCCATTGGAGTCCCCATTTTCAATTCTTCAGTGGCCTTGTTTGATTAGATGGTGTTCAGATGGAGAACAAAAGAAAGGACTGTGTAACCCTCCAGCAGCTTTTTTTTTGCCCGTGGAGTTGGGTTAAATGGCTTCTGTTCTTAAGGTGAAGTTAAAGAATTACTTTAAATCAGAAGTTTCAATTTTGACACATGAGTAGTGGTTGTGTCTTAGGCAAATCTTTGACTCTGGGTCTAGCTGTTCTCTGATTCAGTGATTTCAAAGTAAAGCCATTTCTTAAATCAGATTTCAAAACTATAATTTTTTTCAAAAAGATTTATTTATTTCTCCCCCCTCCCTCCATTGTCTACACTCTGTGTCCATTTGCTGTGTGTCCTTCTGTGTCTGCTTGTATTCTCATTAAGCAGCTCTGGGAGCTGATCCTGAGATCTTCCAGAGTGGGAGAGAGGCAATCATTGCCTTGTGCCACCTCCGCTGCCTCGTCTGCTGTGTCTCTTATTATCTCTCCTCTGTCTCTCTCTTTGTTGAATCATCTTGCTGCAGCAGCTCTCCACATGGGCCAGCACTCCTGCGTGGGGCAGTACTCTCCGTGGGCCACCACTCTGTGTGGGCCAGCACTCCACGTGGGCCAGCTCATCATGTGGGTCAGCTTGCCTTCACCAGGAGGGCCTGGGTATTGAACCCTGGACCCCAATTGCTTGAGCCACATCTGCTTCCCAAAACTATCATTTTTATTGGATAAAGGACCAAAGACTAAGCTATTCCAGGTGATGGACCCAGGGAGAAGTTCTGGTTCTGGTGTAAATCACAAGAGTGAAATCTGATCGACATGCACTCCAAATTTCAGTATCAACTTTGATGAGGTTGCGTATGTAAGAATTAGGATCTGGAGACACAGGCCCTGCTGGAACCACTGTCAGACCTGTCATGAAAAAAAGTCTCAGAAATAGGATTTTGTCACTCTGCTATTACTTTTGACATGGCCATACATCACTTTTGAGGTTTAAATTTTAATTTTTGATGCTGGGGAAAGGTTGAAAGCATCTTAGGTTATAGACTATAAATAATGTGCTGTGTGATAGGCTGGCTGTGTTGAGGTTGGGCATAAAAAGAAGCATCTATTTAAGGAGGAGCTCTTGCAAATCAGCTTTCTTTGATGCTTTTCCTTAACTCTCCCCAGGAGGCAGCCCCGGTGCCAGAAGGCTCATCTCAGCCCTGTCCCATGGAACGTTCCAGCTGTTTAAAGCAGGGATAAGATTACCACAGCTTCTGTGGCAAAAGAGCACGTGTCTGAAGAGATGATCCCCAAACACTCAATAACCCCTGAAATATAATTCCTCTACCACCTTAATCAGCCAGTGCACCAGAACTTTCTGGAAAAGTTCTCCTAGGTTACATAATAACAATTTTATTATGCTACTGGGGTCATGTATTAAATTTTAACTTGTCACAGATACATTTCATGAACACTGCACAAATCCACAGATTACCAGGTAGCTTGTGGGTGTTATTAAGTGAATCAGTGATTGTGTGGGACTTGACAGAGCCCAGGCAAAAATACTTATTTGGATAATTAGATTCTTCCATATTATAGTTTAATCCCTAAGGTGGGTAAAAACATCCTCCCTCCAAATAAACTAAAAATTTTGGCAGTAGTGATTGCAATGACAGTACCGAAGAGTTGATTTATGGCCACGAACCACATATGAGAGAGATTTTTAAAAACTCTGGGCACCTTTTCATTTTCCTCGGACAGTGTGAGCTCTCTATTTTTTTTTTTAAAGATTTATTTTTATTTATTTAATTCCCCTCCCCTCCCCCGGTTTTCTGTTTTCTGTGTCTTTTTGCTGCGTCTTGTTTCTCTGTCCGCTTCTGTTGTCGTCAGCGGCACGGGAAGTGTGGGCGGCGCCATTCCTCGGCAGGCTGCTCCCTCCTTCGTGCTGGGCAGCTCTCCTTATGGGTGCACTCCTTGCACGTGGGGCTCCCCTATGCGGGGGACACCCCTGTGTAGCAGGGCACTCCTTGCGCGCATCAGCCCTGCGCATGGGCCAGCTCCACACGGGTCAAGGAGGCCCGGGGCTTGAACCGCGGACCTCCCATGTGGTAGACGGATGCCCTAACCACTGGGCCAAAGTCCGTTTCCCATGAGCTCTATATTTTTAATTGCTCCCCTCTTTAAGTCAGGAGCTGAAATGTCATCATGCAGATCTCTCCTGAGTTGCATGGAAACTAATAAAATCACGAAGGTTTCTATTTGTACTCTATGAACACATACTGTAAAGAAACTGAAACAGCCCATCTCCAGGGATGATGCTATTTAAATGCCAGGCAGTGGTTTAAAACTGATTTTAATGGTGAAAAGAGAAACCAGCCAGTGAGGCACTCCCATTCCTCCCCGCCCCCACCTCAGCAGTACCTGTTTTCCTGAGAAAGAATTAATTTAAAACAGGAACCTCCAGTCTCTAAAATATCTGGTCTGTCACCTGCTATCGAAGGTGGCAGTTAGTTCCCCAGATTCTCTCTTAGCCATTTTCTCTTCTTCCTCAGGTGTGGCCCTTTATCTCCCAAGCTTCCGGGTGCTTTTGTTTTGGGAAAGTCTTTCTGTGTGAACTGGAATTACTGGCTTCTTAGGAAAAAGAAATTCATATCAAACTCTTTTGAGTGCTTAATTGCTATGTATCAAACATTGCTTTAAGCTCCTTATAATGATTATGTTATTTAATCCTCAAAACAGTCCTACTTTTTACAGATTAGAAAACCAAGGCATAGAGAACAACAAAATTTTTTTTGGATAATCAACTTGGAGTGCTTACAGTATGTCCAGCAGTTTCGGAGGACTTCGTATGTCTTATCTCACTTAATCCTCACAACAACCCTATGACGTCAGTACTTTTGTGATCTTTGCTTTACAGATTAGGAAACTGAGGCACAGAGAGATTGAGTAACTTGCCCAGGGTCACACAGTGTGGAGGGACAGAGTCAGATTTAAACCCAGGCAGGTGGTCAAACATATAACTCCTGCCCTGTAGGGCAGCAGTGCTCAGCTCATTCCTGCACACAGTGGGAGGGAAACTGTGAAGATGTAGAGGGGACACTGGGAGAGGAGTTGGCAGTTCAGACTCATGCACCATTCCTAGACTATATGTGAGGCCCCTTGGATAAGTTCAGAGAATTCTATACCACCAGGATAGACAAGAGCCCTAAAGGTTATCTTGTCCTTTAATCTCTCTGAGTCTTAGTTTTCCTTGCTGTAAAATGTGATAATTACCTTTTTCTCTACCTAACAGGCAGTGATGAAGTGTGCAGTTGTTCAGGTTGCTCACTGTGCAACTCCAGGTGTGCTATGATATTCACATCAGATAATGCATTAATTGATGGTCTGTGGCACATAGACCCTGTGCTCAGGGGTATGCGGAGTCATGGAATAAATATTGGGGCAGTTTTCTGAGCATCAGTCTTCCTTGAAGATTTGGAGAAGAACATGATTTTTATTTATTTTTTATTTTTATTTTTTTAAATTATTTATTTATTTTTTAAAAATTACATTAAAAAATATGAGGTCCCATTCAACCCCACCACCCCTGCCCCCCACTCCTCCCACAGCAACACTCTCTCCCATCATCATGACACATCCATTGCATCTGGTAAGTTCATCTCTGAGCATCACTGCACCCCATAGTCAATGGTCCACATCATAGCCCAGACTCTCTCACGTTCCATCCAGTGGGCCCTGGGGGGATCTACAATGTCCCGTTATTGTCCGTGAAGCACCATCCAGGACAACTCCACATCCCAAAAACGCCTCCACATCTCATCTCTTCCTCCCGTTCCCCACACCCAGCAGCCACCATGGCTACCCTTCCCACACCCATTCCACATTTTCTCTGTGGACATTGGATTGGTTGTGTCCATTGCACACCTATGTCAAGTGAGGGCTTAGATTCCACATGGGTACTGGATGCACTTCTCCCGCTTCCAGTTGTAGACACTCTAGGCTCCATGTTGTGGTGGTTGACCTTCTTCAACTCCATGTTAGCTGAGTGGAGTAAGTCCAATAAATCAAAGTGTAGGAGCTGAAGTCTGTTGAGGCTCTGGGCCTGTGTGTCATATTATCAGTCCAGAGATTCAAATCCCCTACATATATCTTAAACCCAGCACCAAATACAATTCCAATAAAGTAGCATGCAAGTCTTGTGAAAAGAGATCCCTCTGAGTCCATTTCCATCACACAGAAACACCAGCTCTAAAGAAGGGCCATCTGTCATGGCAGTGAACCCCTTCTGCCATGACCATAGAACCCGTGGGTCTCTTTATCCCTCAAAAGAACCAATACCTGGGGTTGTATCTACCTTATCTGTCTCTTAGACTCTGTTCAGTTATACATAGGGGTATTCCTTCTGACAACCTCCAGACTCTTTTTTAGAGACTCACAGCCTTATAATCTCATTTCTCCTTTCCATTTCCCCCTTACGTTAGGTAAAACAGCTTCCTGAAGTCATGTTATTATATGTAGACAGGGATATTCTGCTGATCCGCATTGAACCTTTAATTCAAGGTCATTTTCTAGTTGCATCTTCAGCTGGTATGTGGTAGTGATCCCTCGGTGCCAGGGAGGCTCATCCCCCAGTGTCATGTCCCACGCTGGGGGGAATGCATCGCATCTACATGCTGAGTTTGGCTGTGAGAGTGGCCACATTTGAGTAACATGAAGGCTGTCAGGAGGAAACCCCCAGGCACAATGCTACTCTAGGCCTTGTTCTTATTGCAGGTGTATAGGCTCAAAAGTGTAGCCATTAGTATCAAGAGCCCACTGTTGGGCCCTCCTTCCTTCCTGGTTCTTGTCGTTGCACCTGGAGGATTGCCACTGCTCTCCCAGGGCCCACAACAGTGACCCCCTGGCCAGGAGCCCAGTACCCCCTGAGCTGTTGTTTTTAATTGTTTCCACTATGAGTATATATAGACATTACCATATACCCTGGGCATATGCCCTGTATAACTCCCTGTCAACCATATATATCCTGTCAATAACGTCCCATATCAGTATTCCTCTGCTGCCATTATTGAACCACTCTGTGATCCAAAACTTCCCGTAAAGTGAATCCCAACAAAATGTCAGCTTCAGAAGAGTCTTAGATCACCGAAATTCATATATACAATATACAGTACTTCCTCAGATCCACCATAAAATCTTTTCCCTTCCACAGCAATAATCTTTTAACTTATTCATATCATATTTCCTGAAACTGATGTACAAATTCTGAAACAATAGTTTTCAAACAAGGTGACATCTGTGCTTACTATGTGGTCCATACTTTAGGTTGTACAGTTTTCTAACTTTTTTTTAGTTATCCTATGTTTTGTCTTATGGTTTTCATTATTAGTCTGTTGTCCCCTATATGTTTTTGGTGTAATAGCTGTTTTATATTCATCCTCGTGTACTCTCACATAACTCCTCTCTTGCCCCCTTATTTACCTTTGTTCCATCCATTCCACATCCATTTTCCCCTCCCCTTAGGGCCCACAATGCCTGCCAATCTAATGCCCTGGGAGCCGTCCTTTCTCACGAGAGATACAGTTCTCTCTATTCGACGGCATTAGTCTTCCCCAGGATATGGGTCCACCCCACCCAATGGTAGAACCCAGCTTGGCAAAATGAGCCTTCAGCTATTCCCTCCGGAGTCCGTCCCGCATCAGACCATACCCCCTGAGCGTCCTAACCAGGTAACCCTCCTACTTATACTTTGATACGTTTCACTCAACATTATGTTCTCAACGAACATCTGACACTCTCCCATGTTCATATGTTGCCCCTCCCTCCCCCCTATTTCTTGGACAATATTACCCCTCTACCCATCCCCAGCCCTCCTCAAACCCAGAAAACCCCACCCGAAGGTAACCCCTTGCCCCCATTTTGTCCCTTCTTTGTGCTCATACTTACCGCCAGCTCATCACAGATTCCACCCCTGCAGACATTAACTCACATCCTTCCTCCACCCCCCAATTTCCTGATAGCCACTTTTCCAGACTCTAGCTCTCTGAGGCAGTTAACTTATTTCATATCATTGAGGTCATGTAGTATTTGTCCTTCAATGCCTGGGTTGCTTCACTCAACATAAGATTCTCAAGGTTCATTCATGTTATCAGGTGTGATTGTAGTGTATTGGTTCTTACAGCTGAGTAGTATTCCATTGTGTGTATATACCACATTTTATTGATCCACTCATCTGTTGATGGACATTTGGATTGATTCCAACTTTTGGCGATAGTGAACAATGCTGCTATGAACATTGGTGTACATATATCGGTTTGTGTCCTTGTTTTCAGTTTTGCTGGGTATATACCCAGCAGTGGTATTGCTGGGTCATATGGCAAATCTATGGATAGTTTTTTGAGAAACAGCCAAACTGTCCTCCAGAATGGTTGGATCATTCTGCATTCCCACCAGCAATGGATGAGTGTTCCCCTTTCTTCACATCCTCTCCAGCATTTGTATTCTACTGTTTTTTTCATGGCTACCAATCTTATGGGAGTAAGATGGTATCTCATTGTAGTTTTGATTTGCATTTCCCTGATAGCTAGAGATTTGGAGCATTTTTTCATGTGCTTTTTAGCCATTTGTATTTCTTCTTTGGAGAAGTGTCTGTTTAAATCTTTTTCCCATTTTTTAAATGGGTTGTTTATCTTTTTGTTTTCAAGATATATGAGCTCTTTATATATGCAAGTTATAAGTCTCTTATCAGATATATGGTTGCCAAATATTTTCTCCCATTGTGTGGGTTCCCTTTTTACTTTCTTGACAAACTCCTTTGAGGTGCAGAAGGCTTTAATTTTGAGGTAGTCCCATTTATCTATTTGTTCTTTTGCTGCTCGTGCTTTTGGTGTGATATTCATGAAGCCATTTCCTATTACAAGTTCCTGTAGATGTTTCCCTACACTGCTTTCTAAGGTCTTTATGGTCTTGGCTCTTATATTTAGGTCTTTGATCCATCTTGAGTTGATCTTTGTATAAGGTGTGAGATGGTAATCCTCTTTCATTCTTCTACATATGGCTATCCAGTTCTCCAGGCACCATTTGTTGAATAGGCCATTCACTCCCAGTTGAGAGGGTTTGGTGGCTTTATTGAATATTATATGGCTATATACATGAGGTTCTATATCTGAACTTTCAATTCAATTCCATTGGTTGTGTGTCTCTCCTTATGCCAGTACCATGCTGTTTTCACTATTGTAGCTTTGTAGTATGTTTTGAAGTCAGGAAGTGTGATTCCTCCTATTTCGTTTTTCTTTTTCAATATGTCTTTGGCTATTCGGGGCCTCTTTCTATTCCAAATAAATTTCATAGTTAGTTTTTCTAGTTCCTTAAAGAAGGCTGTGTTGATTTTTATTGGGATTGCATTGAATGTGTAGATCAGTTTTGGTAGGATAGACATCTTAATAATATTCAGTCTTCCTATCCATGAACAGGGACTATTCTTCCATTTATTTAGGTCTTCTTTGATTTCCTTGAACAGTCTTGTATAGTTCTCAATGTATAAGTTTTTTACCTCTTTAGTTAAATTTATTCCTAAGTATTTGATTTTTTTATTTACTATTGTGAATGGTATTTGTTTCTTGATTTCCTCCTGATCTTGCTCATTATTGGTGTACAGAAATGCTACTGATTTTTGCGCATTGATCTTATAACCTGCGACTTTGCTAAACGCATTTATGAGTTCTAGGAGCTTTGTTGTAGATCTCTCAGGGTTTTCTATATATAGGATCATGTCATCTGCAAATAATGAAATTTTGACTTCTTCCCTTCCAATTTGAATGCCTTTTATATCTGGTTCTTGTCTCAGTGCTCGAGCAAGTACTTCCAAGACAATGTTAAATAGGAGTGGAGACAATGGGCATCCTTGTCTTGTTCCTGAGTTTAGAGGGAAGGATTTCAGGATTTCGCCATTGTAAACAATGTTGGCTTTAGGTTTTTCATATATACTCTTTATCATGTTCAAAAAGTTTCCTTGTATTCCGATCTTTTGGAGTGTTTTTATCAGGAAGGGGTGCTGTATTTTGTCAAATGCCTTTTCTGCATCTATAGATTTAATCATGTGGTTTTTTTCTCTCAATCTGTTTATATGGTGTATCACATTGATTGATTTTCTTATGTTGAACCATCCTTGCATACCTGGAATAAATCCCACTTGGTCATGGTGTATAATTCATTTAATGTGTTGTTGAATATGATTAGCAAGTATTTTGTTAAGTATTTTTGCGTCTAGGTTCATTAGAGAAATGGGTCTGTAATTTTCCTTTCTTGTGGTGTCTTTGTTTGGCTTTGGTACTAGGGTAATGTTGGCATCATAGAAGGAGTTAGGCAATGTTCCTTCTGTTTCGATTTTTTGGAATAGTTTCAACAGGATTGGTGTTAGTTCTTTCTGGAATGTTTTGTAGAATTCACCTGTGAAGCCGTCTGGCCCTGGGCTCTTCTTAGTTGGGAGATTTTTAATGACTGATTCTATCTCTTTGCTTGTGATTGGTTTGTTATGATCGTCAATTTCTTCTTTTGTCAATATGGGCTGCTTATGTGTTTCTAGGAATTTGTCCATTTCCTCTAAATTGTCATTTTTGTTGGAATATAGTTTTTCAAAGTATCCTCTTATGATAGTCTTTATTTCTGTGGGGTGAGTGGTGATATCACCTTCCTCATTTCTTATTTTGTGTATTTGCATCTTTTCTCTTTTTTCCTTTGTTAGTCTCACTAAAGGTTTGCCAATTTTGTTGATCTTCTCAAAAAACCAGCTCTTGGTCTTGTTTATTTTTTCAAGTGCTTTCTTATTTTCTATTTCATTTAGTTCTGCTCTTATCTTTGTTTTTCTTTCATTCTTCTTCCTGTTGGGTTACTTTGTTGTTGTTTTTCTAATTCCGTCAAAAGTGCAGTTAGTTCTTCAATTTTTGCTCTTTCTTCTTTTTTGATGTATGAATTTATGGCTATAAATTTCCCTCTCAGTACTGGTTTTGCTGCATCCCATAAATTTTGGTATGTTGTGTTATCATTATCATTTGTTTCAAGGTAGTCCTTGATTTCTTTTGAGATTTCCTCTTTGACCCACTGTTTTTCTAAGAGTGTGCTGTTTAATTTCCAAATTGTAGTGTGAAGTCTGGGCCTCTGTCCCTTGCAAATTTCCAGCTTCACTCCACTGTGGTCAGAGATATTGTTTTGTATGATTTCGATCTTTCTGAATTCATTAAGCCTTTCTTTGTGGCCTAGCATATGGTCTATCTTGGAGAATGATCCATGTGCGCTTGAGAAAAATGTATATCCTGCTGTGTTTGTGTGTAATGATCTATATATGTCTATTATATCCAGCTCTTCTAATATACTGTTCAATTGTTTTGTTTCTTTAGTGATTCTCTTTTGAGATGAAGAACATGATTTTTAATGTTAACACATACACAGATACCTTAGGAGTGGGAGGCAGAATTCAAGCACATGTGTACACACTTGAGAGAGATGTGTTTGTGAGAGGTTTGTGTGTGTGTGAGTGTCATCGGCATTGGTGCATGAGGGCACGGAGGAGCAGCCTGGGCTACCCCCTGGAAGTTTGTGTTCCTTCTCTGCTGAGAAGTGTCTTTTGATGGAAAAGTTTGAGACATACAGGCGAAGTATTATCATTAAAGCGTGAGTCTAAGCATCCAGCACAGGAGGATGCCTTATTGTTTCTACAGGCGATCTACTCATATCTCAAATTCTGAAACTCTGTTATTGTATGAATGGAAATTCCATGAAAGGCAAAAAAAATCCCAGAATTCTCAGGTCTATTATCAATGAGGTGTATTTTGGATATCAGCAGGACAGAGAATTTAATCTGAACACTCGGCAGATGGTGGCGGAAACCCATTCAGTGGCTGTGCATGTCCCCTTGCCTTAGACGGACCCTGCCTTGCCCCTCTCCACTCACAGCCTGGAAGCCTGTCACCGTAGCCTGGGGTGAATCTCTTCTGAGGCCACTGGGCATGGCAGCCTGTGCCTGCTGAGCCCCAGGCACAAAATATTTGGTGACAGGTGGTGAAGTGGGCAGTGAGCAGGTCTTCATGAAGCCTGGCTGCCCGGAAATGGCAGAGAACATCGAGAATCGCTCAGAGAGGGGGTGGCTAGAGAGGGCCCTGGGGTGAGCGGTGTGAAGACCACCCCAGCCTGCCCACCTCCAAGCCCAGCCCCCAGGGCTGTTTCCACGAGGACTTGGGAGCCCTGGGCGGACCTCCTGGTGTGCTGGATGAGCTTCCCCGGCCCCCATGCCTGTGGCGTTGAGAAGGGAGAATGCTCACGTGCCAGCCCATGTGTGTCCCAGAGGCCCCTGTTGAGGCATAACAGGACCCGGGGGACTTAGAAGATGCTTCTCTGCTGCCAGCGGTGCTATTTTTAGCTCCCTCCCACGCCCCCTGCTGTCCCAGGTGTTTGTCAGCAGAGCATCCTGCACGCATGGAAAATGGCCGTCACCACTGGGTCTGCCTTGTGTGGCCCTGGCAGTGTATCTGGGGGACCTACCGGCCTGGCCGTGCCTCCGAGGCCGGCAGGTTGCTGTGAGGGAGCTGCGTCTCCAGCCTTTCTGCTGGCCATGGGGCCTGCTGGTTTGGGTGAGGTCAGACCAGCGTGAGCAGGTCTGCTGTCCCCGGCCCCTCCCTGAGTGCCGGCGCGTGGGGCAGCATCACCAGCCCGGCGGGGAGCTGTCACACTCAGCAGCTGCTATGCTCTCCAGCCCCCTGCCCATGACAGAGGAGTGCTCCAGACTTGAGCAACATCCCCAATGGTGGGGAACATGGCGTTGGCCACATTCGGCCACATGCGGTCCAGATGTGGTGGAAGGCTGGGGTGGCCTCAGAGTTGGTCCACTGCTCCCCTTTCCAGCCCTCCAGCTGGCCTCACCCTGTCACTCATGGCTCAGCTCAGATACCACCTTCCTGGGAAGTCTCCATCCGCCCTAGTTAGAGGTCTGTCCCACACTCTTTTTGGCGACTCCCCACTCTGTTTCGATGTCTCGTGTGGTCATCATCCATCTGAGGCTGCACTGCTGTTTATGTGGCCAGCACCTCGCCTCTTTGGCTGCAAGCTCCCTGTGGACAGCACCGGTCTTTCTTTGGTTTTGGTCTTTTTCTTTTCTGATCTCCTGCTGTGCCTGGAGGGTGGCCAGGGAGCGTTGGCTGCTCACTAGCAGTGCCATAGCCAGTCTCCAAAGAAGCCTCTCCATGCGTTTGGCTCCTGGTGTTCACATCTAGGGGCAGAACCCTCCTTTGAGCCGGGCTGGCTCTGTCGTAGCTGGTAACCATGGGGGCATGGGGGAAGTGAGGAGCGGGAGTTCTGAAGCTGGGTGGGAAGAAGAGCCTTGCAATGCCTGCTCCTGGAGCAGCCAGCCACCATGTAAGATGCCTGAGCTTACCTTGTTGTGACAAGAGTGGGCCACCTGGAAAGGCACTGGAGGGTGAGATACTCATGGAGATAGACAGAGAGAGAGAGATACAGGCTCCCAGCATGTGAGTAAAGACGCCGTTTTAGAAGCGGATCCTTGAACCCCAACTGACATCAGATAGATCAGAGATGAACCGACCAGCTGATCCCTTCCTGAATTTTTGACTTAAAAATCATGAACAAAATAAAGTGATCATTTTAAGCCACTTTGGGCAGCGGACTTGGCCCAGTGGTTAGGGCGTTAGTCTACCACATGAGAGGTTTCCAGTTCAAACCCGGACCTCCTTGACCCATGTGGAGCTGGCCCATGCGCAGTGCTGATGCACACAAGGAGTGCCCTGCCACGCAGGGGTGTCCCCCATGTAGGGGAGCCCCACGCACAAGGAGTGCGCCCCGTAAGGAGAGTCACCCAGTGTGAAAGAAAGTGCAGCCTGCCCAGGAATGGCGCCGCACACACGGAGAGCTGACGCAACAAGATGACACAACAAAAAGAAACACAGATTCCTGTGCCACTGACAACAACAGAAGCGGGCAAATAAGATGCAGCAAATAGACACAGAGAACAGACAACTGGGGTGGGGGGGAAGGGGAGAGATATAAATAAAATAAATAAATCTTAAAAAAAAAAGCCTCTTTGTTTTAGGGTGATTTGTTACCCAGCCATAGGTAATTTGAACAAAGAGCCACTCTTTAGTGAGCTCCTTCCCCAAGAGCCATCTCATGCCCTCTGTCTCGGTGTCTCTTGGCCTCTCTTCCCAAGCTCTCCACCCTCAGCCCCCTGGGGCTTCTTTCATTTTATCACACCTTTTGTTCTTATACCTCTGGACCTTCACACATGCTCTGCATGCTGCGGGGATTCTCTTCCCTTGTGTTCCCTCTCCCCTACCACTTAGCTGATGCCATTTCTGTGGTGTGCTGGTCACTGGGTAACAACTGGCCTTCCAGGGAAAAATGTCCCAGGTAGTAGCATTTGCCAGTTTCCGGGGAGCAACTGCTCCCATCACAGCTAATTTCACGGTACCAGATGCCACCGAACAGAGGCAGGCATTGGTATCTACACTTCCCAGACAAGGACACTGAAGACCAGAGAGGTTCCGCCACTTTCTGAGATAGTCACTGGCAGATATGGGCTCTGGTCTGCTAAGCCTCAAAGCCCCTACTCTCCCCACAGCACCACACTGCCCTCCTGAAGAACCAGTGGCTGACCGTGAACACAGGCAGTTCCGCTGCTGGGCTGGCCCACTTCTCCCGTAGGCCACTGGTCCTCCCGTGGTGTCTCGTGAGTTGCCGCTGGCCCTTCCTCATGCTCACCAGTCCTAGCCAGTTGCATCCTATCCTTTCTTTCTTGGACATTATGCTGTCTAGTCTCTGCAGTGCATGCGGTGGTCATGGAAGCACCTACCAGTTCAACTTGAGGCTCGGTTAGCTGTGTGTAGCATTCAGGTTAGACCGGCTGCTGCAACAAGCAACCCTAACATGTCAGTGACCAAGTACAATAGAATTTAGATATTATTCATATAAAGTACCATTGCTGGTAGGGGTGGAGGGACATGCTCCACACAGTCATTCCAGGGCCTCGGCTCCTGTGGATCTGCCATCTCCCAGGGGCTCTGAAGACCTCTGCTAGATCCTCTGCATCAGCCTGGCAGATGGGGAGTGAGAAGGAGGGACCGTGAGGGGTAGTTTTTGTGGAGCAAAGCCTGGCAGTCGTTCACATCCCTTCTGCCCACACAGTGCACTGGCCAGAATTCAGGCACCTGCAATAGATGCTGAGAAATGTAGGAGTGTGCCCAGGAATCAGAAATGGGTTTGGAGGACCTCAAGCCAGTTTCTGTAGTACCTGGATTGCAGAGTCCCAGGCTGAGTAAGAATCTGGGTGAGGTCTCTGGTTGTCCATCCATAGCTGGGTCTGCCCTAATTAATAATTACCATGGCCTAAATAGTGAAACTGAATATTTGCAGGTATCTACCAGGTTACAGATCTGACTTTATGCAACACACATTCTTAATCCTCTGTGTGGTAAGTATTATTATTATTATCCCCATTTTATAGGTGAGCAAAAGGTGGTTATATTGTTTGTCCAAGGTGCATACGTTTCCAGAGTGTTATTTCTTAGTCCCTGCCCATCTGCTCTGGGGTTCCCTCTGCTCTGCCACTTTTGGTCCCTGCTTTCAGCTTGAAGCTACTCCACTTCTTAAACACCTGAGGAGCAAAGGGACGAAGGGGCTTAACCTCCTCCTCTCTCTGTGTGCCGTAGAGAACAAAGGCATCTTTGCTGTCCCAAGATGACGTTGCCCTTGCCCTCCCTGGTGTTGTTAAAGGGCTTTGAGCTGAAAATGGTTGCCCGCACTCATCCTTAGGATTTGAAAGCACCATCTGCTGCTCAGCTCTTTCCTGCTTTGAATATTACCTTGAGTGGCTCTTCGCCTGGAACATGAAGAGCATAAGTGGGCTGGATGACAGAGGCTGCTTCCTGGGTCCCTCATCTTTCTCCCTGTGGTGCATCCCTGTAGCCCATTCCGCTCAGTTCAGATTTCATATTTAAGGAGAGTTCAGGAGTTCACTGGTGAGAAAACGGGATTGAAGGTGAGTAAGAACATGAGCAATGTGGCTTTTTTCTCAAATCCAATGGACCAGATTGTAGGTGTCCGAATGAGCTTTTCTTGTTCTATGCAGTCCAGTGTAGTCATCAAGAGCCTGCCCTTTGAGCTGGACAACTTGGCCTCAGATCACTGTTCTGCTACTTGCTGACTTGTAGACCTTGGGCAAGTTAACTTCTTGGGTCTTCCATGTACTCACTTGAAAGGAGGAACTGGTGGGAACAGATGTGGGTCAAGCTGTTGAACATCCGCCTCCCACTGTGGGAAGTCCCAGATACGGCTCCTGGTGCTTCCTGCAAAACCAAAAACAAGCAAAACAAGCAAAAAAATCAACTCGGGGTAAGCAGCTGTGGCTCAATTAGTTGGGCTCCCATCTACCATATGGGAGTCTCTGGGTTCAAGTCCTAAGACCTCCTTGTGAAGACAAAGCTGGTGCATGTGCAGAGGAGAGCTGATGGCCCATGTGCCGTGGAGAGCTTATGCAGCAAGATGATGCAACAGAGGGGAAGCGAACTTGGCCCAGTGCTTAGGGTGTCTGTCTACCACATGGGAGGTCCACGGTTCAAATCCTGGGCCTCCTTGACCCGTGTGGAGCTGGCCCATCAGCAGTGCTGATGCACACAAGGAGTGCCGTGCCACGAAGGGGTGTCCCCTGCGTAGGGAACCCCACACGCAAGGAGTGCACCCTGTAAGGAGAGCCGCCCAGTGCGAAAGAAAGTGCAGCCTGCCCAGGAATGTTGCCGCACACACGGAGAGCTGACACAAGATGACGCAACAAAAAGAAACACAGATTTCCATTCCACTGACAACAACAGAAGCAGGCAAAGAAGAACACGCAGTAAATAGACACAGAGAACAGACAACCCAGGCAAGGGGGAAGGGGAGAGAAATAAATAAATAAGTAAATCCTTAAAAAAAAAAGATGACAGCAAAAGGGAGACAAGCAGATACAGAAAAAACATGCAGCAAATGGACACAGAGAAGAGACAGCAAAAAGAAAAGGGGCAAGCCACGGGGGGGGGGGGAATATATAAATAAAAATTGATCTTAAAAAAAAAATCAACTCAGGGAAGCTGATATGGCTTGGTGGTTGAGCACTGGGTCCCCACATATGAGGTCCTGCGTTCAATCTCTGACCTCTGGTACCTCAAAACAAAACAAAAAAAACAAAAAGAGGAACTGGTAATGGGAGCTGCTTCGTGAAGCTGTTTGGAGGATAAGAAGTATACAGTGCTTAGAGTAGTGACATATACAGAGTAAGCTCTGTATACGTTTTAGCTCTTGTTATTATTTCAATCTGGTCTCCTCTGGGAGACTGTGACTTTTTTTCTAATGTGGACCATGACAGTAGAGGGTCACCCTCTCTTCCATTATGCCCTCCTCCAGTCCACTGACTTCAGAGAGGTTCACACACGATCACATGGCCATCTCCCCTGCTGGAAGGTAGACTTTCTGAGGTCTGGAACGGTGTCCTCTCCAGCTTTGTATCTGCAATGTCTATCTAGTGCGTGTGTCTGTTGAGTACTTGGCACAGGCTGCCTGCAATGTGAACCCATGCTTATGACCGGCTGCCCAGGGGCTGAGGCCTCTTTGAGGACAGGGACCTTTTTATGCTTATCATGTTCCTTAGCAACCTATGACAGTGTCCAGCATCACAAAACACTCTTTGAACAAATGCAGGATTGAAAGGATGAATGATTTCATCCTTATTTGAACGATGAGGGAGTCTTCTTGGGGACAGCCTTGATAGTGCTGATTTCATTCTTTTTAATGCTGTCCTGGGTGACATCTCTCAGCATTGGAAACTCACCTTGATTTTAGGAAAGCATCAGAAGTAGTTTGCAGGCAGGTGGCATGAATAAGAGAGGAAGCCAATGGATAAGGGATCTCTGGTCTTATAAATATGTAATTATGAAGTGTTAAATCTGGAAGTTTTAGGTGGTTTGTCAATTTGTGAGCAATTTCCAAAGAAAAGTTCCAGAAACGTTTTGAGTTTTGGAGGCATTGGAATAAAGGTGTACTCCTCCCCCAACTTCCCACCACAAAGGGACAGCTGTCATTTTGAATATTAACTATGGTCTCTTAAATTCAGTCTTGTGGACTTGATAGCCTAGCTTTGGCATTGAACAAAGATAGTTATAAATACCAGCTTTTCCTTTCATAAGCTTGGTGCTTTTGAACAATTTACTGAACCTCACCAAGCTGACTTCCTATACTGGTAAAATGCAAATACTGAAAATACCTGCCACATTGAGTTATTGGGAGGGCTAACTGAGATAGATGATCATGATGAATACACAGCCTTTTGGAAGTGCCCCATAAATGGCACTGGTGATGACAAGGTGGACTTAACTGTAGATGCCTCTCCATCAGTAGCCACAGTGAGGATGCTATGGAGAGGAGGAGGAGGCTGCTGGTGGGAAGTGTGGAAGTCAGGGGCCACAGTAAGTACCAAGATGAGAGGACAGTAAGGCATGTCTGTTTCCCTTGGGACACAAAAGATGGAGACAAAATTTAGTATGAAAGAAAAAATGGCATCAGAAAATGCTCCTTCCCTCTACCTTTACACCATTCCTCTGCCCTCTGTGCTACTATAGGAAGGAAGAGAAGGGATGGAAAGGCATAGGAGGATGGGAAAGGAACAATTTTGGAATATAAGAGACCTTACTTTATAGGGTTGTTTCTGTGGGCCTCAGTTTGCCCATCTGTAACATGAAGGTTGGATTAGGCAATCAGGTCCTTGCTTGCAGCTCCACCAATCACCCATGCTTTGGAAGAGCTTTGCCTTTGCTCCTAACTGTTGTTTCCCCACACCAACCCCCTTCCACAGCCTCAGGCAGACATGAACAGGAGCAAAGGGAACAGAAAGGGTGTCAAGTGCTGGAAGGCATGGAAGTCACTTCCTTCAGAAGGTGGAGGGTCTGCAAAGAGGCTTTTGAGTCAAGGGGCAAGACTGCACAGAGCCGGGTGGGCAGTCTTTCCATGCACCCCTCCATTCACCATCCTGGGGCTGGAATACTCACAGGGGACTGGAGTGAGTGCTCGGTGGGCCACAGGCACCTTTTGGAGCATAAGGGCAAAGAAGATGTGCCCATCCTAGCTCCTGGCTACCAGTTTCACGCGTTAAGGAATATGTACTTCTCTGATACGCGGGGGCAGGCCGGGCACTGGCTTTAAGGTTTACATAACATCTGGTATTTGTCCTTAGACTTTTTCCTCTCCTGGGGATTATGTGTTGTGAGGCACCAAAAGCATTTGTCTGCACACTGATCTCCTCCTGGAAGACTTCCCAGATTGAACTTCTTTCCCACCTTCCACCTGCTCTAATCTCAAATTTGTTTTGCCACAGTCATTCAGTTAAACAAATATTTTACTCACTGGCAATTTGTCCCACACTGGGCCAGGCTATGAAGAGAATACCAAGAGTATTGGTCATAGTGGCGCTGGATGAGGGGTGGACACAGGCTGTCCTTCCTCTGCTGGTGAGTGGGGGCAAGGGCATGGACTTGGGGGCACAAAGACCTGGGTTCAGCTCTCGCCTCCACCACCAAGGAGCTGTGTCATCTTGGGCAAGTTGGCCATCCTCCCCCAGCCTCGGTTTCTCTTCCCGATGGGATGAGGACCACAGAGATAGTTCTGTCTAACCCATAAGAAATACTCAATAGATGTGCCCACCATTTTAATTATGTCTCCATCTGAAATGAAGTCATTTAGCAAATGTTGATAGAGTCAACCCCACCTTTGAGCACATCTTACCAAAGCACTGTGTTAGGTGGGGATGTAGATGACTCCCAAGAATTCCACCTAGCTTCCCTTGCCTGGCTCTCCAGCTAGGTTGTAAGCTCATAAATGTAAGCTGCCTCTTCTTCATTTATCTCTGTATCCCCTGCCCCAAGCCAACAGTGTGGCATAAGGCAGGTCCTTGGGAAACACTGGGTGAATGAGTGAACAAATGGTCATTCAACAAATTCTTGCTAATGAATTGGCTAAGAGTCCACACCTGTTAAATGTACATTTCATGCACTGTCTCTTTCTTGTCTGTGGCTTCTTGGGCTCTGAGGGCATTGAGATATTTCTGGAAGCCAGACATCAGGCCACCTTCACCAGGTCCCAGGCTCCAAGCAGAGGAGACAGCTGTCCCTGCCTGGGCTGCCACAGCATATGGAAGCCCTGGGGTGGACTTGCAAAGTTAACCTGTCTGCCCTCACCCCAGCCTCGCTTGCCTGAGGCTTGGCCCGGGCTCCCGAGAAGTCTTATGCCCAACTTCCGCAGAAAAGAAAGAGTATTTTGTGTGCTCCGTGTGTGTCTAAGTGTTGGGTGGCAGCTTCCTGCCAGACAGTCTTCTCCTGTGTTTGATAAAATGACAAATTTGTTCTCTTCTTCCCCATCCCACCTTACCCCACCCAGCTCCTTTCATTTGCCATGTGAAGGGGCCTCTGTCAGGCCAGGCACCAGCCATCCCCAGGAGAGCCAAGTTCCTCATTGTGCTGTGATGTCCAGAACCGTGGCAAATCAGATGGAGGTGGCAATTTTAGCTCAAATGCAAATATCCTGTCTTAGAACAGAACGGTCATAGTTTTTCCTGCACACGGGGAAATAACAGCACAGAGGTGAATCGCCAAGTCTCTTTACTGCTAATTAACCCTTCTGTGCACACTTGAGTTGCCACGTGAGCCCGGTCTGCATCTCCTTGGCACCAGTTGGTGGCCAGGATATGTTGGCTGGGATGCCTCAGTGGGCTTTACCTGTTGCTCCCATTCTGTCTGCTTTGAGTGCAGAGACTTGTTTTTGAGCTGGGCTTGCTTTGACTTCTTTGATGAGGCTCCATGTGTATGGGCATGTGCATCCAGGGGTTGGTTGGTTTATCCCAGTCCAGCGCTGTTAATTGGACCCTGGGGAAGTTTTCAACATGCTGTGAGGGATGGGGCCAGGGAGCTGACACTTGTCAAGGCCTCACAACCGACCGTGTTCTGAGCTAGTTGCTCTGCACCTGAGCTGATGAAGTCTTGCAGCAGCCCAGAAGGGTAGGTGTGCCTCAGAGGCTGAGACTACAGCTGCCCAGGGTCACGCAGATGTCCCAGGAGGTAGAACCTCAGGACCTTGGGCAAGAGTCATGGTCCATTTGAAGGTATTCCTGCCATCTATCATTGAGTGCTGACTGCAGGCCTGGCCCTGTGTGCAGAGCTGGGGATCCAGGAATGAAGGAGCCCAGCTTTGTCTTTCAGGGAGCACATAGCCCTGTCTGGACTCTTGGACTTCAGGGCTTAGGGTAGGTCCAGGAGCCGTGTCAGGGCTGTGTATGAGGTGAGGCAAAGTTGCTGAAGACAGGAAGGCTCCCCTGAGAATGTCACACTTGCAATGTGGATGAGGAGGGGGGACTCTGCCGGTGTTTGAATTTAGGTTTTTAAGCTGGAGTCTGACATTCAGACAGGGATTGCACAGATCTTAGTGTACAGCTTGGAGCATTTTTACCTGGATATGTACCTGTGTAACCACCAGTTCCTGGAGGCAGGAACCACATTCTCTGTTCGGTTAAAAAATAGAATTCCACCAGGAGTGCTCCAAGGAATTCAGAGGAAGTGGAGCTCCATGACCCTGCCCCCAAATCTGGTTTCCATCAGAAGGGAGAAGATGAATATTCATGTATCTTGATCTCTTTTTGCATTGCTTACATTTTGCTTTCTCTGGATTTGAAGCTCCCCACCTGCCCTTGGGGTTCTGAATAATAATTATTTCATACATCACATCTATTGCACTGGGGGGGCAGAAAGAGGGAGAAGAAAATAAACTGGGGAAAGTGAATGACTGGACACCTCGAATAGCTTAGCCGGCTTCGTGCCCATGACCTGAACTTTATCTGGGTCTCTGGCCATGCGCATGGAATATGTATCTTATTAGGTAGCCGGATCTCTGGGGTTTGCAAGAGCAGGGCTGCTGCTAGGCTCTCACATGTGGGCCCTGCATTCATTCTTAGGGGAGTGCATTTGGATCTGGGTAGATGCAGAGGGAACCAAGAGAAAGCAGAAAGCTGCTGGGATTTCTTGTCTTTTTTCCTTGAGCTCTTGTAAGCTTTTACTTAAATCATCTCACTAGGCAAATAGTTGCTTTACTGTTTTGCAGGTCTCGATCTTGCCTTCAAGTTTAGATGATAAACTCCTCCACAAGTGACAGTGCCTTGCTCTTCTTTTGTACTATTCCAGCACACCCTCAGTCCCTCATCAATGCTCATTGTGTGCACTGACTTTAGGGTCTTCATCAAAATTGTTTGTCACTTGCTATCCCAGGGACATGAAATTGGACCTGGTTGTAAGCTTAATACAAGAGTGCTCATCTCTGGGCATCTGGATGAACCTCCAAATTCTCACCGTTGACCTTGGTGAACAGCAGGAGAAAAGTTTGGCAAAGTCACAATAGCACACTTACTGAGAACTTGCCGTGGGCCAGGTCCTGTATGAAGGACCTTACATAGCAGAATCAGTTATGATGCTTCTGGTTGCAAGTAGCAGAATCTGTGATTTAATTTGGATTAAACAATAAAGGGATTTCATTGGCTCATATCATTGAAAAGTCAGGTAACTTCAGGTGAGTCTTGATCCAGTGTCTCAGTGATGTCATCCAGGACCCAGTTTCTTGCTGTCACTCCAATCTACTTTTCGTGTGCTTGGCCTCATGCTGAGGCTGGTTTGCTGCTGGTTCTAAGAGGGCTGCCTGCAGCTCTGGAGGGCACGTGCTTGGGTCAGTCTTGGCAGACAGTGAAGCAGTTTTGTTCTTGCCTTCCTAGCCCAAATCCTGCACATCACTCTAATTGAGACTGGGGTGTGTGGTCAGTGTCCTCAGAAACTCAATGCTCCCCAAATGGAAAACAGGGTCTGCAAGGAAAGAGGAAGATGAAAGTTTAGAAAGCAGTCAGCCAAAGTAGATGGGCTCAAGTAATTCTCACAAAGCCTCAGCGAGCCTGGCACTGCTGCCACCCCCATTTATAGACAAGAAACTCAGGTACAGAGAGGTCTATTAATTTGCCTTAGCTAGTATAAACTCACATCAGGAATTAAACCAGGACAATTGACTCTAGAACCTGTTCTTCTAACCACTCTCGGACAAAGTGCCTTTTTAGGGCAATAAATCATTTTTGTTTTTAAAAATTGAGATAAAATTCACCATTTTCAAATGTGCATTCCAGTGGTTTCTAGTATATTCACAAGACTGTGCAACCATTGCTACTACCTAACTCCAAACATTTTTTACCATCCCCCAAAGAAACCTTGTACCCATTAGCAGGAACTCTCCCTTCTCCCTTCCCCCAGCCACTGGCTACTCTACTTTCTGTCTCTATGGATTTGCCTCTTCTGAACATTTGTATAAATGGAATCATGCAACTCTTTCTCTTAGTCAATGATTTTAAATTTTTTATTGGGATCAGCTGTGCCTGAAGTCAAGGCTTCTTCCGCCTCACCTTTCCCTTCATGAAATGGACAGTGCTGCTCCGGGACTGGGAAAGAATTTCTCTATGAGAGGGAAGGGGGAGAGAGGGAGGTAGAGGGAGAAAGAGAGGGAAAGGAAGAGAGAGGAAAGGGACGGAGAGGGTGGGAGAGGGAGAGAGGCTGCTCGGGATGTGTGCTCTGTTTGCTTTTTGGTGGTGCCACCAGCCTGGGGCTCTGGGAGGGCGGGATGTGCTTTTTTCTGTACCCAGTACCTATGGAAGGCCTGGTACATACTCTGCTCGGTCATCATTTATTCTGTATTCTTGAGGATCTCCTCTAGGTCAAGCAATGTGAGAAGCCCTGGGAAGCAGCAGTGAAACAGTCCCTGCCCTCCAGGGCTGCTGGTTGGTGCTGAGTTGTGTGTGGGCCTGAGTGTATGGGAGGGCAGATGATAAATGCACCAACAAATGAAAAATTTCAGGTGGCACATGGAGCAAACTGAAGAGGATGATACAGTTGCAGTGTAGAAGGGCTACTTAGGAAGGGTGGTCTGGGAAGGCCTCCTGGCGAGTGGAGACCTGCCTAT
The DNA here is from genome assembly GCF_030445035.2 of Dasypus novemcinctus. Lineage (NCBI taxonomy): Eukaryota > Metazoa > Chordata > Mammalia > Cingulata > Dasypodidae > Dasypus > Dasypus novemcinctus. Next base: position 107,237,785 of record NC_080678.1, on the reverse strand, counting down.
GGAGAGAGGCAGCTGGGCATGGGGCCAGGGTGTCCCAGGCAAAAGTCTGCGGGAGGCATGAGGGTGGCATTCTATACAATTAGAGATGACATGGGACACTGCCACCTTGTTCCTTCTGCTTTTCCAGTGGCACCTCCCATGTCAGGACTGTCCTTTACCTGCAGCCTCTACCCTGGCAGGGTTTGGCTACTGCTAAAAGGCCTCGACATTTCCTCCCTATTTATCAGGTCCCTGGAGGTGCTGGGGTCTGTGCTTAGCTGGATCTTTCTGTGAGTTCAAATTTTGGGTCCTGATTTCATTTTACTGATGTAGGCCTGAGGTTGCCGATCAGCTGTCTTCTTTTTTTGCTTTTAAAAGGCAAATTGGAGTATTTGACGAGCCTTATGCTTTCTCTTCCAACGTCACGTCTGTCAGGTTTGAGGGAATGCGGGCCCAGGCGGGGGCAGGCACGCTGTCCCTTGCCAAGGGGCATGATGTCAGTGATGCTGAGTGCCGCTGCCTGCCCCATCTGGAGGAGGAGGAGTTCAGGCCCATAAGGAGTTGGTGCAGCCAAGGGGAAGACCTGGCACACACAGGCATCTTCCTGACCACGGGCAGGGGTGGCTTGTTCCCCTGAGCTCTAACTAAAGGCGCTGCAGCCGAGGGGAGCCCTGAAGCCGCCTGCTGCAGGCTGGGGAGGTTCGGCGGTGAGCAAGGTGAGCAAGCCAGCCTGTAGCCCTGCCCTCCCAGGGCTCACCAGCCCCATTGGGGACCCTAATTACAAACCATTTGGGGACTGGGTTGAACTCACTTGAACACTCACACACACATGTTCCCTGCCCAAGAAGCCTGAGGTGCAATGCCATGGGATGTGATGGGGCACCCAGTTGCTCAGGGCTGGCAGCAGCCCTGCAGGGCAGGCTTCGCTGCAGAAGTGAGACCTAAGGCTGAGCAGATGTCAGCCAGGCCCAGGGCAGGGTGACGAGGGTGTGGAAAGATGGGTGCATTTGAGGGCTCTGGTGGGGGATGGCTTCGAGAGGCAGAAGACAGCATCTTCCCGACCCCTGGGACCCGAGCACAGAAGACAGAAGAGGACGGAGAATAGCCACCCAAGCCCCAGGAGGCCAGGGGGCTGCCTATCCCTCATTGCTCAGCCCCTCCTGGCTAGCACGGCGCATAGCGCGAAGGCGCCACCAAGGGCTTAGTGATGGAGTGTGGAGTGGTGTCCTGTTTCCTCTAACAAATGACCACACACCCAGTGGCTTGAAACAAGTCAGATTTATTCCCTCACAGCTCTGGAGGTCAAGACCCGAAATCAGTTTTACTGCATGGTGGGTGGTGAGTTTCCAGGTTCTTGGCTACATGGCGGGAAAGAATTCAGAGGCACCACAGGGTAGACAGGCACGTCAAGGGCTCGATGAGAAGCGAAAGAGCGGGCGCACACCCTCGGGACTCGGTGCGGGCGTGCTCCAGGGTGAGTTGCATGCTGGGGCTGGGGCCGCGGCCCCATGAGGCTGGCCACCCCTTCCCTCATCCATGCATCGGGGGTTCTTAACAAGGGGTCCGTGAGCTTGAACTGAAACACCAAAAAGCATGGTTCTTGTGGGAACGTGTTGGTGTGGGTGTGATGTATTTATTAAATAATCCACAGGACAGTGTGGACTTAGTTTTCACCTCACTGGCAAAGGGGCCTGTGGAACAAAAAGATTAAGCACCTCTGATGTAAATGAGGGCTAGTGAGTCACAACATTCTCGTTGGTTCTGAGTACACAGAAGAAGGAGCAGACCGTTCGTTGGTTCTCAGGGTCTGCCGGCCCGAGTGGAGTTCAGGGGATGGGGTCCTGAATGGGCTTCTCTTTACCTGTTGTTTTTAGATATTCGGCCTTGGGCCCCTTGTTGGCAGGCAAGGGTGGGCATCCCAGCAGGAGTTTTACACAGAACTGACTGTTGGTCCTCATTGTCCATACATCCCTGTTCTAGCTGCCTCGACAGGGCTAAAAAGGCAAGGTGTCAGCAGGGCTGGTTCCTTCTGGAAGCATGCGGGGAGAATCTGTTTCCTGGACTTTTTCCCCTCCTCATGGCCTCCTGTATTCCTTGGCTCATGGCCCCTTCCTCTGTCTTCAAAGCGCATGGCTGCTGCCCCTGCTTCCATCATCATATTGCAGTCTCCTCTTCTGTAGTCAAATTTCCCTCTTATAAGCACCCTTTTGATTTAGGGCTCACCTGGATACACCATGATAATCTCCCATATGAAAATCCTTGAGTTAATCATATCTGCAAAGTCCCTTTTGCCATAGAGGGCCACTTTCAGAGGCTCTGGGGATTAGGACGTGCCCATCTTGGGGTTCGTGTGTCCACCTTCTGCAGTGTGTTAAATGAACAGCATTTTTAAAGGACGGTGACGGGATGTCCCTTGTGAGGGCAGGGGCACCAGAGACATGTGCTAAGTTGGGGAGCAGTGCCTTAAAAAGGGGTAAGAGGCTCAGTCCTTTAGTTCACCCCCTTAGCTGCTCCTAATGCTCTCCTCGCACCTGCTTGAGCTGGAGGCAGTTTCTCTGGAGGCCCAGGAGCCTCACTCTCACTGTCTTCTGCAGCCAGCATCTTCCTTACACCACAGTGCTTGCTCCTGTGTTTTTTGCCTTTCTATCTTATATGTCCTAGTAAGCACTTGCTGAATTATAGACAATTGACTAGTAATATCAGCACAGAGGCACCCCAAGTCCAGAGCCACATGTCTCCCTTCTGACCCATCTGCTTAGGTGACTCTGGACTCAAGAGCCTGGGGGCAGAGTGATTTAATGGAGGTGAACAGAGTGCTGGGCAGGGAGGCTCCAGCAAGGCCACTGCCATGGACTGGTGGGGTGGGCTTTTCCGGACTTGCCCAGAGGGCTCTGTAGCTATCAGGGTGCCCTTGAGCATGGATGTCTAAGACGACTGCGTGCAAGAGTGTGTGGACCGAGCCTGATGAAGCCCTCCTGGTGCTCCCCTCCAGGCTTCCCAGAAGGGCCTCGGGGAGGAGCAATTAGTGAGCTGCGCTGCCTGCAGCTCGGGGACCACCAGAGAAGGGTTGGGTGGGGGGAGCTGGGGTTGCAAACCTGGCTTTCCTGGCTCTGGGGAGGGGCACCTTCCGAGGGCCATTGGGGCTCGTTGCTCTGACTCAGAGGTACTTGTACCTGACTCTCCCCTTCCAAAGGAGTGGGGGTGGCCCCAACTTAGAGCCAGCCTGCCCTTTCAGCAGCGTCACCTACATAGGGACCGAGGGGACCTGGGAACTGGGGGAGCCAGGAGGTCTGAGCGAAGGGTGGGACACGGAGCCTGAGGAGCACCCCTGGGCCCCAGCCCTTCCGTGGTGGCAGGAAAGATGGCAGCTGAGGGGATGTGTTCATGACATGGCGCTGTATCCGCACCTGCTTCCTTTCAGGCCACGTGGGCTGGTGAGGAGCATGGATTCAGTGCCAGCTCTGCTGTTTCCAACCTCCGGAAATCTTAGTGTTCTGTGAAATGGGCAGAATCCCAGAGCCTCCCTCTCAGAGTGTGTCCGACTCGGAGAGCTAATCCTCTTCAATACTGGGCACGTAGGATGCCCCTAGATCACTCTGTCATCACTCCTGTACGTCAGCCAGCCCAGGGCCTGTGGGGCCCAGCCTTGGTTGCCTGATGCGTGGAAAAGCTTTCCAGAAAGGGGAGTCTCTGCCTCCTCCCCCCAGCCCTCCCGTCTCAGGGTTCGTCCCCCCGAGACCCCTCTGGGCTCTTCCGCAGACTGAGGTAGGCTGCCCTGGAGGCAGAGCTGCCCACATTGGGGCAGGCCCTGAGCAGAGGGTCAAGAGCTCCAGGCCCCTTGTCTAGCATCCCTGCCAGGAGCAACTGAGAAAGAGGGAGGTGGGCAAAGCCCCACGTTTGGAGTCAAACAGCCCTGGTGTGAAGCCCAGCCTGGTCACTTCCAAATTTAGTAACTTCCAAGAGCCTCAGTTTCCCCCACTGAAGGATGAGGTTACTGCTCAACCTGTGGGCTGAGGAGAGACCATGGGGGCCCCATTGTGAAGTCCTCCCCAGCTGTGGACTCTGTGCTGGCTCTTTCTTGCAGTGTCTCCTTGGCCCCAAGGAGGGCCTGGGGTGCACGCCCTGGCAGCTCGTAAGTGCTGGCACAGGGCTCCTGGTGTCTGAGTGGACCTCTGCAGTCCCGGGCCCCGGGTGGCAGCCGGTGGGCTGGGGGGAGGGAACGCCCCTCTCGGCTCCCCTGAGCCTAGCAGCTGGCCTCCTGGCCCGCCCCTGCATCTGCTGTTAGAACCATGGTTTTTTATGGCTGTTCCCTTGCTGTCAGTCTTGAGGTGGTTTTACGGGCTCCGTGTTCTGGGAGCCACACCTCAGCCTGGGCCAGGGCCCTTGACATTCCCTAGAGCCTTTATGGCACCACAGCGGCATACGGTGGGTGCATGCCCGGAGCCGCCTGCGGGGACCGAGCTGAAGGAGGTGGGAGGATGGGCTGCGAGCAGAGTGCTGCCCAGGTGAAGTCCAAGGCCCCCGGGCAGCGCGTCTATTCTTCCCGTTGCCTGCTGCCATGGGAGCGATCTGCTTGCCTGTGGGACTGGAATGCTTCTGGGTTCTGTGTCCTGACATAAAGTAATCTCAAAAGACCTGAGGAGAATTTGGCGACTTTAAAAAACTAATACATAATGAGTGATCCTGTCAGTTAATTATTTTTTGAAGAGGCTGCCCCCCCATCCTATATCCCTGTCCCTTACAGTGGTTGCCTTTCAAGGCTGCCTTTTGACATTTTCTCCCACTGGACTATATACTCCTTAGGCTTTGCAGGAGGTGGTTTAGTGTAGGGCAGTGGTTAGAGCTGGACTAACCTTGGTTGGAACCCTGTCATCACCCCTCAGCCATCTGGGTAGTCATTGAGACCAGTCATTGAGACCAGAGACCAGGCCCCTGTCCTTACTTCCCAGGGGCCAAGAATCCTGCTACGTACAAGGTGGCCCTGGAGAAAGAAGTGTTGTCCAGCCCAAATGCCATGGCTTCCCTGGAGAGACACTGTTAGAAAGTCCCCAGTAATACCTGGTGTTTGTTGTACACCTTTATGTGTTGGCCGCTGTTGTAAGAACTTTGCAGTAACCCTGTGAGGTGGGAAGCATGGCTATCCTTCTTTTACAGATAAGCAAAGTGAGGTCAAGTACTTGTCCAAGGTTACACAGCTAGTGAGTGGCAGAGCTGGGATTTGAACCCTGGGCATTCTGACTCTGGAGCCCACACTTACTTACTCAAGGTACATGGCCTCCCTAAGGCTGTTCCGGTTCTAAGAGACTAAAGCTCTCCTACCATGTGTCGTTCTTACCTATGTACTCAAAGAATTGATAACAGGTTCTCAAACAGATACTTGCATGCCAATATTCATAGCAATACTATTCACAATTGCCAGAAGGTAGAAGCACCACAAGGAGTGATGGCCAACTGACAAATGGATAAACAACATGTAGTACATCCATGCAATGGAATATTATTGAGCTATGAAAAGAGTGAAGTTCTGATACATGAGACAACATGGATGAACCTTGGAGACATTACATGGAGTGCAATAAGCCAGACAGTCACAAAGGACACATGTTGTATGAGCTCACTGACCCAAAATAATTAGAATAAGCAAACTCAGAGTCAGGAATTAGATTATAGGCTATCAGGGGCCAGAGTGGAGGTAGAGGATAAGAGTTAAGGCTAAAATTGTACAGTTTCTGTTTGGGGTGATATAAAAGTTTTGGAAATGGCTGGTGGTGATGGAAGAACAACATCATGAACATAATGAACGGCCCTGAACTGTGAATTTGAATGAGGTTAAAAGGACAAATTTTAGGTTGTGTATATGACTAAAAAGAAAAACAAACCTATAGGACTGTTCAATGCAGTGAGCCCTAATGTAAACCATGTACTTTAGCTAACATGTAATGATGAGCTCTTCTCAGTTGTAGTAATGATAGCAACGAATGCAAGGTGTTAGTAATGGGGGCGGTATATGGGAACTTGTATTTTCTGCATGATTTTTCTGTAAACCTACAGTTTCTCTAATAATAATAAAAAAGGAGTATTGGGCAGCCCAGGGGCTGGGGGGTGGCTGTGGAAGGAGGGAGAGGTGGCACTGCCTGCTGAGTAAGGGGGCTGGGGGGGGTGAGTAATGGCACACGTCTGTGTGACCCCACCACTGGACCCTGGGCAGCCAGCCTGCCTGCCTTGAGAGACACTGCCCTTGGTTCTCAAGGCCGGGACCACATCCCTGAAACAGGACATTAGGAGGAAACAACCATATCTGTGGACACGCTTCCTTTAGGCCAGGGCTCCTTGCTGCCTTGGGCTGCGGAAACCCATGGCCGAGGTGGCTGAGAAGGGGCGAATCGAAGGGTGCCCAGAGTGAGGCTGGCTCAGCGGGGAATCCTGAGAATTCTGGTACTGGAAAGACCGAGTCCGTTGCTCTATTTTTAGCAGTATAAGGGGCCCTCGGGCAACAGGGGGGGATGTGGGAGTCCTATTTTTTCCTCCATCTTGTTAATGGAACCTCTAGCAGTGTTTATGCCTGATTAGGTTTCCTCTGAAGTCTCCCTTGCCTGCAGCCCCAAACTCCTTTTCCTTCAGTGCAGCTGGGAGGAGCAAGCAATGAACGGTGTGAATCTGCGGTGTTTCCATTCTCCTTTCCTACCAGATCCAGCTCCTCCCAGAAGGCAGGTGGCAGCCTCTTTGGTTTTACATCCTTCCCCATCCTGGGCTGTTGCCAGAAATGCAGACGGCTCCCCTCCCAGATGAATGAGTATTCCCAGAGGTGTATCCTGGGAATGTTCTGAGAATGTTCCCAGGCCTGCCTGGCTTGTTTGGAACCTGTGAGTCCCCCAGGCTGGCCTGCCGGAAGGATGAAGGAGACTGCTTGGCTGGAGGGGCCTGCTGAGGGCTGGACAAATGTGGGTGTGTGGCATGTGGGTCCCACCCCTGCAGGGCCACCGAGGATATGAGGACCCAGTGCAGGGGGCAACTGGTAAGACATGGGGCAGGGATGTGCCTCCTCATTTGGTACATTCATGTTCTCTCTCTCCACCATGAATGCTTTTTCAGAACAACTTTATTGAGATACAATTCACGTGCCATACCTTTCCCTCTTTTAAATGGCTTTTAGTAGACTCACGAAGTTATGCCAACATCACCAAGATCTAATTTCAAAATATTGTCACAACCCCAAAAAGAAACCCTGTACCCATACCCTACTTCCTATATCACCTGGCAATGAATAATCTGCTTTCTGCCTATTCTGGATGTTTCATATGAATTGTGTCCTCCGGTGGGTAGCTTCTGATCTCCATGTTCTGTGACAGTGTTCTGTCTTTTTCTCTGAGCATGTTTGTCTACATAATTTCATAGGTAACAGACACAAAGAAGAGGCCTCTTAGGCCATCAAGACAGATAGTTAGGCATGAATAATTAGAATCTGAAAAAAGTTGGTATCTTGAGAGAATCTCTCTTTCCCCTTACCCTGGCAGATGGGAGACCATCAGATTTTGCTGTCTGATATTGGTAAGTTTTGTGTGCCTCACATGTCGGAATAAGATCCCTCCCACCAACTAGGATGGTGAAATGTATAAAGGATGGATTCAGGATTAAAGGGCATTTTCACTGCCCTTTTGTGATATACCATTTGATGAGCAGCAAGGTTAGTTTTGTAGGTGGCATGGCATCCTCTTATAAGCAAGGGAGCAGGGACTACGTTACCTTGGTCACTACTCTTTGCTACCTGAACCTTAGCAAGTGTATGTCATTTTCTTTGTCTCTGGGTCCAAGTAACTTGTTATATCCTTTGACCAACATGACCTTGGCCGTGCCCTTGAAGGCCAAGACGTTGCCTTGAAGTACACATGGTCCCTGATAGAGTCACTGGCAAATAAAGTGGGCTTGATGCTTACTAGTGGCCATGGGGAGGGGAGGTACCATGGCAATGACCTTTGGTGATTAACAGACCATCAGGATTAAAGGGGGGCCTCATTGGAACCATATGCTGGAGCTGCTTTATTGTGGGGCTGCTGGAAGTAAGTTGTCAATAGATATTTCAGTTCCTAGATTATAAAAGGAGAGCAAATGTATAATCCAAGGGTATAAAGGTTCCATGCCCCCAGTCTCAGGTGATGGCATTATTTGTGCTTGGATGGCTGAGTCATGTGCTGATTTCTTCCTAACTCCCTTCACCAAACACTTGCAGAGTATTGATCACATATGAGACACATCACAGTCTTTGTATTTGAATATGAATTTAATTGTATCTCTTTCTTGAAAAGAAAGTTTTGAGGTGGTCTTTATTCTCCCCACCCATGGCTTTGGCTGGGATTGGAAGATGGCTGCTGGCTGGTGTTCTTGAATATGTCCGTGCTGGTCTGACTGGGGACCTTGGGTAGAACCTTCACATCTGAGCCTCAGTTGCCTTCTCAGTCAAGTTCCTGCCTCTCAGAGGGGTGACGCTTAAATGAGATCATGTTTCTGAAAATAGTTTGAAAAAAAAAGGAAAGGGCTAGCTGTGAGAGCACGGAGTCAGCCCTGGCTCTGTGTGAAGGGCTGGGATGAAGTCTTCCCTTGCTTTTGTCTTTGCTCAGTGGGAGGGACCTTTGACCATCTCAATCTGGGGTGAATCATTAAGTGTCCATTATGTGGCTGTCATCGCTGTGTCAGGCCATTTAACGTGAGGTTTCATGCCCTTTTGGGGGGGTTAGAATGAAGCTGTGGTTTGAGCATAAGGTACGGAGTCAGAGGACTTTGAGGCACATCTGGACTCTGTCCTCTGCTAACTGTGTGACCTTGAGCCAGGTGTGTGCATGTTTGTGTATGTGCATGTGTGTGCATGTGTTTATATTGTAGTAACTTCTCTATGTAAAGAGAAAAGTGTTGTTGTGAGGACTAAACAATGAAATGTATATAGGGTGCTTGGAAATTCTAGATAAATCCTACCTCCTGCTCTTTCTTCTAGGCTGTTACCACCTCCTGCTCACATTCCTATTGTTTTGTCTAATTATCCTCATTTTACACATGAGGAGACTCTAGTTCATTTTCATCTTGTGCAGCAATACATTCATGGGTGGCAGTCCCACCTCTGTTTAAATAATCTTGTGAGGGGGGAACTGACTATCTCTTGAGAGCTCGCCTTCCATTTTGGATCAGCTTTATGTGAACCTTTGAACATGCTGAGGTGGATGGTGTTGTATTTACATCAAAATAATAAGCTGTTATTTACATCAATGTTAATAATCCTGAGATGTGATATGATCTGCCTTCTTCCCAGAGTTCATGCTTGGGTTGTTTGTCAAGACATAGAGATGGGTTGATAGTGAACTTGCTCTTGTCTTGATGGTCCCCTTCCCACAGGTGATGGCCTGTGGCATTTTAGGGACTAGTTCAGGATGGAGATGCAGGAGATTAGCTAGGGGAGTTGAGGGTACAGGGGGAAGGGCTGTGTCTGGGAGGAAATGTCCATCAGGAGCTGTCTGGCCACTGAGTAGGAGTGATGGCATCATGTCCAGGATCACAGGCCGTGTTCTGCCTGCCTGGCAAATGGAACATCCCAGTTCTGTGCAGCTCTCTATGAGAATAGAGAAGAACAGATGATGACTCCTGAAGTTGCTGGAGAAGCATTCAAGAGAATCCCATAGATACTTCATGGATAAAACACAGTAAACTACATACAGAAGGAAACTTTCTTAATGTAATGGTATTTGCTAAAATCTATAGCATGTGCTCAGTGGATAAATGCTAGACACATTCCCTTGAGGTTAAGAATAAGACAAGAATGCCCGCTATCACTGCTCTTACTCAGCATTGACCCTTAGTTCTGAGCCAGTGCAATAAGACAAGAGAAATGCAGGAGAGACACAAACGTTGGAAAAGAAGAGTAAAAGAGTCATTCTTTGGGGGGGGGATCTGATCATCTAGCTGGAGGAACACTAGACTCTGAATCTATAAATTATTAGAAGCAAGGGAGTTCAGCAAGGTGGCCAAAGGGCAAGTACAAAAATCATGGCTTTCCAGTATACAACTAATTAGAAGGTAAATTTGAAGAAACCAGTGTTCTATCTGGTGTGAAATATTGGTACTTATCCTATGTGGCAACCACAGCAGCAATTATTTTTGCCTAACATATATTTGTACAATGTGATAAGTACTATTAAATATAAAAATAGATGAATAGATTTATAAAATAAAAAAATATGTACTATAACATCAAGCCCGTTGGGGCAAGATATGTATCTTTAATTTTATTTTTATAGGGAGAAAACTGACTCAGAGAGGTTAAAATGACCTTGCCCAAGGTCACCTAGTGAATAAGAGGCTGAGCAGGGACTTGGCCTCCCAGGAAGGGCTCCTCTTCTTGGTTGCTCTCTGCCACCTCCTTCAGGCCTTTGTGTATCCAGTAGTTTGTCTTGTGCTGTCAGTTCTTTATTATCCATCTTCGGTGGTGGCAGATCTCGGTGGAAGGGATAATCCAGAAACATTTATATTTGAGTTGGAATATACTCTTTGAATTCTTTTATGAGCAGCAGCTTGATCTGCCTAGAATGCTCACTTTGTCTGATGCTGGGAGGAGTTGGCTTCCTTCGGAGGGTGCCTGGTTGAGGCACGTAGAGGGCAGACAGCATCAAGCAGCTGCTGGCTATGACCTGGGGTCCCTCTCTTTTCATATTGGCTCAACTGCTTTCTCTTCATCCAATGTACATTTTGTGCTTTTTAAAATTTTATTAAATGCTTCTGCAAAAATGATAAAAATGACATGTTCATTGCAACTGGTAGAAATACAAGCATATTTATTTTTTCTTTGAAAGCTCTTGGCTGCTACACTCCCCTTTTCCCATGCTTCCCTAATCAGTGGTCAGAACTCATTTCTCCTCCACTTTTTCCTCCAGGCTCACATCAAGATATGCAAACATGTTTTCGTTCATTCAATAAGTATTTACTGAATGTCTATTCTGTGCCAGCCACTATGCCAGAACGAGAAAGACAAAATTCCCAGCTCTCATCGAACTTATAGACCAGAGGGTTACAATATCTGATAGTTAAGTATCTACTGTGCCAGCCAATGATAAATGCTATGGAGAAAAATAAAGCATGACCCTTTTCTCCTGCCTTTTTATTGCAATTTGAAAGGAAGGGTCAGGGTAGAGTTCAATGAAAGGTGAATTTTGTAGAGTCCTGCAGGAGATGTGGGAGAAAGCTATTCAGATCTCTGGGGAAGGAACATTGTGGCTGAGAGGAAGTGCAAAGGCCCTGAGGTAGTACTATGCCTAGAAATGGCCTCTTTCTACTGGAACAGAATGTGATACCAGAAGAAAGGCAGGAAGTGAAGTTACAGAGGCAGGGGGAAGGTGCTGGAGGAGGGCAGGTTGCAGAGGGCCCTGCAGGCATCTTATAGGACCTTTTTGGTTGTTCAATGAAAATGGGACCTTATTTTGTAGTCTTTTTCCTCACAACTTGCTTTTCTTATTTAATAATACATCATGGACACCCCTTCAGGTCCATAGATATATAGATCTGTTTCTCTTAGTTTTTAACAGTTGTGAAATATCCATGGTGTAGATGTACCTAATTTATTCAACCATTCTCTTTTGATCGACATTCAGGTGTCTTTGAGTCCCACCTCCTACCTCCCCCACCCCCATGACAGAGCTGCAGTTAACATCCTTGTATACACCACCCTCCATTCTGGCACTTATATTCTGGAAATTAGAGAGTAGAATTGCTAGCTCAAAACATGTGTATAATTTAACTTTTAATAGATATTGTTAGAGTTCTCTCTAAAAGGTTGAGGCCGTTTTTTTTTTGTTTTTTTTTTTCCTGCTAGAATTCCATTCCTAAAACTCAGATGCCTGGCTTTGCTCCCAAGGAGATAAATAGCTACTCTGCAGAGGGGCATGTCACAGCTACCAAAAGGGATGAGTCTAGAATCCTCTGTCCGGTGGGCAGGTGTGTGGCCTTTTGGAGGACGCTGCTGCGAGCAGTATTGGTTGCTCTTTTTTAGGGTTTGTTTTTGATGGTTGTGACATCAGGATATCCAAGAAGATGAAAACACAGCTGTTGCTGTGTTGTTTGCATTACATCTAATTTTCCATATGCTTAAAATAAGCACAACACCTAAGCGCTGCTGGGAAACAGATTCACACCTTGTCTGATATTGAATTGTGCCCGGTAACTTAAAGATATGGTTTCTCCATTGCATGCTCTCTGTGGCCTTGTAAATCCTATAAAATGGTGGTGGGTGGGTGGTGCTTGGCCAGATCACAGTGGGGAAGGCATAGTAATTACCCATCTCTCCTTTCCCACTCTCAACGTATGGGAACAGGGTCTTATAAACTTGGAAGTACACTTTTCCTCTGTTTAATAGACATGTGTATTTGTGTGATTCGTACTGTTGGACATGTTTCTTTTCTGTTGCAATTCAAACAATGAATTATCTTGTGCGTGGGTCTTTTTATACATGGATGAGTATATCTTTTGGGAAGATTTCTCAAAGTGGAACTGCTGGATCAAAAGGAATCTGCTGTTTACAAATGCTGATAGAGATTGCCAAATTGACGTCCACACGGGAAACCGGTGTCCCCGACCATGGTGGTGTAAGTAGTGCCATCGCACACCTGCTGCAGCAGCACCAGGTCTGGTCACACTTCCTGATTTTCACCAGTGTGATGGGTGCAATGTCTTATTTTATTGTCATTTCATTTTATATTTATTTCTCATGAGTAAGGGTGAACATCTCTTCAGATATTCACGAGCTATTTCTGTTATGTGTGTGTGAACTGTATTTCCAGTCCTTTGCCTTTTATTTTTTCCTTCTTGGTGGATTATTAGTCTTTTTCTTATCTGGCTGCTTTCAGCATGGTCTGTCCACATTATGAGGGCGTTTGACTCTGTGCTCAGATAACCTAACCCGTCTGACTAGTTAGAGGTCGATCCACACTGTCTTTGTTGGCAGGAGTGAAAGTGTAGGCATTGGAGAAAAGGGAGGTATGTCTCAACCATCTGTACATGCCTGATGCGTTTTGACAGGTGTGTTGCCCCAACAGTTCTTCAAACAGGCTGAAAGCAGACATGACAGTGAACTGCTGACCCTGGAGTCCATCAGCTGGTGTGTATCTTTTATATGGTCTCATTGTTATCCTGTCATTGGTTTGAGGACATATACGGAATCTTGTTTGGTTGCTACTAAAATGTGTTTCTCCATTTGCTTGAATTTACAATCCTATTGTGTGCGAGTTTTCCAAGTGACGACGCCTTTGCGTTATGATTTAGTCCTGGTGCTAACTGCTGTAAGGACCCCCATGTCGGTATCTTAACTCAATACAAAGGTTTCTCTCCCTGGATCCTGAGCCAGGTGGGGATCCTCATGGGGGAGCTCTCCTGGCAGGGCTCTCCAGCACCCGTCAGGGTCCATGCTCCTTGTGTTGGGGGCTCATCCCTTTCTAGGACCTGGAGTTCTCTGAATACTGGGCCAGCAGAGGGATGAGAGGATTGTGTGGAGGGTGGCATGGGCCAGGTGCTTTGCTGCTGGGGCAGTCCATGGCCAGTCTCAGCCTTAGGACCGAGTGCCCCAGGGAGCCTGGGAAATGCAGGCAAGCCATGTGCTCCAGTCCTTGGCCCTGATCCCAGACCTCCCCACATGTGCCCTTGTCTCTTGTAAGTTCTCAGAGTGGCTTCCCAAGTGGGATATCATTCTAGCTCTGCAAAGGAGGTGAGTCTAGTGTCTGAACCCCTTTTCAAGCCGAGGAACCTTAGGTCCAGGGACACTCCCAAGTGAGGCGAGGCCTTTAGGAGTGGACAAAGCAGGTATGGAGAATGGGCTTGAGAACAAGGCTCTCACCCCACTGGTCCTTTCTTTCATTGCACTAGAGGGGTCGCCCACTTTGGCTGCACCTGAGCCACCTCTGTGCATGGTGGGCAGGGGAGAATGGGTGGTTTAGAAAGGCAAAATTGGAGGCAGGCCGGAGCCCTTCCTCTGCCCTGGTGAGTGACATGAGGGACAGTTGTCCCTTGCCCTTCGTCAACAGCAGCCAAATGGTGAGGGGTGACAGCACTGCTCTGGGTAGGAAGACTTGGCCAAGGTGTCCCATGTGGGGCAGAATTTCCCAGGCTGCTGTGAACCTGGTGCCTCCAGGGGAGCTGTCCCCTTACCTTGAGTTCAGCTGTCGTCCCTCTCTTACCATTGGTGTGGCACACTGGCATTGACACTGGAGCCTTCTTCCTCACACTCCCATTGCCCTTTATTTAATTATTTTGAAAACATCTGATGCTGCAGTGAGATCAGCATGCAAGATGTGATATCGCATTGGTTCTATTTTGAGTACTGGGGAAACACGTGTGAGATGCTGTCACCGCCCCCGCCTGCCCCCGGCAAGGGCTGCACTCTCAAGGGCCCGTTGGATGAGCAGAGGCATGGCTGCTCTGGGCACACCTTGGATGCTTTTCACTCTAAGGGGACACCTGGGTTTCCTTATAGCACGAATGTCTTGAACTAACCTGGCCAAAGTCTGTAGAGAGACCCTTTAGGTTTTTTTTTTTTTTTAATTATTTATTTATTATTTTTTTAAAATTACATTAAAAAAAATATGAGGTCCCATTCAACCCCACCGCCCCCGCCCCCCACTCCCCCTACAGCAACACTCTCTCCCATCATCATGACACATCCATTGCACCTGGTAAGTTCATCTCTGAGCATCACTGCACCCCATAGTCAATGGTCCACATCATAGCCCAGACTCTCTCACGTTCCATCCAGTGGGCCCTGGGGGGATCTACAGTGTCTTGTAATTGTCCGTGAGGCACTATCCAGGACAACTCCACATCCCAAAAACGCCTCCACATCTCATCTCTTCCTCCCGTTCCCCACACCCAGCAGCCCCCATGGCTACCGTTCCCACACCCATTCCACATTTTCTCTGTGGGCATTGGATTGGTTGTGTCCATTGCACACCTATGTCAAGTGAGGGCTTAGATTCCACATGGGTACTGGATGCACTCCTACCGCTTCTAGTTGTAGACACTCTAGGCTCCATGTTGTGGTGGTTGACCTTCTTCAACTCCATGTTAGCTGAGTGGAGTAAGTCCAATAAATCAAAGTGTAGGAGCTGAAGTCTGTTGAGGCTCTGGACCTGGGTGTCATATTATCAGTCCAGAGATTCAAATCCCCTACATATATCTTAAACTCAGCACCTACTACAATTCCAATAAAGTAGCATGCAAGTCTTGTGAAAAGAGATCCCCTCTGAGTCCAATTCCATCACGCAGAAACACCAGCTCCAAAGAAGGGCCATCTGTCATGGCAGTGAATCCCTTCTGCCATGACCATAGAACCCGTGGGTCTCTTTATCCCTCAAAAGAACCAATACCTGGGGTTGTATCTACCTTATCTGTCTCTTAGACTCTGTTCAGTTGTACATAGGGGTATTCCTCTGACAACCTCCAGACTCTTTTTTAGAGACTCACAGCCTTATAATCTCATTTCTCCTTTCCATTTCCCCCTTACATTAGGTCAAACCGCTTCCCGAAGTCATGTTATTATATGTAGACAGGTATATTCTGCTGTTCCAAATTGAATCTTTAATTCAAGGTCATTTTCTAGTTGCTTCTTCAGCTGGTATGTGGTAGTGATCCCTCGGTGCCAGGGAGGCTCATCCCCGGGTGTCGTGTCCCACGCCTTTAGGTTGTTTTATGAGTTATCAGGGTGGCAGAGACAGCACTGAGGAGCAGAAAGAAAGCGAGCCATCAGAAGACCTGCACACAGATCTTAGCACTGTCACTTATGATTGAATGACCATGCAACTTTGTTTTTTTCATCTGTACAAAAGAAATAATATCCCTACCTGCCCTCCCACCCTGGATTCTTACGAGGATCACATTTATGTAGAAGTGCTTTATAAATGGAAAAGCACCCTTGAATATAAGGTAATATTGTGTTTATGGTAACAGTGGTCATGTGCAATCCTGGTGACCCATTTGGGGTAGAAGCTCATCGACCTCACTGCCATTCCTACCCCACATTGTATTTCAAATCTGCAGTCACCATCTGGAAGTCCATTTGATACGCCATTGGTCATGGAATGTTAGAACGGGTAAGAAGCTTGAGGCCTAACTAAACCAACCTCATCCTTTTATAGAGGTTGAAACTGATACATGGAGGGGAGAGACTTGCCCAAGGTCCCTAGAATGTAGGGGCTTCAGACTCTCAGTTCTAGGGAGTGGGCTCTTTTGTTAGTTTTTTTGGGGTCAGGGTGCTCTGTCCATTCTGAAGAGGCTGGAAACCTGGAGCTTTGGGTGGGACTTTACCCTTGGTCTTGAGGAGGAGTTGCAGCTCTGACTCACATTGGCTCACTCCTGCTGACCCCAGGCCGAGCTCCATGGCTTGAGGTTCTTGGAAAATGTGGAGAGTGCTTGGAGGAGGAGCTTAGATGCTGAAAAGGTTGGGCACAGGGTCTAAGAGAGAAGGAAGGAGGAACTGAAAGTGTTTGCTGGGAAGAAAAGGAGACCAGGGGTTTTCCAGAACAAAGAAAGTGAGGAGCCCGCTCCTGACCTTGGTGCTCATAGGCCCTCCACACCCCCTCCCCCAGCTCCCACCTCCTATGCTCTCTCTGCCCTCTCTAGGGGGGCGTCGGCCCCCAGGGCATACTCAGGAGGGACAGCTGCAGGACTGTGAAGTTCCTTCTGAGGAGCAGACTGAGGAGCTCCCCACGTTAAGTTAACCTAGAGACGACAAGGAGCAGTTGGTGAAAGTCCTTGCGAGACTGACTTATTAGGCCTGTTACTTGTCGAGCCCCAGCTACTCCTCTGCTGCCTTCAGTCTTGCTCACGTGTCACCTTCTCATTGAGGCCTTTGGAAACCCCTCTGTTTGTAGGTACAGATACACAACTAGTTCCCAGCCCCATTTGTCTCTTCTTTCCAGGCTCGATTTCTTTTTCCATAGCATGTGTTTTAGTTTGCTGGGCTGCCAAAATGCAATATACCAGACATGGGTTGGCTTTTACAATGGGGATTTATTAGGTTGTAAGTTTACAGTTTTGAGGCTAAGAAAAATATCCAAATCAAGGCACCATCAGGTGATGTTTTCTCTTCTAACCTTCACATTCTGTAATTTTACAACCTGGTAGTGGTTCATGAATTCTGTGTATGTTAACTGAACACATACTTGCTGTGAAACCTGTGCTGGACAAAGGGGACTGAAGACATGGGCACCTGTGATTGAGGCTCTGAAATCAATTACATTCCCCGTGGAACTCAGAGCCTCGGCAAACACATGGGAAGCATTGAATCCATGCTATAGACAGCAGCACATCTAGAATGCAGAGTCTAGAATCAAATCTAGTCCAAGAACTTTTCAAATCCAGAATCAAGTTTGGATTCTAGACTCAATCCTAGAATCCTCCCACACTTTTGTATGCCTTAGAATTACCCAGAGGACTTTGTCAAAGCACAAATTGCTAGCCCTACCCTCTGGTTTCTCATTCACTAGAACTGGGTAGGGCCTGAGAATTTGCATTTTCAACACGTTCTCAGATGATGCTCATGCTGCCAGTCCAGGGACCACCCTTTGTGAACCACTGCTGTAGAAGTAGATGTGGAGGAGAAACAGGTCATTGTGAATTGGCAAAATCTGGGAGAGCTCGGTACAGGAGGTTAGGTTTGAGTGGGGTACGATTGGAACAAGTGAGCATGGAGGTGGAATTTATGCACAGCCGTCTTGGAGTCACCACATGAAATCTGTGGGTACCTTTTGCTGGCCTTTCTCCTCTTGGCATCTGGCCTCACTCACGGCCTTGTCCAGTTCTCTTGGTACCATGAGCAATCTTGGCTGGGAGAGTCAGAGCCCCCAGAAGAGGAGGCTGACTAAGCCTTTGCCTGAAGTTGACCTTGGCCAGCTTGGATGAAGTCACTCTGAGCCCTGGACGTGTCCCTTACTGCACAGACTGTCTTAATGTGCTTATTTGCCTGGGCCTCACTCACTGCCTGCAGGCATCATCAGAGGTATTGCTGTTGGGTTCCATGGCTCTATTTCTGTTTTCCCGTCTGGCACCAGCACAGCAGGGCCAGATGAGGTGTGTGGCCACCCTTGCTTTACTCCTGGCTTCATGTTATTCTTAAGGCTGGTACTTGGTCAAGTAGAACATTTGAATCTCACCAGAGAATCTGGTGTGGGAGCAGATGGATTCTTTTAAGGGGAGAAATTCCTTGGAGGAGGGAGAAGGCCTTTAGGAAGATAAAGAATGAGATTATATTTAGACTTAACACACAGCGATGGGAAGGATGTTTACATGTGTGTGCGTGTGTTTAAACTCCAGAATGATGTAGGAATTTTTATTCCTTTAAGTGCCCTTCTGAAATTGGATATTAGACATTCTGAAATGGATGTTAGAGGTGAGGGGAGGCATCTGGGTAGCTTGGGAGGGGCCATATCGCTTGTGTGGTTGAAAGACTCTGGGCTGGAAGGCAGCAGGTCATACAAACCACAGAACGTTGGGACAAGAGGGACCCATCAGCAGGCTTCTGCTGAGACCCCATCATTTTATCTGTGACCAAGACTTGTCTTGCTTGAATGTCACCTCTCCAACCATTGCCCGACCAAATAGCTCTCTTTCCTCTATGCTCCAAAGCTGTTTTATTTATGAAGTACTTCCCTTGTTTTCTAACTAGTTTTGTATGAGTTTGTTTTACACACTAGATCAGGGATCATCAAGCTACAGCCTGTGGGTCAAATTTGGTGAACTGCCAGTTTTTGTCCATAAAGTTTTATTAGAACACAGTGATGCCCATTTGTTTATGAATTGCTCATGGCTGCTTTTGTGCTACAGCTGCAGAATTGAGTAGTTGAGGCAACGACCAAATGGTCTTCAAAGCTTGACTTTCTGGCTCTTTACAGAGAAACTTTGCCTACCTATCCCAGCACCAGAAGGCAAACTTCTTGAGGGCAGGAATGAGGTTTCACATATTTTGCATCTTCCATTCCTTGCTCCCAATAAGATACTCAATAAATACATATTGACTAGACTTGATATACAGTGAATTGATTTGTCAACAATCTTATCCATGAAGCTGGAGCCATCCCCTCTCTCTTTTTATTTCCTAAGCAATTTGTCCCACTGTCTGACCACTTTGTGCCCCAGTTTTCTCTCTGTAGAAAGAAGACAATTTTGTCGGCTCTGTTGAGTTCACTAATCTGTGGTGAGGATAGAACAGGAAAGTAGAATATCTTACCCTAACTGTGGGCCTGCCTTCCAGTCTTCTGCATAGTTCTGGCATAGCCTAAAAATAGCACTTCTCTTTTTGGGGCCCTCTTGCTCCCCTGTCCCCACACTTTCAGTGCTCCCATTTGCAGGCTCCCATTTGCCTTCAGGCTAAAGTTCAGCACTCACTGCCTGGCATTCAGGAGTCTCTTTGCTTTGACTCTGACCTGTCTGTCCTGGTCTCTCGTTCTGTCAGTGTTTGTTTCATTCAGAGCCTTCTGCACACTGTCCCCTGCATGTGCCACCTTTGCCTGGGAACCCCCTTCCCCTGGCCCCACTTTGGAGGAGTGCCTTCCTTTTCCCTTCTTCTCTGTTGTCTGCTGCCTGTTGGCCTTTGCAGTTTCCCCTAATGTCTGACCTTCCTGGAGTCCTTTGACCTTGGTCAGTAGGAGTGACTGTCTCCTTTGTAGTGTAGTGTTTTTTTTGTTTTTTTTTTTAAGGTTTTGTGCATCCTTGTTAAAAACAGGGACCAGACCCCAGATCCATGGAATGAGAGCACAAGCCTCTTTATTTGATTGTGTTTTGAACAAGCTCCTAATGGAGTTATAATTCTGATTGAAGTTGAAGGATCACTAACTTCAAATTATCTTTTTATAGGACTCTTTCTTGTCTCTTCAGATTAACTGTAAACCTCTTAAGGGGAGATCCGGCCTTATTTTTCTCTTCAGAGCTGCAGGCCTATTTGGAGCTCGGGGCAGTGAGATGATTTGTAGGTGAGATAATCTCCTGCATCAGCCTGAAGTCTGGTAGGCTCTCAGTAAATGTTTGCTTATTGATCGATCCCAGACGTGAAAGTGCCTGGGAAAGCAAACCATGCTCTGCTTTCTACAGCTTTTGCAAAAAACGTTCTCAAAGCCTGTGCATTCAGGAGCCCATAACCCAGACACAGAAATCCTACCCCACTGAGAAAAGTGCACCCGGCAGAATCCTTGCATTTCTTTAGCTCAGTTCTCTTTACTTTGATCTCTTTACGCTTATGAGATAAAGTCTCTTTTCTTCCCTCCCTTTGGCTCATCCCAGTTACGCAAAACCATAGGCGTGCAGGCTGACTGCTGGGGAGAAGTTTATTTGGACACTTAAGAATGTAGCAGAGGGTTTAATTTGTGTAATGAGTTTTGCTTTCCCATTTAAAATGCTCAGAGAGACGTGCAAGTTATACTGCTTGTTTACACAAGTCCGGACTCTGCGATCTCAGCAAAGCCTCCTTCCCTCTTCAGGGAGTGACGGTACAGCCTTGGTGTTGAGGGCTGAGCTCAGGCCTCATGCTTTACTTCAGCCATGTGGCAGGAGGGAGGTTCAATTCCAGAAAAAATAAGTTCAAGCAGTGTTTGCTTAGAATGCGGGAGGCTGTCATTTCACAAAGCTGGGAGAAGAGAGCAGTGTATAGCCAACCAGTCAAACTGGGAGCCTGGGTCCCAGGTCAGGGCTCTCCTCTAACTGGAACAGAAAACTCTTAGGCTATAATGGAAATAAACTGGAGTCAAACAACCAAAAAAGATGATCAAAAAACTGTGCTAGCAGTCAATAGGGAGGGCAGATTTGGGAAAGTTCTCTGTGCTCCTTGGTATGCAGATAAACACTTCTTTCCTGTGTGTTTCCATTATCGGCATGTTTTATTTTTTCATGTAGGGAAAAAATATGGTTCTTCAACTTATTCCCCTCCTCTCTTCCTCTCTCACAATTTTACTCCATTAATATTAGGCTTAATTATTCCAATTTATTTTAGTACAGGTTAATGGTGTAATGTTAAAAATGAATGGGCCCTTCATTTTAAAATAGGCAGTAATATTTAATATCTGATTAGAGCTCAAATAATTTAACACTGCATCTCTATTCTGTCATGAAATGCAACAGGAACTTACCCATAAGAACCTGGATTTGTTGCTGTGCTCTTGAGAAAACCCACAACCCTCTTTCTCTCTTTATCATGAATCTAGACAGTGGAGGACAGTCCTTTCAGAATCCAGAACAGGTATCTTCTGGGGCACAAGAAGAAGCCGTCAAACTTGAAACAGTCTGCATTTAAGTGCTACAACTGTTTTTCCTCTGTCGCGCCTGGAACCAAGAGCATTGGTGGGAAAAGCTCAGTAGTGTTAGTGTGTGATCCTGTATTACAAATGAAGACCGAATCTGGCACCTTAGCCTCCTCTTTGCAATCGCAGATTCTCTCCAGTGGTGACTGTAAAACTGGCTCGTCCCCTGTCACATTCAGAAGAGGAGAGAGTACACAATGATTTCAGAAACATGTCAGATGAAAACTGGGGTCTTTTATTCTGTGAAGGGAAAATGTGTACTAATAAGCATGTTGTTTGATTTGGACAGTTAATTACATTGTGATATAAAGTGTGCTTGGTCAAACTGGCTTCTATTTGTGTTAAATATGAGAGTTTAGAAGGCCATCTGGCTTGTGTGCTTATGAGAGGGAGGTTTCGGAAAGGAGCTTTGGGGAAGTGGACTTGGCCCAATGGACAGGGCATCCGCTTACCACATGGAGGTCTGCAGTTCAAACCCTGGGCCTCCTTGACCCGTGTGGAGCTGGCCCTGCACAGTGCTGATGCATGCAAGGAGTGCCATGCCATGCAGGGGTGTCCCCCATGTAGGGGAGCCCCACATGCAAGGAGTGCGCCCCATAAGGAGAGCTGCCCAGGGTGAAATAAAGTGCAGCCTGCCCAAGAGTGGCGCTGCACACACAGAGAGCTGATGCAACAAAAAGATTCCTGTGCACCTAACAACAAGGATAGATTACATAATTTTGTCTTTCTGTGTCTGGCTTATTTCACTTGACATATCTTCAAGGCTCATCTATGTTGTTGCATGTATCAGGGCTTCATTTCTTTTTACAGCTGAATAATATTCTATTGTATGTATATACCACATTTTGTTTATCTTTTCATCTATCGATGGAGACTTGTGTTTCTTCCCCCCTTTTGCTCTAAACATTAGTGTACAAATATCTGTTGGAGTCCCTGCTTTCAAGTCTTTTGGGAAGACCAAGAAATGGGATTGCTGGGTCGTATTGTATTCTATGTTCAACTTTCTTCCGCCCTCTGGATTTTTGTAACAGCTATGTATGCGATTGGAGTAATCAACAAATTGTTAACCAATTAGATCCTTGGTAATGTATGATTAAATATGACATATTAAAGAGGAACAGAGATTAATCATCCTACCCCATAAATCCAGCCCCTCTGCTATCTGTGTCCTTTGTGAATGAGACTTTGCTTTTAAGAAATGTAAACTTTTCTTAAATCTACCTATGGTTATGCCTCCCTAGAATTTCCTCCCTGGGTATGGCCAGGGCTTGGGCTGAATAAGTGTGGTTGGATGCACTGGCTTCTCCTGTTGAGCCAATGCTGTGGCTGGACTTGGAACATGGGTGACCGAGACAGGAAATCTCTGGGAGAGCCCCAAAGCCATAATCCTTCAACATCACGCAAAGCCAAGGAGGTTACAGCAAGACCCAGGACTAGCCTTGATCTTGCCCTCCTTGCAGAAATAATTCTTCAGAGAGGGATAAGCCAGTTTCCCTCAAGGGTGGCCTCCTTATCATGAAGCTGATGGTTGTTGTATTACTCAAATTCCAGATCTTAGAATATTATCACTGCATGGGCCCCCAAGGCCAAGTGTGTTATACTAATCCCTTTTTGGGGTTAGACTCTCCTAGTGTTATGACCAGTACCCACAGTTACTGCCTTTGAAGTGGAGTTGCTGTGTGTTTGCCAGAGCTTGGATTCCAGTGCCCATTTGCGACCCCATCCATCTTTCTGTGAAACTGGGCCCGTGGTACATTGACCTGATTTCTAATGAGCTTTTAACTGCTCAGGATGGTATTTGCTGTGGTCAGGCCAGAATGGGGTGAGGGAGAAGCCTTGCCTGGGAGCCCAGGCAGCAAGAGCAAGGGTCAGGGCTGGGGAGGGGCAGGCAGAGCCACAGGATCCAGGCTGGCAAGAACAGCCCTGCTTGTGAGCCTGGCACAGGGATGCCTGCTAGACATGATAGTCCTGGGCCCACGAGCTACATTTGGAGCCAAAAGAAGGTTGGAGGCCCACAGTGCTGTTGATTGAAGCAGGAGGGGACGGAGATGCTGGAATTGTGTCACCTTGCCAGAGTCGACTTTGCCCCATACACAAATTGGCAGATGGGTTGCTGGCCGGTCACAGGTGCAGATGGATCACAAAGAAGTGGGTCCTTCCTGGCTGGCTGCTTGTTCCCTGCGTTGGGGCCACACCTGCATCTAAGCAGCCATGTGTCTGTGAAAGTCAATTGAAAGTCTCATCCAGAATCAAATATGGAACTGAGCCTCAACCACCCAAGTCAAGGAGGCCCCGAAGGGGTGGCTCTGTGAGCTGACCTCGTGGGGTGGGCTTTGGCAAAGACCCAGTGCCCTAGCAGGGACAGGTAACTTCCCTGCAGTTGGTCAAGAAAGGGCAGTACTGCTTGCTTGTCCCTGGGATTCTAGAGGGAAGGAAAGGCTGAGGCTGCTTCTGGGTTTGTGAACATTTGTTTGTGTTCCTAAATCAGAGCTCAGAGATGATGACAGTAATACCAATCGCTAGCAACTCTTAAGCTTTTAGTCCACATATATTAATACATTTATGCTTCATAATAGCCCTATGTGATAATTGCTAGTTTCTCTGTCTCACAGAGGAGGAAACTAAGGCACAAGAAGGTTCAGTAACTTGCCAAGGTCAGTAAGCTAGTAGGTGACCAAGCCAGGATTCAAGCCTGGGCAGGGTGGCCCCAGAGCCTGCGCTTGCCTCCGTGCCTGCTGACCCTGGGGATGTGCTAGGCTTTTGCCCTGTGGGTCTGTGTGGAGATGCCTTTGATCTTGCTGGAGAAAATTTCTCATCTTCTAAACCCTTGAAAAATGTGAGGAGTTGAACTTCCCAGCTCTATCCTGAGGGGATGTCTCCTGGATTTGCTGAATTTTTAAAAAAGGTTTCATTCTCTAGGAAGCTTTCTCATGGGGATATCAGAGACTGGTGATGGCTCGCAGCATCAGCCTCCATTCTGGCTCCCTTCCATCGCTCCTAAAACTTGGGTGCTCTTTGCAGTTTGCTCTGCCTGCACCTGTCAAGGTGTGTGTGTGTGCTCAGCCACAGCCAGAGACCTGGGCCGGCTGAGTGGGCCTTCATCGGCCTCCCCTCTGCGGTATTGCCATCCCAGGGATGTCACGGTGTGGCTGGGAGGCTTCATGGCCCAGGAGGGATGGCCACATGCAGAAGGTGTCTCTTACCCAAGGAGGGAGAGAATGTTTGGGAGGAAGGTTGGGCCTGGGGGCTGGACTGGCCCAGACCCATGCAGCGGGTTTTTCCTGCCTGGGTGAGAAGTCCAGTCCTTGGAGTTGAACAGCCTGGAGGCTGTCCTGGCATGGGCTTTTCAGAGCCTGGGCCCTGGTTGGCACTTCCGTGCCATTTCGGATGGAGTAGTGGTCGGGCAGGCAGCTGCTGGAGCCCTGTTGCCACGGTAACCCTGACTCCACCATTGCTTAGCCACGTGACCGTAACCACTTAAGGCAGGCCCAGCTACATAATTTGCAGGGTCCAGTGGAAAATGAAAATGCAGGGTCTCTTGTTCAAAAAGTTAAATTCAGGCTTCTTGGCATGGCATCAGAGTCCCTCTGCCACTGGGCACTGCTGCCTCCCCAGCCCCAACTTGCTTCTTCTGCCCTTTCTGCTCTTGGGCACAGCCCGCTACTCTGAGAGCCCTCACTGGCTGCTTCTGCTCCTTTGCTCTTCCTCTTCTCTCCTCAAGGAAATGCCCTTCCCCTTCCTTGGCCAGATAGCACTGCATCCTCCTGTGGCAGCCACCTTCCCAGGCTCCCGCCTTCTTCCTCCTTTCCTCTCCTCCCTCTCTGGTTTCACAGCTCCCTGCTCTGGGATGCCCTGTTTGGATAACGAGAAACAGGGAGAAGCCCAGAGACTCCCAAGAGCTGGGGGGCTGGGTGCTTAGCACAGGGGCAGCAGGCCTGCAGGGGAAATGGCTCACCCATCAGGCGACATCTGTCCAGTGCCTGATCCCTGCCAGGCACTCTTCTGGGCTTGGGCTGTAGAGGTGAAGATGACAGACACCGCTCTGTCCCATGGGGCTTACATTCAAGTGGAGGAAGATAGTGACACATATATTGACAAATTGATGGGGAAAGAGTTTCTGGTCATCAGAGAAGTGGAGGGGAGGGTGGGTTGTTTAAGATAAGGAGGGCAGGGAAGGCCTCTGAGTGCTGCATGAGGCAGGACACTGGGCTGCCAGAAGCTCTGGGGTCTCCCAACCCCCTCTGCCCATTTCGTCTTCAGCCCCATGAGATGGTGAGGGGCCGTCAGTTTTCTTTGCCCCAGTGCCCACTGCACCAGCAGCCTGAGAAGTCACACCCTGTCTTTCCATCACATCCCTCCCTCCGAGTAAACAGCATCCACCCTCAAGGTTTCTGCCTCGTGGATGGGCTGCTGGTTTCCCATAGACCCTGCTTTGGAGCCTCCTGGCGTTTTATCCCAGCCACGGAACTTAACCCAGAGCCCCTTTTTGAGATCCCTGAGATGGCTGGGAGTTTGGAGCTGCAGGGAACTGCAGTGATGGACCTGGCTGACCTCTTCATTTAAGAAGGTGAGTCCCTCGGTCACGGGGTTGAGAGGCAGGGGCAGGTGCCGCATCCCGGTCTCCTGACCCTGCGAGAAAGGGGTCATTCTTTCTCTACTTTTGATTTTTGATGTTCTTGGGGGATGCCAGGGGCAGGCCTGAGGTTGGGACATTTCAGTCATGTGGGCAACCCTCACGCGCAATGAGTTCGCCTGTGAGGAAAGCCGCCCAGCGTGAAAAGAAAGTGCAGCCTGCCCAGGAATGGCACCGCCCACACTTCCCGTGCCGCTGACGACAACAGAAGCGGACAAAGAAACAAGACGCAGCAAACAGACACCAAGAACAGACAACCAGGGGAGGGGTGGAAATTAAATAAATAAATAAACCTTTAAAAAAAAAAAAAACAGCCCAGAGAAAGGCCCACTGGCTGAGACTGGGCTGTTTCCCTGAAGCGACTCCTCTTACGTATCACCAGTTCTTCTTTGCAGGAGGTGTCCGGAGCTGCTGGCCTCTAATCCCACTGGCTTAATTTAGCTCCAGGCCGGACAGAGGCTGGGCTAATTATAGCCAGCTGGCCATGCTGGGCACTATAAATAGTGTGGGATGCACCTGTTGGGTCGTTAGTAGGCATTTATCAAGGATTCCGTAGCGGGCTGGACACCAGGTGTGGACAGGAAGCACCTAGAAGCTTTGAACTGTGCTGGCAATTTACAGTTTAGTCAGAGGGAGTCCATGTGAGCAGGGGAGTGGGATGGTCAGGAGCACAGGCTTGGGAACCAGACAGCCTGAGTGCAAATCCTGGCTTCACCACTAACTAGCCGTGAAACCCTGAGAAAGTTCCCAGCCTCTGTCCTTCCATTTTCTCATCTACCAAATGCAAGGTTTAGTAATATCTACCTAAAAAGGATGTTGTGAGGATGAAGTGAGTGTAGGTATACACACACACACACATAATATATGGGTGTATGTGTATAATCTGTGTATATCATTTAGAATAGCCTAGTATATTACATGTAATAAGATTGTCATTATTGTTATGTGTGAAATGCCATGAGGATGTCAGAAGCACCGTGGCCAGGTGTGCACCATCCTGTTGGAGGGCTGGGGAGGCCCGGCCCCTCCCACCTGGGCACTTCCCCTTGGACAAGTTGCCTTCTATCCTCAAGTCTCCATTCTTCCTCTGTAACAGGGGGCACCCCGGTTACATTTCATGGGCAGCTGTGAGGATGAAATGGAAGGATCCCGGCAGGGCACTTTACACAAGGCCGAGCATCTAGCGAGCATGAAAGCAGGGCTCATTTGTAATTGTGACCCCTGCCCTGTTGGATGACTCCAGCAGGTCATGCAACATCTCCAGGCTTGACAGATGATCTAATCTGTGGGAGAATGGGACCAGGACCGAGGGCAGAGAGCTGGCAATCCTGAGATCCCCTGGCTGAAGATGGGAAGCTGGATCTTCTTCCTGTGCCATTGTCATGCACCCGCCGCTGGTGGCTCTCGCCTTGGGACCTCATGGCACTCTCGCTGCAGGGCTGTTTGCTCTGTGTCTCTACCCCTGCGCCCAGTGGGGTTCTGAGTGCCATGCAATGGAGAGTTTTGTCTGTGGTCGTGTTTGAAGAAGATTTAAAGGGACAAGGGACCATTGGCTTAGTGTGGTGAAACAGAGGTCAAAGGACGGAGATAACTGTATTCAGAAGAGCTCTCCTGGGAAAGAGGGGCACGTTCACTTTGTTCTGCTCTCAGAGCAAGCGTGCGTGATGGGAGTTTCAAGGAGGCAGCTCTGTTCTGGGAAAGGGGGAGTTGCCTGCCTTAGACCTGCTTGAAGTGAGAAGACCCAAGAGCTCCGCAGCTCATCTTGGGCTTTGTTATTCAAAGTGAGGTGAGTGGGAGGAGCCGGGGCACAAGCCCTGCCCCAGGCCTGAGACCCAATTTACCTTTTTTGTTGTTTTAAATTTTTTGTAATATGGCACTTTATTTTTAGAGAAGTTTTAGATTTGCCTTTTAATGGGATTCCGGGGAGATTGGCGTGTACATGCAAGTTTGAGAAGCGTTGCTCCAGACCAGGGCTTCTCAAGCCAGGAAGCATTTGCCCCAAGCTACAGCAGAGACATCGGAGGCTTTTGCATGGATCTTGAGCTTGGTTCTCACAGTGCCCTGGCAGCTCACCTGGGAGCTTGTTAGACATGGGATGGGTCAGGCCCCACCCCAGACCTGCTGAATGAGAGATAACTGGGGGTGGAGCCCAGGGCTGTGTTTTCACCAGCCCACCAGGGGCTCGGGTGCAGATTGAGAAGCAGGAGCTGGAGCTGGCTGTCAGCCCTGACTGCACCTTGGCATCACCTGGGGAGGGAATCAGATACAGTGCCTGGGTCTCACCCAAAGAGGTGTGCCTGTGCCATGGCCACTGGGATTGGTAAAAGCTCTGTAAGGGATTCTCGGGTGCAGCCAGGCTCCAGAACTGCTGCTTGAGGCCTATAAGTCTCAGTTTTCTCAGCTATAAATTGGGCAGAAGAGCCCTGTTTACCTGCCGGGAGAGGTGAAAGTACCCTCTAAGCTACCGTTTAGCTTCCTGGGCCCAGGAAAAGTGCACAAAGGAGACAGGTTTCCCTCCTTGAGGAAAGGTGCAGCAGGGGTGCTTGCCCTGGGCCTGGAGGGAGGGTGGTGGGGCCACGTTGGAGACCTTCTGCAGCATCGGGATGGAACTGTAACGTGACGACTTGCTGGCCTTCCAGCCAAGCACTAAAAGAGCAATGTCCTGCTTGATGCAAAAGCTCTGCTCCCAAAAAGGACATGGCCAGTTCCTGGAGAGCCCAGTTTGCACAGCCTCTTCCTTTTATGCTTCCCACACTCTGCCACTGCTGCCCAGTTCTAGGGCTTGCCTTTTTGTGTGGCCTTCATGCTGTATTCAGGGAGGAGGATGACATCTGTTCCTTGCTGGCTTCCCTTGAATTAGAATGGGGAGGGGGCTGCTGGGGCACAGGGCCCCCTGGTTCTCAGTACTGGTGGTGGCAAGAATGAGGTTTAGAGAAATATTTACGCACAGTAATCCCTCTGCTATGCCACTGCCCATCTCCCGGGAAGCTGTGGAGAAACACAGAGTTCTGGCTGTAATTTATTGAGGGGATGCGCTGAGCCTTCCAAGGGTGAGGATGAAGCTGGAGAAGGGGGGCAGGGTGATCATGGCCTCCAGCCCCAGCCCCTTTAGCGGCCAGGGTCTGAGGGCCCTGAAAGTCACCAGTAACTCCATCTACAAAGGGACAAACTGTACATGTGTCATGCACGCTCAGTTCAAAGCACTGTGGACACCAGGTGTGGCAAGTAGTCAGCGTCTTATCTTAAAAACCAGATTATATGGCCCTTACTGTGTGCCAGGAGTCACTGTTCTAAGTATTGCCTCATGGCGTCCTTGCGACAGCCCTGGGAGGTAGGTGCCATTATTTCCCTCGTTTGCATGAGCAGTTGCTTCTCAGGGTCTGTGATGGTCAACTTCTGCTTGGCACAGATGGGGAAACTGAGGTCCAGAGAGTAGGGACCTGCCCAAGGGGTCAGAGTGAGGAAATGACAGAGACAAAATGAGAAGTCAGGTCTCCATCGTTAAGGCAAATCTTGAAAAACAAAAGGCTTAGCCAGGTCTCTTCTTGGTTTTCAGTTTAGTTAGACTTTATTACCAGGGCTTGGATTATGTAACAGCAGAAAAAAGAATTCCCCAGGTATTTGTGCTGAAAAGATTTATAGGAAAGCATCGAGTATGGTAAATTCAAAAACTGAAGACCATTTCCCTAGTAAGAAATACCTGTACATTATGAGTATGTGTCTATCTATATCTATGTGCATCTACCTACACATATTATACATATATTGTGTATACAATGATAGATTATACATATACACCATACAGAAACAAAAGGCCAACAAACAATAGCTGCTCCTACCACATGAGATGCAGCCTGATGTTTTCTTTCTGTTCTATTCCATTTTATTAAAAATGATAGCCCATGGCCCATTAAGCAGACTTCTACTGGGTTAAGTCCTGCAGTTTGCAAACTGTTGGTCTAGTCCCGCTCTCTCACATTACAGAAGGGGAAGCAGGGCCTTGCTCATGTGCCACATATTTTAGTGGGCTCCCCTCCCGCCTGCCCCTACCACTGCACTTGCAGCTTTTGCTAAGAACCTTTTTAGGGTGTTGCTGCTGGGTTCTCTGAGGCTTCTGGGTTTTGAGGCCTGGTCTATCTCCCCTTCCTGTCCCATGAACATGCTGCAGATACGGGGCTCTCAGGCCTTCCCTGGCCTTTGCTGTCTCAATGCTTCTGTCGCTCCAGGTCCCTGTTCTTTTCAGCTCCTTCTGAGAAGCAGAGCTGGGACTTTGACACTCCATCCCCAGGAGTTGTGGGCTAGTGGATATGGGTCTTAGGGACTTTGAGAGAGGATTCATTTATCTAGACCCCAAACCCCTTGTTCCCAATTCTAAAACCAGTCCCCCAAAGCTTTGAAATGTGAGGGTTTTCATGTAATTCATTTGGGAGCAAACTGACCTGAACTGACAGGAGGCTGTTCATTGCCTTTATTCATTCAACGTGGTGTGACTATTCAAACATCTCACGGGAGAAATGCTAATGTGTTTGTGATGTGCAGCCCAAACCTCATTCACCTTATCAATTTTCTAAAACTTAAAATAATCTGAATTCTAAAACACATCTGACCCCAAGAGTTTTGGTAAGAGATTGTGGACCTATAGATATATTTGAAGTGTGTGTGTTATTGATTAATCAAGGAATATTTCTTGAGAGAAAAGATTGATAGATGGCAGAAAGTATACAGGACCAGCTTTCAGGAAGTTGACTGTGAATAGCTAGAAAATGAACCTCTGAGGGTTTTTGTGGGGTGAAATGAGTGATGGCAATGGAAGCACTTTGTAAACAAGCTTCGTACCTGTGTATGGTTGGGTGTCGTATGGCTTTTTAAAAAACTCTGAATTATATTTTCTAACCCTGCTCTGCTTTTCTACTTTTTACAATGTCCATGTGTTGTGTGTGTGGGTTGAAAAGGTATCGCTTTTATTTTGTTGTGCCCTGATGAAGACTAACCAAATGCAAAATAAGAAGACAGAACTACAGCTCTGCATCTTTGTTGAATCTTTTCCCATCTCCTCTGCTCTTTTCAAATATTTTCTTCCTCTTCTCTGTCCTTCCTTCATGATATTTCAGGTTTCCCTTTATAAGGGCTGTTGCCTACAAACTGGCATACATTTTTTCCTTTATGACTGTTAGCCTTGTAGGGCATTAAAACCTCACTGCGTTTTCTTTTTCCTGAGAAATGCTTCACAATTTCAAAGTTTTTTGAAGTTTCTGCTTTAGAGGGCCCTGGAAACCTTGGACTCCTGAGACAAGAGCAAGGCTTGTCCAGCTTAAAATCAGAACCATTGAGACAGCAATCCTCAATAAGGAGGCATCAAAGACAACATTTCCTATAAAGTAGCATACATGGTTTTCCAGGATTTGATGTGCTGTAATAGCCTGCAAGTAAGACTGATTTGGACTCCAGTGTCCTGCCTGGTTCGAGCCTGATGGTTTCATGTGGTGGCCATGTCACCTGATGTCACATCTTAACATGGGGTCTGTGCTTGTGTATCACAGGGCAATGACCTTGACCAGGCAGGTCTGTTCTGAGGGCTCAAGGAGATTTGTATTTCAGTTGTATTTGTAAGCATCCTTATTTCCCTTTCCCATTATTGTGCTGGATTCTGGAGCCCAGATCATCTCCCCCACCTCCATTTCCCTTGGGAAGGGTCCAATCCTACAATTTCTTGTTTAATTAAATTCACTCCTCAGATGAATAAGGGGACTTGTATTCATAACTGCCAAGACTTCCTCCAGAGACTGTTATTTGCTCCTGAGTGAAATGTATTTATTTGGAAACCGGCAGGGGAGCCTGGCTGCTCTGCGAGGAGAGGGCTGGGCTGGCCGAGAGGCAGGTCGCCTGCCAGAGGGCTGGGGCCTGGGCAGCATGGCCCTGGCCAGGCCTTCCATCCCCAGGTGGTGATGGATGGTGTGGCCTCTGAGTTGGAGAGGGGCACGAATGTGGTTGACACATGACAGACATGGACCTTGGGTGGGCCCAGCCTGCAAATCCATCCCCGATTAATCTAATCCTAACTCTTGGGAGATTTGAGCTTTGCATGAATTTGAACTCTACTTTAGGGCTTGGCCCAAACCTGTTACATTGCTCTGCAGGCATCCTGCCCCCTTCCCCCTTGGTCAGCTCTGCCAGAGGACAGGACATACCAGGGCTGTCCCAGTGTGGGAGCTCCCTGAGCAGCGGGGGTGGTGGGGAAACAGGAGAGCTGTCTCCCTCCTTTCCCTCCACTTCCTTTCTCTTTTTCCTTTTCAGTTTCTGCTTTACTGTTCTTTTTTTCCCTCTTCCTCTACTTTTTCCTTTTTCCCCTATCTCTCCCTCTTCTTCCCCTCATTCTGTATCAGAGGAATGCAGGACCTTTTTTTTTTTTTTTTTTTCATTCTGGGCAATGAATACAGTGAGAATTTGGGGATTAGATCTCATCTAGGCTTGCCTGAGCAATGCTTGATGCACACTAAGTTTTTAGAAGGAGTCCTGGACATTGGAATAGCTTCTGAACTTTTCCTGGTGGGAGGCCAAGTCATCCCAGTGGAATTCTACCCAGGAAGGGCAGCAGTGGCAGCCTGGAGAAGGCGATGGCAGGGGACCCTCTCCCCAGGGACACGAGCTCGGCCGGCTGGGGACCTTTCTGCCCAGCCCAGCCTTGGAACTCGGCACAGTCAGGCCTACTGATGACGCCACCAGCCTGTGGTGGGACAGCTTCAGACACCAGCAGGCCACTCCAGAAATGCCAGGGGTAATCGGAAACTTTATTTCAAATGCTTTCCCCAGCATTCATGGGTGGCCAGAAGCACTTTTGCTGTGGCACTTCTCAGGTGGCTGCCCCAGGCTGGGCCGGGGCAGACCAGGGAGGCCTGAAGCCAGCTTCCATCGTCCCTGGACAGGGACCCTGGGAGCAGGATGGAGGGACAGTCCCCAGAAGCCTGCAGCTTCATGCCCATGGGATTCCAGTGCTTTAGGACCCTGGAGAGCAGAATCATGGGGGACATTGCTAGGCAGGAGTTTTCAAGGTATTCTACTTTAAAAAATATTTTCTTACTATTTTTACTTATCACTGCTTCCTATCCTTCTCTGTGCAGTGGGTGAATGTAAGAGAAATGAGGGGAATGAGTAACAGAAAGAAAGATTTTGGGGAAGAGGATATTCCATGGAGGCATGACAGCTGCTTTACCTCTGGCAGTTTGTAGTGGGGAAGAGGCACTAACTTGTTCCGTGTGTCTCCTGATAAGAGAATTAGGGCTGCAGGGAGGCATTTCTCATCTCAGAATTCCAGTGGGGTGGGGTGTGGGTGGGAGGCTACATTTACACTGTGGGGCAGCCACGGGGTTGGGTGCTTGCTCCCCCAGATGAAGAGACACTATGTGCTGCAGGAGATCACCTCTAGCATAGCACCCATATTAGCTGCCAGTTACTGATCCCTCCTAACGTGCGGGGTGCTCAGTGCTGTCCCGGGATCAACCCATTTGATTCTCACAGCTCCCTGCTGGGCAGGAGCCATTGCCAACACCATTTTCCTGATGGGGAAAATTGACACACAGAGTCCAGTCGCCCAAGTGCACGGCTAATTAGAGTTAGTGACAGGGCCTGAATTCTCCCTGGGGCAGTCTGACGTCAGCCCCTTCCCCTCCTTCCCACTCCCATCTTCACCCCCAGGCCCTGCTCCACTCTTCAGCATCAGCGTCTGCTTCTCAATGATGTTTTAATTGTGGGTTGAATGGCCGGGCTCTTTCTTTCACTCTTTCCCCTCTCTGCTTTCTTTTTTATCATAGTCTTAACTATCATATTAACATAAATATAATATAAACTAGTTGAAAAGGTACCACTTTGGGTAGATGTGCTTGGAAGTGAGAGCTCTCCCCTGCCTCCCTGCCCCGCTCCTGCCCGTTTCTCTCCTTTAAGGGAAAACCTACCTTGGAGGTTGTCATCTACATATGGGATGGCTCTACTCTAGAGGTATTCAGGAGGGTACTGGGTGGGAGGACTCGAGGACACGTAAAAAGCCCAGTCAGTCAAGGCCATTCCCAGGGTGTCCCCTGATGGCCCTCTTCCTGGGTAGAGACGGATGCTGCCAGAAGCGGGATTTGCCCGGAGGTGGGCACAGCAGGCCCTTCTCTGCATCTCCCTGGAGTTACGTCCTGCTCTGCCCGCTCAACTCAGCTCCCTTCTGCAGGCTGTCCTGCACCAGCTTAATCTCCCCCCCACGCTGACTTCATGTCACTCCTCTGAGTTTCCTTTACTTCCCTGAATGCTGAGAGCCGGAGCTCCTCAACCCCAGAGTCACGGCCTCTGCTCTCTGACCCCAGCTTGCTGTTCCAACCTACCCTTCCTTGTCTGCCCTCTGTGAACTCCCACCGTGCCCAGGCTGGCCTGGCAGGGTGTCCTAAGTGCGCCTTCACAACATCCTTGTCTTTGTCTGGGATTTCCTCTCCTCTCCTATTGACCCAACTCTTGCTCATTCAGGATTCAGCCCATTCTTTCATTCACTCAACACTGGGCCAACTTCAGGCCAGAAAGAGGCTGCAAAGCTGAGACCTAACAGGGCAGGTCTCTCACCCATGGAGAGCCCTGGGCCTAGGAAGGGGCATGTATAAAAGTACTTAAAAAAATTTTTTTAGGAGGAACGGGGGATTGAACGTGGGAACTCCTAAATGGGAAGCAGGCACTCAACTACTGAGCTACATCTGTTCTAAAAAAGTACTCCCCCCCACACTTAAATTTTTTTTAAAAAGATACTTCGATTACCTAAATGTTACAGAGATTATATAGGGGATTCCCATATGCCTCACTCGCACACCTCCCACATTTTCCCACATTAGCAACATCTTTCATCAGTGTGGTACATTCATTGCAATTGATAAACACATTTTGGAACATTGCCAGTAAGCATGAATTGTAGTTTACATTATAGTTTACACTCTCTCCCGTTCGTCTCTGTAGGTTATGGCAGGATATATAATGGCTGTATCTGTTGTTGTAATGTCATTCAGGATGATTCCCAAGCCCCATAAATGCCCCCTATTAAACCTGTTTTTCCTTTTCCTTAACCCCAGAACATCCATGGGTCACTGCCTCCACACAATGGTATTTCTTCCATTGCTAGAATCACAATAAATCTATAATAGAATACTAGTAAGTTTATTTTAGCCCATAGCTTGTTTCCCAATCCTGGGGACTCTGGGATGGTGATGCCCACTCCACCATTAATTGAGGGGGCTTCAATCCCATACATCCCATGGATGGGACTCTCTTACAGTTGTAGGCACTCGCGGTTCCTTGCTAAGTTGTTTGTCCATCATCTTCTCCCTGTTAGTTGTCATCACACAGAGTGCCTCTCTGGGGGTAGAGTATAAAGCACCCAGTAATGCCCTCCTCTAGGAAGCCTTTATTGATTGCTTCTGTCACTGTGAACCTGCCCTTCCCTGGAACCCTACAGATCATCATCTCAATTCTTCTCTTTTGGTTGCTTGTTTTCTGCCTGGTATAATTCACTTTCTTTTATTGCCAATGTCTCTTGGCCTCTGTCCTCAAGGAACATACCACACTGCCTAGCACTGCACTGTGTGTGCCTATTAATAGGAATGTGCACTTCTATTAAGCTCTGACTTCAATGTGTGTTTGCATCCGTGCTTCCCCTTGATTCTCCTAACAGCCCCGTGTGACGGCAGAACAGAGCGATGAGCCCCATCTGCCAGAGTGTATGTGGCTTGCTCATGGCTGTGTGGTTGATAGGTGGTAGAGCCCGGTGAGGACCTGGGTGCTGTGGTCCCCACCCTAGTTCTGCTGATGCATGTACCCCTGCCATGGTAGCGTGAGCAGATGGAGCTCCTCTGGGCCTGCAGTGTGGGTGAGAGTGTGTGCTGGAGGATCAGAGGGCATTAGGCAACTGGGCAGAGAGGAAGGTTTTGAGGTTGAGATGGAGGAGGCTCACTGTGGACCAGGGAGGTACCGGGGGCAACCAGGGCTGAGTGGATAAAGAGGGATTCATACCCTGACTCTTCTTATCCTGACACTTGTACTCATTCTCTTTCTCCACGGAGACTGGGAATAGCTGGTGGAGTGAGGGTTCAAGGAATGATGGGGTGGGGCTGGGGGCACAGCGGGCAAGGATGGATGAGAGAGAACAAACTGAGCAAGGCCTGGGACCCATCCCTTCTCCCCGCGGTGACACGGCCTCTGGGGAGTACGCAGGTGAACCAGAGACAGGGGTTCCCAGGGAGGAGAAAAAGCTGGAGCCCGCCCCCCCATTACACATTTCAGAATTACATGCAGTTCTTTAAAGTATTTAGTGGAACTGGAGTTCTCACTCCCTCTCACCCTGGCTATTGACTTCTGGCCTTGCTGTGACAGCAAAGGAGGTCTGTCAACACCACCTGGTTGGAAAATTAGGGCCTTTGAAGCTCGGCTGTTTGAGTTACCTATGTGTTAAAAAAAAAAAAAAACCTTACCTTGCACTTGACAAGAACAAAGTGTGTTTCTTTAGCCCTGGCATGAATCAAAAAATAGTTGAACTTTATTTTATTTATTTTTTGCTTAAGTTTAAAAATAAAAAGCCACCTTTGGGCTGAGATCAAGAATGGAAAATTTCAGGGCATAGGAGTAATTTTTTTTCCATCTGTTCTGGGCAAGGGATGATAATATGTTTTGATGGAAGGTTGTGTGTGAACCTCAAGACGAGGCTCAGTACATATTGCCTTGCATCCTTCATTAGGAGGGTGTTGTCAATGAAAGGCCCTCCTACCCTGCCCTGGCACAGCTGAATAGACACGGTACAGAATGGTATGGGAGAGACTCGTGTAATTGAATACGAGTCGCTGCCTGGGACAGGCAAAGAAGGAGGTAATTAAAAGTAATTGAAAGGGAAGTGGACTTGACCCAGTGGATAGGGCATCCGTCTACCACATGGGAGATCTGCGGTTCAAACCCCGGGCCTCCTTGACCCATGTGGAGCTGGCCCATGCGCAGTTCTGATGCACGCAAGGAATGCCCTGCCACACAGGGGTGTCCCCCATGTAAGGGAGCCCCACGTGCAAGGAGTGTGCCCTGTAAGGAGAGCGACCCAGCATGAAAGGAAGTGCAGCCTGCCTATGAATGGGGCCACACACACGGAGAGCTGACACAAGATGATGCAACAAAAAGAGACAAAGATTCCCATGCTGCTGACAACAACAGAAGTGGACAAAGAAGAACACGCAGCAAATGGACACAGAGAGCAGACAACTGGGGGTGGGGGAAAAGGGGAGAGAAAAAAAATCTTAAAAAAAAAGTAATTGAAGTTGCAGGTTCTGCAAAGGTGGCTTTTATCACATAAAGTACAGGCCAGTACCTCGCATGATTGGTCACAGAAGCTCTAGATGGACAAATGTCTAGAGGTAGCTGCTGAAACCAGGGAATTGCATTGCACCAAGAGAGACTAAGGGTTGGAACAGCACTGAGTTTTCATTAAAAACATCTAGAGGGAAGTGGACTTGGCCCAGTGGATAGGGTGTCCACCTACCATATGGGAGGTCTGCGGTTCAAACCCTGGGCCTCCTTGATCCTTGTGGAGCTGACCGATGTGGAGTGCTGATGCATGCAAGGGGTGCCGTGCACACAGGGGTGTCCCCTGCATAGGGGAGCCCCACACGCAAGGAGTGCACCCCGTAAGGAGAGCTGCCCAGTGCAAAAGAAAGTGCAATCTGCCCAAGAATGGTGTCGCCCACACAGAGAGCTGACAGAACAAGATGATGCAACAAAAAGAGACACAGATTCCTGGTTCCACTAGTGAGGATAGCAGTGGTCACAGAAAGACAACAACAACAATAAAAAAAATCCAGAGAGTTCTTGACTACTATAGTTCATTTTGAAGGATATTATGGTTAAAGCTTTGTCTGAGATACTCTTCTTACAGTTTAATACTATTAAGTATGAAGAAACTGTTCTATGTATGTCAATTTGATGGTTTCTGACCTCTTCTGAGGAAGTACACATTTGTGCTACCAACCACTTCAGATGTTCATTCTAAATTTAGAAGCTCTCTCCCATGGGTGCTGAAATCAGTCACAAAATTCAGGTTCTTTCTGAAAAAATCTGAATGTCCATGAAGCTAGCACAGTCATTGGTGGAAATTTGGGCAGCTGAGACTCTTCCTTAGAAACCCAGGGTTGTCCTGGTGTGGCATCTCCACATGGGGCTGGGTGCTCGATGTGCCCACCCACAGATCTCACCGAGCAGCACCAGCGTGGCTGGAGGAGGGACAGGCAGCCAGCAGCAAACCCCCAAAGCACAAACCAGGAGACCTGGACTTTTGTCTCAACTCGGTCATTTTCTTGCTATGTGACCTTGGGCATGATGCAGACTCATCTTCTTTGTCTGTAAAATAAGTGTGTTAAATCATATATTCTCTAGGGTCCTTTCTAGGTCCCAAACCTTGTAATGAACAAACTAAAATTCAAAAATTCAAGGGAGAGCATTAGCTCTTATTGGGGTGGTCAGTGTTGATAAAAGGTTGAAACACTTCCTGCCGGTTAAAAGTAGCCATGGCCCCAAGCAGCTTGATTGTCCCACTTACCAGGACCCCTTCCCTAAAAGCCTCTGGATCCTCCATGACCAGCTACTACAGGATTGAAGCCCAGCGTGGCTTTAGGCATTGGACCTCTGCCCTGGGTGGGCACCCACCCTGGTGGCCATGGCTGTCAGATAGGGTGCCCATCACCCCTTATGGGAACAGCCTCCAGGTGGAGTCAGAAGCCTAAGTCCGCTCTGCAGTTGATGTGACTTCCTGTTTCTACATCTGAAAACAGAGTTCATCATAAGCAGCCTACCTGCCTCTGGGGGGAAAGGGAGGCTCTGAAGCTTGACAGCCTGGCTCTGCCACTAATTAGCTGTGTGATCTTGGCCAAGTCATGATATCTTCCTTACCTCAATTCATTGCCTGTAAAATGGGGATAATAACAGCACCTACTGTACAGAGCTGATGATGACATGAAATGTGCTAACCCTTGTAAGATGCTTAGAGTAGAGTAAGCATCGTAGAAGTGACAGGTTCTGTGGTCAAGGCAGATGGCTCTGGAGTTCACAGCCATGTCAGTTGGCCCTACTTTGGAGTTTGTGTTCCTGAGTGTGATGCAGTTGGACTCAGATATAATTTTTCTACACATGCCTCTTCTGTTACTTTTACCAGACCTGTGGTTGGCGTTTGGGTTGGTGTATACTCAGGAGACCTGAATCTCTGAACTGTCCATGTGACAGCCAGGCCCTGGGCCTCAGCAGACTTGCAGCTCCTACCCTCTGGTTTCTTGGACTTACCCTGGCCAGCTGACAGGGAGGTGAAGAGGGTCATCCACCACACCAGGGAGCCAAGAGTATCTACAGCTGTAAGCAGGAGAATTGCATCCATCACCCATATGGAATCTAAACCCCCTCTTGATGTAGAGGGGGACTGGACATAGCCATCCCAGGTATACAAGATGGAGGATTAGAGTATGGATTTGAGTGGACTTACTGTTGTGCTGCTGGGGAACTATTGTGATTAGTAAGGGAAGAAATTGTAGTAGTGATGTGGAGAGGGCGGCCATGGTGGCTGCTGATGGTCGGGAGAGGGAAGAAGAGATAAAGTGTGGGGGCATTTTCAGGATTTGGAGTTGTCCTAGGTGGTGCTGCAGGGACAGATGCTGGACGTTGTGTGTCCTGTCATGGCCCACTGGGTGGACTGGGGGAGAGTGTGGACTACAATGTGGACCATTGTCCCTGTGTTGCAGTGGTTCTCCAGAATGTATTCGCCAGGTGCAGTGGAAGTGCCACAATGATGGAAGAGGTTGTTGATGTGGGAGGGGTGGCATGGGTGGGGTGGGGGGTATATGGTGGGGACCTCATATTTTTTGAATATAAAATTTAAAAGAAAATAAAGAAGAAGAAATTAAAAAAATGAGTAAAAATAAATAAAGAAATAAATTAAAATAAGCCATCATGGGGGAAAGACACTAAAAAAAAAAAAAAGACGTGATAGCTGTGCGTGTGCTGCGAATGCTTGCACCTGAAATAGAGGGCTTTATGATGGGTCAAGTGAGATAATGTGTAGGAAGTACCTAGTTCAAGGCTTAACGCATAGTTCATGGTAAACTAATGCTAGCTCTTATCTAACTGGGTCCTACTAGAAAAACAACAGTCACATTTGAGGTGTTTTTAGTAGTGTCTCTCCCAGGATCTATGTTATTTCTAATTGACATAAAAATAAGTTTTAGTAAATTATCTGGAGGAGAATTCCCCCTGCCCTAGTCTATCACAGTCACACCTGCACACAGGCACATGCACACTCACACACTCTCTCCTGTTTTCAGTAGCCCCAGGGCGGGCCACCTGTGGAGGTAAGGAAGATTTGCTAAAGAGCAGAGGCATTTTTTTTTTAAGGAGAACCCTAGTTCCTTGCTTGAGCTTAGTTTGGGGTAGACCCTGTTTGGCCTGGAGCCCCATGGTATACTGGTGACTTAGGGACTTTAGTGGTGCAGAAGGGGGTCTGTCTCTTCTCTGGGTCTTTGCTGGTAGAAGTCACAAAGGCACTAGAGAACTTGAGAGCAATTTTTTGACGCTGAAGGGGCAGCACTTAGCATCTAGGAAACTGGATGCCTGTGCCTAGAGCCCCAGCAGATCTGATGGGAAGGGAAGTGGGAGGCACACGCCCCGCTGGGAACCACCGCGGGGCTCCATGCTGGGTGGGCTCACCCAGCTCACTGCTGCCTCATCAGCACAGGGTGGAATTTGCCGGGTCAGGGGCTTTCTAACTTCATGTGTTCTTCCCCTGAGACCCACACACAGTAAGAGACACATTTTACCTCTCAACCCATTCCACACATCCCTGTATGCAACCAAACAGAAGATTCATGAAGCAGCACCATTGCAAGGTGCCGTGCACTCTATGTTGTGTGCTGTATTATTTTCTATTTCAGTTAAAAATTACTGATTGTGAACTACTAAATAGGTTCTCTTTTTTTAAATTTATTTTTAAAATTTATTTTTCTCCCCTTCTCCCCTGCCCCTGCTGTTGTCTGCTCTCTGTGTGGACTTTCTGTGTCTTCTTCTGTGCCCACTTGCACCCTCGGTGGCACTGGGAAATTGCATCTCTTTTTTGTTGTGTCATCTTGCTGTGTCAGCTCTCTGTGTGTGTGGCACCACTTCTGGGCGGGCTGTGCTTTTTTCACACGGGGCAGCTCTCCTTGTAGCATGCACTCCTTGACATGGCAGCTCTGCGCATGGGCCAGCTCACCACATGGGTCAGGAGGCCCTGGGGATCGAACCCTGGACCCTCCCATATGCCCATACAATAGGCAGATGCTCTATCAGCTGAGCCACAACAGCTTCCCCTAAATAGGTTCTTGTGGCCTGCTACTGGGTCATGACTTGTGGCTTGAAAGAACCAGGCGGAATGATACTGGAGGTCCCTTGGGTGCTTTTATTCTGTACTCTGCTTGGGACAGGAGGGGAGGGTGCAGGGGTTTCATCTCTGTTGCTCTGGACACTGTGCTGAACTATCATACCAGCTGGCTGTCTGGTTCCAGCATTGGAGCCAGAAACTCAGCACATGGGCTTTTACATAAACACGAAGACTTGAAGGTATGGATAAAATACTTGTAGGCTATAGTGCCCCTTCTGGATTCCCCAGACTTAGGAGTTAAAAAGGGGAGATCCCTAGCCAAAGGGATGGGCTGGCGTGGCACTTTCATCACCCCATGTGGACAACATAGATGATGTGGCCTCACAAGTTCTCAACAAAGCAGGGTCCTTTAGCTCTTACAGTGGGCCACTGTCTTAGTTTTCCAGGGCTGTTGTGACAGATGGTACACACTGGATGACTTGAAAACAGGACTTCACTGTCCCATGGTTTTGGAGGCTAGAAGTCCAAAATCAAGGTCTTGACAGGCCATACCTTCCCCCAGAGTCTGTATCATCCTGGAGGTGGCTTGCTGCAATCCTTGGGGTTCCTTGGCTTGGCTTGCATTTGCCTTTGCCATATGACCATCTTCTCTGGCTTTGACTCCCTCTTCTTAGTCCTCTGTACCTCTCTCTAGATTTCCTGTCCTCATAAGGGCCAGTCATATGAAGGCCCATCTTGACTCATTTGGGCCTCATTTATATAGGATCTTTGCAGATCCTGTTCACAAATGAGTCCACACCATAACCAATAATAGGATCTGCAAAGATCCTGTTTATAAATAGGCTCACACCTATGGACGTGGGGGGGAGTTGGTTAGAACTTGAACATACATGTCTTTTGTGGGGGACATGAATCGATGGCCCACAGGTGCTGTGGTCAGACTGTGGGCTGGGCACGTCAGGGAGGGTGTGCACAATGGCTAATCGCTGCCCAGTGTGGGCCCTGACCGAGTCCAGGAGCAGCATTCAGCCACTGTGGCAAGTGCCAACACTGGCATTGCTGGATCATGAGGGACTCTGGGGTCCCACTGGAGGGTCTGGGGTGATGGTGATGACCATGCAGCAGTTCAGGGCAGCAGCTGCTTGCTGATGTGTAACAAGTCTTTCAGTATTTTAGCAACTGGGAGACTGTACCAGTATGTTCTTCCCAATCTCAGCCCTGGACAACCTAGCCCTGTTGCCTTAGGTTGTGCCAAGGAGAACACCATTAGACCCCACCTTTCATGCACCAGCTGGGGGTGGCACTAACTCTCACCCAGTGCTGCCTGGTGACAGGGACTGGGCTGACCATGGGTGTGGGGGTGGCTAGCCTTCTGGGCCTGAAGCCCCCAGACAAAAAGAACCCATCAGTCCTTTTCAAATATATGACCAGAAGTCACTCACTCATGTCCCTGGAGTAGCATGGAAGCAAGATGTACACTGATGATGAAGTTGCTTTAGCTGGCTCTATAATTAAGGTTCTCTGGGCCTGAACTGCAACCGTGGTCCTGATGGGCAGGGCAGCTTCCCAGAGGCAGGGACTGGCCATTGGGCATTGAGGGAAGGTGGCCCTGGTGTTGGACTGGGGAGTCTCCATTATCACAGGCCTGTCTGTTTCTTTGCCTCAAGCATCCACTGCTGAGTCTGTGATGAAGATGTCAGGTGGTATCAATTTAAATGTGGACACCTGTGTCCTTGGGCCTGGTCAGATGCCACTGCCTCTTTTCCTACATGATGCAGAGCAGCTGATGGGCCCCACCACTTGGCTTTCCAGCACTGCATTCATGCCAACCTCTCCTCTCCTCCACCAGCATCAAATGGCTCTGAGGAAATCTCTCTCAGGCTGGGTGAGGAGTTGAAGTTGACACTCCAAGTCCCATACTGCTGGGGTGTCACATGCCTCAGGAGGTGGGTCCTACCAGCTTTGTTCTTATTTTTTTAAGACTAGGGTTATGATCTTTCCAGGACTCAATTGGAGAAGCAAGAACTCACTTTCTGAGCCCCCTCTTACCATGGGAAAGGACTGTCCATTTCACAGATGTACTGTGAAGATCAAAGGAGATAGAAAACCAACTTTGGCAAAAGAAAAGAATGTATTATTATTGTCATTGTTATTTAGCATTTCTTAGACTATGAATACCCAAATGCCTCATTTGATAGGTACAATCTTCTACCAATCCAGTCTGGGATGTTGGCTGACTTTCTTAGAGAATGGCATAAAGAGAAAAAATCACTTCCCATGCATAGTCTGAATTTCTTAACTTGGCTTGACATTGTAAATTAAAACAAAAACAAAAATATGGAAGAGGGGGACCCAGAATTATCCAGCCCCTCTTCTAATAGCCCATTATTGCTGTCTTTTGATACCCCTTGTTCGATTCTGGAAACCCTAAAGAGGATGAGAATTATATTCTGCCCAGGAGTCCCCTATAAGCCGTTTAAACAGTGTTGAGTTGTACACTCATTTTTTGTAAACCCAGTTGGGCTAATATTATAAACTTGGTTCTCTGTCACTTCTGGCTGGCTTGGTATTTGTGTCTTTCTACATATCTCTTCTGTCTAGTGCACACTCTGTACAGAAGAAGCTTGCACCCTCCCAGCTGGAGAATGCCTATAACTCATGAACTGGAAATTGAAGGGCTAGTTGTGGGCCTTGATTCATAGTGGTCCTGAAAGCTTTGGGGCAAGATTAAACTGCCTTTGGACAGTGACTGGCAGCTGCCAAGATTGAAATAATGAGCCTGGAGCCCCCAATTCCCCACAAAATGCTTGAGTTAATTTCCTTCCATAGCTTTCCCTTCCTTTCACAAACCTGCCTCTTGTCCTGCTCTATGCTCATTATGTCACATCCATCTACTGCTCTTTTGCCAGACTTAATTGCCAGAATTATCTGAGTGAGTTATTTATATTAGTCTAAAACCAACCTGCTCTTGCAGCTAGAGGACCATCAAATAGAGCACATTTGATTGTCTGTGACTTTCAGCCCCAGCTCTGGC
The DNA here is from genome assembly GCF_030445035.2 of Dasypus novemcinctus. Classification (NCBI taxonomy): domain Eukaryota; kingdom Metazoa; phylum Chordata; class Mammalia; order Cingulata; family Dasypodidae; genus Dasypus; species Dasypus novemcinctus. The sequence goes on along the minus strand of NC_080678.1, from coordinate 107,193,449 downwards.
AGCATCTATAGGAGAAGGGTTTGATGTATTACAGTGTAATTGTGCCTGTGACTAATGGGCTGAAGGCTGGAGCTGGGGAAATGCCCCAATGATTGTATTTTCAGCTCCCACCTGTGCACCTTCACCTGTTACTGTTGGGTATTGATGGAAGCTGGCTTCCTGGGGTTGGGCATGAGACACTAGGTGGGGAGTGTTTGTGACCCAGGCACCTGTGCTCATCTTGATCCTCAATTCTGGATGGATCTGGGCCACATCTCCAGGGTCCTGGTTTCCACCAGATGCCTCATGGTCATGGCTTTGAGGTGAATGAAGTGTGCAGACCCTACCTTATTGTATCACTGTCTTCATCAATATCAATGTTGACATTTCTGTGGAGTGTCCTTTACAGTTGATAGAGGCCTGTCACTTCCATTATGACTTTTCATTCCTCCCAACCACTTTTGGAAATTATTGCTCCATTTCTGAAGATGAAGAAACTGAGTCTCAGAGTGGTTCAGTGACTTGCCCAAAATCTCCCAGTGGTTTCAGTGACAGAAAGGGGCTTTGATCTGTGGTCAAAGCTTAAGGTCTTTCAGGCCACGCTACATGTCAACCATGAATTCTTATCCATTCTTCTTTGAAAGGAGCTCAGCAGGCTTTCAGGAAACATGCATTTTGCTATTGCTCTTTTACAGGATGTCAGCATTTGCCTATGTTAATTTCCAAATGGTCTTGATCAGGACTCTTAACAGTTAAACAAGGCTTACTTGATTGATTCCAGCACAGAACCAGAGGGCCCAAAATGCAACCAGGACTCCTGACCTCTGTAGTGTTAGCTCTCATCTCTGGATGCCGCTCCCGGTCAGGCCTGTGTGTGCACAAAGGATGTGGGGGAGGTTTCTGCCTTGCAGAGCTAAGTTTGGGTCTCTGTACTGCTCCCTTTTCATCTGTTTAGTTTAACCTCCAAAGTATTATACCATGTTCTCTGCGCCAAATGAAAAATGATGTTTTCACATTGCTTCATGTATCATTCTTAACACCAGCATAGGGGCTGGGTTGTTGGAACACTTTACCACACTTGGCACAGAGCTCACTCTGCTTAAAGCTCCAAGAGGTACTTGGATTTAAAAAAAATCAAACTGACTGAACAATAGGATGTTGTAAAGATAAACAATTGTTTTGGAAGTTCAGCCCAGAAAGACAAGCTGGAAAAATAGGTAACGCTGAAGTGTCATTTTAGTAAATGATTTTTTTCCCCCAGAGATGGAAGGTGGGCTATTCCTTGATGATAATTTTTAGATTATTTCTCCAAGATTTACATTTCTGTTATTCTTTAAAAATTTTTTTCCTGCTCCATGGGGTCTTCAGTCCTGGATACTCATTTCTTACAATAGTCAAAGTGACCCTTGATCCATAGAGTTTTATTTGGGCTGAAGTCAATTTCCCAGGAGAGAACACCCCAGCTTTTCCTAAAGTAGATCGGACACATCTTATCATGCTCTCTGGCCCCAGCCACCCAGATCACTTCTCCTAATATAAAGACCTTCTTCCTCTTCCTTAAATGTGGGCACAATCAGGAATTCTTTATCCTATACATTTTTCTCTGGTGCACACATGTGTTGGTGTTTGTGCAAATGTGTGCCAGAGTGAAGAGATGATAAGGAAAGAGATATGGGAGTTGGGATCTTATGAGTTGGAAGATTTTTCTCAGAAAAGAATGTCATTTTTTATATGTTGGAGGAAGTTAGTAATATGTCACCATCGACCTGGCCCACACCCTGCTTTGGTCGACCCTTCTTCTGGGTTCTTTGCTTGATGTTTTCTGTCTTTCATAAGCCCTGTTGGCTCAGAGCTTTGTGCCATGACCTGTGAAGTCAGGTTCTTTCAAACACAAAGTGTTCTTTAGAGATGGCAGCGATTCCATGAACAGGAAGGCCTTGGAAAGCATGTGGGCTCATTAGCCAGAGGCTCAGGTTCTTTTCGATTCTTCCTCAGTCTTCGTTTCCAAATTGCAAAAACAGTTTCTGTGGACTCTTCCTCACCTCATCAGAAAGGATTGTACACAAGGGAGCTTTTTCAGGGAGTCTTTGATAGTTTCTCTCCTGGGCCCTGTGGCATAACCTGGGATGTCTGAGGGTTACAGAAAGAGCAGGCATGCCATTGGCCCTGGAAAATCTGGTCTTGGCCTGACTTCAAGGAATTTGTTCTGCCTGCTTTGAAGAGCCAGTGTTGCCAGCTCAGGGACACAATGGGCTCCCCTCTCCATGAGCTTTATGAGTAGCCTATGCCAGTGTTTCCTGATCTTGGCCATCAAGTCACCCATTGGAACCTACAAAGGAGATCAATCCTACTCAAGACCTATCCAGCATGGTGGAATTATCATGTACAGTGATAATGTTTTTTTTTTTTTTAAGATTTATTTATTTATTTAATTCCCCCCCCCTCCCCTGGTTGTCTGTTCTCTGTGTCTATTTGCTGCGTCTTGTTTCTTTGTCCGCTTCCGTTGTCCTCAGCAGCACAGTAAGTGTGGGCGGTGCCATTCCTGGGCAGGCTGCGCTTTCCTTCACACTGGGCGGCTCTCCCTATGAGCACACTCCCTGCGTGTGGGGCTCCCTCATGCAGGGGACACCCCCGCGTGGCAGGGCACTCCTTGCACACATCAGCACTGCGCATGGGCCAGCTCCACACAGATCAAGGATGCCCGGGGTTTGAACTGTGGACCTCCCATGTGGTAGATGGACACTCTAACCACTGGGCCAAGTCCGCTTCCCATGTATTTTTTAAAAACCAACTCTACAAGGGATGCCTTTTCAGGCACGAGAACCAGGGACTCCTTACTTATTGACTAGGAAGTGGGGAGAAGGTGGTGGTTGGGGGATGACACTTGACAAGCACCTTCTTTCCTTCTGGTCAACTTGAACTCAGCCCCTGGCCACACAGCTTCATGGATCTGGAAACATCCTGTTGCTGGCATTGAGCCCTGGGTTCAGCAGGACACCCTAGTCCCTGTGGGGGCATTTCCCTGAGAAATGGCTCTGAGATAGAAGCTGCTTCCTGGGGGTGGGGTGCTCCTGGGACATCACAGGGGGGTTCACACCTGAAAAACTCAGCAGTTCCTCCTTGCCCACAATGGCGCCCAGGCTGTGGCCCAATGTGCATGGCAAGTGGGCAGCTCATTTCATGGCCACGTAGAGTTGCCTGATAACTGCCCAGCAGAGGTTGGTGCACTCCTCAGTCCAGATCTTAACCTGGGCCTGAATTGAGGGACCCGTTAGCTCCTTGAGGAGTTCCTCCCTGCCCCCATTTCTCCATTTCCCTTCCCTTTACTGCAGCAGGAAAGGAAGGCGTGGGCAGTGGTGCAGAGCCATTGATCCTTGATGGCCCATTTGGGAACATTCAAAATATGTAAGGGTTACATTAAAAAAAAAATCAAAATAAAAATAGCTTATGGAGTCCCAGGAGGAAAAGCAAAAAGCACACAAACAATTTCAGATTTTCTGATTTATGAAATAGGGGAATAATACTGAGAAAGTTGGCTTTGCCTTTTTGTTGCTAAAATCTTAATGATGATGTAGCAGCACAGAGGCTACTTTCTACCTTTTTTTCATTCTTTAATTAGATAATGGGCTTCATCAAGATTCTGAGCCACAGCTGATGCCCAGGCCATCGTGGTCCCCAGGTCTAAGGGGTCCACAACAAGAGAAAATCATATACATGATTTTCAGGAAGAACAAAACTATCCCCTCTGGGGGGTTAAGTTCTGGTGCTGGAAATTCCAAATGCTGAAGGGGAATCAGAGAGCACCAGCAGACAGGTGTATCAGTTGTCTACTCACCTGGCAGATGCGTGCCTCCACCGGGTATTTATGATGGTTACCACTTAGCTAGTACTTCTCCGTGCTACCTGCTTGACCTATTATCCCTTCAATCCTTCCCACACCCGCAATGCATGTGCCCAGTTACTGTCCCTGTTTTCACATGAGAAAACAGACCCAAAGAATTAAATAACCTTTTTAAGGTCTCCCAGCTGGGAAATGGTAGAATTAGGACCCAAACTCAGGCAAGTGCATTGCAGAAGTCACGGGTTTATCCACTGCACTGCTCTGCTCTTTCCTGATGTAGCAGATGACTCTGCTCGGGAAGCCCCACTGTACATAATTCCATCATGCTTGCAAACCTCGTGTTTGTTTTGGCGGGACTCTCCACTGATAGAAATCTCCCCATCTCTTTACATACAAGCTCTTAGCCTCCTGCATCTAAACCCTTTTACTCTCTGTCCAGGTCCCAGAAACACTTGGAGAGTGTAGATTTGTCCAGGGAGTATTTTCCCCGCTTGGCTAAAGGAAGTTCTATGACTCTGTCAACTAATATTTGACCTTGTTGCTTCTGGCCTTTCAGTGGACTTTGTAGGCAACTGTAAGCTTTTAATTGTAGTACTCCCTTAGTGGAAATCAACTTCCCAAGCTGTCTCCAGGAGGAGAGGGTGACCTTTAAATGCATATCTGTCATCTTAATGATGGCTAGAGTAGATGTTGCTGATCAGGCTTTACAGTAGGGTACCTGTCCTTCCTTTTTTTTAAGGCTTTATTTTATTTATTTCTCCCCCCTGCCCATTCCCCCTATTGTCTGCTCTCTGTGTCCATTTGCTATGTGTTTTTCTGTGTCTGCTTTTATTCTCATTAGTGGCTCCAGGAACCTATCCTGGGACCTTCTGGAGTGGGAGAGAGGCAATTACTCTCTTGCACTACCTCAACTCCCTTTTCTGCTACATTGTCTTATTTTCTCTCCTCTGTGTCTTGTGTTGGTTCATCTTGCTGCGCTAGCTCTCTCCATTGGCTGGTACTCCTGTGCAGTGTGGATTACCTGTGCTGGGTGGCCTTCCCACACAGGGTGGCACTCAGCCTGGGCCAGCTTGCTGCATGGGCCAGCTTGCCTTCACCAGGAGGCCCTGGGCATTGAACCCTATATGGTAGAAGGGAGCCCAATTGGTTGAGCCACATCTGTTTCCACCATCCTTCCTTGATGCTCCATGTATGTACTTGGTGGAAAGAGGACCTTCCTTGAAGGACCAAGGCCAAAGCATCAGTGAATCTCTGGGTGGAATCTTGGAGCATCATTGCGCTCATCAGAAATAGTCAACTGAGGATGCCTCTTAGAAGCATGCTCTCCTGGGCTCTTGTCTGGGCAAGATATACTGGAAACAGTGCCTGGCCTCTTGGGTGGGGGACCTAAATGTAGAGACAGTGATGTATTAATGGAAAGAACATGGAATGGACTGTGGGGTTGGGGAGCTTAGAATTCAGTCTGATTCTGCTGTTCTCTTTCTCTGGCCCTCAGTTTTCTCATCTGTAAAATGAGGCCACTGAGTTAGAATCACGGTACTTTTCAGAATTTTCTACTGAAAATCTTTCAGGGGAGAGAAAAATAAAGGTAAACAAGCCCTTCTCCATCCCTCCTCCCAAATTATAGGAGATTAATCCAAAGTCAGCCACTCTACACACAACATTTATTTAATAAACTTGTGTAGGTTTTTCTATGTTACTCCATGTTATTTTTTTAGGTACTAGGGCTGGGGATTAAACCTGAGACCTTGTATGTAGGAAGCCAGTGTGCAACCACTGAGCCACATTGGCTCCCCTGGTTTGGATTCCCCCCCCCCATGAATTTGTTTGTTGTACATTCTTTTTGTTTTTAGGAGGCACCAGGGACTGAACTTGGGACCTCCCAAATGAGAAGCGGGTGCTCAACCACTTGAGCCATATCCACTCCCCTCCCTACATCTTTTAACCAATTTTATATTCTATTAGTATGTCTCCTGAGTGGCTTTGTATACTGTATCCCTCACACCATAATTCTCCTTGAGGCCTAAGTTCTGGGAGGCAAATTTTGAGGTTGGATTGGGGAAGGCAGTATATGAAAATAATTCTTCTGCTTTGACTACCTTTTCTGCATGTCTATTTTCGCATTGCTTTTAGTATTGTTTCCTCATGGACTTAACAATTATGTCAACATCTTACCTTAAAAATGCTCCACTTTTTGAAAATGTGCTCAGAGGGAGCATGTCCAGTCCCACTTCTCCCCCCAGCCTTGACCCAGCCACCTTCCCTGGGGAGAGGCATGCCTGAGACTGACATGCCTGCTTGGGATGTTCTCCAAGGCCCCTTCCAGCTCAGCTCTGTGGGTCTGTGCGGGATTGCAAAGTTAAGATAAGCATGCCCACAGCTTTGCAGATGGCTCCACAATATGTTCATCCAAGAGAGAAAAGAGAAATTGAGGCAGGAGAGAGCAGCATGAAATCCCAGAGGGAGCGGGGGCCCTGGGAACTTCCCAGTGCTTCCAGCAGTGGAGTAAAGGCAACTCTGGCTGCTGCTGCACCCCCTGGGGCCAAGCATGGGCTAGTCTCCCATTGCAGGCACTGGGAGCGAGGCAGCCCTGACCCAGCCATGCTCAAATGGGAGCCTCTGGGATATGATGATCAGATCTGGGCTGGAAGTAGGGCCAGACCTCTGTCTTCTCCAAGCCATCTCCATCCCAAGCAGACACCCAGGACCTCCCCTTGGCTGTCTCTTCTTTCTCATCCTTTCTCTTTGCTCTTCCCTGGCCATGGCCATGAGCAGACCAGAGGCTAGCACCATTGCCTGGTTTGGGAAAGTCTCTTAAGGGGCTGAGGCTGGGGGTCCCTGCACAACTCCTGAATCTTACACCTTTCCTTTACACTCCATTCTTTTTCTCCTCTTAGCACCCTCATCTTCTGAAGCTGTTCTCTCTCTGAATAAACTAGCACTTAATCCTCCAGGGTTGGCAATGGAGGAAATTTCTCAACATGGACAAAATATGCCCAATGTCCCTGACTGTCCAGTTTTACCTTTCTCTTCAAAAATTGCCTGCTTATCGGTACTACCGCCAAAACTAGTTACAGGGTCAATCTTTCACTCTAAACTTGGTGGCTCAAACTTGGATGCATAGCTTTCCCACCTTTCTCTAATTCCCTGTATCATGTTGGAATTTGGTCTGGGACTTTACTAAAGACTCTGTGACAGCAAAAGTGGAGGAAACTGAGGGTAAAAGCCAGGTAGCAGCCTCCCGGCATCTAGTTTATCCCTCATAGCTCACAAATCCTCCACCGTGTCCTAGATTTGGGCTTGCCTCCATGAGATGGGACCACCCATTTTTCCCCAGTCCACAACTAGATCATCTGCTCTTCTAGACACCCAGAACCAGGAGAGGGAGGTCAGAGAAGGAGCTGTGAGGGCCACTCCCTCCTTAGGTCAAGGCTCATCTTCTGGGTCTCCTGTTAGAAGACCTCCTCTTCCAGGGATCACTAGTGAAGGAACAAGAGCCTCCTCCCCCATTCAGGGACATTTCCTCCTGGCCCAGAGGCGCATCCCCCGACCTCCCAGGATAGTGGTGGTAGAATTCAAAGTAGTTCATTCAACACCTCCAGCCAGCCTGGGAGACACCCTAAGGGCAGGACCCTTGGATTGGTCTTGGTGGAGGCAGGATAAGATAGTGGCTGGACGCGGCTAACCTCAGATCACCTGCATTCTAATCCTGTCTCTGCCTCATTCGAGTTGTCCTTCTGAGAGGATATCTTAACTGCTCTATGCCTCAGTTTCCTTCTTTGCAGAATATGCGTTTTTATAGTGCCTATTTCAGCATGGACAGGTATTTGGGATTGCTGGGTTAATACATACAAGGCATTTGGAATGGTTTCTGCTGGTAACCATTGCCAGTGATTTATTCTGAGTGGGTCTGCTCTGTGGGTCTAATCCTTGAGTGGCCGGTGTGGCAAGATAGTGTCACCATCCATGGCACAGCAAGGCATGTTGTAATTTTTCAGAGCCTTCATACGTGCTTCTCCTTATTAGGTCCCATCCCCTCCCTGGGGTATTAGCTCCACAAGGCAAGGCTCTTGCCCATTTAATTTGCCTCTAGAGCTTCAGTACCTAAAACCATATCCAGCCCATAGTAGATGCTCAGTAATTATTTGTTGGGGGATTGAGCCCTGCGAGTGAGTCATAGCTGGTGGTATTAACTCATTTGACAGAAGAAAAATCCAAAGCTTGGAGATACAAAACACCTCTTCTAAGGTTGCATAAGGAGCCAGCAGCAGAGCTGGGCTGAGACCCCAATCTCCCACCCTGCGACACCATTGCCTCTATCAAGAGTCATACCCTCAAGTAGGCTGGTGAAGGGGCTAGAAGGTGGGTTGCTTCCAGGGCCCCTGTCTAAGAGCGTTCTCAGCCTCCACTGTAGGAGTATGTGGTGGTTTCAGTTGGGACTGCATGGAGCCTTTAGGAGGGACAGACCTGTTCCTCCAGAGTCCAGAGCCCCAGGCCTGGGCAGGGGCCTGCTCGGTTCACACAGGGTCAGGGGAGTGCAGCAGCCAGCTGAGGCACACCAAGCCTCGGGGCACAGCCAGCTGAGGCACACCGAGCCTCGGGGAACAGCCAGCTGAGGCACACTGAGCCTCAGGGCACAGCCAGATCTGAGGCACACCGGGCCTTGGGGCACAGCCAGCTGAGGCACACCGAGCCTCAGGGCACAGCCAGCTCTGAGGCACACCGGGCCTTGGGGCACAGCCAGCTGAGGCACACCGAGCCTCGGGGCACAGCCAGCTGAGGCACACTGAGCCTCGGGGCACAGCCAGCTGAGGCACACCAGGCCTCAAGGCACCAGTTATGGATGGCCCAAAGTATCTGCCAGCCAAGGAAAAGAGAGCATCTCTACGCTGCCAGGTGATTGCAACCCCCTTGCTATAGTTTTCTTTTTTCAGTGCAAGTAGTTTGGGGGCTGATCCCAGGAAGCACCTCGGGAAGAGGGGTGGGGATGGCGATGAGGAGGCAGAGAGCACAAGGCAGCGGGTCTCAGCAGATGACTGCTGTGGGTAGGACTGAGACCAGGGGCTCTTAGGAGACAGTGTAGACCACTTGTCTGAGTTTTCCCTGCAGAGGTGGTGGATAGGGCTGGGGCAGTGGCCCACCAGCTACTGTGTCCCGTGAGCCTCCCTGCAAGGGGCACTGACTCCCTGACATTTCCAGCATGCCCAGTGTGCAGGCAGGGCAGGCTCAGGTGACTTGAAAAGGCCCCAGGTGAGAACTGCAGGTGCTGGCAGCTGGAAGTCTTGTTTTGGGGTTTGGGTACATAGTGGGGTGCTGAGGGGACATGGGGGGCAAACCTATAGCATCTGCCACATCTTTATTGAGTGCCTACTGTGTGATGAGTCATCATCATGGTATAGCTCCCAACCCAGAAGACTAGAACCTAGTAAATTAGAGGCAGCAGGACACCCAGTGAAGCAGGAAGGGGACATTTTAGTTGCAGCAGGTTCAAGCAGGCTTCTGGAGGAAATAGCATCTGAATCTGAATGTTGAGAAGATCCAAAATCCAGACATCTTGGGGAGCAGCATTTTAGGTGCAGGACAACCAGCAAGGAAGGCCTGAGGGGATGGAGGGCAATTGTGAAGATGAAAGGAGCTGATACCTTAGAGGACTCATGGCTTTCCATACTTTTGACCCTAGTTCTGCACCAGGCCCCCAGAACCATAAATCCACTCCCTCTTCCAAAGTCAGTCCTTGAGAGGCCCCTGATCCAGGGGTCAGGGGAAGGGTCTGGGCTCCCCCATCTGATTACTCCCACTCCTCAGAAGCCCTTTCACCTTAGACAAGGCCTTCAGCTCTGAGCCTTACTTTCCTCCTCTGCAAAATGGCAGGAAAAACAGTGCCTACCTTGTAGGATTGGGAAGCAGGTTGGGAGGCTCCCTTTCTCCCAGGCAGAGGAGAAGGGGTCCCCAGTGCATGTTAATCTTGTACCCTGCAAGGCTGTTGAATTTGTTTTTTACTCTATTTTCTTGTGAATTCTTTGGGATTGTCTATACAAAGGATCCTGTCATCTTGAACAGAGTTTTACTTCTTCCTTTTCAAATTGGATGACTTTTATTTCTTATTCTTGTCTAATTGCTCTGGCTAGAACTTCCAGTACAATGTTGAAGAACAGTAATGAATGCAGAAACCATTATCTTAGTCCTGATCTCAGAGGGAAAGCTTTCTGTCTTTCATCATTGAGTAAGATATTAGCTATGGCATTTTCATAAATGCCCTTTAGAATGCCAAGGAAGTTCCCCTCTCTTATTTTTTTCTAAATGTCTTCATCACAAACAGGTGCTGGATATTTTCAAATGTCTTTACTGTGTCAATTGAGATGACTGTATATATTTTTTTTCCTTCATTCTATTAATGCGGTGAATTTGTTTGATTGTTTTCTGTTGAATTAGCCTTGTATTTCTGGGATAAATCCTAGTTGGTCGTGGTGCATAATTATTTTAATATGCTATTGGATTCATTTTTTGTCTTTATTTTTTTAATATTACATTTTAAAAATATGAGGTCCCCATATACCCCCATCCCCCTCATCCCACTCCTCCCCCCATAACAACAATCTCCTCCATCATCATGAGACATTCATTGCATTTGGTGAATACATCTCTGAATGGATTCATTTTGTTTTGGTTTTTGCATCTACATAAGGAAAATTAGCCTGCAATTTTCTTTTTCCTTCCTTCCTTCCTTCCTTCCTTCCTTCCTTCCTTCCTTCCTTCCTTCCTTCCTTCCTTCCTTCCTTCCTTCCTTCCTCCCTCCCTCCCTCCCTTCCTTCCTTCCTTCCTTCCTTCCTTCCTTCTTTCTTTCTTTGCCAGGGATTGAGCCTAAGACCTCATACATGGGAAGCATGCACTCAAACCACTGAGCTACACCCAGTCCCCTAGTTTTCTTTTCTTGTCATATCTTTCTCTGGTTTTCATATGAGAATAACGGTAGTCACAAAATGACCTAGGAAGAGATCCCTCCTCTTCGAATTTGGAAGAGATTGAGAAAGTTTGGGTTAATTCTTCTTTTGAGTGTTTGGTCGAATCACCAATAAAGGCACCTGGTTCTGGACTTTTCTTTTGTCGGAGATTTTTGATTATTGATTCACTCTCTTGTTATAAGTCTGAAAAGTTCTTCTATTTTTTTTTTTCTTGAGTCCATTTAGGTATACTGTGTGTTTCTAGATTTGACCTTTTCATCTAGGTTATCAGATTTGTTGGTGCATAATTGTTCATAGCTGTAGCAGTTTGATATGATTTGAATTCTGAAAATAGATTATTGGATTTGTAATCTGGTCTGCACCTCGGTGTGGTTACGTTATGATTAGGGTTTTGATTGGGCCGCATCATAAGGGCATTGAGATAAAAGGCATGGCAAAGGACAGAGTTGAGGGTTTTTTATGTTGGAATTTTGATGTTGGAGTTTGATACTGAAGCCTTAAGCTGGAGCCCCTTGAATTAAACTCACAGAGAAAACAGAAGAAAGCCCCAGGAAGATATGAACCTGGAGCCAAGGAAGAAGCAAGATCCTGGAAGGGAGGAATCCAAGAAACCTGAACCCTTACAGATGTCAGCAGCCATCTTGCTCCAACATGTGAAAATAGACTTTGGTGAGGGAAGTAACTTATGCTTTATGGCCTAGTATTTGTAAGGTCCTCCCCAAATAAATACCCTGTATAAACCAACCCATTTCTGACACCCCTTTGGCTGACTAATACAGAATTTGGTACCGAGGAGTGGGGAAATGCTTTTGCAATTACTTAAATGCTGGAATGGCTTTATAAATGAGTAAGGGGTATTTTTTGGAGGAATTGTGAGATGCTTGGAAAAAAAGACCTACAATGCTTTGAAGAGACTGTTGAAAGCAATGTGGATGCTAGAGAGACTTTATGATGCCTTAGAAGTAAATGATGAAACTATTATTGGAAACTGGGGGAAAGGCGATTCATGTTTTAAAGTTGCAGAGAACTTAGCAAGATTAACTCCTGGTGTTTTAAGGAAGGCAGAATTTGAAAATGGTGAGCCTGGGTATTTAGCTGAAGAAACGTCCAAAGTAAACCAGGAGAATGCACCTTGGCTTATGCTTGCAGCTTACAGCAAAATGCTAGATGAGAGAGATATGCTGAGGACTGAACTGTCAGGTACAAAGAAAACAGAAACTGATTCTGGAAATTCCAAGTCTCTGGAAATCAAGGTCCCAGATGAAAGTGCCCCATTGGAGGACTTAACTAAACCTGGGACTTGTAAATCAGGATTGAAGTTGCTGTTATCTTGAAAGACTTGTAGAAAGTCTTAGTGTCTAATGGCTTTGACCCCTGCTTCCTGCATGCTAAACCAACAAGGTTTTTGGGAGAGCTGTATGAACAAAACCACTGTCAGTCTGGAATCAAAAGGACATGGAAAGGAGAGATTGAAGGAGAAACAGCTTTAAGAGGAACATCATGGAAGCTGAGATCTGGAATTAGGACATCACCTTGGGCCAAGAGAGGAACCCCACCCATGTGTACAGAGAGGGTGAGTTAGCCCCAGCAGCTGAAGAGGATAGATGTTCCCACCCAGTGTTCTGGGAGAGTTTTGCTGCCTCAGGGTACAGAGAGGATGGAGCACATTCCCCAAGGATTATGGTGGTTAAGATCAGCACCTCACAGGTCTGAGAGGGTTGGACCTGTCCCCCAAAGGTTAGGGAAGGTCAGGTGGTCAACTCATTGCTCTGCGAGGGTTGAGCCTGTATGCCAAAGGTTAGAGGGAATGTTGTCTTCACATCACTGTACTAGAGGGATTAAGACTCTAACCTAAAGATTGGATGAGGTGTGGCAACCACCCAACACTCTTGGAGGGAGAGGTCTGGAGCTTGGTTGACACCCAGATCCTTGATGAGGTGGAACCAAGAAAATAGTCATTGGACAAGCAGGTGGACAGGGTGGGTTCCCATATGGCCCTAAGAAGAAGAAACCATCATCTTAAGAATGACTCTCAGTCTGAAATGGAATGGAGGATGCCTTGTAGGTTTACTGAACTGTAGAGGACTCATGACTCATGTTTCCCTCCCAATTTCTCCATATTGTGATGAAAATGTTTATCCTTTGTACATTTGTGTATTGGAAGAAGATGAATTGTTTTGTAAGTTTCAGAAGTCTGTAGTAGACAGGACTTGGCCCCAAGACAAACTATATTTCTTTACATTGATTGTGATATGATTTAGTACTTGCATAGTTACTGATTTAAGGTTTTTTTGAATATTGTAATTTTTTTTTTTTTTGGAATTCAGAGGGTGGAGTGTAGCAGTTTGATATGGTTATGAATTCCAAAAATAGATATTGGATTATGTTTGTAATCTGGTCTGTACCTGGGTATGATTAAGTTATGATTAGGGCTTTGATTGGGCCATATCACTAGTGCATTCAGTCCCCATCTCTTGGTGGGTGGGCTTCACAAATAAAAGGCATGGCAAAGGACAGAACTGAGGGTTTTTTATGTTGGAGTTTTGATGCTGGAGTTTGATGCTGAAGCCTTAAGGTGGAGCCCTGGGAAGTAAGCACACAGAGGAAACAGAAGCAAGCCCCAGGAAGAGAGGAACCCTGAGCCCAGGAAGAAGCAAGACCCTGGAAGGGAGGATCTGAGAAGCCTGAACCCTCGCAAATGTCAGCAGCCATCCTGCTCCAACATGTGAAAATAAACTTGGTGAGGGAAGTAACTTATGCTTTATGGCCTGGTATCTGTAAGCTCCTACCCCAAATAAATGCCCTTTATAAAAACCAACCCATTTCTGCTTTTTGCACCAGCACCCCTTGGCTGACTAATAATACAATAGCTGTCTTTTGTAATCCTAACTTCTACAAGATCAGTAGAAATACATCCTGTTTCATTTCCAATTTTGTCTTTTGTGTGTCTTTCCTCAAATGTTTATAAATTTTATTTTTCCATAGAACAACTTTTGATTTTGTTGATTCTCTTGATTGGTTTTCTGCTCTATATTTCATTCATGTCTGCTTTAATACTTATTATTTGCTTACTTTTGCTAACTTCAGATTTAGTTGGTCTTCTTATTCTAGTTCCTCAAGATCTGAAATTAGGTTTTGGATTTGAGATCTTTCTTTTTTCTAATGTACACATTTACAGCTATAGTTTTCACCCTGATCTTTGTTTTTGCTGTACCCATAAATTTTAGTATGTTGCATTTTCATTTTTATCATTTTCTAAGAATTTTATGATTTCTCTTGTAATTTCTCTTTTGATTGATTTTGTGTTTAAAGGTGTGTTAATTTCCAAATTATCTGTGGATTTTCCAAAATCCCTTTTGTTCATGGTTTCTAGCTTCATTCCACTGTGGTCAAAAAAGAAACTTTTCATGATTTCAATTATTTCAAAATTATTATTTATTGTGACCTAACATATATTCTGTCCTAAAGAGTGATCTGAGTCAACTAGAGAAGAATATGTGTTCTGCTGTTCTTGGGTGGATAATTTTGCACGTGTCTCCTGGGTCCCATTGGTTTATAATATTTTTCAAGTCCTCTTTCTATTTTGAAGTTCTGCCTAGATGTTCTGTTGATTATTGAAAGTCATGTACTGAAGCCATCAACTACTACTGTAGAACTGCCTGTTTCTCCTTTCAATTCTTTCAGTATTTGTTTTAAATTTTTTTGGGCTCTGTTATTAGCTGCATAGTTATTTGTAATCATTATATTTTCTTGATATATTGACCCTTTTATTAATATATAGTGAAGTTATTTCTTATAACTCTTTTTGACTTAAAGTCCATTTTGTCTGCTATTATTCACTTGGAATATTTTTCTTTCCTTTCACCCTTGGGTTTAAGGTGAGTCATTTTGTAAATGCATATAGCTGGTCATGCTTTTTACCCATTTTGTCAATCTCTGCCTTTTAGTTGGCTAGTGTAATCCATTTACATCCAATGTAATTACTGATATGGCAGGATTGACTATGGCCATTTTGCTTTGTGTGTGTGTGTAAATCTGATGCCTTTTGTACCCTACATTTCCTCCATCTCCTTCTTTTGTTTTAATTAATCTTTTGTAGTGAAATGATATGATTCTCTTCTCATTTCCTTTTCTGGATATTTTAAAGATATTTTCTTTGTGGTTCTCATGAGGTTTACATTTAGCATCCTTAATATATAACAATCTAGATAGAATTGATACTAATAATTTGCCTTCAATAGAATACACAATCTCTGCTCTTAATACTCCTCCAAACCCTCGCATAGTGTTTTTTTTCTCCACAAATTGCATCTTTATATAGTATGTGCTCAATAACATAGAATTATTCTTTTATGCTTTTATATTTTAAGTCATGTAAAAAAATAAAAAAAAATTAGAGTTACAAACCAACATTACAATAACTCTTCCTTTCTTCATATGACTTCAAGTTGCTGTCTTGTGTCCTGTCCTTTCCTCCTGGAGGACTCACTTTAGTATATCTTGTAGGGAAGTTAGAGTGGTAACAATCTCCCTCTATTTTTGGGTTTCTGTGGATGCCTTGGTTTCTCCTTCCTTTTTGAAGGACAGTTTTGCCAGATATAGAGTTCTTGGTTGACAATTTTTCTCTTTCAGCACTTTAAATATGTCCCGTCACTGCGTTTTCACCTCCATGGGTTCTGATTAGAAATCAGCAATTAATTTTAATGAGGATCCCATGTATGTAACTAGTGACTTCTCTCTTGCTGCGTTTAGGAGACTCTTTGTCTTTGCCCTTTGACAGTTTGACTATAATGCATCTCAATGTGGATATCTTTGAATTTATCCTATTTAAACTTTGTTGAGCTTCTTGGATGTTATATTCACACCTTTCACCAAATTTGGGAAATTTCCATCCTTTATTCTTTCAAATATTCTGTCTCTTTTTCTTCTACTCTGGAACTATGATATGTTGATATGGCTCATTGTGTCCCACAGCTTTCTTAGGCTCTGTTTACTTTTTTTTTCATTGTTTTTCATTTTTCCTCACCAGCCTGAATAATCTCTTGTCTTATTTTCAAGGTTGCTGATTCTTTCTTTTGCCTGTTCAGATCTGTTGTTGAACCCCTCTAGTGAGTTATTTCAGTTACTATACCCTTTATCTTCATAATTTGTTTTGATCCTCTTTTAGATTTCTAATTCTTCCTTTTGCTCATGTATAATTTTTCTGATTTATTTTAGTTCGTTGTCCATATTTCATCTCACTGAACTTATTTAGGAAAGTTGACTTACTGTCTTTGATTAGGAATTCCAGTGTCTGACCTTTCTCAGGGGTAGTTTATTCATTTTATTTTGTTCATTTGAATGAGCCATCATATCCTGTTTCTTTGTATGACTTGTGATATTTTTGCTGAAGTCTAAACATTGGATATTTTCATGTGTTAATGTTTAAAGTCAGATTCTACCACTTCCCAGTGTTCTGTAATGTTTGTTTAGTGATCGTTGAAGGCTGTAATGTGGATCAACTCTGTGTTGAGGGTCTCCTTCTACATGTAGGCCTATTTGTACTGAGCTCTCATAAACCAGCCCATATTAAAGAATTAGGTTCCTCTGTGGTCTTTCTACACATGCATCTTGCCCTGGACATGTGTAGGAGCTTTCAAAAATTCTCTGGCATGCACAAATTTCTTTTTTGTGTCCCAGCTTCCCATCCTAAAGAGAAACTCTCCAGCTCTTCCTCCTGTGTGCCAGGCAGCTTTTATATCTTCACCACATTTTACCCTGGTGGCTGTGGCTTATTTCTTCCCCATGATCTGTCTGCCCTGCTTCTCCACCCATTTTCTCTGCCCTGCATACTTTCCACATTAGGCAAAACCAGTGATCACCTTGAGTCAGTCTTTCAGGAGCCGTTGTGTGTGCAGACAGGCAGATGCACTAAATGGGACCCACCCTGTGAACCTGCAGTATTTGTCGGATGTGTGAAGTACTGATAAATGTCACAATGATGGTTTATTTTTTAGATTATCACTTAGGTAGGTTAGTCCTTACCACAATGAGTCATTTTTTTAAATGTGCATTTTTTTTTTAATGAGCAGATTTTACAGATACATCATAATAAAATGTACTGCTACATTTGAAAAATAGGGGATGATGTGGGAGAGTGAGGAGGGTACGGGGAATTCCTCATAATTTCGATGTAACATTTCTGTAATCTAAAAGCTCTTTAAAAATAAATTTTATTATATTAAAAAAACACACACACAACTGCCGAGCCCCTCCCCAGGGCTTTAAGCCCCTCTCCCTCGCTCCTGGCTCTGAGTTGGCCCATTGCTCGGCCTCACCTTATGCGGCATTTTGTCACAGGAACAACCTTCTTACCACCAGCTTGGGAGAGGATTTGCTGGCACACAGACGGCCTGGGAGGCGAGTGGGAAACGCTCTCCCCAAGCCCGTCCTGGTGGCTGGCTGGACAGACGGGGGACTCGGCTGCACAGGAGGGTGATGGGCAGGGAGGGGGAGAGGGGGCTCCCTGAAGCAGCAGCAACGCCAGACAGGAAGGCTTTGAAGGCCAATGGTTATTTGTCCCAGGGTAAGCCTGCACACACAACCTGCATACGCAGAAACGGGCCCCTCCAGAGAAATTTTTTTAAACATGGGAGAAATTATGGTTATTTCCCTCACTAACCATCTAACTCAATCGATATTAAACTCCAAAACCTGCCATCTTTCCCCCCATTCTTGCAGTGCACTCAATTGAAAGGCAGAAATGTAGCATTCAGGAAGACGGGATTGAGGTGGAGAGCAGCCTAGTTCCCTAATGAAGTGAATGCCTGGGTGCCCTCAGTCACAGCTGCCCTTGCAGACCCTCCTGAGGTGCTCAGGGGCCCCACGCCAGGTTCCAGGGGCCCATGGGCCTGGTGATTTCACAGACACAGAGGGACCGTGGGCTGCGCCTGGTGGGAGGACGCTGCTCACTAAAACTCAGCCTTCTTGGGTGTGGATTCTCCAACAGGGGCAGATGGAACCAGATGGGGAATTGTTTTTCTTCTCTAGTGGAGAGGACACGGTTCAGTGGAATCCTTCTGGGCTTGGGCACAGTTTGGGACACCTGGACGGAGAAGTCGTGCTTCCAGCTAGTGACCCTGGGGGCTCCTCACCACCTTCTATGACACGTTCAGAATGTGGGACTCCAAAGTGGGAAACCAGGAACATGGAGAAAGGAGAGGAGAAATTCAAAGGCTTCTCTTTGCATGAAGTTAGGGAGGGAGACACAGGACTGGATTCACATGAAACAGGCTCTTTGGGCTTTTTCATGGAGCGGAATTTGGCAGATGGATGAAGATGAGGTGCTGTGAGAGGCACAATCCATGTCATCCCCCACGGGGCCCCGGGGTGCCTTATTCTAGCAGGTGGAGTGTACATGCATCTCGGAGAGGACAGAAACTCACCATGTAATAAACTCTTTTAATCATCAGCAACAAATGCCAACATCTTTTTGACTGTAAATCCAAAACTATGTGTCCACCTCAGCAAGTCAACAATCCTGGCCCTTTGGTGCTTTAGCCTTAGCGCTTTGCAGGCAGGGCTCGTGGAGGGCAGTCGGCCAGTGCCTGGGAGCAGGGATGGGGGTATGCAGTGGAGGGACAGCAGTACTGCAGGCACACAGCAACAGGGACCCCCTCACAGCAGGGTGGGGCGCACAGGGCTGGGTCACAGACCACCGGCATGCATGGAGATCTCACTGGGGCGAAGGTGAGGCACCTCCCCTCTAGGTCAGAGAAGAGAGAGAAGGTCACAGGAAGGTCACCCAACTTGGGAGCGGAGGCTGCAGTTCCCTTGGCATGGTGGGCTGGGCTCAGGACACCTGCACCCATTGGTGGACCTTTCCCTGGGTGCTGGCCTCCAGCCTCCACTCCACTTGGCAACAAGGTTCAGCTGTCACCTCCTCTGCAGGGCCCTCCCCACCCTCCCCAGGCCTGACCTCTGACCTTGGCCTCTCCCCATGTTCTGACTACCCCTGGGGCCTCAGCGTTGCCTGGTTTGGGCCTTGGCGAGTGTCTGCTGAAGGAGGACCCCTCCCCACGGCCCTGGGCCACTGCAGGACGTGAAGCTGGGGGCTGCAGGTGGCCCCTGAAGGCACAAGGTCTGCCCCACCCATTCTGCGGGTGTGGGCCATCAGCTCTCCGCAGGCATGGGGCCAGCTTGCCTTCACATATGGTAGACGGGAGCCCAATCGATTGAGCCACATCCCCTTCCCTGACTTAATATAGGTGTCCCCTGCTCCCACCCTGCCTTTCGCTTCCTTATACTTTGCCCGCCTGTTCCTCGTAACCTCTCTGTATTATGGCCCTTCTCAGCAGCAGTTTGTGCTGCTGCCTCCCTCCGCCCCTCCTCCCAGCCACTGTTATCTTCCCCCTCCCAGCCGATCGCTGTTCTCCCCGCCTCATTCCAATCGCCCTCATCCCGGATCCGCCCCGGCACAACCTCGGAAACAACCCCCCTCTGCCATCAATGGCTTACGTCATAAACCGCAGGTCCGCCCTTGCCTCTGCAGCCAATCCTCAGCTGCCCCGCGGACATGCCCCTCCCACAACCTCCCCGCCTCCATGACACTATAAAACCTCATGTACTTCCCGAATAAAATCAGACCTGCTCATAGACCTCGTCTCCGTGGTTTTTCTTCCATCAAACCGCGCGTCCCCACCAAGCCTTGAGCCGCCCGCTGCCGCCCCGGTCCGGCCATGGTGTAGGCCCGATCCCCGGCAGCGACTCGCCTGCAGTGACCTGCCTGCAGCGCCGTAGCGGCGGCCACAGGTGGCACCCGAACAGGGACCACCGCACAGGGACCACCGCTCCCTTCTGTATGCGGTGGAGCGACATCTTCGCGTTCCTGTTTGGCCGGCCAGCCGCTCGATCTCCCGCACGGGACCCATCGCTGTCCTCCCGTGCCGCCGCTCAAGGTAGGGACTCTCCGGCGCTGTTCCCTTCCTCTTCGCTGTCCCAGCCCATCCGTGAACCTAACCCGGCCCTCAGCGACAGTGAGTCTACCCCCTCCTGAACCCTCCGTCACAATGGGAGCTTCTCTCTCGTCCCGCCAAGTCCCTCAAGTACGTTTACTCGCAGCCCTTTTAGAAACTCACCACGTGAAGGTCTCTCTCCATCAGCTACAGCGGTACTGGGACCTTCTCCTACCCTTTAACCCTTGGCTCGCCACCTGTGCTCTCTGGAGCCCAGAGACCTATGAACGTCTAATTCAGCGGGTGACGTCCGCTATGGAGCACGATCGCAAGCAGTTTCCCCCCAGCCTTATCCCGACCCTCGTCGCTATCCGCGCCTGTCTCCAAGGTGTGCCCTCCCCTGCCTCTGCTCTCGCCTGTGAGCCTAGCCACCCTCTCACCTGCGATCCTGATGGAGACGACGATACTCGTTCTCTGTCCGCCCAGCTAGAGGCCGCGCTTGAACTGGATCCCCCCACAGCCTCCGACCCGGACCCCAACCAACATGGCGACCCCCCGCCTTCTCCCCCCCCCACCGCGTCCTGCAAACAATGCCAACATGGCGCACCTCCTCCTTCTTCTTCCTCGGCGCCCTCTTCCCGCCTTTACCCACCTCTTCCTGTCTCGTCGCCATCCGGTCCCGTCCCGGATGCCTGCCGATCGCCATCTTCGGCTAAACCGGCAGAGCCTCCGGTGCCATCTTGGCCTGTGCCCGGTAGTGACGTGGCCACCCCTCCATCTTGGCCCGAGGCCAGAAGTGATGTCAGGCGTGACGTCACCGTGCCGCCATCTTGGCCAATCAGAAACACCGTTGCCGCCGCGCCCTCCTGGCCGGCGCCCGGTGGCACCGCCAATGCCTCACCTCCATGGCCCGCTTCACCTCCCGCCTGCTCCAGCAATAGCGGGACCGTCGTGAATCCTCCTCCGCCAGCGTACGACACCGCCTTTCTCACCCCCACCACTCCGCCTCTGGCTCAGATGTTCCCCCTCAATCCTGCTCGCACTCCGCAGAGCCCACAAGCATGGGTCCCCTTCTCTCCCAAAGACATCCAAATGCTCCGCAACGCGATAAAAGAGGATGGCCTTGCCAGCCCTCATGCCCAAGACCTTCTCGAGCGTATGGCCATCCCTCGCTGCATTCCCTACGACTGGATCTCCCTAGCCCGAGCGGTTCTCTCCCCCGGGCAATTCATTGACTGGCGAGCCCATCTCGGTGTCCTGATCGACAATCAGATTGCTGACAACATGCGTCAGGGTGTGCATTACCCTGCAAACGCCTTCCTCGGCCTCGGCCCCTACGGCGATCCCAGCGCTTACACAGCTACTCCTCCCAGATTTTTCATCCAGCTTCGCGATTGTGTCTTCAAAGCCTTCCGCTCTGGCACCGCAGCTGCCCCTGAGCCCCTCGCCAAACTCTTCCAAAAGCCTGACGAGCCCTTCAATGAGTTCGTCGCACGTGTGCAAGCCGCAGCCGAAAGGCGCGTCACCGGCGCCGCTGCTAAGGAGTCTTTCGTCAAAGATCTCCTACAAGAGGGAGCTAATGCAGCCTGCAAGGCCATCATCTGTCCCCTTCGTGACAGGCCCCTCCAAGACTGGGTCCTTGCTTGCTCCGGAGTCTCCGGCCAAACCACCGCCCTCGCTGCCGCCCTTGTTGCCGCCGTCCAAACCACCAATACATGTTTCCGTTGTGGCGAGCTAGGCCACTTCGCATGGGAGTGCCCTAACCTCCCGGCACCGCCGCGCCCGGCCCCTCGGGGCATGGAGCCTCCATCAGCAGCCCCCGCTCCCCGCGTGCCCTCCACTCCTTGACCGCGATGCGGGAAAGGCACCCCGCACGGCCCTGCCGACCTTCCACCTCCCGACCCCCTTCCCCCTGATGATTCCCCCCTGCCGTAATGATGGCCCCTCTCCGCACCTCACCCCCCCGTGAGGTTTTTCTCCTCTTGTCATTGCAGATGACGCCTCCAGTTGCCCAGTCGAGCCCGCCTGAGTCTGCCCCTCCTGCGCCATCACCCGCAGGGACCACGCCAGCTCTCTTCCGCCGCGAGCGACGTCGACGTCGTCTTCTTGTCCGCCGCTTGAGCCGTCTCTCCCTCGAAGATGCCTCCATCGAGCAGCAAATTCTCCAGCTTCTCCATCGTGCTCACGCCTCCCCTGCCCCGCGCCCTCCTACCACCCCCCCTACACCTTCTCATCATTATGCTCTCCTTAGCCTCCTCAGCCCAGGCCACACCCCTTTGGGCCGCCCTTCTTCAACCGCCTGGTTTCCTCTTTCTCTCCCCTCACTCCCCCACCTTCCCCACCATGTACTCCCCCAACTGCGACTTCCTCCCAGAAAGCTGCGACCCCCTCGCCCTTCCTGTCTCCTCATCATTGCCAAATGTCTCCATCCCTATTCCCCTCGACGCCTTGCAGTTTGTCACCAACCTTTCCACAGCTGTCCTAGTCCTCTCCCAAAGCCATCCCCTTCCCGAGGAGGCCCGGCACGCCCAGGTGTGGCTCACGGAGGTGGCAGGAGGCGGCCATCGATAGGGCCCATCATGGTCGCCTCGAGCTGCGGGTACGGGTTCTCTGCCCTCCGCATGGGGAATCGGGCATTTCAGCCGCCCCCCCCCTGCTCACGCCCCCCTCGTGCCCCCACGTCCCCTGCCGGTAGCCCCTCCTCATTCCTTTCTCTCCTATTTCCCCTCCTCTCACCCCCCTCATCTTTCCTCCCCACAAAATGTCAATCCCACAAAACCTGTGCGTTCTTATTTTCGAAAGAGGGAGCAATTGTCCCCTGCTCCCACCCTGCCTTTCGCTTCCTTATACTTTGCCCGCCTGTTCCTCGTAACCTCTCTGTATTATGGCCCTTCTCAGCAGCAGTTTGTGCTGCTGCCTCCCTCTGCCCCTCCTCCCAGCCACTGTTATCTTCCCCCTCCCAGCCGATCGCTGTTCTCTCCGCCTCATTCCAATCGCCCTCATCCCGGATCCGCCCCGGCACAACCTCGGAAACAACCCCCCTCTGCCATCAATGGCTTACGTCATAAACCGCAGGTCCGCCCTTGCCTCTGCAGCCAATCCTCAGCTGCCCCGCGGACATGCCCCTCCCACAACCTCCCCGCCTCCATGACACTATAAAACCTCATGTACTTCCCGAATAAAATCAGACCTGGGCATAGACCTCGTCTCCGTGGTTTTTCTTCCATCGAACCGCGCGTCCCCACCAAGCCTTGAGCCGCCCGCTGCCGCCCCGGTCCGGCCGTGGCGTAGGCCTGATCCCTGGCAGCGACTCGCCTGCAGTGACCCGCCTGCAGCGCCGTAGCGGCGGCCACATATAGGAGCTTCAAAAATCCCATTGGCAAATGAGTTCCGACCCACAGAACTGGGGATTAGGACTTGAACAGAGGGCACAGGTTCCAATCCCCAACGCTGCCTTTTTAAAAAGATTTATTTACCCCTGCCCCCCGGGGTGGCTCCCTCATCTGTCTGCTCATTGTCTGCTTGCTGTGTCTGCTCGTTGCAGTGTCTGCTCATTGCAGTGCCTTCCCATTATGGCATCTGCTGGTTGTGGCGGTTGTGGCATCTGCTCTTTGCAGCATCTGCTGGTTCCAGCGCTTGTGGCATCTGCTTGTCTTGAGGAGGCACCGTGAACTGAAGCTGGGGTCTCCCATGTGGGAGGTGGGTGCCCAATGGCTTGAGCCACATCTACGCCCCCTGTGCTGCCTTTTAAAATCCAAGGACAGTTTTCATGGTGTCCTGTGGGGTCATGTGCAGTGAGGAAAGAGCTGAGGTGAATTGCTTCCCTTTATGGGTGTGTGAAGGAGAGGTGAGCCCGTTGGCATGTACGTGGGCTGTGGTGGCAGGGATGTTAACTGTCCACCCAGAGCAGAGATGTGGAGTTAGGCCTTGTTTCGTCCCTCATTGGGTCTCTACCAAACACTACTTCATACTGGGGGATGGAGAGATAAATCCCTTGTCCTTGACAAGGTGACAGAGGACCACCTACCTAATCTGCAGGCCTGTCCCTGTCTCCTTCCCACCCAGTATTGGCAGCCGGCACTGCCCCTCCTTCTCCCCTTCTCCGTCTTCTGCCTAGCCATTATCTAGACAGCCCACACTTTCCCCTTCCCCTCCCTTGCTTCTAACCTCTTAGCCAGCTTACTGTCCAGTAACTGCCTACGCAAGCAACAGCACCCGCCGGCACCAATCAAGTCCCTTTACTTATCCCTAGACCCTATAAAACCATGTCCCCTTCAACAATAAAGTAGACTTGTGCCTAGACCTTGTCTCCGTGGTGTTCTTGCTTGCACCGCGCGTCTCCCGTGCCTGAGCGGAGAGAGCGAGGGCCCAACGGCTTCGTGCCAAACCCCCTCCTCTCCTTCGACCACGAGGCAGCCCCTGTCCGGAGAGCCCGCCCAGCCAACCGCGCCGACCCTCCCGGAGGCCCGCCGCTGCCCGCACAGGCCCAGTGCCAAATGAGAATGCAGAGCTCCTTGCTCATAAATTAATGTGAGGACGGTGACAGCAGAGCCTGAAACCAAGCGCGGGGCCTCGCGAAGTGGCCCATGGTCAGGAGGTGAGCACCGGCCTGGTGGAACTCAGAGCCCTAGGGGGATGTTCAGGCAGGGTGGCAGTGGGACAGGTAACTTCCAGGTAGGACAGTGTATTGGTTTCCCAGGCTCCCATAGCACAGTACACACACTGGGAGCTTAAAACAACAGGAGGGGGAAGCGGCTGTGGCTCAAGCAATTGAGCTCCCGTTACCCATACGGAGGACCCAGGTTTGATCCCCGGGACCTCCTGGTCAAAACAAAGGAAAAAATGCATCCCGGACCTGCACAGTGAGGTGCGGGCCCCTGCAACACCCCAAAAAGATGTTGACACACCCAGATAGGAATAAACAAAGCAACAACAGGAGGGAGACAGTGAGGCTCAGTGGTTGAGCACCGGCTTCCTACATATGAGGTTCCGGGTTCAGTCCCTGGCTCCCGGTACTGCAAAAAAACAGCGACAACAAAAAACAACAGGAATTTTCAGAGCGGGTCTAGCTCAGTAGTTGAGTGCCTGCTTCACATGTATGGGGTACCAGGTTCAAGCACCAGTACCACCTAAAAAAGGTGAAACTAAGAAGAACCCCAGGAATGTATTCTGTCACGGTTCTGGAGGGTAGATGCCTGGAACCCAGATGCAGGCACAGTCCTGCTCCCCCTGAAGGTCTGGGGGGCAGCCTTCCTTGCCTCCTCCAGCTCCAGGCAGCCCCAGCCACTCCTGGCTTGGGGCAGCGCAGCTCTGATCTGCGCCTCGTCTTCACATGCTTTTCTTCTCCGTGTCTCTGTGTGTCCTTCCCTCTTCATCTCAGGACACCGGTCACTGGGTTGAAGGCCCGTCCTAACTCTATCAGAGAAGACCCTATTTCCAAATGAGGTCATGTTCTGAGGTTCCTGGCGGAGGTGAATTTTGGGGGGACACTGTGCAGCGGGGCCTGGGAGGTCCTCTTGGAGGAGTCCCGTTTAGGCTGGGCCTGGAGGGATGGCTCAGGTGTCGGTGGGGGTGATGTGGGAGCAAATGCATCCGCTGGGAATACGTGGGCATGAGCAGGGAGTGATGAGTGGCCCGCAGGCTGGCCCAAGGCCTGGGTGGTGGTAGGGGGCAGTGGGGGGCCCAGGTGTCCTACATCCAAGAAGACCCTAGAATACCAGCGTCAAGGCAGGTTTAGTTCTGAAGCCACAGAGGACAACTCAGGGCTGCTGTGGGCTTAGCGACAGCTCATAGCTGGGTCCCTGGAGGTGGCCCTCGGTATCCCAGTGGCTCGAAGTGGGGCTGCCTTGAGACACTATTATCCACTCAGTCCTCTGCGAGTCACTGTAGAGGTGAACAGAGTGCAGAGAGGTATTACGTGCTTGCCCATGGAGGCAAGTGGCAAAGTGGGGGTCCTAGAAGCCAGAGGCAAATTGGGAGGTGGCTGCAACAGTTGATGAGTGAGAGCTGTCCCCAGGATGGTGGCAGTAGAGAGGAAGCCGTGAGGGTGGAGGGGAGAGGAGGTGGGGCAGGCAGGCGTAGGCAGGCAATCAATCCGTCCCCTGGTGGAGTTCCTGCCAGCCGAGGTCAGCCTGCAGGTTGGCGCGTGGTCGTCCTCCCACGGCTCAGGTAAGTCAGCAGAGGTGGGGGCACCCCACTTTGAAAAGCCATTTGCCTTACCCCTCGGTAAATCCTGCCAGCTCTTCTCTTGTTCTTTTGAGCCCCAATCTGCCCCTTGTCCTCACGATCACCATGCAAAAACTAGTCTCTTGTTCTCCAATCTTTTTTTAAATAAAAGTTATTTATTTCTCTCTCCCCACCCTCCCCCTGCCCACCCTTGTTGTCTGCTCTCTGTGTCCATTCACTGTA
Source organism: Dasypus novemcinctus (assembly GCF_030445035.2). Lineage (NCBI taxonomy): Eukaryota > Metazoa > Chordata > Mammalia > Cingulata > Dasypodidae > Dasypus > Dasypus novemcinctus. The sequence goes on along the minus strand of NC_080678.1, from coordinate 107,167,326 downwards.
TGCTCTTCTGTGTCTGCTTGCATTCTCTGTGTCACCAGGAATCCGTGCCTCGTTTTGTTGTGTCACCTTGCTGCATCAGCTCTCCGTGTGTGCGGCGCCACTCCTGGGCAGGCTGTGCTTTTTTCATGTAGGGCAGCTCTCCTTGTGGGGTGCACTCCTTATGCAGGGGGCACCCCTGTGTGGCAGGGCCCTCCTTGCATGCATCAGCACTACATGTGGGCCAGCTCACCACACAGGCCAGGAGGCCCTGGGTTTGAATCCTGGACCTCCCAGGTGGTGGGCAGACACTCTTATCAGTTGAGCCACATCTGCTTACCTCCCTCTAATCTTTTAGTTTTCTTCCTCTTGTAACTCTTGGTACTTCCTACCTTCCAAATTGGTTGTGGCTCTAGTGCTGTTGTGGTCCAGGAGTGGTTGTAGCAGCCGGCGTACGTGGGATTGACTTGCAGTGCATCTCAGCAGGTGCTAGTGGCTTTGGGGTCTTCCTTCACTTTGCAAGAAGGTCACCATCTCTGGCCCCCAGCCCCTACCCAGTCGAGCCCACTGAACCATGTCCCCACACATTGCCAAACGCCTCCTAGGGGTGCTACCTCCCCTCCCCCAAAACCCGCTCAGGTTCCTCAGGTCCTGGACTCCTGTGACAGCCACAGGTCCCACATGGAGAGGCCGGGGCAGAGATGGAGGGACCTGCCCAGCCCCCACCCAGCTGTCCAGAGGCCAGATCCCATGGTGCCCCCCACAGTGTCCTCCACAGTGCCCCATCCTGCCTGGCTGGTGACTGCTGGAACATAGTGACTTGATCCCACCTTGCTAATTGTGGGGTCACAGTGAGCCCTTGCCACCACCCATCCATCAAGACCACGGTCCCCGACTGGACTCACTGGGGAAGCCACTGTTCTGGGCACTCACGGGAAACAAGTGGCCTTCGTGCTGAGTCGGAGCGTGGGGTGCGCCGTCCCCAGGCGGGACACAGCCAGGATCCACAGGGTGGCTGGAGCCCGGCCAGCCGGCTCTGTACTGCGAGCCCCAGAACAGACCCTGTTTTTCTTGAAGATGTGGGAGGGAGCACAGAGCTGCAGGGAAGGTTCCTGGTGATTTTACAGTGACTGGAATCAAGAGCCTTAATTGATACTTGGGCTGGGCCTGGGCCTGGGAGGGCAGCCCTGGGCGGGAGTCTTCACGGCCAGTTCTTCATCTTGACCCTTGAAATGCAAACAGAGGGCACCATCGTCTCAAAGGCAGCGGAGGCTTTTGGAGACTGGGATGTTTCAGTTTAAGTTACTCTTTTTCAGTTAAATTGAGGGATCGCTCCTTAACTGCCCCCACCCCTAGCAGCCCCAAACCCACTCCCAAAACACGTGACGTGTTGCACACACCATCCACCTCAAAGGAGCTCCATAATCGACGTGGTTTGATTAGGTTTAATGCGTAAGCTAGAGAGGAGTATGTATTATAACAGGGGTTGGGACAGTCTCTCAGAGGCCCTTGCCTCGGATTTCCATTTGCTCGACGTGTGGTGACTGTGTTAAGGCAGATTTGGGCCGTACCTGTCTATCTTTTGAGACCATTTTAAGAGGCTTAAATGGATGACCTTAGAATGAAAAAGTGGCTGACCCTTAAAAGTGGTTCCAGAAGAATCAATGGCATTACCAAAAACGGTCCAAAAGCTCTGCCTGATGAAATAGTGATACTGTTTTTAGCCGCCATCGTCTCTAACCCTATTCCTGTAGATTGCCTATAGGACTTCTGGTCATCAGTGTCTTATTGCCCTTCCTCTCACCTTGAAACAACTTTTATTTTTTTTTGCACTCACTTTCCCATCATTTCCCTCTCCCAGACCTCTCAGGTCCCGTGGAGGGAAGTCTCTCTACTACAGATGGGATGGGCCGGCGGGGTGCTGGGAGAGGAGGGCGCTGCTGACCCTCGCTGGGGAGCAGCCGAGCTGGCAGACTCCTACTGTGTTTTCCTGCCTGAAACCCATTTGGATCTCCCTGCGCTTCATGTTTGCTTTGCTCTCTGGTGCCCACCTCACCCTCCTCTCTCCTCTTTGATGCTGTCACTGAAGACTGAGAAGCTTGGAAAATGCAAGAACAGTTCGTAGACTCAGAATGTTTGCCCCAGAGAAAAACTTGCATGTTTGCACAAAGCCACGCCTGATGGTTTCCATTTAAGTGAGGAAGCAGGCTGCTAGCAGGCTGTGGGAAGTAGGAAAGTTGGGGCTCTGTCGGGCTGGACGCTGATGGTCTGTCTACCACCAGATCTGGATTTTTCAGATGAAAGTGGCCGGCCGGCCGTGGGTGGCCGCCTCCACTGCTGCTGCTGTTTCAAGCACTTTGGAGCCTGCCGGTCTGCCCCTCAGGTCTCCTCTTTGCTTTTCTGAAATGTCCTTGTAAAAATAGATATTTTCTGGAGATGGCTTGGCTGGGCTCACTGGCTGTGTCAGTCTTTCTTCTGCCCCATGAGCTCCTTATCTCATCTTTGCTGATGGTACACTGGCAAAGGCTGCCTGTATTTTTTTTCCCTCTGTTTTCTTCTGAAGATTCTTTTAAAAGATATCCCTTTTAATCATTTACTTGCCTATGGGAAGGAGATTCTATAGAATCCCATAATCTTGTTAACTTTTTCTTAAATTTTTATTGCCAGAGCAATGCAATGTTCATTTAAAAAAGAGAAGACAGAAAAATATTCCAGAAATATACATGGTAGAAAGCCTGGGATTCCTTCAGTTATTTGCCGGGGGTTCCAGAATGGGGAAGGCAGAGCAGTCTACGTGCTGTGGGCAGGAGGTGCCGTTGAGGTTGGCGGGGAGGAGGCGTTAGGCCTTAGTGGCATTTAAGGGTGCTGGGCTCTGGAGGTGGATACATCTTGTTTCAAGTCTACCTGAAGGTCTCTGAACCTCAGGTTTGTGTCTGTAAAATGGGTACTCTGAATATTTCCTGCGCTGGAGTGCTGGGAGTTTTAAGTAAGTTAATGATTTTCATGGCTAGAGTCCCCTGCTCTCACTGTGGGCAAAGTCTGGATTGGTTTTCATCAGATATAGGGCCCGAGTTGTGGCATGGGTGGCCTCTGAGGGTGGTCTTGGGGGACCCAGGGGCAGTGTAGGGTTTTAGGAGGCCCTGAGGTCATGGGTAGCTGTGGGGCATGTGCAGCCAGGACGGGGACTCCCAAACTGGGTGGCCCATCAGCATCGCCTGGAGAGCACCTTCAGAAGCTGGATTCCCGGGCTGCACTCCTGGATGTGCTGATTCTTGGATGTAGGAAAGGGCCCCGGACTTGGCATTTTCAAAGAGCAGTTGGATGATTCTGATGAGGGGCCAGGTTTGGGGGCTGATGGCCAGAAGCCAAACTGACCGACTGTCCCTCCCCCTCGAGTCCCACAGCAGGCAGAGAAAGCTTAGCAAGGACGCCCGCAGGCTGCTTTGGGCCACGCTGCACAGCTGCTTTAACTGCAGGTGCTGGTGTCTTCTGCCTTCAGCCCCTTCCGGCAGAGTTGTAGGTTGGCTTGTGGACTGGGAGTTCTTGGTGCTGTCACCACCTTTGCTGTGTGACCTAGCTTAAGTTGTCCTCCTCTGGACATCTGTGAAATGTCAGGGATATGGACCTCCTTAAGCTCTTAGGAGGCTGAAGTTTAAAAGAAAGCCTGGGGAGGTGGACTTGGCCCAGTGGATGGGGCGTCTGCCTACCACATGGGAGGTCTGAGGTTCAAACCCCTGGCCTCCTTGACCCATGTGGAGCTGGCCCATGTGCAGTGCTGATGCACACAAGGAGTGCCCTGCCATGCAGGGGTGTCCCCCACATAGGGGAGCCCCATGCACAGGGAGTGCACCCCATAGGGAGAGCCGCCCAGCGTGACAGAAAGTGCAGCCTGCCCAGGAATGGTGCCACACACAACGGAGAGCTGACTCAGCAAGATGATGCAACAAAAAGAGACAGATTCCCGGTGCTGCTGATAAGGATAGAAGCAGTCACAGAAGAGCACACAGTGAATGGACACAGAGAGCAGACAACTGGGGATGGGAGTGGCAGGGAGAAATGAATAAAAAATAAATCTTTAAAAAAAAAAAAAGAAAGCCTGGATCCAAACTTCCTCTGCACTCCTTACTGAGCTGGTGCAGTAGCTAGAGAGAGCAAGCACAGTGATCCATCAGTGAGCCAGGCATGGCATCTGCACTCGGTATAGTGGGGGGGGGGTGGGGAAAAAGGAAGCTCACATCTTTGGGGTTGGTGCATTTTGCTGTCATTTGGTGTACTCTTTGGTTTTGGGGGGATAAGAAATTTTGGTTTTTGCCCTATGCACAAAATAGTGAAATATTTTCTCTTTTTACTCAAATCAACTTTTTCTCTTGAGGGAGGCCAGTGTGAAGGATAACCCACATCCTTTTGTACATGTGAAACACTTCTCTGATCTCCTCCCCCATTTCCTGTGGTTGACTTGTGGCAATTGAGAGACTGCAGTGCGTGCCCAGATTTTGCCTTGGGGAGGGGCTCCTCTCTGCAGCTCAGACAAGAGTGATCGTGGGTCTGTTTTCTGAGCATTGGAGTGAATATAAAATTGCAGTCAAGTTGAAGGTAAATGTGAGTGCTTGGACTCACGGAAATGTAGCTGTGAAACCAGAACATGACAGAGAGCTTTGTTCCTGGATTTGACCAAGGAGAATACTCGTGGTGGTTCATCTTTCTTTGGTGCGGGGAGGACCCGGCCGGCAGGTTACCCGCGTGAACACTGCCTCGTTGAGTGGGCTGGTGCCATGGGTCTGCAGGCCAGAGTCCACTGTAGAAACTCCTCAGCCCTGCTTTTGGTGTACATTTCATATGGAAGTGGGTTTCTGCATGTGCGTGTGTGCAGCTGTCCTTTTTGGAAAACGTGACAGATGCCCGTGGTTTCGGGAGCGGACCCTCTCTAGTATCCTAAGGCTCCTCTTGGGTTGGAAAGCCATCTGCCTTAGGCCTCCCGGAAAGACCCAGGGGCCTTAAAGAAAGACTAGATGGAGGAGGAGAATGGTCCTTTCAGTTTTCCCTGAAGGCTCTTCCAATCCCAGTCTCTTCAAGAATGTTAGAGAAGCAGATTGGGTTTTGGAGTTTAATTCACGTCAGCAATTGGTATTAGTAAGCCTGCTAAGAAGTAAGCCCCGTGAAGTGGAGCTCTGGGAGGCACACCTGCTCTTTGAACCCCCCGCGGTGGGCCCAGGAGCTTCCTCTTCTGGCCCAGGGCAGACCTCAGGAATGAATCCATCCACCAGGGGCCCCTTACCCGCAGGGCCTCAGTGTGGCCTCCTGCTCTGTATTTACTGCTGCTGCCTGGCCCCCAAACGACCAGATCAAAGACTTGGTTTCCTTTCCTTTCACATCCGCCCTCCACATTCCCCGTGGCAGGCCAGCGCCTCCTTCCCCCTGTGGAACACCGCTCCTGCCTCCCTGAGTGTCCAATTTGTGTCTCCTTTGTGTCTTTTCCAGAAAGCCTTCTTGCTTCTCCTGTCCTCATAGGTGATATTTCCCAGGTTCTGCCCTGTGTATGCCTAGAACCGCACTTCTCTCACGACTGTTTCCTAAGTCCTGGAGCAGGCCCTTCCCTCCCTCCCCCTCCTCCATTCCTCTCCTCCCCTCCCACTTCTCCCCTCCACTCTCCTTATCCAAGGACTTCACGTGGTCAGGCCGTGGCTCTGGGCTTGCCACTCACCCTGCAGGCTCCCTGGGATGACCCCCAAATAGGCGGTGCTGGCTGGGAACGCCCTCCCCGGCCCAGCCTCCAGTTCCTGCATTGGCTGACCACCTTTGTGGAGGCGTTCTTCAGCGCCTGCCACCTGGTGTGTCTCACACTCTCTCCTCTTGCCTAGGTAGCTCTTCCCTTTTGGGTGCCCTGCCTCTATGAAGTGGACACCCCAACCAGAAACCCCAGCACCCTCCTGTACTCCCCACCCAGTGTCTCCGTGACCTCACTCCCCCACCTCTGCACAATCTCTTGTGCCTTCCCTCCTCAACTCCCCCAAGACCAGGGATTCAGGGGAGCTCTTGCCAGAACATCCCAACTGCTCCCCTGTTCCTGTGGAAGCAGAGAGCAGTCTTTTCTGCTCCTGGCTGCTGGAGGTCACCCCTGCTGGCTCCGTCCTGTGCTCAAAAGCCTCTGGCATTCTTGAATTCCAAGACTGAGGAGCTGGGGCACTGGCCTGTAGGAAGCAAATTCACTGTAGGATTGTGCAAAACTAGGTGGGGCTTGAGGTACTCTCAGGGCTCAAGGATTTGGAATGACCAGTAGGTAACAGAGAGAGAGAGGATGTAAAACTCTTGTTTTTGTATTTATTTTCCTTCTTGTTTGTGTGTGTGTTTTAAATATGAGTAGAGGAAATGAGGAGTAGCTTCTGGAAGCAAATTGGCTAATGGTGAAAGTAGAGGAGCAAAGGGGACTGGAAAAGGCACACAGTGCCCTCTGGGAGAGGGTGATACTCGGGACACCTGCACACATTAGCTGTAACATTCGTCAGGAGTTCCTTTCCAGTCACAAAGCACTGTGGCATCTGTTATCACATGTCCTGGGCACAACCCCCCTGAAATGCAGATAAAGACTGTTTAGCCTCCGTGGAGAGATGAGGAAACTGACGCTCATGTCTGTGGTCCCCTGATTGGTAGGTGGCTAAGCCAGGGAGAGCCCAGGTACATCTGTCCCCTGGCCTGTCCCGTCACCACTGTACAGTTACTTTGTGCCTCCCCCACCTGGTGCAGGGGTCCTGAAATGTTCAAATTCAGCAGGAATACTGTGGTAGGGGAGGGATTCACCATGCCTTGCTGCTCCTGGGGGCCCAGGCTTGGAGGACTTTTCAAGGTGCCCCACAAAGTCTACGAGGAAGGTGGCAAGGAACCGAGCAGCCCATCGCTGGCGTTGCCGGTATTGGGATAAGAAGGGTTGCTGATGAAGACACGACCTTTCCTTTGTATCTCCCCCTCCTCCACCTTTGTGGACTGAAATCACCTGTGAGTGACCTTTTGGCACCTCCTTGAATGAACCCTGACCTTTGACTGCACCTGGCGTGTCATGTCCTGCCCCCACCTTCCAGCTCAGGCCTTGGGACTTGAGCTGTTCCCAGGGTCTCCATTCCCTCCAGCTGCTCCCTGGCTTCCCCTGAACTGAGATGAATGGAAAATGACCACTTGGAGGGGTGGTGTGGCATTAAGGAGACAGTGGGGAGAGTCACCTTTTGCAGTTTTTAAAATAAAAATGTATTTAAGTATATCATTCATATATGAACACACATAAACCATAAATGCACAGTAGCATTTGTGAATTGACAAAACAAACATGCATGTCCTCATACAAGGCTCCTTTGCATCTCCTCACCCCCAGCACTTTGCATTGCTGTGAAACATTCGTTATAGACTGTGAAAGAGCATCGTCAAAATATTACTGCTAATATAGCCCCTATCTTACACTTGGTATATTTTCCCTCCATCCTAATCAATTATCAACACCCTGTATTAATATTATATTTGTTAATCATTCAGGAGAAAATGTTCTCATATTTGTCCTGTTAATCAAGGTCTGTCATCTACCACAGAATTCACTGTGTGATACAGTCCCATACTCTATACAGTCCATTCAAAGTGCACACTCAGTGGCTCTCGTTTTCATCAGAACTGTGCTGTCATCACTTCAGTCAATTTTAGAACATTTTCATTACTCCAAAAGGAAAAATCTCATAGCCTCTTATCTCCCCCTATTGTGTCCCTTAGTATTGAAATATCTTCTTGCCATTGCTGCAAAATATTATAATATTACTGTTAACTATTGTCCACAAATTACATTAGTTGTAATTTTCCAGCATATCACCATATTCTTAGCACTATATAAAAGAAGAGCATTTTTATATTTATGCTGTCAAACACAATCTTCATCTACCACTGAAATCACTGTTATACATGCCCTGGATTACTGTCTGGTTTCTATTCAAGTGGCATTTACTTCCACATAGTACCCCTTTCAGCCCCAATCACATTTATAAATCAGCCATGGTAGTTAAACTCTCTGTAAAGTGTTGCCATCAATTCTGTTCATTTTAATAATGCTGCATACATTAAGCATCAGCTCCCATTCTAAACCCATCTTCTGTTTCCTATAACCCATACTCTAGAGTTCACCTCTATGAGTTTACTCATTGTATTTAGTTCATGTTAGTGAGACCATGCAATATTGGTCCTTTTGTGTCTGGCTTATTTCACTCAACTTAACATCCTCTAGGTTCATGCATGTTGCCATATGCATCCCAACTTTGTTTCTTCCTACAGCTGAATAGTATTCCATTGTATGTATATACACATTTTGTTTATTCATTCACTGCTTGATGGACACTCAGTTTGTTTCCATATTTAAACAATTGTGAATAATGCTGCTCTGAACATAGGTGTACAAATGTCAGTTTGTGTCCTTGCTTTCAGTTCTTCTGAATATCCTCCTAGTAACAAGATTGCTGGATCATATGGCAGCTCTGTATTCACCTTCTTGAGGTACCACCAAACCGTCTTCCACAGAGGCCTCTTGCACTTCTTTTGCCTTCTAGTCCAGGCACTGGTGTCATGAACAGGTTCTCGAAACCCCATTGGCCCATTCCATTGCCTGCTGCCTTCTAACCCAGAGATATTTCTCTAGCTTGTTTCATAGATTGGACTGGTCTTTCCTGGGTGGCCCTGGAGAAGTTGATGGTGGGATGAGTGACAGGGTCAAGCGGTGGGGACCAAAGCCAGGACCAGAGGAGAAGGCTTGCGGCTGAGGATGTGCAGCAGGGAGTCAGAAACCCATTTCTCTTGCTTCTTCCTTCCTTCCCACTGTTGGAAAGGATAACCTTGGCTGCAGAGTTGAAAGATGGCCCCCAGGCCACTTCCTGGCAGCACCCCCCTTGTCAGTGATCCAGCAGTTGGTAGCTCTCAGGTGCTCTCCTGAGTGTCTTCATGGAGCAGGGGGATGGCTGCTCTCATCCTGTGCTGTCCACTGGGGCGGGGGACTGGTGAGTTAGGATAGGGTCAGTGGATGGGTCATGTTTGAATCTGGACTCACTTACTAGCTTTGTGGCCTTGGGGCAAGTTGTTTATTCCCCCTGAGCCTACATTTCACCATCTAGAAGATGAGCTGATAATAGTATGTGTCTGGTAGGATTCACTGAAATTATCCATATAAATAGTGCCTTTTCTGCAATAAGTACTCAGTGTTAGCAGCTACTAGGAGTTGGGAGTGTAACTTCAAGCCTTCAGCCATAACATGTAAGATGCCCAGTGTACCTTGTAGGCTCTCCCTAAAGAGGTCTCTGATTCACCTCCACCAGTCTCCTTGCTATGCAAATTCAGGAGATAGGTGGAGTGCTGGTACAGTTTGGGTCAGGAGTGAGTGGCTTATCTTTCTCACCTTCGCTATTAAGCAGCCTGGGCATAGCAGGTCACTCTAAGCATCAAGAGTACATGCTATTGTGCTCAGTGTCTTTACTTGGACTTGTGACTTTCCTCCTATGCCACTGCCCACTCCTCCTCTGTCATCTTTGTTGGTTCCTCTTATCCCCCACCCTCAAATGTTGAGGCTTTGGTCCTTGGACCTCTCCTCTATCCTCCTCTATCCTCCTTAGGTGATCCCATCAACTCTTGTTACCTTTTTCTTTCTTTTTTTCACTCTTTTTTTTTTCAATTAAAGCAGTTATAGGTTTACAGAAGAATCATGCACAAAGTTCCAAGTTTCCATATAATCATGCCTGTCCCTCTCATTAAAATTTTGCATGAGTGTGGTACCTTTGTTACAACTGGTAAAACAATATTATTACAATGCTACTGTTAATTATAGTCCATGGTTTACATTAGGGTTCACTCTTTGTGCTATACAGTTCTTTTATTTATTTATTTGTTTATTTACTCTGTTAACATACACACAACCTAAATTCCCCATTTTAATCACTTTCATATACTAAGCATATTCTGACATAATTCCCAGCTTATTTCTCTGATGCTCACCTCACCCCTGAACTTCAGACTGGTCCATCCCAGGGCCTCCCTCATGGCTCCGCTCGTGAGTCTGTAGACATCTCAGATGCAGCCTGGCCACACGCCAGCGCCTTGTTTTTGCCCCTCCTGCCTGTTCTCTGACAGGTTTCCCCATTTATTCCCCGTCCAGAATATCCCTGCCCACCAGCCACTTTGCTCCAGCTCACTCCTGCCAGCCTGGTCTGAGCGCCAGTGTCGCTCCCCTGGATGGCTGCAGTTGCTCCCTAACTGGTTTCCACCTGCCCGACCTGTGGACGGTGTTCAGCGCAGTGTCTGGTGATCTTAAGGTAATGTAAGGCAGACTGTGTCTGTCTTCCACTCAGGACCTTCCCAAGGTTTCCCATCTCATTTGGGATAAAACCCAATATCCTCCCTGGGGTGGACAGGCCCTGCAGGAGCCAGCTTCTGCTGCCCCTCTCACTTCTGCACTCCACCCAGATCTACTGGCCTCCTTGCTGTTTCTGGAACTCATCAAGCACAGTCTTGCCCCAGACTTTGCACTTGCTTTCCCTCTGCCTGAAAGGACATTTCTCCAGCATTCTGCATTTTCTTTTTTCCCCTTAAGATTTATTTATTTATTTCTATACCCCACCCCCTTCATTGTTTTGTGCTTGCATTTGCTTTCTGTGTCCATTCACTGTGTGTTCTTCTGTGTCTGCTTGTCTTCTCTTTAGATGGCACTGGGAACCGATCCAGGGACCTTCTGCAGTGAGAGAGAGGTGCTCTGTCTCTTGTGCCACCTCAGCTCCCTGGTCTGTGCATCTCTTATTGTCTCTTCTCTGTGTCTCTTTTTGTTGTGTCATCTTGCTGCACCAGCCCTCCACATGGGCCAGCACTCCACTCAGGCGAGCTCACCTTCACCGGGAGGACCTGGGACTCGAACCCTGGACCTTCTGTTTGATAGACGGAACCCAATCACTTTAGCCACATCTGCTTCCTGCTCCATATTTTCCTAAGGTCTCTGCTTAAATGTGACTTTCTTAGAGCAGCTTCCCTGACCTTTGGACAAAACAGCCACCTCTCCTCCCTACAGCAGGCACCCTGCTGCATTTTTCTCCATAGCACTTATCACCTGATACAGTTTATATTTGTTGATTGGTTTACTTTGCTGACCACCCGCCTCCCGCCAATGTGAGCTCCATGAGGGCGGAGACTTTGTCCATCTTGTTCTTTGCTGCATCCCGTGTACCTGGAATGGTGTTCAGTGAGCATCTGGTCAATACTCGGGGGCATCTGAGTCCCGGGGGCAGTGTCCTGTCCAGAGCACGGGCACTTCTTCTGGTGCCTCCGGCTCCTTGCCTGAGGCCACGTGCACATGGCTGTGAGGACTGGGTGAGAAAGCAGATGCAGGGCCTGGTGCGATGCCAAGCTCATGGTGGACACCCGTATTTGTTCTGATGGAATGGTGGAATTGGGAGCTCAAGAGGGGAGAAGGGGGATGGCTGGGAATTGGCCATGGCTGGCGGAATGGTGGCAGGGGTGCGGGGGCCCCCTTTCCCTAAAGGAGAAGAAAGCAGAGGCACAGGGCTGCACTCAGACATCGAGAGGCTGGTGTGCAGCGGGGGGGACACCCATTTGGAGGAGAGCCGTCAGGTCCTGGGGGTGGGGTAATAGGAGGCACCTCAGGGGCTCAAGCAGCTTGAGCCATAAAGCTGCCCCATGTTCCAGGGAAGGCTGGTGGTCATCTGCCAAGACTAGCTAGTAGCAGCTCACAGTCTACACCGCAGAGGCGAGGCTGTGCCCTGCCATACCTAGGTGGCCAGGAGAGCCAGGTTACCGGGGAGAGGCAGGCTTTATGGCCCTCTTGCCTCGTGCCCAATCTAAGGCACTGCCTGTCTCTCCTTGTTGCGGCATAACTGAGTCCCCAGAGCCCACCGCTCTCCTTCCTTTCGTACAGATGAGGAAATGGCCAGAATGCTGAAGCACCTTGCCCCAGTTGCACAGCTGGAAGGTGGCAGGTTTGAGCCGGGCCGTCTGGCCCCGGAGCCTGTGCCTGTGCCCGAGGTGGTTGGTGCGCTCTGTGGGGGACACGGGGTGGTGCAGTGTGCGAGGGAGGCAGCTGCCTCTTCTGTGTCTTGCTGAGAAGGGGACATGGAGCACTGCTGGGGCGCTGGAGCTGGAGGGAGCCGGTGCTGTGCCTTTCCAGGAGCTGCTTCCTGCCCGTCGTGTCCTCTCGTGCTCTCAGAGGTTTATTCCAGGGCAGAGGCAGTGGCTGCTCAGGCTCCCTGTGCCCTCTCGGTTGTGTCCTCATGCCGGGGACACTCGCTGTGTGGAGCAGGCAGAGAAGAGGGGAGCTTGCTGCTGCTGTTGCTGCAGATGCTGTGGCTGGCGCCTCTGTGCCCACCTCTGGGGTGCAGGTCAGGCTGGGCCGCATCCGTTGATCGTGACCGTGTGCCCTGATGATCCTTGCATGGTGGTGGGGGCTCCTGGAGCTGGTCCCAGTCCATCCTCCACCCTCCGGGGTGTGCGCTGTGGCCCAGCTCCCCAGACCCTGCTGAGGGCCCTCCTGCTGGGCTTCCTGGGTGGCACACTGTCTCGTGGCTGGCCAGATGACAGCAGGAAGCAGGACTTGTGTTCAGTGATGGAGAGGCAGGATGGAGAGGTGTTCTCACCTCAGGCCCTGGGGCCAAGTTGAAGGTCTTGGAAACCTCCCCCCCTCACCCCCCTGCCCGGTTCCCTTCTCCCTCTCCTGCCTCCATCCCGAGGCTCTAAAAAGGAGAGGAACCTCTATGTCAATATGGGGAAAGGCAGGAAGAGATGAGAGGTGGAGGCGTCTTCGGGACATGGAGCTGCCCTGGATGGTGCTTCAGAGGTAATCACCGGACATTGTAAATCCTCACAGGGCCCACTTGATGGAATAGAGGAGAGTATGGGCCATGATGTGAACCAATGTATATGAGGTGCAGAGGTGCCCAAAGATGTACTTACCAAATCCAATGGATGTGTCATGATGATGGGAACGAGTGTTGTTGGGGGGGGGAGAGGGGGGGTGGGGGGGTGGGGTTGAATGGGACCTCACATATATATTTTTAATGTAATATTATTACAAAGTCAATAAAAAAAATTAAAAAAAAAAAAAAAAAAAAAAAGGAGAGGAACCAAGGAAGGTGACTTTCATCAGACATAGGCCTTTCCAAAAACCTCCAGGAACCTTTGCTTAGCTGATAAGGGAAAGCAAGCTTCCTGACTGCTATTTTTTTTCTTCCAAAATTCAAGACTTCCATCTTTCCTTCTTCATATGCCAGAAAAAAAAAGAAACAAAAGTTAGTGAGAGAAGGCCTTTATTTTAATAGTGTCAAATGATTACTTATGGCTGTGTATGCTTTGCTTTCCCTCTGTTTTCTTATTTTTGCCTTCTGAGCAGGTAAGGGGGCAAAATTGACAGCTGAGCGTTTCTCAGAATCTGCTCATTCAGCCTGTTACTTTATAGGTGGTCCCCAGAGTTGTGGGAGAAGGGTTTAAACTGTGAGCTTGGAGCCCAGCAGGCGTGCTTCCTGGTCCTGCTGCCCCCTGCAGATTTTCCGTGCACGCTCTCTCTCAGCTTTAACTCTCCGGTTACCTGGGAAATGGATACTCCCATTCACCCTTGAAAGACAGACTGCTGTCCTTACAATGACTCAAAAAGGGGGAAATGAGCATCATTACTTGGGTACGTCAGCAGTTTGATTATTTTTTCTTTAAAGATTTATTTTATTTATTTATTTTTCTACCCACCCCCTAACCCCCAGTGGTTTCTACGTCACTGTCTGCTCTCTGTGTCTGTTCGTTGAGTGCTCGTGTTCTTTTTAGGAGGCACCAGGAAATGAACCCGGGACCTCCCTTGTGGGAGGGAGGTGCCCAATCGGTTGAACCACATCTTCTCCCTGATTATTCTTGTTTAAAACTTTGTCAAGGACACTGCAGCTGCATCTCAGCTGAGGAAAACCAATTTTAGGTCTTTCACTTATGAACCTGATACTTTGAAAGGTGCCCGGTTGGGTGAATCTTTGTCTGACCCAGAGGTAGCTGGGGTCCTCTGTTACCCACTTCTTCAGGGCATGTCAGGAGAACAGCGTTCCCCCCCGCCCAAGGTGGGCACGTGTATGTGCAGTGCAGCCGCTTGCCGGGCCTCGGTCCCCCATCCCTCGGTCCCCCATCCCTTGGTCACCTCTCCTGGAATGCTGGGGCTGGCAGCCTTCAAGTCTGGGTCTCGGGGCCCGCAGCCTTGGAGTGAGCTGTTACAGTGCGGGAGTCTGAGGCCCCCAGGGGAGCTGCAGGGCCCTGGGCACAGGCCTGCAGGAAGGCTTCTTAGCAGCTGAAGGCGCCCTCCCAGCACCTCGGGGACCTCGGAAGCAGAAAGGGGGCTCGCACCGGGTGATGAGCAGACAGCTCCCCCTCCCACTGCCTTATCTCTGCAGCACTGAGTTGAGTGATTCTCCAGGGAGGGCTGACCCCCCCTCCCCTTTTCAGTCTCATTTCTTGCTCAGCTCAGAATGCCTTAGAGGGGGGAGGAGGGCGGGGAGGCAACAAGCCCCCCGCCCCTGGAGCATCTATTCTGGGCGGCCCTGGGCCTGGAGGCTTCTCACTTGCACAGGGTGCAGGTTCTACTGCTTGTCTGGCTTCAAGCTGATCTGGCTTCTCTTGTACTTATCCAAGTCCACCAGCCCCCAGGGACCACTCACTCCAGACCCCTTCCTCCAGGAAGTCCTCCCTGACTGCATTTGCATTTCTAGAGCCAGGCAGAAGTACTGTATACAGGGGCTAAGAGCACAGGCACTGGGGCCAGATTGCCTGGCTTTGTTTCCTTGTTGTCCCCTTATTAGCTGTACCATGACCCTCATTAAGCAAGTGGCTCCATTTTTCTAACCCTTAGTTTCCCCCTTTGTAAAATGATGATAATGATAACCACAGGATTGTTAGGGGAATGAAATGAGACAGTGCATGTGACGTGCTCAGCTCAGTCCTGGCACTTAGTGGTCTCCTTTGAAGATAAAAACAGGAGCATACCCTTGGACTGCTGTCCATGCCAGCTGCTGTGTCAGGCGCCTTTTATTTATTAACTCAGATGACCTCACAACATCTCCATGAGGTAAGTCCTGCTATGATCCCATTTTACAGATAAGCAAATGGTGGGCACAGAGAGGCTAAGTCACTTACCTAAGGGCACACAGCTGGTAAATGGCAGAGTTGAGAGGTGACCTCAGGCAGGCTGGCTCTGGCATCCATGTTCTCATCACGGCAGTGTGCTGCCTCGGTTTACAGACCCAGAGAGGGGCAGGGATTTCCGCAGAGTCTCACAGCAGGCGAGTAGCCCCCAAGGCTCTTGACCCCCGGCTTGTCTTCTACTGAAACCTAGCCCGGTGCCTCGCAGGGCTCAGGGCGTGTGTCGGGATCCTGACCGACACCCATGAGTGTGGGGCGGTGGGTCCCTCAGGGTGTGATCTGGAGGTGGGCAAAGGGGGGGCCTGGTAGTGTGCGGGCAGCACCCCCTGCTCTGCCTTCAGGGACCCCAGAGCCCCCGGGAGCACCGCTTCCCCTGTCCCGAGGTGCCGGGGAGGGGGACGGAGTGGGCGGGGTCCCGCGGCCAGTGAGCCTGTCCTTGGAAGGCTGGGGAAGGCAGAACGGGAAGAGCTCCGCCTGGTGTTCAAGGCTGAGGCGGACGAGTCCCGGGTGAAGGGCTTCATTGCCGGGTGGAAGAAGAGTGTGTCGTGGTCGTCCTGGTGTGTCGTCCGTCCCCCCCCACCTTTGCAAGCTCCAGGTGAATGAAGGGCTGCATAGAGGGCACCCCCAACTCTCTTGGGCCCTGCAGGCTTGGGCCCTAGGGCTGGGGTGTTCTCTTTTTTCGCTCGGATGATTTTACTGGAAGTGCTTTTGAAGTGGTCCCTGTGACCTGAGGGCCTGAGTCACAGAATTAATAGAATTCGCAGAGGCCAGGCCGGGCCTTGGAAAGGATGCAGACGCTGCCCAGGGGCCAGGCCTGTAGTCCTGGGGGTCCCCAGACCCAGTCGGGCTCCCCCCCAGGGCTC
The DNA here is from genome assembly GCF_030445035.2 of Dasypus novemcinctus. Lineage (NCBI taxonomy): Eukaryota > Metazoa > Chordata > Mammalia > Cingulata > Dasypodidae > Dasypus > Dasypus novemcinctus. The sequence continues at coordinate 107,151,313 of NC_080678.1, read as the reverse complement.
TGCCACCACTCGCACTGGCACCCCATCTGCCCATCTCCTGCAAGTGCGAGGGCGCCTGTCCAGACCACATCTCCTGGGAGCCTTTCCTGTTAGAAGTGCAGACCCTCAGGCCCCACCCCCGTTGGAGTGGGAAACTGTCCTTTGACGAGGTCCCGGGATAAGTCCTCTGATGGCAAACTTGCAGATCTATCACTCTGACCCACTGAAGCGTGGCCTCAGCTTTTTCTTTTCTGGAAGTGCTTCCAGATCGCTCTCATCCTACTGATTTCTCTGGGTCCCCTGGGGACTTCTGCACAGGCTTGGGCTTGGGGCGCTGCAGGAGCCTCTGAGCCTCCTGAACCCGTCCGGGCTCTGTGGGGGGGTGGGGGACGGGAGGGGGCTGCTTCTGCTTCCTGGTTAGCCCGGGCCTCTCCGTGCGCTGGGGAGTGCTCATCATCTCCCGTTTCTCCCTGCGGCCCACGTCTGGAGCTGCCTCAGGTTATAGGGTGGGTTGGGGTGGAGCCTGGACTGGGCAGTGGCGGACCCTGAGGGCCACTGGGCAGGGAAGCGTGGGAGTGGACGGGACTCGCATCGGCCTCCGGATTTGATTGTGAAATTCCCGGGACACCAGCCTGGAAGGACGCGGCGTGACTCCAGGAGGGTCTGTCTTTGCCTATTCCCAACAGCCCTGACCACACAGGCTTTTAAGACAACAATAGGGGCAGAGACAAGGTGTGACCAAGACAACAGCGTCTTCAGGCTCCCCCCACCCCCATGACGTCCAAGGCGCTGAGAACATTGTAAAATCTGGGCTCTTTCCAATTACAATCACTCCTGACCCCCGCCCCCGGCTCCTAGGAGCCCTGCCAGCTGACTTGGGGGGGGGGAGGTGATGCCCAGAGATGCAGAGAGATGTCACCCTGCCCCAGGTCAGGACTGGGGGACCGGGCAGAGGGACAGAACGTGTCGGGGTTGGCCGGGGGACTCCCCCCACCAAGGGAGGTGGCGTTTGCCACGTTAATTAACAGTGGAACGCACCATGGGGGGGTGAACAGGAGGGCACCTTAGTGGAAGGTGGGGTGCCATTGATGCCAACCTTGAAAATGAGTGGAGAGCAGGCTGCAGAGTCACAAGGAGGATTGGGCGTAGCAGAGGCCTCTGAGCAGAATGTTTGCGCCCATCTGTGCCGGCTTTTCTTAGGAGGCGTTTTACCGAAAAAAAAAAAATAAAGCCACACAGCTAGCCTCCCTTACTCCCATTAAAAGAAAAAACTGGGGAGCAGATGTGGCTCAGTGGTTGAGTGCCTGCTTCCCATGCAGGAGTTCCAAGGTTCAATCCCCAGTACCGCTTAAGAAATAAAAATTTAAAAATGGCGATTGAGTTTAGGAGATAGACCTTGCGTTGGGTTCTTGATCTTGAAAGATACCAGTGGATTTGCCTAACGTGAAATTTGACTTGGTTTCACAGATCTGTAAGCAACAATTAATATTTATGGAATGGGAAGAGAGAGATTTTGGAAAACATCATGTTGCGCATTGTTTTGCTGAGACCAAAATGTGGAGGTGTGAATGGGCAGGAAAGCTGTAGCGGGTGGGTTGACTTTAAATATGGGAGGCTGAGCCTTGAATATGGTTTTGTTTTGTTTTTTGAGGTCCTGGGGCTAGGGACTGAACCCAGGACCTCGTCTGTGGGAAGAGGGTGCTCAGCCACCGAGCCACATCCCATCCCCTGAGTTGGTTTTTTGTTTGCTTGCTGTTTTTAGGAGGCACTGGAAGCAAACCCGGGACCTCCCATGTGGGAAGCAGGTGCTCTGCTGCTTGAGCCACGTCGGCTCCCCTCATTCAGTTTTCAGTGAGATCGTAGAAGTTCGGGATGGATCAGGGTTTTCTGGGTCCATCTCCCTTTGGAGCTGGACACATCCTGGGTGATAAGCACAAGCCCAGTGAGCGCTGGGCCTGCTGCGAACACGGGCGCCCGAGGGGATTTCACCCCAAGAAACTGGAGGCCCCTGGAGCAGGAAGCGTGTGGGTGCGTGTCCTAGCTTGTGGAGAGCTGCAGCTTCCTCCAGCATCAACCGCTGTTCCCAGTTCTGTTGCTGAAGGCCATATAGGATGCATTTAATCCCTTCCGACAGTCCTGTTTGGATTAGAACACCTCCCTGTTCCCTTCCATCCAGTCTAAACACCCTCAGGTTCTTCAGAGGTTCAACCCAGAAAGTGTGCTAAAGAGGCTGCCCGTCATTCCTGGCCACTGTCCTTGTTCTCCCCATTGCCCAAATCCTTCTTTTTCCTTGCTTTCTCTTTTTCCCTCCCCTTTTGTCTCTTTTTCTGATGGACACACGTGCCCGCTCACCGGAACACCTTTATGTTCAGGTGCCCCTCCCACTCGGCTTACACACATGGTCTTTCCATTCCCCCCTTGGGGTCTCCTGCCCCCCCATACAAGTCTTTGAGTCCCCCTGGCTATTTCTGCCCCATCTCCTCAGCATCTTCCTCCCCTTCTGAGGATGTCCAGGTGTAGGGTGGCTAGTCCAGAGTGGAGGTGGAAGAGAACCCCTTAAATCTGGCCTCCACGTTTCTGTTCCTGAGCCCAAGAACTTATTCCTTCTTGGGAGCTTTTTGTTACCAAGGCCCTAAGGCTTGTTCAAAGACTCCACTGCAAAAAGCCACCTCTGGCTTGCCCTCCCAGTGCCATGGTGCACAACTCTTCACTGCATAGTTCTTTTGATTCCAAGTATAAAACACTGCATTCCTCTCATCAGCCTATTTTATTTGATCCATAATCTCTGCATGTTGTGCTCCACCCCCAACTCCCAGTTAAGAATTGGAGTTGATTTTCCCTCCCTCTTAATTTTCTGTCACTGGCAGTCTTTTTTTTTTAAGATGTATTTTTATTTATTTCTCTCCCCCTCCCCCCCCAATCTGCTCTCTGTGTCCATTCACTGTGTGTTCTTCTGTGTCTCTTTTTGTTGTGTCATCTTGTTGCATCAGCTCTCCGTGTGCATGGCACCAGTTCTGGGCAGGCTGCGCTTTTCTCATGTGGGGTGGCTCTCCTTGCAGGGTGCACTTCTTGGGTGGGGGGCTCCCCTATGGCATGGCACTCCTTGTGCACATCAGCACTGTGCATGGGCCAGCTCACCACACAGGTCAAGAGGCCCTGGGTTTGAACCCTGGACCTCCCATATGGTAGGCAGATGCTCTATCAGTTGAGCGAAATCTGCTTCCCTCATTTGTAGTCTTGATAAGCAAAGCACACCATTTGTTTCTAAAATCATTAATAGAGTCCCAGAAAATTGAAGTGACTTGCTCGGCCTGACTTAGCTTCTTTAGGTAGACTTGAGTTGTGGGTTCAGAAATGGGGATTCCAGATCCAAGGTTTGTTTTTCCCCCAGATGCCAGGAGGACAACATCCTGGCTTTGAAAATATCTGAATTCAAATTAATTGTGTCCAAAGATCAGGAGTTAACATTGTCAACCAAGACTTAAAAAAAGGAAAAAGGAAAGCCTGTGTTACTCCCTGGCTTTGGTGATGGTGTAATTGCTCATAAGTTTATGAGTAATGTTTAATCAGGAAGAAGACACTGACTAAATTATTAAGGACAGCTAGGACATAGCAGAACCAATAGTTCGGTTGATGCTTAATTGATGCCCTGCTGCCTCTGCCAGATCACGTTGATGACAATCCGCAGGAAATCCCTGGGGCCTGTTGTACCCTGGCTAAGCCTTTCCCCAGATGTCCCAGCAGGAAGCCAATGCAGTGACTCCCAGTTGCCACTCTGCCCCTTGAGCTGCTCCCCTGAGCCAGAATGTTGCAGAGAGGTGCAGTGGAGGGCTAGGTGGACTGCCCCTTCTCTGCCCAGCTCTTTATTTTTATTTTCTTTTAAGATTTATTTTACTTATATATTTCTCCCCACCCCCCATCACCGTCATTTGCACTTGTTGTCTGCGGCGGCTTGCTCGGTCGGTAGAGGTGGGGTCTGGCTGCGGATGAGGGGTCGGTCCAGCTCTGGACGAGGGGTCGGTCCCGCTTGGGACAAGGGGTCAGTCCCACCTGGGACGAGGGGTCGGTCCGGCAGCAGACGAGGGATCGGTCTCACAAGGGGTTGCGCGGTTCGGCTGACGGGGTCGCCCGGTGAAGCCGGCGACGAAGGGGTCGCCCGGAGAAGCAGGCGACGAAGGGGTTGCCCAGAGAAGCAGGCGACGAACTGGGGACAAGGGAGGCCAGGCCCTTGTCGGGGGCTCTCAGGACTGGAGGGCGCACGGCAGAAGAACTACCGTGGAGACAAGGTAAACACGCAAGTCCACTTTATTGAGGGAGAGGCAACAGTTTTATAGGGGCTGGGGAAGGCTGATTGGTCGAAGCCACGCCCTGTTCTGATTGGTTGCTGGCGAAAGGTCAGTGGGCGGTACTGGACGGGGGAGGGGTGGTGGTTAGGGATTGGCTGTCGCTGTTGCTGGGGGAAGGGGCAGGGTTTAGGGATTGGTGGCTGCTGTTGCTGGGGTGGAGGGCAGACTGGATTTTTCCGCCCACGCCTGGCTGTTGCTGCTGTCGGGGGAAGGGAAAAGGGCAGACTGGATTTTTCCGCCCACGCCTGGCTGTTGCTGCTGTCGGGGGAGGGGAAAAGGGCAGACTAGAATTTTCCGCCCTGCGCCTGCGCAGGGAGAAAGAAGGCATCGTGTGGCGCTACCCGGGAGGAGGGGCGGCCGCAGAAGCATGGCCGCTGAGAAGGGGAGACCCGAGGACACTCTGCGCCCATGCCGAGCTCCCTTCAGGGGTGGCGGTGAGTCCGACCAGCCACCCTATTATGAGGGCAGCGGCTGGGCCTGCCGCGGCTGCTCCCCCGCCAGACCAGCAAAGCACACTTCAGCCCGAGGGGTGACCGCAGTTGTCTGCTCTGTGTCTTCTTTAGGAGGCACTGGGAACCAAACCCGGGACTTCCCATGTGG